>NC_041403.2:52464333-53071833 GCF_900747795.2 Erpetoichthys calabaricus
CAGATCCACAAGGCAGCAGAGCACATCACAGCATCACAATGCTATGCAATGCCACTATAACTCATTTTTTGAGTATATTTAAATAGCATATTTGTGCTGGCAGATACAGTATGTCCAAGTGTCTGTATTACAGGAATTTTGATTCAGCCATGATTCTTATATTTGTAGTGTAGACTTCCCCACAATCACACATGAAGTAGTCAGATTTGGGCCTTTAACCTTGCAGTTTTATTTCAGTTTTCCTATTGTCATTTGGCCATGTTGAACGTCCCCTACTATTGTTGACAGACATTTTACAGTTTAAATACATTTAGTGCTGTAAAAATGGCTGTATGCTGCTAAGGATATTGTAATAATGCAGTTCACTAAAATCGCAAACACTATAAAGCTGCACCCCATATTATGAGATCCCTAACTAAGATTTAACTTGGGCATACATTCAGACTAAAGTGTTTTAAATGAAACAGATTACATAACCCTCAGAATCCGGTGTTAACATTTCTCGGAAGGACATTCCGAGATGAGGACAACAGCAACAATATATATATCTAGAATGGCTTCTTTGTGTCTCTGCACTTAACACTTAAAAACCTTTTCGGATGACTAACCCGGATGCTGACCATGTTGCACTTTGTTTAGACCAAAGGCAGATCTCAGAATAGCCCATCACTTAACACTTGCTTAGAACTGATTTCCTACCATTGCGTGCCTGAGTGCTTTACTCCAAAGCAACTGAGGCTGGGCAATTTCCAACAGGATAAAAAATAAGAAATATTATTTTTTGAGCAATTCTTTGTTACGCCTCAAGCGGAAGAAGTCAACACAAAGAAGAGAAAGATGAAGATGTCAACAACAAGAAGCAAACAAGAAGTGCAAGATGTACTGTACGCATGAAGACAGTGCTAGTAGAAAAAATGGAAAATACAAAACTCAGTTAATTTTGTTAGCGGAACCGACAACAGAAATATTTTTTTTAGTGCTCCCCTCCCAAAAAATAAAAAAATAAAAAAATCATTGGCACTAGTCAGGTACCAATTTACTGGCTTACAATTATCTAGAATAACTACTCAAGGCACAAGCATAATATGGAGAAGCAAATGTAGTTTTTACATATTTTTATTGTCTATGTTCATTTGTTATAAAGCAAATATCTATCTATCTATCTATCTATCTATCTATCTATCTATCTATCTATCTATCTATCTATCTATCTATCTATCTATCTATCTATCTATCTATCTATCTATCTAATACAGATGCTGGAAAGTAAACTTCACAATTGCTACTTAGTGTGATCAGTAATAACATACGTACAGTACAAGAAGCAAATACTGTAGGAGTCCTGGTTTGGTAGCTGTACTGGCTTTGCCAAAAATCACTTCTACAACAATTCCCTTCACTTAGATTCACCTATTTGTATAGAAACTGGGTAATGATTGATTGATCAGTGTGGCCACAACCATATACCTGAACGTGATGCCGTGTAGGGTATGATTGCTAATGAAAGTGAGATTCACAAATATCTATGCATAGAGCTGAGCCAGCAAAATTCTGACAAACAGGATCAATAGCAAGTTGATAATTTCATATTAGAATGTCATCAACTAAATATAGTATACAATTACAACAATTCAAAAAAAGAGTCAGTTTTACTCTTCTGGTGAGCTAACTGTTAAATTCTCTCTTTATTGCATCCAGTCTGATCCCAAATTATACAGCAGAATTCTGTTAACTTCTCTCTAATGTGTATTTTTGTTACTTAAGTGTGCCTTCTTGTCACCACTAACTTACATCTAACATTATTACTGACACTGATTAAGTTATTCAACATGCCAGAGCTCATTTTGTCATTTTGAACACCTCTGAACCCCCTCCTTTGTTCAACCAAGGAAATACCATTTGTTATGTAAGGTTCAAAGTATGAACAGTAAAACTGTTCTTTACAGTGTTTCTTTACAATGAATTGCATTTCCAGATTTCCTGATTATCCAGGCCTTTCCAGATTGACTTTCCGTTACTCTTTTCCAGGTACCTACTGCAAATTTCACAATTTTATTTACAATATCTGAACTGATATCATTTATCTTCATTAGACAGAGTAACAATCCTAGAATTGCAACGTCTGTTGGCCTGTACTGATGACCTCAAACCCCAGTTTGAATATTAACTGTAATTCTGGTATAACTAAACAAACCTTTCATGTGAGATGTAGTTTCATCATCTAAACTTTTGTATTAAGTTGCAAAGATGTTAACAGCAACATCCCAGAATACCTGTGCTTCCTAAGTGAAACACTAACGTCTGCTGCTTTGCTTTACTTTATGTATTCAGGATGTGTGAATCTCCCCACCCACTCGCAGTGTCTCATTCCATGTGGCTCCTGTTTATTTTTGATGATGTGTTGTCTATAAACAGCAACGGCTCCTGGATAACCCAGTTGAGCTTTCTCCAAACAGCAATTACACCACAGCTGGCCGAGACATTATTCAACTGACTGCCAAACCTGAAACACATTATTGTACAAGATGTTAAACGTACGCCTGTGTTTTGCTTTGCACTCTTTTAATTGTTTTTGATTACTATTTTATCTTTCTCAATTATTTATTCTGAGCATATCTGAATGCATTTAATTTGTGTGGGCTGCTGTAAAACTACAATTCCCTCCTGGTATCTATCTATTGTGATGGACGACAGGCATGGCCTGGCATCCAAACTGGGATGTTGCATGATTTCTTACTTGGCAGTGAGGCTGCTGTACTAAATGACCGAGAAGAAAAGCAGGCTGTTCTCTGTCTTTGGCAGGAGGTTGGGAAGAGGTGCCAACCTTAGAGTGAAAATGGTGGTTATGTAGGGATGGACTGAAGATCCTTATCTGTCTGGGAGGCAGTAACAGAGGGATAAGGAGAGACCACCTGTTCAGGCTATTTACTCCCCCAACATGCTAAATCCCTGGGATATGGTACCCATACAGATGCCTGCAGGGAATTGTTGCCCCATGGGGCAGCCCTGTTGGGTGCCATGGGTGTCACTAGGAAGTACTGCAGGAATCTGTGGCCCCTACTTTGAGCAGCTACTGCCTGACCTGGAAGTTTTTCCTATGGTCAATGCCCTAGCATGGAAGTACTCCCTGGTCTTCCATAAAAGGAGCTGCTCTGCCCCACTCAGGCAAGTTGGACTCAGGTGGAAGAAGGACAAATCTCACTTGGGAAGAATGGAAGAGGGTGGAAGAATAGAAACAGAAAAAGAATAGTGATTATTATTGTGCTTATCTTGGGATTATTATTTCAAAATAATCCTCTGTTAAGGTAATTATGATAATAAACCTTTAACTTGAACCCAGGACTTGTGTCAGTGCAGTTGTGTTTGGCATCTATCTATTTATCTATGCGGTGATTAGGCAATTAAATCTTAAAGCAAATTTCATAAAGCAATTTGTTTAAGTAAAATTGTTTGATGCTACTTCTAATGCCATAAACATCATGCATATGTTTTCCAATCCCACTTTCACTGGGAAGTGTTTTGAAGAAATGGGGCCTGTTTCAGTAGCAATAAACACAAGAGAGGACCCCAGTTCACTGGCAAAGTGCCTTCATTCTGGGGAATGAAAGCCATTATGGGCCCTGGGAAAACAGGCCAGAAGGCTGATATCTAGATATTAGTGTAGAACAGAGGGACTTCGGTTTATGGAACAATTGGGCATTATATGGAAAATAATGTTCTAACAAGAGGGTCACTGAAGGACTGAAGCTTAATAGGTTTCTTAGCTGGCAGAGATTACCAAGGGCAGAATGTGCATAGGTAGGAAGGGGTGTATGATAAGAGCTGTTTAAAACACAAAGCCAAGCTGTACTTTGTGAGCCCTTCTAAATGCCATTGCAGATAAACAGAGGGCATCATAGTTGATGTACCCTATCTGTTTAAGTAGTGCCCGGGAAGAAATTTCTCCACAAGTCACAGAAAGTAATTGAAAGTTAGTGGAACAGAGACAATGAGGGATTGGAAGAATGTCAGAATTCCACCTAATGAACAGGCTAAACCCACAATAACTGCTGTCTGTTTCAGGGAGGCCTAGCACTCACCAGGGTTACTGATCTTTTAACTAGGACTTTGGACTCACAATGTAGAAGTACCAGAAGCCACCAGTACAAGCTCTGGTCACAGAGCTCTAGTATTTTTGAAAGACATTTAAGATCCTGGAGATGATTCCAGAATATCTTCATGAAGCTGTAGTAGAAATAGTAATAGTACAGGTAGTAGTGGTAGCAGTACTAACATCATCACATGTGCAGAGTACAGTGAAATTATTACTTGCTTGTCTGACCAACATGCAACATGTAACCACTGTCTCTGACCTTTGGTTTGGATCTGAAGAAAGTTTCTTGCTAGTGGCTCATTGAGCACAGGGTCATAACTTATGTGGGGCCAAGGATCACCCTGTACATTGATAACGTACAGCCAGCCAAATTCTTTCAGCTTAAGAGAATCATGTAGTCAAAGACATGAGTGAAAATTAAGAGAAAAGTCATTTAAGACAGAGGCCAGGAATCACTTCTTTACTCAAAGAGTTGTGGGAATATGACACAAATCACTGGGACATGTAGTTCAAACAGAAACCTTGACAACCTTTAAGAGGTGTCTGAATGAGATACTGGGGCAGCTTAGCTATTAGCTAAACACTCAAGCTTGTCGGACTAAATTGACTCCTTTCATTTGACAAACTTCTTATTTTCTTATTGTCAGGGTCCAAAGCCTGAACTGTATAGCCAGGCCTAATTGGATAGCTTAAATCTGCTTCATTTTTGTGTTGATTTGATCATTTCTGTTCTCCTTATAATCATCACTATATATTTACTAAAGTGGTGCTACTCTTCACAAAATTCAAGTACAGAAATCTGTTGAATTTACTTGCCAATGTGGAAAATGCAGGATTAGAATTGTAGAAATATTAAACAAAATTAATGAAATGAAATTGAATATAAAATTGCATAATAAATCATTACAGTAATGTAACGGTAAGCTCAGCTTTAAACAAATGACTATGAAGTTTTATTTAAACGATCCAAAATTTGAGCATGACAACATGGTGTAATTGCCATCAAAAAAATGTCAGTTTCAATTAAAATAATGCAAACAATAACCATACAAAGTCATTACAATAATGACAATAGGAATATCAAAGGGTAAAATACAATAAATCAGGATGTTCTAAAACTAGGGTTTACTAAAAAAAAAGATAGATAGATAGATAGATAGATAGATAGATAGATAGATAGATAGATAGATAGATAGATAGATAGATAGATAGATAGATAGATAGATGCCTTATTAATTCATTTTTTGATTCACTTGGCATCTCTTGAAGTGATTTACTGGCACCACAGAGTTGTAGAATACCAGAAAGATGTCACTACCCACTTTAAAGGTACAGAGTCTCCATCATTCTCTGTCATTTCTTCTATGGATAACAATGGACAACAATTTATCCTTTGTCCTCCAAGAGCCAGTAGTTATATACAGTATAAGCTCTTAACATGTATTTTTAGAGGACACTTAAAGAACCCTTAAAGACCATAAAGTGTACAAAGTCCAATTTTGTGCAAAGGTGGTTGAACTGAAAAAAATACTAATTATTAGCAGTAAAAAGCAAAAAGGAAAAACAGGCATCCATTACAAGTGTGAGAACACATAGTCCGAAGTTGGCAGGATAGACCCTGTTTTACAAATACAGTGACCTTTTATGAGGACAGCAGTTGATTGTACAGTGTGATATTATTTAAGCTGACTGTGAGTGAGTATCAGATCAGAAAACTAAAAGAGGCAGGGACTGACAGAATAGTGCTGTTAGAATTGAGATGTGACTAATGTTACTTGTGTTTGGTTTTCCTTGATTTCTTTCAATTTATCCTATAGAAATTATTTTTATCATCATTTTGATGACACTAATGACATCGCAAGTTTATCTGTTTAGTGCAGTCGCTGAAATGATGCTCCATCACTTTTCGGCATACCTGTGCATGCACATTGTTGTGCATGTAGTCATGGCAGCCATTTTAAATCATGAATTGCTCTTAAAACTTATTTAAACTGTTTTAAATAATAATGGAAAGGATTCATTAAAAATATATTTCTTTGGCTTTTCAATGAGAATTTCAGAGTCTGACCATTTGTCTGTTTAAGTGATGTTGAGTTTTGCCAATATCCTTTTAATGAAGGTGCTTTTATTTGTTTATTCATCATGACAGATTGCTGGCTCTCTATTTATTATTCTGTTCATCATTCCCCCATTATAAGAAATCCTTTCTACTTCCAAAAACCTAAACTTGTAAAAGCCTAAACCCAGACTGCTTCTTAAAATAATTAGTGCCCTTTAATTCTGCTATGAAGCATACGCTAGATCTATTCCTTAATACATGGCAGGGTTTTCCACAGAGCTCCGAATTAAAATTAATTTTAAATTTTAAAACTAAAATGTTACACCTTAGGTTCTATTTGAGGAGGCAATGTGGTCTGCTAGTTAAGGATGTCCTTACAATCAAAATGCTCTGCTTTAGACCCCAGTGCAGTAGACGCAAGTTTCAGTGGGTCATGCCACCGGCACATACTCCGAATTAGGAATTATGGAAATAAACTGACTGTATACATTAACTAATTTGGTGTGTTATTCACTTTGGAAGGGTGCTGTATAAAATAAAGATGTTGTGGCGGATGGCCGGGACACCCCTTCAACACTGGATCTGGGGGAGTAGCCATGGGATGCACTCTACGTCCCCCGGAACAGTTGGTGGCAGCCCCCCTGGGTTGCATCGGGGCCCAAAGCATGGAACACCGGAGCTCATCCTGGTTGGGCTCCGTGGCCACCGCGAGGGGGAGCTGCAAGGCTTCCTGAGCCCGTATGGGTGGCAACGGAGCCACACCTGGAAGTGTAGCCTAATTGAGGTTAATTACCACCTGAAGCACTTCTGGGTGGAGTATAAAGGGAGCCTGCAGCCACTACTCAGGGCACCAGAGTCAGGAGGAGGAGGAGGACGAAGCTGCCCTGGGAGGAGTGGAGGAAGAGAAGAGTGTGATTTGGGGTGTGATTTACTTTTGTGTGTTTTTGGGACTGTTTTAGGGCCAGTGGGACACGGGGAAGATGTGTCCCACGGCTGAAGAAAAAATAAATCTTTTAGTTTATTTTGCTTGTGCCTTTGGTGTCAGTCTGTGTTGGGTCGGCGCCAATACAGCGCCTTATCATAATGGCTTTTAATGGAAACAATGTGTTTCTCTTGCATTTTGTTTGACATCCAAATGGCCTAGAAAAGGAATTCATCTCAAACAATAAAAGTCAAATAAGTTATCAGTCCCACCACTGACTCAATGAGTGATCCAGAATATGGCAGTTAATTGCCTGTATCCTACATAAATGATGGAAAATCTTTGTACAGAAGATCTACAAAATTACTTGGCATGATTTTCATCCTGAATGCTGTTACATACCATAAAATAATGACTGTTTTTGTTCAGAAATGAATTTAACATTCATTTGAAAATGAAAGGGGGGTTAAAGCAAACATTGTTACAATAGAGTGTCTCCTATCTAACAGTAAACTGCCCAAAAGCATCTCAAAATAAAAGCTGAATGCTCTAATATGTGCACCATTTACATTCCATGAGTCTGACTATGGATCTTAACTGTCATCTTTGTACATCTTTGTAGCTCCTGGAACATTTTACATGTTCAGAGTCACCGGCTCATGCTTTCTGGTCGAGTATTTTCATCTTTCTGTCCTCCATTCTTGCTACTAATTTTCCTTTAGCAACTCAGATATTCCTTTTGCTAGACCTTTCTTCTCAACCTCTTACTGTTATCCAGCAGAGGTCATTCTCCTTAGGAACAATCGTTGTAAGCACAATGTTAGGCTCTCGCTTGACATTTCTGACTCTCTTTACCTTTTGGATATCTTTGTTCTATAATTTACTCTCACTCAGACTCTCCACAACATGAATCAATGGGTCATCTGACCCCAGTATTGAAAGGTAGGAGTCAGCAGTGAAGCTGGTTCAAGATCAGATGTAGGGTATCCAGTTGGACTGACCTTACTCATAATGTCTAATTTTTCTACTATGAATGATTCTCTTTTCTTTCTTATCTATGGAGACTATTTACGGGGGTGTCCCTCTCTTTTGTAGCTCAGGCAATCTCAGTCTTACCTGATCTATTTCTTTACATGCCTGGGTTGATTTGGGGAAGGGGGGGCTGTGGAGAAGTAAGGGAGCAGGCATGGGGGGGGGGGGGGGATTTTACAATTTAGCTTCTTTTATTTTTTCTCAAATATGGTGTTGTTTCATCTTCTTCTGTATTGACATTTACTGTAAATGTTAAAAATTTGATCACAAAAAATAAAAGCTCCAGTTAAATACTGAATTATACAAGGAACAAACACATTCATTGTATGAATAAATACTTTACAGATAAAAGAATAATTATATGTTGCAAACCTGATGGATCTGACTCTACAGGTGCTCATCCCGTGTCCTGCGGTGGGTTGGCACCCTGCCCGGGATTGGTTCCTGCCTTGTGCCCTGTGTTGGCTGGGATTGGCTCCAGCAGACCCCCGTGACCCTGTGTTCGGATTCAGCGGGTTGGAAAATGGATGGATGGATGGGTGCTCATCCCTGTCTACTGTATATAATAGTGTAGCATCCACCCAAATAAAAATATTTACTTTGTATACTACTTTTCTATAGGTAACACTATCTCAAGACACTTTATAAGTTTGGAGCTTTAATAGAACTGTCTAGATATTTAATGGCTGTTCAGGCAGGTTAAGTGTCTTGTTTAGGGGTTGTGGTCTAAGTCAGAAGTGGAGTTTGAATCATTACCCATGTGTCTGGCACTCCAAAGTCTTCACCACGAGGCATCAACACCTTCACAACAATAACACTAATTTCTTGCTCTCTTCCTCCAGTTGTCCTTTTCCAAATATCTGGCAGCACTACTTATCATGCACTGAGGCATTTCACCCCCCTATTGGTGTCCCATTCCAGTCCGAACTTGAAGTCCCTTTGAGAGTCAGTTAATGTCATATCAAGCATGAAGGACTACAGCAGAAATGTCTGACACTCGTAAGTGCCGTACAGCTTTCTGACCCTCATTAGAGGATACACAGTTTCTTTATCGCTTTATGATTTAGTACAGCACTGTGCCAGTTTCCCGTGACATTCCTCTCTCCTTGGTGCCCCCTATTGTCACCCTGTTAGTATTCTAATAAGGCTCTTCCTCGTTCTCCTCCATTCATTGTGCCTCCTCTGTTACTGGTATCAGCAATGCAAATGGTCATAACCATGAACAGCAACAGTTTACTTAATGGAATTTTATGTGGTTTTTGTATAACACCAAATAATTGATGGAGATATTCAAATTTTGTTTGGTTAAGACATTCCATTATTTCAACAGGGAAAAATAAAACTGCTTCAATATTCTAAAAGACCAAGTGTTATGCATTCAAAGCTGTGGATTTTGAACTGCTGGTTAGAGCCTGGTTTGTTTTCTTGAATGTAGATAGCAGATCTATACAGATATATTTCTCCTTTAAAAGAAAAAAATGTTTTTCAATTTAACAAAGGAAAAATATGATAAGAGAACATTTCAAAACTGGCTTGCCTTTCAAATGTAGCTTAGGTAACTGTTAATTTATATATGAAACTAACATATTAAAACATACATAAAAATCAAATTTCAGAAGAAGCGAGAAATGTGCAGTCCTAAGAAAGTGTTGTTGATTCCCTTTGATGGCAGAAGTAACAAGGCTCTTTGATACCTGCACTGACATGAAATTTAGTCTGTAAACAGACATGAAATATAAAAGACCTAGCGTGCCTTGATCGTTGTGGGCCTTGTTCCACTGAATGGGAATGAATTGATCTTATCTCTTGTCAAAATAGGCCAGAGACAACCAGTGCTTTTTCATGTGACTTTCTTGCATGGCAATTATACTTGTCAGAATGTGTTAAAAAAAAAAGAAAGAAAGAAATGCCTCGTGCGTTGTTATGCAGTTAAGAAAAAAATAGATTATGAGTGAAACAAAATTGTTTTGTAAATATATAATAATTTACTGTAATGCTTAGCATGCTTTATGCTAGTCATACTTGTAAAATGTGGTACACAAACAGAGTGCATTAAGGGAATTCATTTTGTTTTCTATTGATTCAAGTGAAATTATATATTTTAATACATTCTTGTTTATTGTGGCCCTGGGGAGAGGCAGCATGTTGCATGTTGGTCAGACATGTCACAATACCACCACTACCACTACCGGTGTATGTTACTTTTACTTGCAAAAGTAACATAATTACATTACTCATTACTTACAAAAAAGTAACAAAATATGTTAATTAGTTATCTATCTACTATATAATAAAGCACTAAAGTCTGTGTGTCCATTCCTTCTGAGCAATCTGATCGGTCATTTTGGCTTTGGTGTGATTAGTTAGCTTGACTTTGGTTACAAGACAGAAGTGGAAGTACAAGTGTGAGACATGCAAGGAGGAGAAATAGCATGGGAAGCATGCAGAGAGTCCCCTTCAAAGACAGCAAGTATGAAACTGGACAGGAGGCGAGCAAGGCACCTAGAACATAATGACAGAGTCTGAGAAGTAGGTTTTATGGGAACGTGCTCGAGAAAGGGCGCACCGGTGAAGAGAGGTTCAGGCACATGCAGATACTGTGGAAAGGTGATGAAGGCACAAGTAGGGCAAGACATTGCAAATATTTTTATATTATTCTCTTATCTATCTTTGACAGGTAGCGTGGCTAGTTTGTTGCAAAATGCAATGTGTTATGAACAGTGTATTACTTTTGTGTTACTTTTTCTTCCTTTGTTGAAAAATTGCTCATTTCACTGGCCAGCATTTTTAAATTAAATCCTAAGCCCATAGAAGAACCTTCATGAAAGTGACCAGACATTTTCGTATGTTTTATACATGTATTTAGTTCTTCATGTGCATTGAAGTAGATAGATAGATAGATAGATAGATAGATAGATAGATAGATAGATAGATAGATAGATAGATAGATAGATAGATAGATAGATAGATAGATAGATAGATAGATAGATAGATAGATCGATGGGAAATTCACATTCTTCAGCAGCAGCATACTGATACAATAAATAATATTAAATTAAAGAATGATAATAATACAGGTGAAAAAAAACAGACAATAACTATGTATAATGTTAAATATTAACGTTTATCCCCAACATCAGCTTTGTAGTTATGAACACTAGCCGCTGTACCCCAATCACAACTGTTTCATCTTATATATAGCAAACAGACAGATTAAAACTAAACTGATACTTTATTTATCCATTTCTGTTACTGGGTTGCACGCAAAACATTCTTTTCTGCTTGGCTGTGCGATTGAGCCCTGCAAAGTACTGGCATACCACATTTGCTTCTTGCCTTACCGTCAGTGCTGCAGTGATAATCACTGGCTCCCTGTGATCCTAAACTGGGCTGATTAAGTTTACCCTTCAGCAAAAGCCTGAACATTGACACAAACAGATGAACACACACTAGCTTGGTCTGCAATAGAAATGAAATCTTGCAGTACTTCTTTACATTCTCTGCTTTGTACACCACTACATACAAGGTATTGCCAATATACTAACAACCCAATTGTCCTTCATTCACTCAGAATATGGTACCAATGTAGGAAGCACTTTTATCTGTGGCACCTCTACATGATAACCACATTTTCCAACCCTCTCAAACTAGTTTTTAATGTTTGGAAAATGTATAGGATTAAATCATTTAATCATTTCTTTGCATCCAATGAACAATTACACTCCAAATTTAGTTTCACATCAACTCAATTTTTTCACTCCAAACAATCTCCAAACTTTGATAAACGAAATCTGCCCAATTTTCCTCACCTCCCACCTATTCTATTCAAGATGAAATACTGATCAGTCTTGAGGACTCAGACAGCATTTCTATGAACAAAAAAACATTTTAAAGACCCTTCCTTTCAAAGATCCCAGAGTATAGTGGGAAAAGGATCTCTTAGTCAACATTTCAGAAAAGGAGTGGAAGGCAGCCATGCACAGAATTCACTCGAGCTCCATATGCACAAACCATGCAATTATTCAACTTAAAATCTTTTATCAAGGATCTCTATCTCTTTTAAAATTGTCTAAAATGTTTCCAAAGCAAGAGCCAAACTGCAAACATTGCAATCGAGCTCCAGCGTCAATGGGCCATATGTTTTGGGTGTGTACCACAATAACATCATTCTGGACAAAAACGTTTAAGTGTCTATCAGTCTTGGTGGTACAATCTCTCTTAACCCATTAATAGCTGTGTTTGGTGGACTCCCAGATGGACTTAAAGTGGAGAAGGACAAACAAACTGTAATTGCCTTTACTACACCCACTGGCATGTAGACTTCTCTTGCTCAACTGGAAGAATCCTAACCCACCTCTTTTAAGTCAGTCGGTAACTGATGTTATATACTATTTGAAATAGGATAAAATCAGATTCTCACGTAGAGGATCTGTTCAAAACATTTTTAAAACATGGCAGGATCTAATCAATAACATTTTAGAATAAGCAGGAGGACTCTTTCCCTCTTTTCTACTCTTAAAGTTTACTCTGGCGTTCCTCTCTTTCTCATGGGTGGGGGTTGAACTGAATTTAGTTTTGTTAAGTTTGACTTGATTCTACGGAACATTACATGCTTTTAAGAAATTCAATAAAAAATAAAAAAGAATTTACCATTTAGCACATGTAGGATTAGATGTACACATAACTTTTGTTCAGTTCTCTTCACTTGATTGCACGCTACACGTGTGCTTAACCTCATCCCCACTGGCTGTGACAATGCTACACAGACAACAGTAGGCAACAACACTGCGAAAAACATGTAATAGTTCTACAAAATGATGCAGCATTTTAGAATGATAAGTGTTATGGTTTTTTATTAAAATTTTTGTTTTTCATTACATTTTTCAGCATTTACGTGGAATGCACAGAATTATGAAAATGTGCATATTACCCAGCTTTGTCTTGCAGTTATAGCTGCTGCTACTCAGTGCTTCGCTGTCTCCAGTTGGTGTAATTGCACAGCTACAGGCCAACCCAGGGGTCAAGACAATTACCTCTACAACGTGTCTGCAATGTGCAGTATCTCTAAGCTGATAAAAACAAACCTTTGTTCATTACTTAATAGTGAATTCAGTGTGAAAACTGGGCAGTTAAGTTAGGTGGTGATCAGTTCTTTTGGTTTCTTGACTCTCCTTTTGTTTTTCGGTTTATGTGTCATGGTTTCCCCATTTTTGTTTCAATCGTTCATCATCTGTCTTTCTGGCCTCTGAATTCTTGTTTATTCCTTTTGACTATTTTCTGGCAAAGCGTTCTCAATCTCCTGGCAATCCTTAAATTTACAGTTATCCATGGGATGTTGTCCCTTTTCAGCTGGAATAAGCCTCTGTAGTAAAAAAGTAATGATTATCTGTTTTTTTTAAGTAATGCAGGTTGTTTTACTTAAAATAAAAGTATTGCATTAGGTTACTTTAAAAAGTAATCTGACTATGTAGTACACGTTACTTTTAACATGTTACCCCTAACACTGGCCAGAGCAGATTAACATTACTGAGGTATTCACCATTCTTTATTTTCAGATATTGCATAATGGACACGTTAGCTGGTCACATGTTGGCTTGTTTTGTATCACATTATTGTTTGGCTGCTAATTAAGGAAAAATAAATAATTAAAGGGGTCTGAGTCTTAAATGGCTGGTCAATTAAAATTAAAAATAAAATTAAAAAATAAGAACAGTGTTAAAATTTAAACTTGCAACCACAGTAGCACTCCAGGACCAGAGTTGAAGACCCCTGCACTACAGGGTGGTCCTAACACTAGAAAAGTGGTTCTCAAACTGTGAGGTGGGTGGTTTTCAAACTGTGGGGTGGGCCCGCAAAGTAACAAAAAGGGGGGGCGCGAAGATGTGAAAAAAAGAAAACAAGAATCAAAAATATGAAAAATACATCTATTGAAACCAAAACAAATTAACTTAAACTACATTCTGATATTAGAAAAATAAATATAGAGTTAGACAAATGTCGATACAAGTTCAGTAGGTATAATAAAATATGCATCTATGATATATCATTAATTAAAAAAGAACAAATTGGTATTTGTGGACTCCTTTAAAAAAACGTTAGGGGGGCGCGATTAAAACTGTTATGAAAACTCGGGTTGCAAATACTTAAAGGCTGAGAAACGCTGCACTAGAACACCAGTGGCAATTGTCTCTAGCCATAGCTTAAAAGCCCCTTCTGGCATGAAAGCATTTGAGTTTGGACTCATGAGGAGGAGGTTTGCTGAAGGCTCAAATTGTGGGATTCAGAGTGGGGTGTAAGTTTTGTTAGTGGACTGATTTTTGTATACTTTGGTGTTAAAGTGCAAAAGGCACTTGGTAGACAGGAGAGCAAATACTTACTAAGGCCTTTTGGGACCAGTAGGTTATCTGTTGACTCCTGTTTTTTCACATTGTGTTTCTCTTTGTTTTTCAGTCTTCCTTGTGTGGTTGATTTTGTAATAAACACTCTGTCTTTTTGATAATTTTTGGTGTTATATCAGTAGGGGTATAAATCAAGACTACACCATAGCAAAATGGTTTTGCTGGGGCTCTGTCCCGGGCTTTAGTTTAGTGTTAATGCTTTTAATGTTTAGTTGCTTTTCATTACATTCTTTCATTCTTGTTTCTTTACTATTTTGTTATTTTAGTTTCACTTTTAATTTTGTTAATTTATTTTGTAATTGTCCCACCTCATTTTCTGCAGTGCCCAGGGAGTATGGCCTAAATAATTAAAATCATCACAGAGGTTCAGTGCATTTTTAACAATTGTCAGATGCAGCATAATTTCCACATGGAGACACACCACAGTAAAAAGCTTACCCCCTCCCTCTAATATTACTTTAGAATATTTGAACATTAGAAAAAGTTAGAACATGCTGTTCAGACCAACAAAGCTCACCGGTCCTATCCGCTTAATTTCTCCAAAATAATATTAATGTTTGAAGGCCCCAAAGTCCTACTGTCCACCACTCTGCTTGGTAACATATTCTGTGTGGCTGTGGTTCTCTGTGTGAGGAAAAACTTTCTAATGTTTGTAAGAAATGTACTCTTAATATGTTTCCAATTGTGTCCCTGTGTTCTTGTTGAACTCATTTTCAACTCATTTACACTCATTTAGACTCATTTACAGTCTCAATCCACTGTACTAATTCCCTTCATAATTTTGAACACATCTATCTATCTATCTATCTATCTATCTATCTATCTATCTATCTATCTATCTATCTATCTATCTATCTATCTATCTATCTATCTATCTATCTATCTATCTATCTATCTATCAGATCGGCAAGTATTACAAAGAATGATTGCCCAATATAATACAGCAGAAACAAATGCATTACTCCACTTACAAACATTAAACGATCAAAGACAACAAATAAAACTCTCCAATCTCTATTTACCTTTTAAAATAGATGACAGATGTCATTTTCTTAATATGGAAACTCATCTGGACCCTGTGGAAAATTTATGGTAAGGAAACCACACAGTGCATATTTGAGGAGAAAAAAAAAAGATTCATTTAAGAAATGTATAATCAGACAGAACAGAGGAATTCTACCAGTTCATGTTTAATTGAGCCAAAGGGGGTTATGAATTGACCCAAATATCTGGCCATGGTTGAAGAAAGAAGAACTCCAACCATTCAGCATTATTCTTTACTTTAATAATACTGGAAATATGAGAAGATGGGAGCATAGCTTTTAAATGACATCACTAACCTATTAGCATAGTTATCTTTTTTCTTTGTGTAGTACAGGATATTTCAGCATTCTGCTGGCATAATTAATTGCAATTTATATCATTTAAGAATATGATTAGACATTCCCTTATTTCCATAATGATTATAATGATGATTATAGTCAGCTCATATTCTTACTGTGAAATCCACAGGGTAAGAGTACAAGCACCCAGGAGGCTATTGTTACCCTGCTGAACACCCCTGGGATGTGTTGTGAATATGAAAATTTCACAGTCCTGGAAGTGGTACAGATCAAGGCTCCTAGTTTTGTTTAACCTACTCAAACTTCATATTCTACAGTGCAATCTAATTTCTGTACTGATTACTGCCTTTCCTTCAGTGAATTCTGATAATCAAAATATGCTTTTTAGAAATGAAATGCATTGTGAAGTATACTTACACATCCACAAGTGACTTCTTGAAATTATTAGAAAGAGATTTATTTCTGTATGTGATCTAAATGTGTGGTTTGTATTACTGCATTTGCATCAGAAAAATAAACTTGTGCTTTTTTTGGTTTAGAAGTGTTCTCAAATATGATTTTGAAATGCTACCCCAAAGAAAATAATTGATTCTGAATAAAATTATACTGTATAATGCATCCCAACTGAAGCAGTTAAACAGGGATATAGCTTACAACTCTAGAAACACCCCACGGTGGAATATTATAAATCTAAACCAACCCTGCAAACAACATAATATGCCAAATCTGTTTAAATCGGCTGCATTGTGAGAGCACTGAGCAAGTGCCTGTGATTGTGCCTAAGTGTAAACTGCTCAGCAAACACAAATAATACACAGACACAAGGCTCTGTCTTGTTTTTGCTTGTTTTTTTTTACATTTTGTAATAGTTCAATGAACCTGAATCTTAATATCATTTAAGGTGGGCAAAACTAAATAAACAGAAAATCAAACTAAAATGTACAGTATGCTAATGAAGACAAGGACCAGTGGGGAAAGCAAGAAGTATATTTAGTACTAAAGCACCAAATAATTATGACATTACTACAGTACTACAAACCATGCTGAACAAAAAAGGTGAAGATTGGCATAATTTAAATTAACCCTTCCATTCTTTTACTAAAATGTATTACCGGTAATCCATGGAAAACAAACCATAGCAAAACATGGATTTATCTTCTTTATAAAAAGAGGAGTAGTCAAGCCACATACCTACATAAAACAAACATTAACATTGAGGCTGGTTAAAACTGGACATAAGACATCCTAATGTGATTTTTGATTAGAATACAGTAGACAACAAAAAAAGACTGGCGAAATTGTGTAATGTTTACATGCAACACTCATTTTTCTTCAAAACCATACATCATGTAATAAACATTTATATATAATTTCTTTTCGTCTTCATTAGAAGAATGCAACAGTGATACTCTCATGTCAATACAACCAATTTAACAAGCATACGTCAAACAAAATACCTTATATACTTCCACTCTGCTAAGAGCAGTAGTAGTTCAGCTGTGTGTTAGCAGTTCACAAAGAAAACCTATTTAATGGCACATGCTTACAAATTGCCAACAAAGTCATGACTGGTGATCATGCCGGAGGCAGAAGAGAAAAGGAGACAGGGCTGTTCATTGTGGTGCTCCAGTGTTGCTCACATCCATAGCAGAGACACAGTCCTTGAGTCTCACAAAATGTGGTCTACCAAATATATAGTTGTAACCAACTAAAACAAAAAATAAAAGCATTATCTATAAAATGTAAGTTCTAAGCAGATGTGGAGAAAGGTACAGTAAACACTCCACAACATGGATGCAGCAAATTGACAGTTCTTGTAAGTTCTTAGGAGTGTAAAGCAGGGCCTGGGTTCTACCTTTGTCCCTCTCCTTTCATGTGGTGTTTGCCCCAATCCTGTCCATCTAAAAGAACATTAATTATGCAGCAATTACATAAGATGGAAAAATAAAAGGTGCACATTGAATTGAAGTTGTGTTGTTCTCTGTCTTTGGCTCCCTCAGCATAGAATAAGGAATTTATTGATCCCAGTTTTCCTCCATGTTAGTGTAACAGTTTTGATATTTTGTTTCTGTCATTTGCATTCTTCTTTAGGATTTCTTATATTTTGTTCTATTTGTCTGCTCCAGTTTTAGACCATTTTGGATCTATCTATCTATCTATCTATCTATCTATCTATCTATCTATCTATCTATCTATCTATCTATCTATCTATCTATCTATCTATCTATCTATCTATCTATCTATCTATCTATCTATCTATCTATCTCCATACATAGCTTAACAATGGCTGAATAAAGCAAGTCTCAGTTTCTATTGTGAAGAGGAGACTTTAAGATGCTGCCAGTTTGACAGTGCGAGGGGCAGTAAGAAAGCCATTCCTTAAAAGACAAAATAGGGCCTTGAAATACTGGCTGTGGACTAGTGCAGAATGGAAGAAATTATTTTGGACTCATGAATCAAAATCACGCAAGGTGTTTGTACACTGTGGAGTTAGTGAAAGGATTGTTCCTCAGTGTGTGACACCAGCTGTCAAATATGGAGGAAGGAAGTGTGATGGTCTGGGGTTCTTTTGCTGGAGACAGAGTTGGTGACTTGCACAGAGTGACTGTTATTCTGAATCAAAAGGGTTTCCACAGTTTGGTTGTTACATCAGCAAATTGTGGCTACTTTGATGAATGAAAACTTTGAATAAAACTTTGTACACTTAATGATTACTTGACTTATCTTTTATATTTGCCATGCTTTATATGTTCTATGCCTTGATTTCATGGAACATTAAGACATTAAACTCCACGTATTTCCGTAAAAACTGAAAAAACTGAGGTGTTGTAGAACCTTTGACCGGTAGTGTATATAAAATTGTATCAAGTCAAGTCAAGTTGGGGAGCATGAACTGGTACAGTGTGTTACCGCACCCACTACATGTTGAAACAGCTTGGGATCCCGGTTGGCAACCCCCCAGGCAGACACGCGGTCCAGTCCTACCCTCCGGAAATTACCCTCTATCTGCCGCAGCCAGGTGTTATGTGGGCGACCCCTTGGCCTGGTCCAGCCACTTGGGTCCCCAACAATGAAGATCTTATGAGCTGGATCACTCTCGGGGAAACATGCCACATGACTGTAGTGCCATAATTGACGCTCCCTCACAATGCAGGTATTGTGCCTCATTCGGGACTCCATGCGCAACACAAAGTCATTCGACACAAAGTCAAACCAGCGGTACCCAAGGATTTTCCTGGATAGCGTCTATGTCTCACAACCATATAGTAAGACAGGAAGCACCAGGACTCTAAAGACTTGGACCTTCGTCCTTTTGCATAAATATCGGGAACGCCACACACCCCTTTCCAGTGACCTCCTGACCCCCATGCTCTCCCAATCCGTCTACTGACTTCACAGGAAGAGTCACCAGAAACATGAATGTCACTGCCAAGGTAAGTAAACCTCTCAACAAGGTCAACACTCTCTCTGCAAACAGACACACTGCTGATGGCTATGCCCAAGAGGTCATTAAAGGCCTGGATCTTGGTATAAAATAAAAAATAAAATAAAAAATATAAAATAAAAGCAGCATATAAAATCGTATGCTGCTTGTTTATTGAGCATTCACATAAAATAGCTGAATCAATTTTTATTAAATTTTGCATGTGTGTAGCTGTTGTTAGAATTTAAAATATGGACTATATATGGCTTTTTGGAGAGACAGATTGTAATGGAGCATGGGCTCCAGCTTCTGGGGTGACACTTCTCAGTATAAACCAGGTTCAGAAGATGGCTGACTGGGTTGTAATGGAAAGATGCAAAACTCAGTGCCAGCATAGAGATTACAATTTTCATCAGTCAGCATGAGAGCCCTGAGGCTGATGGGGGGACGCTGTTATCACTTCACACAAACATTTGTACTGGCCAAAGCAGAATCTTTTCTATGACCACAGGTACAGAACTTTCCATTCAACTGATTTGATTAAACAATTTTATTTGTGTCACTAGCTTTTCTTTAAAAGTACATTTATTTTCATCTAGACCCTCTTCTGAGAAAATCATGGGTTCAAAAGGAGTGTATAGTGTTGCCAACAACTTAAGGAGCAGTGTTTCTATCTTTCAACTGCATAGAAGAACATACAACTCCAAAACCACCATTGCAAAATTGTATGCAAAATCAAATTTAGCATCCTTTTCATGATTTGCTCTTTCACCTGCCATTACCTAATATTTTTGTGATGTTATATTATACACTATCTGTGCTGCCCATCTAAGGCTGGTTGAAATCTAAGTAATCAACTCAGACCTCAGCATTAACACTGGCAGTGCACCATCTGTGTTTGTCACTGCACATTGTGCATTGCATTTGTCTCTTGTTTTATGCCACTTGGTTTTGAATTCGTAATGGCAGTGTTGTATTGGAATGACAAATGTAGTGCATTTAGTACTAATAATATTTGTGATGCGCCATCTTTTGGAATGACAGAAAGATAGCATCCAGATGGACACAGAGAGAGACACTTGGACACTTATCCTTTTATTAAGGTAGATAACAAACAGCAAGATTCAGACAGTGGTGTTCAGTTCCATGTTGGTCAAACATGCAGATATGAATTTCTGAAACAGTTTAGCAGAAATAAAACAGATTGGCTCCATTCTGGTTTATAGTGATAGTAAGAAAGCAGTAGCATTATCTTGAAAGAAGTGAGGGATCATATATACTAAGCCTTCAACATTTTGTTACTGGTGATTACCGTCTGTGAATATTTATTAGAGTTTACATAAAAAAGAGGATAATATCTCACCCTCTGAAGTCCTTAAGTTATTTGCAGAGTCATGATGGATTAAAAAGCTATCTAGTGCACATTTAGATAGGGAAGTGTGCAGTAGGTGGGGTGGAATTCTATGAAGAAGCAACAAAATCATTTGTCTTGTTGTTTCTTCATGTTTATTGCTACACTCAAGATATACAAGCTTTTCATAGCAGTGCCTCCCACTTACTGTGCTCACCTGACGCCATGAAAAGATGGACTTTATGGGCAGCTAATTCCTAAACTACAAGTGACTGAAATTTGGAGGAGATACAATATGTACAAAGCTGGCATACACATTTATTTAAATTATACATTCAACTAGCTCATCATAGCAACATGCTGCGTAGAGAAGAAACAGCCTCCAGCTTTCAAGCCAGTGAGGTATTTAATTCCCGAAGGGTGAGTTGAGTCTACCCCAGTGTCTCCACACAGCATGTCTTGTCTGGTGCACCTATAGTGGGTTTCACCTGGGGGTATCCTCACCGGATGCCAGACAAGCTTGACTGATGTCTCTGAAGTCAGATGAGCAGCAGCTGTACTCTGAGCTCCTTCTGACTTGCTGAGATCCTCTCCTTGTCACACAGAATAAATACAGCAACCCTGAGACAAAACCACTTACCTCTTTATACTTCTAGGCACTGCTCACAGTTTGTGACCAGATGTGTTGACGGTGATCTCAAACTCCAGATAAACTTTACATGAAAACACACATCCTGCTTCACCACTATGATCCTGTACATCAGTTCAGCGCCACAGCCGATCCTTCAAATTGCTGATTAGTCTCATTATTTCGTGGACTTCATCTACAGACCATAAGTTACTTATACACCTCCACAAAGAGCACCATCAACAGGACAGAGCAGCACTGTTACGACCTACTCTAGATCTTTTTGTTAAACTCTACTCTAATTTGGTGCTGATGACTTAATTGAGTTCTGCCCTAATTACCCACCTATTGATTTGCCCATTGTTAAAAAATCACCTGGGTTGTGGGTGGGGTGTAGATTATAAAAGAAGCTGTTTGGGTTTTAGGTTAGAGAGAGTGTGAGAGGAGAAGGACAGAGCAAGGTATGGAAAAATTAGGGTTGGATGGCCTGGCTTTGGGTTTTTGTTTCTTATGGTAATTGTTGTAAGCTAGCCATCTGTGTTATAAATGTGGATGGTATGTATCTAGCTGTGTAAACTTTGTGTAGCTAGATAGCTAAGTTAGTGTTCTCCTCCTGCCTTGTTCCTGTTTTGTGTAACATTCTCCAAATTGTATGAGTTTTTTTTCTTTTTAACAATAAATGGAGTCTGTTTTTATTTGGCTGGTTTAGTTTTTTTCTGTGTTTTATCTCCCTCCCTCTCTCTCATTTGTGTGCAGCCTATTTATATACCCCTAGGCCTTTTGGTAGGCCGTAACAGCACACATTTTGGAAGGAAAGAACAATGACGTTGTATCTGGTGAAGCTGACTGAAACACCACTAAAATCTCAGTCAGTCCTGATTCTCCAGAGCATGTAATAGAGATCACCATTGGACTGTAAGGATTTTGACACAATTCTATTTTGGACAGATAGGTTTCACATGAAACAGACAAGTGTGGAAGCCAGCAATAAGATGACCTGAACACCGAATGGGAGAAGAAGATTCTGCACCATACATTATACTGTGTAGGAAGACCAGAAAAATGACAGCTTTTGCTACTTAAAATATATGCATACACTAGACATTTCATTCAACAATAATGAAACTGACTTTTTTCCATAATAAGCTTTTTATTGTTTAATTGAAACTTTCCCTGTAAATTGTCATCATAACAGTGCCGCGCATTCTTCCTTCCAAAGTCTGTGAGACATTTGACACCCATTGTCTTTCAAAAGTACAGGCTGAAATCGCTTTCTTACCATTGCTATTTAAGCCTGAGATTTCTTTAACCTTACAGTTCTGCTTGGCTGCTCTGCTCCTCTTGACCACTCTATTACCAGTGGAATGTGTTTCTGGACACTGCTTGGTTGGCTCAGCACCATTGTGCTGTTGTCTATTTGTCTCATTTTCTTCACGGTAACAAATAACCCAGTTCATATGTTTTCAGTCCTAAAAGATACATTTGGAATTCTTTAACTAATTTTTTTCACTGTTTTAGCTTCCCTTTATTTTCCCCAAAGACTTGCTTTGTTAAGTGAAGCTGTATTTAGAAATTTTATGGAAATGTACATCTCCTGGGTAGCCCACAGTTTTAGCTAATAGGACACCAGACCAAACATGAAACAAAACCTTAAATCTTTCCAGATTTTCTGATATTCACCTGCAAAGCTGTGATATACAAATTGTACACATGAAGGTGGGCTTTCACAATCCATGATATTGGTGCCCTGTGGTGCAGTGGTAGCGCTGCTGCTTTACAGTAAGGAGATCATGATTCCCATGTCCTTCCTGTGTGGATTTTGCAAAGCACTTTGAGTAGTGAGAAAAGTCCTATATAAATGTAAAACATTGCTATTAATGTATGAAACCAGTAGCTATTCCAGCCTGGAGGTACCTTCTGGTGCTCCGTGCAAACCGTACTAGATAAACAGTTTCAGAAAGTGGATGAATAGATGGATTAAGAACAAAGGAGAGTAAATCAGTCAAAGAGTTGGGGTAGCCGCCTGGTAACTCTGTTTAATGATGGTACGAGATGTATGTGAATATAGGATATGAATATGTAATGGACCACAGTTTAATCTCACTCTCATTACTTCTCCTGGAGTAGAGAATAGGCAGACTTTTTGCATAGATGTTCTACATCTTCAGTGATTGACAATGAACTGTCCAACTTTCAGCAGCATGTCCCACTATAAAATGGGAAGGTGTTTGAAAGATTTTGGTTTTTTTGTAGATGTTTTCAAGTTATAATTATAGCATTGTATTTATATTTTCTCATTATGTTTATTATTTTTCTGCCACACCATTTTTGGCATTTAAAGTAAGGTGCCGCCTTTTTTTGAATCGTCAATTTTGGGGATGATTCCTGATGATTTGAAGCCTCCATGTGTGCCATCAGCATTGCAGCAGTATTTAGTGGCATATGGTCATCTGCACCCAAGTTATTGGATTCAAATAAAGATTTTTTCAGCATTAGTAGGTAATTCTGAAAGCTTTTCTGTGTATTAGATCTTCAGTGTGACCTCTGGACAAAGATTTTCATTTTTTGTTTTGTCATTGGTTTATTGTAGAATTTCTGGCATTTGACCCCAGTTTTTTTTTTCGCTTTTATTTCTATTTCACCTCCTCATCCTTTGACCAAAAAGTCTGCTACATCAAAATACGCAGAACAAAGGGCTTGCCTCACATTCCTCTTTTAGCACCTCAGTAGCCATTAAGGTGTTTGAATTGACTGTTTGTTCCTTTTACAATGTGGACTAAACTGTTACTCTGGACAGTATAACTTAATCTTCATTTTAAAGAATAATTGTCTTCATTTTGTGTAATGGAAATTTGTACAAAATGAGGGTGAAATATTTATAATGAAATAGGTATGCTTGCTACTTTTAGTAATCCCTTAATTGATTAATAGTATTGGTGTTTAAAATATATTAAAAAAAGTAACCCATCATTGCGATACATATTATACATATGGGTGATTAGATTTTTGTGTCTTGAAGATCTGCTTGTAGTTTAATTGGCATTCTACAGAAAATAAAGCAGTCAACATTCTAAAAAACATTATAAATGCTTAATTTCCTATATTGTGTTCCTATAAATACTATTCCTATAAATACAAAACAGCCTCTTTTTGATCAATAATTGTGAGGCACTGAAAAGAGCCAGAGGTTAACACTGTAAATTAAAATGAAGAAATAATATTAGCCAAATGGCAAGAAATGATTTGAGTGATATTAAAAGCTTCCCAATGACAATACTTAATTTACAGCCATGAAAATTGTGAGATTAGTCTAAATGCTTAGACGGACTTAACTTTGAAAGATAACACAAGAAAAACAAACACAAAAACATTTAAGTGACAAAGACAATAGGGGAGCTTCATTTTGTGCACAGGCTCCAATAAATACTCTACCAGCTTTCATTTTCATTTCTTTCCCTTATATCTCACCCTTTTCATGTTTCTTTTTGGTTATTTTTTTTAAAAATCAGTACAGCATCATTATTTCTTTGTACATACAGGAAAGCTCCTGGGTAAATATAGAATGTTCAATGCATATACGGCGCAGCTTGTTAATCAAAGCGGCTGAGCAGCGAGTACATTTCACACGGCATGACAATAGCTGAAGGATCAAAATTGTTTAACTGCCCAATTGTTTTGTGATTAGCAAAAATATTCTGTTTTTGCTTTTAATTCTTGATGACTGGCGGCTGACGACTCTTTCCAACTTTTTTCCTTCGTCTTTTCTGATTAGCTGTCTTGATTAGATGCATTCTTTCACTGGAGCTGGTCTTTTATGTAAAATACATTGAAATGCTGGCAGTTCTTATTCTAACTAGGAATAAATTAAAATGCATTAGCAGCTTGTAATAATCATTTAAAATATATTCACAATAAATGAAAAACAATTAAAGACAAATATAAATTTTAATGCTTTTATTGTCATTGCATTGTTGTTAGCTGTGATTAAATAAAAATGATTTTTTTTCCATAATGATGATCTCACTACATTTAAATTAAATTTTAAATTTACATTTTATAAATAATATATATACAGTATATGTATATATATATATATTTATATGCCATGAAGACTGCGATTACCTAATTGTGCCTCAGAACAGCCAAGAAGGTCATATGTCTGTCTACTCCACATCAATCCTAAAGTCGGCGGCACAGAAGAAGACCAGTGACCCCCAGCCGACTCCACCTGCCTTTCTGGATTCTGAACTATCATCATCTGTACTCTTTAAATGATCCCAGTTATCATGTCCTGTCTTTTATTACCCAGGAGTAGAGAAAGCCTTATTCCTCCTTCAACATGCATTTTCTTGACATGTAAACACTTCCTTTTATTGGCCCCAAACATTTTAAGTTCTCTTTTATGTTTTACCTATATATTCCAAAGAAAGGTGAGTATGAACCGGATACCCAGCTTGGGTGGCTGGTAGTACTCTTCCCAGATTGGAAAGCAGCATAATGGAGGGGTGAAGTGGCAAAAGACAGATTGCAGGAACCCCCCCAGTATGTTCTGTGGCAGCACACCTCTGGTATTGTTCCTGTTTGGAATCGCCTTGGGCTGCGTGGGAAATGTAGTTGTGGTAGGAAGCCTTGTTGAGGACCTTCAAAACCGCTAGAGGGAGCTCCTTGGAGATAACTTCCCTCTCCTAAGCTGTCCAGTCAATGAGTGGTTCTTTGTAGTCTTCTGATATACTGGAAATACCCTTAGGTGTGGCTTTAAAAGAAGCCCCCTTTCTAGTCAGTCAGTTTAGTGGTATTCTCAGGAATACCCAAAAAAGACATAAATCGTTTGCAACTAGTGCAGAATGCAGCTGCTAGAATCCTAACCAGGAAAAGAAAATCCGAGCACATCTCTCCAGTTTTGATGTCACTACACTGGTTATCTGTGTCATTCAGGATTGACTTTAAAATTCTGCTTATGGTTTATAAAGCCTTATATAATCTCGCCCCATCTTATATATCGGAATGTCTGACATCTTATATTCCAAATCGTAACCTCAGATCCTCAAATGAGTGTCTCCTTAGAATTCCAAGAGCAAAACTTAAAAGAAGTGGTGAGGTGGCCTTCAGCTGTTATGTACCTAAAATCTGGAATAGCCTGCCAATAGGAATTTGCCAGGCTAATACAGTGGAGCACTTTAAAAAACTACTAAAAACACATTATTTTAACACAGCCTTCTCATAACTTCACTGTAATTTAATCCTGACACTCTATATATACAATTCATTATAATAACTATTCATGGTGGCTCTAAAATCTGTACTAACCCCTACTCTCTCTTCTGTGTCCTTTTCCGGTGTCCTTTTGGTGGTGGCTTGCGCCACCACCATCTACTCAAAGCACCGTGATGTACCAACAGTGATGGATTAAAAGCCAGAAGTCTGCATGACCGTCGTCATCACTACTTGTTTGTATAGTCTGGCTTCATGAATAGATGTATAATCCCACATTAATAAACTGGATGGATTGCTGAACTGCTTAATAACTGATAGTAGCTGGGCAAAACAACTATTTCTTGTGTTGTTTCCTCTATTGAACCCTTATTCAAAACTGGGTGGCACACTGGCGCAGTGGTAGCACTACTGCCTCGCAGTTAGGAGACCCAGGTTCACTTCCCGGGTCCTCCCTGTGTGGAGTTTTCATGTTCTCCCCGTGTCTGCGTGGGTTTCCTCCGGGTGCTCCGGTTTCCTCCCACAGTCCAAAGACATGCAGGTTAGGTGGATTGGCGATCTTCAATTGTCCCTAGTGTGTGTGCTTGGTGCCCTGCACAGGATTGGTTCCTGCCTTGTGCCCTGTGTTAGCTGGGATTGGCTCAAACAGACCCCTGTGACCCTGTGTTCGGATTCAGCAGGCTGGAAAATGGATGGATGGATGGACTTTTAAAACTCCATAAATTCTGTATGTTAAGTTGGATTAACTGTGATATATGTAGAAAAATTCATGAACATCTGGGGGCAGATTTGACATTTTTAAAAGAAAACTTGATGGGACAACTTGTGTATATTTACAGCAAATCTGTCCCATCCGTACAGAACATATTACCCATTAGAAAAACTGGGAAGTGATGGCACCCTTGATCAGGTAGGAAAATGCAGGCAAACCAGCTAAATGCTGACTCAAGTATATAATAATTCATATCACCAAGCTGTTATTGTAATTTTTATTTTTAAAGTGATGAACATGATGAATAGACTGTATTTTGGTTCCTTGTTAAGAGAGTCAGTGCTGTGTATTTGCACAAAAGAACTTTTTTGGTTCTTCAACAGTTTATATCAGCTACCTCTTGCTACTTCACAAAGAACTGGCTGACAGGTCAGGAATATCTCAGCCAAGCTTCACTCCATTATGCCCGCAGTGCTGGAAGCCATTAACCCACTGGCGAAGCACTACATCCAGCTTTTGTATGGTGTGAATGTACATACTGTAAATTAAACATGACATGTTTTTGCCAACATAAAAAGGCTATTTG
Source organism: Erpetoichthys calabaricus (assembly GCF_900747795.2). NCBI lineage: Eukaryota > Metazoa > Chordata > Cladistia > Polypteriformes > Polypteridae > Erpetoichthys > Erpetoichthys calabaricus. The sequence goes on from NC_041403.2 coordinate 52,492,093, forward strand.
CAGGAGTGTCTGATTTTGATAAAATATTCATAGTATTTCACTGCACTCACATTGCAATAAGAGCCCCTAGCGAAAATTAAGCTGCTTTTGTTAACTGTAAGCAATAACATCCCATTAACGCACAAGTCATCTTTAATGTCAAAATGAAACTGACAAACATTGTGGCTTGGTGACCTGGTTCATTCCATGAGTCATTTATTTTGAGACATTGTAGCTTTGACAGATGTAATAGAGCCGCACGTGGTGGCTGGCTTGTTGGTAATGTAACTGGCTGAACCCTCAGTGTTTCATATGGCCAGTGTTTTATTGTAACAGCAATCACATCGTAACATGTGGCAGATGATGGTGGCTACACACTCAGACACTGGCCCTTTACACCTTTCCTTGACTCACAGAATGCATTGGAGATGTGCTACAATGCCATGTATTCCCTTGAGTGTTCAGTTGTACTGTGCACCATAGGACTCGATGTGTCAGGAGGGAGGCTGCTCTACTGGCCAATGAAGTTCTGCAGCATAGTGATTGCACATCCACACTATAAGGCTGATTAGCATAGTCCATATATGGTTGCTTTAGGGTGGCAACTGGTCCGGGTTTGAGGTGCATTCACGTTTGCGCATTTACAAGATTATTATGATTTATAAGGGTAAATTGCATAGAAATATGCATACACTATACCAGGCTTTACAAATCAGACTTTCCTTTTTTGATGTACACATTTTTCTGTTTTTCGGCTTATGAATATTTTCACATGCAAATACACAGTCTTGAACAGCTTTGTAAAATTAGGTTTGTAAAATTTGACTTACTTGTATGAAATGTTATTTGCTTTTAATAATTCAATAAAATGTTTAAAAAAAATACACACAGTTTTTTTCAGTGAGACCCCTGGGTGGTGTGTAGTCTTTCGTAATGTTGGTCCTCCCATTGCAGCTTCCCAATGAAATTCTAGAAATACCATAAAGCCTATATTTGAAATTGCTTTAACACAAAATTTCATAAAGTAGACAAAGCCATTTCAGAGTGATGCAGAATATTTGTGTTGGTCCCCCATCACATCATACAGTACATGTGTCACCTTAGATAGATAGATAGATAGATAGATAGATAGATAGATAAATAGATAGATAAATCTATCTATCTATCTATCTATCTATCTATCTATCTATCTATCTATCTATCTATCTATCTATCTATCTATCTATCATTGGCCTTCTCCATCAGACAAATAGAGTCTACAAGTCTTAGCTGTCAGACATGGTGCTGTACTTTGAAGCTCTGAATGGGTCTGCATGCATCTTTATTAACTTTATGGCACAGATGCATAATCATCCTATTAAATAATTTTAATAAACTGTGAAAATGCAAGAAGACCCTTTAAGCCCTCAGCCTTGTTTGGTTGACCAATGCTAAAATTGTGCCAACATCCCACTAGACAAATCTTTAGTGTGAAGCACAGAAGTTTGATTTACAGCTGAATGTACTTCTCTTTCATGTCTATTGGTATGTCCTCAAGTATGTGTTTCATTGTTTACCCTAAGCATATTTCTGTATAACATTTATCAATGTCTTTGAGGGTTTGAACAGTGCTTTGTTCAGCATTCAACATTGAAGCACACTCATGTCATCAACATGTGACTGACCTTACACTCCTTGTTTGAGTTACTTATCCTTTCCTGCAAATTGAGTCTTTGGAGGTAAATGACCATGGAGTGTTTTGCTAGAGAGGAATCCCAAAAGCTGCTCACTTCGGGTAGGATTCAATTAAATAACATTTAATGAAAACATAGCTTTATGCAATACAGGTAAATAAGCTGATTGATCAAAACAAGAAACAAGTTAAGCAAAATACAGAGGAGATTCCAAAATCAAGAATCATTGACTTGTAAGACAAAAAAGAATGCAAAGTGCTACACACTAAGAACAAAGGTTTTGACTCAATGATGGAGTTGTCATTCAGGGTCAGAAGCTTACATTTATAAAGCAGCCAAATAAAATCAAATGAAGCTTACCAGCAGAAGCAGAGGAGAAATGTAAATGCATACTTGAGGTGTGGCAGTAGGCGTGACGAATGAGAAAAACAGGATGTTGCTAAATTTAATTGGCTGCCACAAAATATTGTCTAGTCATAACTAAAGTGAATGGACTGGCTTTGAGTGTGTTATCATCTGTGGCATGTTGGTTGGTTTGTTTCAACTTGTTGAATCTACATATACCGACAGCAATTTCCATTAAACATCCTCAGTATTTCTACCATTCAGCCTTGCAGAGGTGTACAGTAGGAATATTTGCGGTATGTCAGCTTACTTGGTCTGTTTTTATAAAATTTGGCACACCACTACTTATTATTTCATTTAGCCACATTCTGCCTAACAGTTTCTGTTTTCGTCTAGGCATGCAAGGCAGCCATTTTCTTTTAATCCAGTAACTCTGCAGTTAGGGGGGGGGGGGGGGGGGGGGGGGGGCTGGGTGAGAGATTGGATTCCTTTATGTCTGTCCTGATTTCTAATTTAGGATTTGACCTAGTTTCTATCTAGTTTTCTGATTCTATACAGCCACCTAGTAGTTTCAGAGTATGCAGTACAAAGTATTGAGAGGCCAGTTCACTAAATGATAATCTGAGTACTGTATTTATATACAGTTGCATCTTTGCATTAAGGGGAGGTGAGGCACTACCTCCTTCCCTGAGCAGATGGCACTGTTCTGCAAAATCTATAATAATAAAAGGCAAAGCCCTCACTGACTGACTGACTGACTCACTGACTCACTCATCACTAATTCTCCAACTTCCCGTGTAGGTGGAAGGCTGAAATTTGGCAGGCTCATTCCTTACAGCTTACTTACAAAAGTTAGGCAGTTTTCATTTCAAAATTATACGCGTAATGGTTATAACTGGAACCTCTTTTTTGTCCATATACTGTAATGGTAGGCAGCAAGATGGCCGTAGGAGACTGAGTTGCGTGTCGCGTCATCACGCCTCCCACGTAATCACGTGAACTGACTGTGAACTCAGTACGTATAAAAGAAGGAGGAGCCCCAAAGAGCGCAGAAGAAAACATTCATTACACAATTGACAAGGCAGCGAAACAATAAGAAGCGAGTGAGTGACGCATGCAAGCATCTTCATAAGACACGAGGTATAAAAAAGCACGGTGTAAACCGTAAGTCTAAATTAACTTTATAGAAACGCTCCCGCTGCCGTTTGCAATACCATATTCGCGAGATACAAGTTTAATGAGAAGACACGAGGTATAAAAAAGCACGGTGTAAACCGTAACCTTAACTTTATAGAAACGCTCCCGCTGCCGTTTGCAATGCCATATTCGCGAGATACAAGTTTAATGAGAAGACACGAGGTATACACGACAGTTTGCATCACTTTGTAACAGAGTTAAAATTGCTGTAGCGAGAAACTTTTAACTGCCGGGTCTTAGCTAACATTAAATAAACCCGTGGACATCGCAACATCACACAAGAGAGTGGCTCACGTGAAGTGACTGAACGCAGCAGGAGTGATCACTTGCATTAATCAAACCTGTTCAAAAAACACATTACACAATTGATAAGGTAGGAAAAGAATATGAAACAAGGCACGGTATAAACCGTAACTTTAAGTTTATAGAAACGCAGCCGTTTGCAATACCATATTCGCCCCTGCGAAGCGCGGTGATTTTGCTGTATATATTAAACTATTTCAACCATTGTATGATCTGCTTCTCGCAACTGAAAGAGGGCACCGTGGCAGAAGTTAGCCGACTTGCTCACCAACCACAAGCGTTACCTGGTAGGTAACCACCCATACAATCAGATTGTGAATCAGACTACGAATGCCTGCAATGTAATTACCCCGATCTACATGCTGTCAAATGAACGAACCTCACGCCGTGGCACAACGTTAGGGGCTTCGCCTCTACGTCCGAGGATCGATTCCCGTAAGGGAGTGCAGTGACTGTGTGCTCCTGATGAGCCCACAATTACGGCGAAACACGTGTCGCATACTATGCATCTTCAAAGCACGGTGTAAACAGTAAGTTTAAATTGAGTTTATAGAAACGCTCCCGCTGCCGTTTGCAATACCATATTAGATGACTTTGTAACAGAGTTAAAATTGCTGGAGCGAAAAATTTTTAACTGCCGGGTCATGTCGCGTGTTCTTGGGTAGGTACACCAAAAAATGTATACATTTATGCATGTAATGGGCAAACAAAAAATGTACTATACCCGAAAGCACTACAGTAGTACTCAATGTATCTTTACTTCTTAAATGTTAATGTTTTACTGTTTAATAATTTATACGCTTCTTATATGTTATTCAGATTCTTTTATCAAAATACCAGTAACAGCGCACTCCACGATAACGTGGAGTGAATACACTTGACATGACCATTCATAGTATTTATCCTCTTTCTCTGTACGTTTACCATTCGTTTGCTCAGAGGTTGATGCGCTTGCTGCTTAATGAGCAGCTCTTGACCCTAGCGTCCCACTGCTTCTCTTCTTTCGTCGGCATCTTTTCCCGTTAAAACTGATTTCTTTTAAAACTTAGTATGTTTTCTTTCATTTTTCAGTTAAGCTGGCACTTAAGTCTTCAATCTGCCTCAAGAATGATTAGCGAAGGTGGTAGACAATGAAAACGTCAGCCGTACGCATCCGCCACGCACGCACTGGTGCGCGCAGCTGTGAGTTGATTCTACAATAAAATAAAATAAAGATAAAAAGAGTAATAACTTGCAGCACCGCTATTCAATTACACTTGCCTAACGCCTCTCCTAAGGGGAAATACTGTGGGATCTGGACATCCGTCAAAGCAGCAATCACAAGACCGATTACAAAGCGGGAAGCTGTGATTTGTCGTCTCCCTCCCATGTAACAATTACAGCCCGTGTTGCAACGCACTATGTATGTATATGTATATATGTGTATGTGTGTGTATATGTATGTGCGTATATATATATGTATGTTCATATGTGTGGGAAAGTGAATACTAGACGTGACGTAGTATCTGTGTACCAAATTTCAAGTGAATAGGTGAAACGGTTTGCGAGCTACAGCTCATTTAAAATCCTGGACAGACAAACTAATAGCCACGGTACTGTTTTATAGAAGAACATTTTAATGTTTAATAATTTATATTTATATGCAATGTGCTTCTTATATATTACTTCATATTCTCAAATGATAATGATGTTAATGTTGTTTATATTGATTTCTATGTTATTGTAAGTGCTCTTTAATTATGGAAAAATAAATTTGGCAATTTAACTTATTTTATACATACATTTTATTTTTTTCTCTTGCACTCAGTGAGCGAATCCACTGGCTAATCAGCTATATATATATATATATATATGTATGTGTGTATATATATATATATATATATATATATATATATATAATATATATATATATATATATATATATACATATATATATATATATATATACAGATAGATAGATATATGTGTATGTATGTAGATATACAAATATGTATATATATGTATATATGTTTATATATATGTAGATATACAAATATGTATATGTATATATATGTATATATGTGTATATATATGTAGATATACAAATATGTATATGTATATATATGTATATGTGTCTGCATGTGTGTGTATATATATATATATATATATATATATATATATATATGTATGTGTATATATATGTTGATATATGTATATATATGTGGATGTGTATATGTATATATTTATGTATATACACTATGTTTATGTATATATATGTTTACATAACCTCTTTAACACACTACTTCTCCGCTGCGAAGCGCGGGTATTTTGCTAGTTAATCAGTATTAAATAAATAGTAAACACATCTCGGTAATTTAATTCTTTGAGGGCTGAATGCTTTTTTCAAAAAACAGTTTCCTGAGAAACACACAAAGAAATGGTTTCACTCAGAAATCAAAATAAAACGCCTGTTGCTGCGTTCTTTGGCTACCAGTTTGCCAGGAATGTGCAGCAGGCAGGCAGGCTGTCTTCGCATGATGGGGGACGGGGCAGCAGCAGTGGTCACGGTCGCAATGTATCGCAATCTGATTTGTACGTCTTGTCATTGTAAATGGCGGTCCTCTCCGGTGAACGTTGCTGTAGGCATGTCAGCTACACAAACTTTTTCAACACCACAATCAGCTGGAGACCTCACATTCATTTTTGATCACTTGTATCAAAATCGGAGTATGACAAGTCAGAGTCCAATAATATGCAAAGCGTTGCCCACGGAGCATTTTGCTCTATGCACCAGATGTCCGTGCAATTTTTTCTGTTGTTTGTTCTTAGCTACTCAAGCAAGCACAGGGAATTTGGTCCAACAGTTGAAACTAATTTTACTTCAAACAAACAAAGTTCAACTAAAATATAACGTTTTTGTCACAATTTACAGTTAATTACCACCATCAACCACTCCTTTAGACAAAAGCTGATGTCTGCCTTGAAAGAGTTAACATATTGTTAAAATATTTATAGCACACTCAACTTAACCACATATTCAAAAATTTCCAATTTTCCATAGTATGCTCAATGCAATTTTTTGTCCAGATAAATGTTTCTTTTTGCAGCATGTGATATTTTTTAGCCTGATTTCAGGTTGCCTTCAGTGTTCTGGATATACATTTGTGTGCATGTACAATCTGAACGTTTCAGCCTTGGGGCTTGGGGGTTGAAAGCTGGAGTATGTTTTAAGGAACCTGTTGGTTTATTTTTTGTAATTCAATATAAGGGTCAACAAACTTGTACATCGTAACATTTTGGAGTAGTCATCATCATTATTTTGAAAAACTTCAATTACATATCTATGATGTGATTTGGAACTTTGTCCATTAATCAAAAATTGGAAAATAGTAGTAGTACTCACTCATATTTCTGCTATAAATGTTGCATATTTCATGTTGATACTGAGGTTTCTGTCTTTTGGTGGTTGTACTGTATGGCAATATGTTGATTTAATTAATTTCATGCTCATTTTGTGTGACTCTTTTATGGTATTAGTCAACTGACATTTTATCATCACAGGTTCTGGTAGCCTAATTCATTATCAAGTGCAGTGACTTTCCTTCATCCCCTCACATGAGGTTAACTGGAGGTTGTCTCCATCTCGGCCACCCTTCAGCACCAGTACCATCTCTCTTATCTGCCCTTAAAGGAGAGACACCAATGGACACCAGGCCTATTTAGGATCACCAATTAATAATAAGTTACATTTAATTACTCATAGCACTGATATGTAATAATGTTTGTAATATGTGTGTTCATGAACATTGACAAAATCAGATACAGAATAATCCCAAGATGTGTGTACTTACCTGTATTAATACATCAGTTACACTTTATAACAGTTACATTGTACTTAGATGAGATAGCATTAAGTGATTATTTTCATTTAATATTTGACTATAAAATGAAACTGAGGCAGGCTAAACCTTTCCTCAGTTTTCTGAATCTACTTCTTTCAGTAAAGAGTTGCATAGAGGAACTAACAAATGATGGAACCACTCAAGGGAACCATTTGCGTCCTCATACTTACACACTCACTCCTCCTGGGACTCTTTGCAGTTAAAGTTTTTTGTGATGGGGAAGAAATCCTGGAGACAGTGGGAGAAACTGTAAGCCCCACACTGGTTGTAACAGAACTGGGCATTAAACCCATCAATGCAACCATTTACTGAACCTTCTAGATCCACTTATAAGGTTGTAGGGGAGCCAGAGTATAGCCTGACAACAATGGCTACATCACTGGGACAAAACCTGGACAGATGTGCCGGTCCCTTTCAGGGCACACTAATGCACACACCCACATTAACTCATATGTGTCAAGTTAGTCTGCCTAATCACTCCAGCATGTCCGTCTCTAGAATGTGGGAGGAAAACTGGAGCACCTGAGGAAAACCCACACAGGCAGTGACCGGGCCTGGAGCTGTGAGTAATTATAACATATTTTTTACATTTTTGTTCGTTAGGAAACTGAAAATAGCATTGTATACTTTACCCACTTCAGCCCCCTAATTCACTGGTGTCTACAGATAGAAAAGAGGAAAACAAGGCCATAGTTCCCACTTATATATGGAGGATTAAAGGAATTCAGCCTTAAATGCACATTATATGTTCTTGTTATGTTTAACATTTTTGGCACAGGTGAATTGTAAAAGTTTTCTAAAGCTGTATTTACTTAAATATGACAAAAAGAAAAACAAACCATTTCCATACTTCCAGGTGCTTTCCCTTTCTCTTTATGCAGAGTAGAATGTACAGTATGAGATTCTCCAGGAGTGAAAATTAAAATAGAAGTGGGCAAATTTTCATGAGTATGTGAATGGCAGTGTATTGGAGTTTAAGCAACCTTGGGTCCTCTAAGCAGGACTGTTTAAAACCACAAGGCAGCCGGGTGAATTGCAAAGTATGACTGACCACCAATAGCACAAACATTCAGCTAACATTTCAGATTGTAATCATACATATGAGGTTTGTGAAATTAAACATTTACAGTATAAAAGAGACAAATTACAAATTAACATTTAAGTTTTTAATCCAGCAAATCATTGTTGAATGAAGGGTAAACATATCTGCCAAGTCCCCTTGGTATGCTGTTCTTTTACAGTTTTGGACAATATAAAGAAGAGTTTGGTTTAACTGCACCACAGTCACAAAATGGGGTAGTTTGTTTGTCCCAATGTAGAGTCCTGTCGGTATTCTATTAGCTGTTTTCCAGATTTGGCACAGAAAGTCGAATCCCACTAGTTTTGGATGCACATTTATGAGATTGTTTTAATGGTGGAGCAGATTGAGATCATGACTATTGTTCCTCCCACCTCTCAAACATATCAAAGCTCTCTTTGTGAAGTGTTTGGGTGGTGTTGACTGCTGGTCATCTGAATTTCAGTCTGTTGCAGTAGGCACTCTGAATGTCTTCATGGATTGTGACTATGGATCTTCCATTATTTTTTCATATTCTCAAAAAAGGGCACCTTGTCTGTGAAGTTGCAATGGAGGAATATGACAAAGAATTGGGACCCAGAAGATGGGAGTAGATTTAAGGTAATCAGTAACAATGTGCATGGTTCTTGTTAAGCTGGGTGTCATCTGTAGTAACATGGTGATTAATCAGTCATACTGGTGCTCCATATTCTGCTGTACCATAAACAAGACCCATACAGCAGTTGCACCTCATATAGCACCACATAGTTTTTTCTGTTATGTCGATCCTTGTTTTAATTTTAACAGCATTATTGTTCAAATGCTGCTTATAGGTCAAAGTATTATCAAATGTGATGGGCAAGTATTTGGGTGTTGGGTTATGCTTGATTAAAGTGCCATTCCAGTATGCCTGAAGTTCTCAACTGGCCATTTTATTGTGAAAACATGCACATTTGATTTTGCTTGTGCTCAGAGTATGTCTCTACTTGTGGTAATATTTTCAGAAAATTTCAAGATCTGCTTCTAAAACTTGTTCTGTGGTTAATACAGATTTGTGAGGTGCAACTCTAGCTTGCCTCCACGTGGTACACCCTGGTTAACATTAAAGAGCTTGAGCTCCTGGGTAGTAGACAATCCTAGAATCTCCTGGCTATTAACTCACATGGAAGTTAATAACCACAAGTGTCCTTTTGAGGACTACTTAACTAGACATATCAGAAAGATTACCTGAATCTGCAAAATAAACACCAAGGGCAGAAGCAAATCTACCATAACTGTAACAAATGGTTTTAGATGAGATTTCATATATTATAGAAGGCTTACCTGGTTGAACTTATCTCTGTGAATAGTAAATGATTGTGGGTGGGAGGAGCTCCCCCCAAAAAAAGGAGTGTCATTGACACAAAAACCTCAGATATGTAGTCCATCCATAGTCTTAATGGTAGAGATGAAGGCTGGCAGTAATAGAAGCAGCATGGCCTAGAATCACAAGCCTAATAATCAGTTATTTAATTGGGAACAAAGAAGTATAGCTGACATTATTCATTTAATTCTAAGGAATTTAGCTTAAATTAGCTGATTGGTCTGTGTTTGAATTTAATTGAAGTTGTCATTAATACTGTTAGCCTCCCTACTCCATGGTATATTTTCTAGTGAGCTAACAGGTGTGTGTTAAAACCTAGTAATGAGTAATTGAAGGAAGGTCCTCAACCAGTAGGTAGGCATGTAAATTAATATCAGTCGAACAGGCTTTATTTTATATAGCTCCTTTGACATGGAATATTATTGAAAGGCATAGCATCAATTGAATCAAAAACCTTTTTGGCTTAGACCTGTGGTTGTTCCTTAAGGGTCCCAATTAAATTCAAAACAAAAGTGAATTAATTTTTTCATGCACCCATTTTGATTATCCTCTTAATTCTCGAGACGTGCTGCATCAAGTGCCCTTCCTTATCTCAAGTGTTATTCCTTATCTTATTAACTCAATGTCTAAAACTTGACTATACCACATGGGCCAAGAGCTCTTGTTCTTATTTCTTCTTATGTTATCATGTTAGTCAAACCCTGATCTCATATGCCTGAGTGACTCTCAAAAGCCTAATGTTTGTGTCGGTGTCAAATGAAACACAACCAGCTTTGTCTTTCTTTGGCAATGTCTCCAATTCAAACAAGATAAATGGAAAATTATAGTACAGAAGCAGAACAGCTCTTTTTATTTGGCTCCTCAGGCTAAACAAGCTGGGAGAGCACAATTTAAAGTACGCTTTAGACATGTATACCTGTACAGATTGTCTTTCTGCCTTTTTGACTAGAATCCAAGCAATAAATGTTTTTAGAAACAAATTCTAGTTGAGGAAATGGTGAGAAGCAAAAGGAATGTAATCACTTGGCAAACACTCTAATATTAACCTGCTTTGCACAGAAAAAAATTACAAATTAGTAAGTTTAGTTCCCAGTCACTGTTAACGCCTCATTCAAACAGAATGTTACGATTTCTGCGTTTGGCTGTTCTCCTCATATTTATTTGTAGTCCCTGCACTTATGTGAATAAGCCCAGTATGACCAGCGGTGCCAGTCTTTTCAGCATAAAAGCTCAAACATTCGCTCAGACTAATGGAACAGCTCAATTTGATAAACGGCTTACTTTTCGTTCTCAGCTGGGCAAGTATGACCAAAACTGATGGTTTGAGTGGAACATTTTGGAGAGAAAGGATAGTTTGTGACCAGAGACATCCAAGGTTCTTTTGCTTTATTTTTTTTCTACTGTTTAATAATATGTATTTAGCTGCTTTTGTTTTTGTAATTTGATGAAAAGTGTGTGTGCTTGAAGTGAAATAGACTGGCAGTCCAATTGGAATGAGCTGCTATCCTGCTTCCACTACAGCAGCCCCAAAGAGTTCAGAGAGTTGATGAATTTATAATGTTCAGTATATGGTGGTCTGCCCAGAAGAATAAAAGGTGAATGTGACCAGATGTTAAAATGCTCTCAAAGTCATTCACTTATAGTCAAATAGAAGGCTGAGTCAGAAAACAAAATAAATCTTGTGGCTGAGGGCCGGGGCTCACCCCAGTAGTGGAAGGCCCAGGGGAGAGGAAATGCACAGGGCACACTACCTTGCTTGGAGCACTAGATGGCAGCCCCCCTGGTTTGTAGTGGTGCCTTGGATTCCCACAGGGCTTCATGGGAGTTGGAGTTCGGCACAGCCCTGTTGGGCTCCATGGGTGCTCCCAGGGGGTGCTGTGGAGGCTGTGGAACCCAACTACGTTGGGCTTCCACCACACACTTGAGTAGATCCCACACCCAGGAGTGCTCTCAGATGCAGCATAAAAGGGACTGCCTAACTTCATTCAAGGAGCCAGAGTTGGGAGAGAGAAGATGAAGCTTGCTGGGAGGAGTGAAGGCAGAGGTGATAGAGAGAGGAAGGAGAGATAAGAAGACAAGCGCTGTGTACTTTTTTATTATTGGTGCTTACTGTGCTGTGGGAAACAGTTTGGGATTGTTTCCTGCTGAATAAAGCTTCTGTGTGTTGTTGAAGTTGTGCCTGGTGTCTGTCTGTGTCAGTTTTGGGGAGCTGGGGACTCATGTACAGCAGCGTGCATAGAATTCACACTAAAACATGTTGTTCAGACAAAAGTGGAAATGTGCATACGCACAAAAAAAAATTCAGATGCACAAAACAATGCGTAAGCCATCTTCCACACACTTCTGCTCCATAAATCCCAGTCAGCGTGAAATGTAACGCGCGTGCACACACCTGCGGCCCAATGGCAAGACAATGGCAAAAGCACATGAAAAAGAAGAATTTCAGTGAATACAAAGTGGAGGCAAGGAAAAACATACTATTTCTTGGCTTATGCAGTGGTATAAGCAACAAAAGCGTGGCGAAGACACTCAAAAGTTCAAGTTCAGAAAGTCACACAGTGCCCAAAATTAAAAAGAAGTGGTCAGATATCACAGTCGAGATGAAAATGTGAGTCACAGCCCACCGTCTGTTCATTCTGTTTCAGACAATATTACAAAAGCTGACCCCCGTACGATGGTCAGGCAGTGATGGTGCAGCTGTCCTAAACACGTCTTCAGGCTCTGGCTGCACCAACATCTCTGCCTCCGAAACCAATGGGCAACCATCTGGCTGGGTGCTGACAGGTGCTGTTCTGGAGTCACAAAATGCAATAGTGGCTGCTGTAAGAGATGTGACCAATGAACTAAGGAATATAATGGCTTCTGTACTATGTGATATTGACCACTAATTAAATGAATTGGTTAAAAATAAATGCTGCATCTGATTACCTGTTTTTACATTCTGTTAATTACACTCAAACAAAGTTGTAACGCTGTCTGATTTGGCTGATCATTTGGGTCAGGTTAATCATACTACATCTTTTCAGGTACAGGCAAGCCATGATTGTGTGCCACATTATACATGAGGCACGCTACATGCTTGCACAATGCGACATACGTTCTGTGCACTATAGATCAGCACATTAATAGAATGGAAATGCATTCTATTTACATAAGCAAATTAATTCTCTGAAGGTGCCTTTATAGTGTAGCATCAGCACCGAACGCAACGACAGGTCGATTCTCTGCTCTTTGTCCTTAAAAGGACTGCTTGCCTTTTGCCGCACTATTTGGATAAAACACCTGTGACTGTGCGGAGTTGCTGTTTTTATAGGTTCTCCATCTATATATAATGTAATAGCAGCTTATTCTTTTGGTGATTCATCCCTGGCTGATGTAACTTGTCTAGCATTGTTGCAATAGCAAGGTGTATGCAGTTGACTCCCCCAATTACATCTGGAAAACCGGATGTTACTGCGAATTGTGCTTTCATGTTTCCCAGTTCAACCACAGTGTAAGGAAATCTTATATATCTGGATGACAAGTGGATAATATCATCCTATACAGCTGGCATGGAGCAACTCAGTGATAACTGAGAAATACCCGATCAGTCAGCAAGTTCATGTTGAAAAGCTTCTGTGTCTAAATACCCGAGAGTGGACAGAACTTGAAAAGGTGCATGCAAAGGAGCAGGTAGAGCACAATTCTTCAAAGTCTGCATTTGCAAAGCTGGTGACAGTTCAGCACACAGCTCCAAGAAGCTCTTGGGAATCGAAATTGATTTAGAAGCCAGTCATCATCATCTGCGATGTCTTCTAACAACGCTAAAGGAGCCATGGTAGTTGGAATAGTTTGGTCATTCTATGCAAGTTAATTAAATTTGTAAACAATACACAATTAATTGTGGTGTTTTTTTATAAAACCTGCATCATAGATATGAATCTGAAAAGAAAAGCAGACCACAGAAACAGTATCACTGCTTTGATACAGGGTCCGCCAGTTTGCAAAACCGAGCAGAAACTTGCGTACACAAGGGGGGAGGCTGCTGTGTGCAGCTTTACACTAAGTTTAGGTTTTATACATCTCGAAATGAGCAGGGAAATGGGTGTATGCAACATTTTTGTGTGTACATACCATTTATACATGAGACCCCTGCCGCATCCCTTGCAGACCACAATCTGCAAAGCTCAAAACAAAATGCAAAGATAAACCTGATATTCCATTATCTATGTGTAGCCTTCACTTATATAATCTTAGAGAGTTAGAGGCAGTCGGTAGTACACTCCTGTGAAGCCAGTTGCATAATGTGACGTGCACCAACTAGTCTGAGTTGTTCCAGTAAAATCAAAGATTTCATCTTTAGTCATAGGGGTGGGCTCTGTGTGTGTGAGAGCTGACAACCCATGAATGCTCATCTGGATGCACTGAATGCAGTGACGAGCAATAAGGAATGCAGGTGTTTAAGACATACATCACAAACAGAAGAGAAGCTTGTCTGTCTGATGTCTTGTGTATTACATAATATGACAGAATTGAAAAATTAAAACAAAGGGCACGGATGAATTCACAATATCCATTATCCCAACATATGCACTGGCTCCATCGTGGACACTGGCTGGGCACTATTGGCTGTCAGAAAAGTGGGGATGAACACGATTGTGCTGGGAAGCAGACATGCTGTTAGTAAATGTGATATGACCAGCAATTTTCATTCATATAAATAGACAAACAGTCCCAAGTCTATCATACTCAACAACTAGAAGTTGCGTAATGTGGCATCTACTTTACTCTATTACACACACACACACACACACACACACACACACACACACGCACACACACACACACACACACACACACACACACACACACACACACACACACACACACACACACACACTGGCTCCTCTTATGGCCAGCTACTCAGGTTACCGCTACTCCTTCTAACAGTCTGTGGACATCTTTATACCACCTGTCTTCCCCAGGCCCTGCTGGTATATGTGATTGCAAGATATGGCAAGTAGGTCCACCATGCACAGAACTGGCAACTTGTCCAGAGTTGGTTCTGCCTTGCATCAGATTCAGATTTAAATATTGAATAGATGTTTGTGTATTGATATTATATACAGATATTATATACTTATACACAGATAGCAGTGCTGGCTCACCATTCGAGGGACCAAGGTTCACATCTCATTATGTTTGTTGAGTTTACTTTGTGTCCACATGGCTTTTTTCCAGGTATTCCAGATTCCTAACACATCAAAAAAGTGTGTTTAAGGTAATTTGCAATAAATAATTTGCCCAACCTTACCAAGAGTGAAATCGTGCCTTAGAAAGGGGCTGGCATCACCTTCAGGTGTGGTTCATTCCTGGTACCCAAATCTGCTCCAACTGTCCAGAAATGAGTAATGCTAGTGTATTCTCCCTGGGGACAAAAACATATCTATCTATCTATCTATCTATCTATCTATCTATCTATCTATCTATCTATCTATCTATCTATCTATCTATCTATCTATCTATCTATCTATCTATCTATCTATCTATCTATCTATTAAAATAAATTAATGCACTGCCTGTTTTTTAGATTAACTGAACATGCTTTTTGATTGTTAGTGTTAGTGGTTAAAACGTTTTCATTTACATGTCCAGTATGACAGTTTCTTTGTGTATAATTAAGAGTAAATGTACAACATGCTTCTAGTTGACTAACAGCAGAATGCTATGAATGAAGCAAAAAGTGTTGACTGACCCAAAGAATAAAGAGTTTACAAAGGGAGTGAACAGCAGTGCAAAGGCTTCCTGCTTGATGGTGCCCTTACTATAAACAGAATCCCATGAGTTAGCTAGGGCTGCCCACCAGCCCTGATATTATCATTGGCTTCCCTCCCTAATCCCATCACATGTCTCTTCTTCTCTTTAGCTATCTAGCTCTCATGCCTGAGAGCTGTTGTGTCTACTGTTTTCTTGACTCCAAACAGGTGGTGGCCATTAATACTACCAAGGGTCATTTCCAGAGTCAGGGGTTACTGGCTGATCCAGCAAATGCTAAGCCTGTGATCCTCAGGTAGAATTGAAGTAGACAAGCAAGCTCTGACCTGTGGCCCTTAAACCGTTAAGGTGACGTACATAGTATGTTGTCCCTGGTTTGATAGATTATTTCTAGCTTTTGTCAAACAGAGGCAAAAAGGCTGGGGCTGAGATGACTGCTTGACTCCCAGTTATCCAGCTTCTTAGTGAATATGTTGCATCTGCCTTACACTTTTTAAAAATGGAAAACAGCTGGAATTTATCTTTGATTCCTGACTGTCTAAATGGATAAAAACAAGACTCCACTCCTGCTTGCCTTCCAAAATGTCCATTTCATTAAAGCTCTCACATCACAAGGGCACCAAAAACCTTTTGCAAGGAATGCAACTTGGAAATTGTTGTGAGTTGCTGTATCCTTATTCTTTTTTTCTTTGGATTAATACATTTTTCTTTGACACTTTGCATTTTTTTTTCTTTGAGTCTAAAGCTATTCTGATTTTACTTTTTGCTTTAATTTTGCAGTTTTGTTTTAAAACTTATATTTTTACTCCATTGAGTCACCATCTTGTTTTTCATTTTGTGGTTCTGTCACTAAGGTGACTGTTGTCTGTTGCCAAGGTTGTTTTTCCCAAACATTGTGACATATGATGTCACAATTATAATTTTCTTTAAGCTGGTAACATACAACAGTCTTTGTCCAAGTTTGTGGATTCAAAAACAAAACCTTTTGCAAGCTTTGCTTTAATTTCGATTTATGAAGAATGACTTCTGGCTTGGTGCTTTCAATGCATTATGGTCCCTTGAGCAGAATTCCAGACATTTGTAAAATGTACATCAATTTGATTTTAAGCTATTCTGGTGATTTGTGGTGGCCAAGCCCTTTGTGAGACAATTTATATTTCTATTTCTTCATTTTTTTCAGTTATCCATACATTCACTAGCAATCAAAGGAAATGCAAAAGTAGTAACAGCAAAAGCCACAGAGATCACAAATGGTTGTTTTAAATGAATAATTGGTAGACTGGTGTCTTCTTTATACCTGAAGCTAAACACTAAAATTCTAAGTGAGCATGCCCAATTTGGATAACACTAACATTTAAAAGGGTAATAAATATCAAGGGCATGTAAAGGAACTCTAAATAACCTGAATAATCTTCAAAACTACTAATATAAAGCCAGAAATTGCAAAGTGAGTGGGCCTGGAAAGAACCGGGTGGGCAAACAATAATCCCCTTGAAGGTCTTAGAGGCTCGGTTTTACAATGCTCGATCTAAGGTTCCCCCTTGAATGTTAGAGTAGCTGTTGACACTTGATCTATTGTTTTGGAAGGGGTGAATCAGATATAAATGTTAGGGTGGCCAGGATTCTCAATAGGGGGGCATGCACCGCCCCCTGAGGAGCTTGTTTGATTTAAAACAAGATGGTAAAGCTGTCCCAGACGCATAAATCCTGAAAAGAATTTGGGAATTTTTGTGAATGCGTTTACATAGTTAAAAAATGTTGATAAAAATGTAGCACCTTTTGACAAGCAGTTGAATATAAATGACATAATGTTATGCTGAGATTCAATTAAACATCAGGTTTATAGGGTCTTTATTGTTACGTGTACAAAGTACAGTGAAATTCTAACTTCCAAGTGCTAATTAACACACAACACGTCACCAGCACAATGATCTGTGAGTATGGCAGCCTTCTCTGAAGGTTTCTGTCTTTCTTACCTGAAAAATCTCAGAATGTATTTGTCACAGAGTGACTACTGCTTCTAGGATTTACATATTAGTGGTCTAATATTGTCCTCTGTTGATTTTAGTTTTTCATCTTGTTTAAGAAGTTCCCATTTGGATTGTTGCATGCAGTTCTAGTCATCGCACTACAAAAGGGATATGGCAGCTCTAGAACAGATGCACAGAACAGCAGGCATGAGCATCCCAAGACTAAAGGGCCTGATCTGCTCAGAGAATTAAATCACTTTAATGTTGAACAGAGAAGCCGTTTGAGGATCTGAATCAGGTCTTCAAAATTCTCAAAGGCATTGAAGAAGCTTATTCAGTGCAATTTCCTCATTTAAATAATGAATCACATCATTGTAAATACAAATAAAAATGAAGAGAGCATGCATTCCAACTGTAATCCATTGAAGAGCCAATTGGACTCAACATTCAACTGCTAAGTCATAGGGTTGAGCTAGAGAAACCGACAGATTTTAAAAGCTATTTGGATGAGATGTTGGGTCAGCTTATTAATTATCTAACCTCCTGGGTTTGATGGACTGAATGACCTCGTCCTGTTTATAAATCTTACTACATTGTAAGGATTTTGCAGAAATGTATACCTGGTTTTCATAAATTCAATACACAAGATACTCTATGAGAAAATCTGTGTGTCCTATAGGAACTCCTGAGTCCAAAATGAACAGAATGTATGGTGTATGTCAATGGGGGCAGGGCCGGATTAAGACGAAATTGGGCCTGATGCTGCAGCGCAAAAAAGGCCTATTTTTTCTCGGCATCATTGGTGCATGTGCATTCGACACTCACTCGTCTGTTTTCATCTGGGTCTATTTCAGGAATGGGCCTAATGCTGCAGCATCAATAGCACCCACCTTAATCCGTCCCTGAATGGGGGCAAGGGTGCCAATGTGACTTTATTATGCATGTGACTGAAAATGGCTGTGTGTGTTTCCTCTATTTGATCTGTAGGCTCTATATGATTATGTTAGTAACTAATGACTGCAGCAATACAGAATACTCACGTCTTAGTATAATAATCACAAGTTTATATTTTGTTTGTCTTTTACAGGCATACCATGAATTTATTTATGATTTAAGTGAGACAAAGTGACATGTGGAGGTTCTGCTCAGGTTTAGCTGCTATAAATGACAGACACAATGGTCCAGTAAGTATCCTTATAATTACAGTAATATGGAAGGCCAGAAGATGTATATGAAGCTGACCTTTACTCATTTTACTAGGATTTCAGCTTTAAACTGAGTATTTTTTATGCAGTTATATTTTGTATTATTTCAAATTTCTAAAACTTTTCATTTAAAATCTTTTCAGTTAGAACTTATGAAAATGTATGTATTTCTAAATTAACAGTTTACAGTTAACATATTTTATTAAGAGTTTGAATAATGATCTTTTTACCTTGATAAGAACTATCTGTTTCTTGCTGTAAAAGTACAGTATCTTGTGGTCTGTAGGTGGTATTTATAAGATGCCCCGATCCAATCCCATTTCCATTTGTTTGAGCTCTGATTCAAAAATACTTACGTTATGGACTACTCCCAGGTTCCAGTTTTAAACCACTTCTGCAGTTAGGAATGCCCTGTAGGACTGTCCAATTAGAACTCCTCCACCGTTGTAGTATTCCAGCAATGAATACTCAACTGTGTTAAAAGGTCCAGACCACCCTATATATAGGCCTGATTGGTGCATTATGTAGAAGGAGGCCCATGTGAGATCTAAAGGGGGCAGTGGCGGTTTATAATGTGGGGCACTGGGGCACAGACCCCAAAATATTTTAAAAACTCCACTTAAATTAGTTGTGAAATAATCATGAAATGAATGTGTTTATTTGCACAACGTGCCTGTTTTCAGTGCATGTTAACATCCATTAAAAACTGGTTTCAACTTGTATTTGTTTAATTTCTGGGTGAATAAATAAAAAAAATACTTATATTTTTGGAGTGCCAAATGAGAGTCTATGTAGGCCCTTGATATTTTGGTAAGCAGGTGACCTGAGGCTGCCATTTAATTGAGTGCTTTCAGATTTTTCTGGGGACTCTGCTTTCCGTGAAAGGAGCTCGGACCGGACTGACCCGACTTAAGAATTCAGCAGCAGTGAACAGCGATGAGCTTTCACACAAACTTTTTCCAGCTCTTGTTATGACAAACAGAGTTGGCTAACTGGATGTGGTGTAAGTAATGCCTTTTTTTTTGCTTTCCCTACTTACTGTTTCAAGGTGTTGGTACCAAAGCTTTATGACAATGATCGGGGTACGAGATCTAAAACATGTTTCTGAAAAATGCAAGCGGCATGAAAGTTGCCACAGTCATCTAAACAATAACATGAGGCTAATTTCTTTGACAGGCCTAGTATTGCTGAACAGCAAGATAAAGGCTACAGGAATGGCATTACAAGGCACAACAAAGAGGTGACCAAAAATCGACACATCCTGTCCAGAATAATCGACAGTGTGAAATTTTGTGGAGAACATGAGCTCCGGTAAGCCCGAAGTAATCACTTCTCCAAATAATGCATTAAAAAGGAATGAGACCGCTGTGGTGTCTAAACCTGTAATGAATGTAACAACAGTTGCCTCAATAACAAAGAGCCTTCTTTTAATTGACATTCTACAGCTCCTGCAACTATAAGCATTCAAAATACTCATAACGTGTAATCACAGAAGCAATTCAATGCAGTGCTAAGTAATACTGTTTATTTCATCAAATAGAAACTAAATATTAATACATAAAAACAAGCAAAATTATTTGCTTACAACCTGACAATAGACTTGGAATGCTGTGTCTTTTCTTTTTATTATGTGTTTTATTCCTAGTGTACTTTAGTAATAATGCAGGTTAAGAAGGTTGAACTGAGCGAGAGCTCGAGAGAAAAAAATATTCACTTGACAGTGTTGGCTATTACTGGTGTCTATAGTTTGGGTGCTATCATGCTAGTTCATTTTTTTTTTTACATCATCATAAGGCCATACTTTTAGTTTTGTTCTTATAATAGCCAACAAGGATAGATTTTTATTTTTAATGGCTGGGTCTTTGAATTTGTGTGCTTGCATCTTCCAACGTTGAATGCAGTACTGACCAGGGTTTTAATAGAGGGTCCTCCTTGTTTGGCTGCTGATGGTCAAGTTTTATAAACCATCTTATCTGGATGAAATTTTATATACCCACCCACCAACAAATTTCTGGCTAAATCACTAATAATAATAATAATAATTCTTTCCATCTATGTAGTGCTTTTCTCACTATTCAAAGCACTCTGTGTAGGTAACATTACAGTTTGTGTTTTTTCTTTTCTTTTCTCTTGCGCTATTAAGTCCTGCTTCAGTTTGTTCCCCCAAAAACTGTGCCCCCGCCCAGATTTTTTTCACCAGCTGCTACTGGTTTAGGGTAATTCTAATCTACCGCCTATCATCTCAGGAACGGTTGTTTTGTGGGATTTCTTACATTATTGTAGAATTATATCACTGTTGCACAGTAGCCATCTCCCAGTTTTTCTGCGTTCCACGGTGGTGCAAGACTCAGCATGTCTAACCTTACAATTGTAAAGATTTACTTAATAGTAAACCACATAAAGTGTGATATGTTTAATGATTTATTACAACTGACTTGTGTGTGAGTAGATGACAAAACAAGAACAAAAAATCATTTGAAAGGGCTTTTTATATTTTTTAAACTCACATTTAATTAAGGGCAGCATGGTGGTGCAGTTGTAGTGCTGCTGCCTCACGGTAAGTAGACCAGGGTTGATGTCCTGAGTATTTCCTGCTTGGAGTTTGCATCCTCCCACAGTTCAAAGTCATACAGGGTGGGTGGATTGGCAGTGCTAAATTGGCCCTGGTGTGTGTGTCTTCACCCTGTGATGGACTGGTGTGGTCTCCTGGAATTGGTCCGGCCTTGCACCTTATACTTTCTCCAGCACCCCTGCAATCCTGCTCGGGATCAAGCAGACTTACAAAATGCTACGGTATGTTTACTTAAATAAATATGTATTTAGTCATTCTACATACTGTATTTCTAAACTATATCATTATAACATACCATATTTTAACGGGTGACACACTGATCTCAAAACTCTGGACTCCTTGATCCAGTGTATGGTTGCAAGGGTTTTCCACAGGAACCCCAGTTTTCGTTCAATATTACCAACATGAGTATGTTAGGTTTATTGCCAACTCTAATTTGGCCCATATAAACAAATATGGGTTTATTTGTAAAGGCCATGTCACATTAGATAGATAGATAGATAGATATAATGTTAAATGTTAACGTTTACCCCCCCAGGTGGAATTGAAGAGTCGCATAGTTTGGGGGAGGAACGATCTCCTCAATCTGTCAGTGGAGCAGGACAGTGACAGCAGTCTGTCGCTGAAGCTGCTCTTCTGTCTGGAGATGATACTATTTAGTGGATGCAGTGGATTCTCCATAATTGATAGGAGCCTGCTGAGCGCCCTTCGCTCTGCCACAGATTTTAAACTGTCCAGCTCCATGCCAACAATAGAGCCTGCCTTCCTCACCAGTTTGTCAAGGTGTGAGGCGTCTTTCCTCTTAATGCTGCCTCCCCAGCACACCACCGCATAGAAGAGGGCGCTCGCCACAACTGTCTGATAGAACATCTGCAGCATCTTATTGCAGATGTTGAAGGACGCCAGCCTTCTAAGGAAGTGTAGTCGGCTCTGTCCTTTCTTGCACAGTGCATCAGTATTGGCAGTCCAGTCTAATTTATCATCCAGCTGCACTCCCAGATATTTATAGGTCTGCACCATCTGCACACAGTCACCTTTGATGATCACGGGGTCTATGAGAGGTCTGGGCCTCCTAAAATCCACCACCAGCTCCTTGGTTTTGCTGGTGTTCAGTTGTAGGTGGTTTGAGTCGCACCATTTAACAAAGTCATTGATTAGGTCCCTATACTCATCCTCCAGCCCATTCCTGATGCAGCCCATGATAGCAGTGTCATCAGCGAATTTTTGCACATGGCAGGACTCCGAGTTGTATTGGAAGTCCGATGTATATAGGCTGAACAGGACCGGAGAAAGTACAGTCCCTTGTGGCGCTCCTGTGTTGCTGACCACAATGTCAGATGTGCAGTTCCCAAGACGCATATACTGAGGTCTGTCTTTAAGATACGCCACTTTTCCAGCGATTTTCAGTTGTAGCCTTCATTTACATAAACCTAGACAGTCAGAGGCAGTCAGCAATGTGCTCCCGTGAGGCCAGTTACAGTATGTAATGTGACATCCCCAGCTACTCACGCCATCCAGTCCACGACTCACCCCGACTAAATCCAATAGGTTAATTTTGTCATTAGTCATAGGAGTAGCTCTGTATGCATGAGAGCTAACAACCAATGAATGCTCATCCAGATGTACAATTCATATAATGCAGAGGCAAAGAATTAAGGGACCCAAGTGTTTTGGACCTTACAAGCAGAAGAAAGCTCATCAGTCTAAAGTTTCATGTTGAACAGAATGGAAAAAGAAAAGAACAGGCCAAAATTGCAGCTGAACTCACTGTAGCTCTTAACCCTTCATACAGCACTGGCTCTGTCAAGTGGTACATTATTGGTTGTGTGATCGGTATATTGGCATCCCAGCCAGGATGGAATTAATGTCATGCAGGTTCAGAAGGTTGAACTGAGCAACCCTGCTCCCTTGGCTAGCCAGGAGGCCTTGTCAAAGGAAGGTGAGCGAGGGATGTGGATGTTACTTTGACATGTACCACCTACTTAAAGATTATTGCAGACCACATACACTTCATGGCAACTATATTACCTGATGGCAATGGCCTCTTCCAACCGGATAATGTGCCCTGCCACACTGCAAAATGTATTCAGAAATGGTTTGAGGAAGATGACAAAGAGCTCAAGGTGTTGACTTGGCCTCCAAATTCCCCAGATCTCAATCTGATCGAGCATCTGTGGGATGTGCTGGTAATACAAGTGTGATCCACGGAGGACTCACGTCATAACTTAAACGATTTAATGTCTTGGTGCCAGATATCACAGGATGCCTTCAGAGGTCTAGTGGAGACCATGCCTCAATGGGTCAGAGCTGTTTTGTTGGCACAAGAGGGACATACATGATATTAGGCAGCTGGTTTTAATGTTGTGGTGGATGGGTGTATTTTGAAATCGCATCACAACTTAAATAGACAGATTTTCTGAACATTAACATACAGATACATTTGCAGTATTATATATTTTAAAAATAATATTACATTATATTTGAGCAATTTTAACTTTGCACAGTTTGTATGTTGAATGTATAATTTTGCCAGATTAACCTTGATGACTCTTATTTGTCTGGTAATACACATAGCTATATTTATAAGTTGAATGCTGATTCAGTGAATGTCAGCAAAGATGACATCTGTTTTGCAGAGGATTTCTAAATGAACATGGCTATACAGCTCACTTATTCTCATTCTTCTCATTCACATTAGTTTTTACTGTTTCATGGGTCATTGCCAGTTGTTGAGCAACAAAACTTTGCTATTTTCTTGCAAATGAAACAAAGAAACATTACTGCTTTTTTTAGCTTATTCTTGTCTCAGTTTATGAATGTTACAGAAAGATTGAAATGGGGATGGACAAAGTGAATATACTAGTGATTAAGCAAGTGCTGCTTTTTTTATGAAGTTTGAGCACTTACCCCCAAAAAGTCCCATGCATTGTTTGTGACAATCATTCTGCACAGTATGGTGTATAAGAAGTTTAGTCTGAGCACCTGACTGCAAGAAGAGGTCAGTATTCATTCCTCCAATAAAAATACGGCTTATCAGGACTCTTGTTTTATGAATATTATACTAAGATTAAGCAGACAGTCGCTACAATGAGAAGGAGGAAGCAGATTCAGAAAATGAAAAGACAAACGAATAGTGTGATTATTAAATTATGGTCCACTACTTCTTGAATATTCATTCATT
Organism: Erpetoichthys calabaricus; assembly: GCF_900747795.2. Lineage (NCBI taxonomy): Eukaryota > Metazoa > Chordata > Cladistia > Polypteriformes > Polypteridae > Erpetoichthys > Erpetoichthys calabaricus. Next base: position 52,516,573 of record NC_041403.2, read on the forward strand.
CATTCATTTTCCTAACAGAGGTTGTGGGGTGCCAGAGACTAACTGAGCAGAAATGGGTGTAAAGCAGGAACCAGTCTGCCATGGAGCATATTGAGAGGTCAGAAGTGTCTACATACCACTCAAGGCTGAACATATTAACCTTCATTTCAGCACACATTGCCTTGCAACATAATGACACATTTTGGTGATTTAAAGGTTTCTAATTAATCATCTTACAATTTCAAACATTAAAAATAATGGATTATTTACCATAAAAAATGCTAACAAATGATGCTCATTTTACCTAGCTTTGGTTTAGCATTTTCTCAAATGCATATTTTTAAAGAGCCAGCCGCTTTCCTTTTCACCTGGTGTGAAAGTATCTTGCTTCCTGCAGCTGCCATAATAATAGCAATCATTTAAAGGAGTTCTAATATAAATGTGCCGAGCAAAATGGCACATATTAGGTCATTGTGGCTTGTCCTTCAAGAACTTAAACCCAAGTAAAGAGGGTGAAAATGGTGGAGAACTCTTATTTTGAAGAGCTGAAACCATGTTAATAACGCTGAAACCCTGCTGATAAAAAAATAAAAGAAAGTCAGGAAAGGCGAGCCCTTATTGTTGTGAAAAACTGAAAACCAGAAACCTTTTACGATAATAAGGCTGAAATGTGGTGGTGGGAGAAAGTAGATACAGGGCTTGTGGATTGGTTACCTTTTCAAATCTTCAGTAAGTGACAGCAGTACACGATACAATTTTGAAAGAATTGACCACTTATTAAAGATAACACTTAGAGGAATACTTATTGACCTGTCGAGAAAAGAAGGATATGCATTCTGTCAAACAATGGAAAAAAATCCAACAGCAAAGTGATTAGCAAGTGCAAGTTGAGCAGCTTTGTTGCCATTGTTCATTTTCGTTATTGAGTTGTAGTCTCTAACCATCCACTCCTGGCAAGAGTCTGCACAACTGGCATAAAGTAGAGGCCAGTCCTAAGCAAGATGCCCGTCCATAACAGTTACACTTACACACACACAGTCTAGTTCACCTTAGAATCTCTGTTCCTATTAGCAGCATGATATTGAATTAAAATCCATAAGAACACAGGACAAACATGTTAATATCACATTATATTATAACTGCATATTGGTATGGAATGTTTTATAATGTTCAACGTGGATAGGAGCTATACAAACTAAAGGTCTTCTATAGAAGGTACCCCAGCTGAGAACTGTCCAGGCAGAGCCGGCCTTAGGGCGAAGCAAACAAAGCGACCGCTTCGGGCCCACTGCGCCCAAGGTTTTTGTTTTTCCTGTGATGCGACGCTGCTGTGGAGGGCCCAATGGAGCAACAGACTCCTTCACTCCAACCTCTATTACTAATTTTTTTATATATATAATTCACGGCAACATATTCCATCACTTAATTACTCCACGTGGACATCTCCACTCGGCACTCCAATCTTCATTACGCTTTATTCAGGCCCGCGTGCCTTTTGCCGCCTCCACGGCTCATCTGTGCCTCTGTCCTCAGTAGGCGGCCACTTACGCTTCAGTCAGGGCTGCTCCGCCGCACTTCATTCTCGATAGAGCATAAAAGGGGCCCTTCTCTTCGTAAAGCCATCACTTTCCTTCATATCAATATATTTCCATTTTGTTAGAAAAAATGTCTTGTAGATAGTAGTTAGGCCTTGCCGAATTTCCACAGTTTGAAATTATTGTATTCCAAATGTCTTCAGTTCCACCGCCAAAGAAATATAAATCAGGTGTTCAAAAACGTAAAGAAAAAGCAGCGAAAGATGAATTCTTTGCTACCCAAAAAGGCATTTTGCAATGCTTCCTAACGAAAATGGTTAGCTCTAGCAGCAGCAGCAGCACTAGCACCAAGACTGAGCTTCCATTATTCGAAGATACCGCAACGCTGTCCAAGCCCCACAAACCTGTATCCGACTCCGAGGAGTCAGAAGCCGATGACGTTAAGAATGACATGGACATGGGTTTTTCGTCAGGTTCAGCAACGTTGCCAGCCGTTTTGGTTTCTAACCAGAAAGATGAAGATCACGACGAGGCTGATAATGATTTCGATTCCTTTATTTGGGGAGATCCAGATTTGTGGGGTGCAGCAATCACCAACAAGGAACGTGTCTTCCTAGTTTAAAAGGGGCCCCTTTGCGAAGACCTCCATCACTTATACCCTTCACTCAGGGCCTTGTACGACAGTCTGTGCTGACAGCCTGCAAATTTGGCTCCTGTCAGTGTGCTACGGTTACGGTTGTCAGTGTCAAACAGAAATTGTCAAAAAGTGATGATTGTAGATTCCGGGAAAACACATTTCTGCAGCTCAGAATGCAGGAAATCGCTTGGCGGCCGGAGCTCTACCCCGGACCCCCTAGCTGCAGGGGTCGGGCCCCTTATGGGGCTCTCGGTATCAGTTTGCTTCGGGCCCGAAATTGTCTAGGGCCGGCTCTGGTCCAGGGTTCCAATGCAGAGTCGCACAATCTGCAGCACCACTGTGTCAGTCAGAGTAATTAATGAATTATTAAGAATGTGTTAGATTTTATATTTAATCAGGGTTTAGTAAATTTTAATTAGAAGACACTGTTATTTTGGGAGCTCTAGAATTACCCAGCCAACCTAATACAGTAATAAACAAACATGGGCTTTCCTTGTGTGATTCTGCAAGATTTTTTCATAGCAAAATGATCACCAGAAATTCTTTGTTAGTCTTTTTGTTGATTTGTTATTGGTTTTGGCCACCATCTTGGCTCTTGTGGTCATCACCATATTGTCATGATTAAGTTTCAATATATTTGGTATTTTCTAATGTCTTTTTGTAGGTCCTACTATCACTTGGTGCCACTTCCTGCGTTGCTAGGGGTGTGTCTTCTAGGGTCGTGACCCACAGCTAATCAACACGAAGGATTAAAAAGTCAGCTGGGGTTTCGTTTCGTTATCCGATTTGTGACATGCGATCTGTGATTGATATAAACCTCCTAATAAAATAAAAATCTTTTGCTATTATGCTTCTCACAAGTTTTGTTTGGTTTGATCTCTTTGCCTGCTTTTTTACTTCAATTCTTGACTCTCGTTATAATTTGGTAGGTAGGCTAATTGTATTTTTTTTTTTTTGGAATGGTTTAATTTTTACACACTTCCTATTTGTTTAGCTCAATAAATAAATTACCTTCCCATTTCTTGACAGGACACACATTGTTGATTGCAACACGCTCCATTGTTGTCGTGTGAAGCCACAACCGGGTGTTAAGACTGAGTCAATCATAAGCAATAAGGAGAGAATTGAGACCTGTATATGAAAACAACTTGCAGATCAATATGAAAGCCATTATCAGGAATTAAGATATCAAAAATTACAAAGCCAAAAAATAAGTTAAAGCATACTTCTAGTTGAATAGGAAAGAAAATCAAAGCCAGAAAATCAGAATGAAGTAGCATGATTCATTGAAAAGTTGTTTTTTTTTCAACCAAACACTGATAACAAAATACACATTCAGCCCGTATATAATGCGTTGGGCTTATAATGTCAAACATCGTGTTGTACATAAACACACCCCGGCATCCGGGAATGAAGTCTTCTGACTGATTCACAAAATTGCTAATCAAAAAACAAAGTAGTGATATGATCATTTTTAAAATACAGACATTCACAAAACCAAGAAGTATAAAAGACAATAACGTGTTCCTCCTGGCATCCAAGATTTTGGATTTTGTAAGGTTTTAAAAGGTTGGGACAAAAAGAACTTTTCTGCATTTTCTAACCGCAAATTCCAGTTAGCATTTTGCATAAATTAATTTTGGTTTTGTTTAGCTACGTTTTTGACCTTTTTTTCTCTTATTTCCTAGTGTTTAAAGAAAGATTTTCACTCTGCCTTTTACAATTTGTGGTCGAAAACCCCTGACTGTTATAATCTCACATCTCTTGGAAATTGAATTTGAACTGGCATGGGTGCCTTCTAGAGTCTGCATGTATGTTTTATATGACTATTCTCTTCTCAGACTGTTATTTTGTAATTCTCCAAATGCAGTAATGTGTGTTTTCCATGTGTGATCTGTTAAGGTCCAGCTCAGGCTACTCAGGCTGCATCGATTTCTGTTGATATGGATTCCTCTTCAGTTGTGACTCAGACACCAGCCATCTCGAATAGCCTTTTATGAGTCTTCTCAGCACAAAACCTTGTCCTGATAGGCCACAATATTATGCAAACACAAACAACATCTGTTCACCTGTTCTTTCATTCATTGTGTTTACATGTGTTTCAATAACCTGGTTAATCACAGAAACCTGATCTCTAAAATCCCATGTAAACTTTTATTCTGTTTAGAGAAGTCCAGTGAATTCCCCTTGAGCCCTTGAGAAATCTAGTTAACAGAGGTGGATTTCTCCATGAACAACTGATTATGTGGCCATGTAAACTGTTAACCAGGTTACTGTTAAGGATTTTGTTGTCTGTGCACTCTCTTTGCCTGCATATCTGTTTGATTTACATACATTTTTAGCAGCCATGGATAGAAGCATCCTCAGAATACATTTCCAATGTCAAATATTTAGGCGATCGTGTTATTCCTTCTCCTGGCCGAAGTAATCTGTTTCGATATTTCAGAAATTGATAAATTTATGTTGATGAGCTGAAAGTATAGTGCTAAACTCAACATAATCTTGAAACCAGTAGGGTAACAAATTAAAAGTAACATGAATTACCTAGTCCGATTACTTTTTAAAGTAACGAGTCACCTAACACAATACTTATCTTAATGAAGTAAAAATATCTGCAATATTATTATCCTGGCAGCATTGGGTGTAAGGCAAGAAGCACACACTCTGGGTCTTTTGAAGGGCTCAATTGCAAAGCCAATCTGGTAACAGAAACCAATAAATAAACCATCAATTTGACTAAACAAATTTATTAAAACAAAAGAAAACTATCACAGGTGTCATTAGTGACACTCTATATTAGATTCTCTGTGGCCGATGATGACATTCAAGTCTTTTTGTGCATTTTGAAAATGTCAGAGCATTTTGACAAAGGAGAACATTTGCCTAAGTAAAAGTGGATTTTTAAGAAACCAGGTTTCAGCATAAACGGAATTATTCAGTTACCTGTGTGCATGGAAATGCACTGATTGCCTGAACTCAGTTACGGTTACTCTAATTTCAGTGACACAGGGGCTAAAGCTGATCATGCCTAAAATAATAAGTGAAATAAAAGCTGAGTACAGGAGCACAGAATTGGCAGTTAATGTACAAAAAAATCCATACAGGATTATGCAGAAAATCATAAATGCATGAAATCCTGAACGTCAAACCAATAGGGTGGACGGATGACACTCAGGTATAAAATGGAAGGACAAAGTTCAGAGAAGCTCAAGGAAGATGCAGACTCAGTGGTTAGCAATGGCATTATAAAGTTCCAGTGAGGTGCTACATTAAATGGCACTCCATCATCACTAGATCTAACTTGTTCTGAAGAAATTAACATTTAGCTTAGGCTTTTAAAGGGGAACCATTGCAAGGCAGGACAAAAGTGACATGAAGCTGTAAACAAGCATGTCATCCATTTGCTGCACAGAATGTTAAATGTGAAAACCCCTTACATATTGTGCTTTGTGATTCAACTCTTGCTAAAATGAAGACCTAGCCATGACAGTTATTAAAAGGTCGAATGACATCGCTAATGAACACCTGCAGTGCCTGCAGATCTTCATCTTCGATACAGGTGTCAACTTCATAGAGGGAGATTCATCTACCTAGTACAACAGTCACATGATCTGGGAAACTTACCATGCACAACTGCCCCAGAGTGCTTGCCACAATAAATGGGTGGGATTTGCACTGTGGATGGGTGGGGTGTAGTGGTGACATGGTGGGGGCTAACACAGAGAGAGATCAGCTGATGTCACCAGGAGGCGCATTGCTCACAGTGTTCAGAGACTGGCTGTGCAGGGCTGACTAAAGGAGTTCCCCATTGTTTTAGTTTAAACATTCTTTTAGTTGAGTGAATGAGGATAGTTTTAGAAGCAAGGAATTATATAAAAACCTGTGAAGACAGACTAAGTTAATGCAAATACACATTTTATTAACATAACATAAATTATTAAACTTTATTTTAAATATCCATCCATCCATCCATCCATCCTCTTCCGCTTATGCGAGGTTGGGTCGCGGGGGCAGCAGCTTGAGCAGAGATGCCTAGACTTCCCTCTCCCTGGCCACTTCTTCTAGATCTTCCGGGAGAATCCCGAGGTGTTCCCAGGCCAGCCGGGAGAAATAGTCCCTCCAGAGTGTCCTGGGTCTTCCCCGGGGCCTCCTCCCGGCTGGACGTGCCCGGAACACCTCACCAAGGAGGCGTCCAGGAGGCATCCTGATCAGATGCCCCGAGTCACCTCATCTGACTCCTCTCGATGCGGAGGAGCAGAGGCTCTACTCTGAGCCCCTCCTGGATGACCGAGCTCCTCACCCTATATTTAAAGGAGAGCCCAGACACCCTGCGGAGGAAACCCATTTCAGCCGCTTGTATTCGCGATTTCGTTCTTTCGGTCACTACCCCATAGCTCATATGGGTAGGAACATAGATCGACTGGTAAATTGAGAGCTTTGCCTTACGGCTCAGCTCCTTTTTCACCACGACAGACCGATGCAGAGCCCGCATCACTGTGGACGCCGCACCGATCCGCCTGTCGATCTCACGCTCCATTCTTCCCTCACTTGTGAACAAGACCCCGAGATACTTGAACTCCTCCACTTGGGGCAGGATCTTGCTCCCAACCTTGAGAGGGCACTCCACCCTTTTCCAGCTGAGGATCATGGTCTTGGATTTGGAGGTGCTGATTCCCATTGCAGCCGTTTCACACTCAGCTGCGAACCGATCCAGAGAGAGCTGAAGATCACGGCCTGATGAAGCAAACAGGACAACATCATCTGCAAAAAGCAGTGACCCAATCCTGAGTCCACCAAACCGGACCTCCTCAACACCCTGGCTATGCCTAGAAATTCTGTCCATAAAAGTTATGAACAGAATCGGTGACAAAGGGCAGCCCTGGCGGAGTCCAACTCTCACTGGAAATGGGTTCGACTTACTGCCGGCAATGCGGACCAAGCTCTGACACCGGTTGAACAGGGACCGAACAGCCCTTATCAGGGGGTCCGGTACCCCATATTCCCGGAGCACCCCCCACAGGATTCCCCGAGGGACACGGTCGAACGCCTTTTCCAAGTCCACAAAACACATGTAGACTGGTTGGGCGAACTCCCATGCACCCTCCAGGACTCTGCTAAGGGTGTAGAGCTGGTCCACTGTCCGTGACTAGGACGAAAACCACACTGTTCCTCCTGAATCTGAAGTACGACTATCCGATGGACCCTCCTCTCCAGAACCCCCGAATAGACTTTTCCAGGGAGGCTGAGGAGTGTGATCCCTCTGTAGTTGGAACACACCCTGCGGTCCCCCTTCTTAAAGAGGGGGACCACCACCCCGGTCTGCCAAACCAGAGGCACTGTCCCTGATGTCCATGCGATGTTGCAGAGACGTGTCAACCAAGACAGCCCTACAACATCCAGAGCCTTGAGGAACTCCGGGCGTATCTCATCCACCCCCGGGGCCCTGCCACCAAGGAGCTTTTTGACCACCTCGGTGACCTCAGTCCCAGAGATGGGGGAGCCCACCTCCGAGTCCCCAGGCTCTGCTTCCTCACTGGAAGGCATGTTAGTGGGATTGAGGAGGTCTTCGAAGTACTCCCCCCACCGAATCACAACGTCCTGAGTTGAGGTCAGCAGCGCACCATCCCCACCATATACAGCGTTGACACTGCACTGCTTCCCCCTCCTGAGACGCCAGACGGTGGACCAGAATCTCCTCGAAGCCATCCGAAAGTCGTTTTCCATGGCCTCCCCAAACTCCTCCCATGCCAGAGTTTTTGCCTCAGCAACCACCGAAGCTGCATTCCGCTTGGCCTGCCGGTACCTATTAGCTGCCTCCAGAGTCCCACAGGACAAAAGGGTCCTGTAGGACTCCTTCTTCAGCTTGACAGCATCCCTCACCACCGGTGTCCACCAACGAGTTTGGGGATTGCCGCCACGACAGGCACCGACCACCTTACGGCCACAGCTCCGGTCAGCCGCTTCAACAATAGAGGCACGGAACATGGCCCATTCGAACTCAATGTCCCCCACCTCCCTCGGGACGTGGTCGAAGTTCTGCCGGAGGTGGGAGTTGAAGCTACTTCTGACAGGGGGCTCTGCCAGACGTTTCCAGCAGACCCTCACAACACGTTTGGGCCTACCAGGCCTGACCAACATCCTCCCCCACCACCGAAGCCAACTCACCACCAGGTGGTGATCAGTTGACAGCTCCGCCCCTCTCTTCACCCGAGTGTCCAAGACATGTGGCCGCAAGTCCGATGACATGACCACAAAGTCAATCAACGTACGGAGGCCTAGGGTGTCCTGGTGCCAAATGCACATATGAACACCCCTTTGCTTGAACATGGTGTTTGTTATGGACAATCCGTGACGAGCACAGAAGTCCAATAACAAAACACCACTCAGGTTCAGATCGGGGGGGCCATTCCTCCCAATCACGCCCTTCCAGGTCTCACTGTCATGGCCCATGTGAGCATTGAAGTCTCCCAGCAGAACAAGGGAGTCTCCAGAAGGTATGTCCTCTAGCACCCCCTCCAGGGACTCCAAAAAGGGTGGGTACTCCAAACTGCTATTTGGTGCATATGCACAAACAACAGTTAGCACCCGTCCCCCCACCCGAAGGTGGAGGGAGGCTACCCTCTCGTCCACCGGGGTAAACCCCAATGTACAGGCTCCAAGTTGGGGGGCAATAAGTATGCCCCAACCCGCTCAGCGCCTCTCACTGGGGACAACTCCAGAGTGGTAGAGAGTCCAGCCCTTCTCAAGGAGATTGGTTCCAGAGTCCAAGCTGTGCGTCGAGGTGAGTCCGACTATATCTAGCCGGAACCTCTCGACCTCGTGCACTAGCTCAGGCTCCTTCCCCTCCAGAGAGGTGACATTCCACGTCCCAAGAGCCAATTTCTGTAGCCGAGGATCGGACCGCCAAGGTCCCCGCCTTCGGCCACCACCCAACTCACACTGCACCCGACCTCCTTGGCCCCTCCCATAGGTGGTGAGCCCATGGGAAGGGGGACCCATGTTGCCTCTTCGGGCTGTGCCCGGCCGAGCCCCAATTGGTGCAAACCCGGCCACTAGGCGCTCGCCATCGAGCCCCACTTCCAGGCCTGGCTCCAGAGGGGGGCCCCGGTGACCCGTGTCCGGGCGAGGGAAAATGCTGTCCAAATTGTTTATTCATCATAGAAGGTCTGTTGAACCGCACTTTGTCTCATCCCTCACCTAGGACCAGTTTGCCTTGGGTGGCCCTACCAGGGGCATAAAGCCCCGGACAACAGAGCTCCTAAGATCATTGGGACACCACGATAAGGTGGCGATTCAAGGTGGGGTTTATTTTAAATAGTGCTTTTGATTTTGATTGTTTCATGAAGTAATTTATAAAGCAGTGAACAGAAATGTACAATAGAAGAGGAGTCAAGCAATATATTGAATATGCTGTGATGGATGGCACCCGGTGCCATTTCCCGGCCGAGATGTCTCTGACATGAAAGGACTGGGGGAGAGGACTTCTTAAGGCCACTATCTCCCCTGAACTGTTACTTGGAAGCCCCCCTGGGTTACAACCACACCTCGCATTTCCACAGGGCTGTATAGGAATTACTATTTGCTGGCATAGCCCTGTTGGTTTCCATGGATGCTGCAAGGGGGAGCTGTGGAAGCTGCAGAGTCCTACTTTGGGCTTCAGCCACACCTGGGAGCAATTCCAGACCTCCGTAATGAACCCCCTGGAGTGCTCCCGGGTGTGGCTTAAAAAGGAGCCGCTGCATTAAAGAGGGAATCCAGAGTTGGAGGACAATGCTTGTGAAGCTTGTCTGTGGAGAAAGAAGGAGGCTGCTAGGCTCTGGAAGAAAGGGATGGAGTTTTACTGTGCTTGTGACTGTTGGTATCAGTCCTTGGGTACTGCTCTGGGATGGGGTGCCTTTCCCCGAATAAAAGGCTTTGTGTTAGATTGAAATGGTGTCGTTGCCTGTTTGTGTTGGGTTCGGTTGGCAAGTAATTAATCACCAAAAGTAAAGTCAGAAGGACTTTAACTCCCAGTACCACCTTTGTCTGTTCACTTTCAGTCTTATTTTAGGCAATGACTGGTCACACAAATATCAAAAGTTGCACATCAGTATATTGTTATTTCTTATATTTCATACTGCATGCAAAAAATAACTAAGTATTGAACTCATGAGATATATATATACTGTATGTGAAAGAAAATTGTATTTGCACTCCATTCACAGTTAGGTCCATAAATATTTGGACAGAGACAACTTTTTTCTAATTTTGGTTCTGTACATTACCACAATGAATTTTAAATGAAACAACTCAGATGCAGTTGAAGTGCAGACTTTCAGCTTTAATTCAGTGGGGTGAACAAAACGATTGCATGAAAATGTGAGGCAACTAAAGCATTTTTTTAACACAATCCCTTCATTTCAGGGGCTCAAAAGTAATTGGACAAATTAAATAACTGGAAATAAAATGTTCATTTCTAATACTTGGTTGAAAACCCTTTGCTGGCAATGACAGCCTGAAGTCTTGAACTCATGGACATCACCAGATGCTGGGTGTCCTCCTTTTTAATGCTCTGCCAGGCCTTTACTGCAGCGGCTTTCAGTTGCTGTTTGTTTGTGGGCCTTTCTGTCTGAAGTTTAGTCTTCAACAAGTGAAATGCATGCTCAATTGGGTTAAGATCAGGTGACTGACTTGGTCATTCAAAAATGTTCCACTTCTTTGCTTTAATAAACTCCTGGGTTGCTTTGGCTGTATGTTTTAGGTCATTGTCCATCTGTATCATGAAACGCCGCCCAATCAATTTGACTGCATTTAGCTGGATTTGAGCAGACAGTATGTCTCTGAACACCTCAGAATTCATTCGGCTGCTTCTGTCCTGTGTCACATCATCAATAAACACTAGTGTCCCAGTGCCACTGGCAGCCATGCACGCCCAAGCCATCACACTGCCTCCACCGTGTTTTATAGATGATGTGGTATGCTTTGGATAATGAGCTGTTCCATTCCTTCTCCATACTTTTTTCTTGCCATCATTCTGGTAGAGGTTGATCTTGGTTTCATCTGTACAAAGAATGTTTTTCCAGAACTGTGCTGGCTTTTTTAGATGTTCTTTAGCAAAGTCCAATCTAGCCTTTCAATTCTTGAGGCTTATGAGTGGCTTGCACCTTGCAGTGCACCCTCTGTATTTACTTTCATGCAGTCTTCTCTTTATGGTGGACCTGGATATCGATATGCCTACCCCCTGGAGAGTGTTGTTCACTTGGTTGGTTGTTGTGAAGGGGTTTCTCTTCACCATGGAAATGATTCTGCGATCATCTACCACTGTTGTCTTCCGTGGACGTACAGGTCTTTTTGCGTTGCTGAGTTCACCAGTGCTTGCTTTCTTTCTCAGGATGTACCAAACTGTAGATTTTGCCACTCGTAATATTGTAGCAATTTCTCGGATGGGTTTTTTCTGTTTTCGCAGCTTAAGGATGGCTTCTTTCACCTGCATGGAGAGCTCCTTTGACCGCATGTTGTCTGTTCACAGCAAAATCTTCCACATGCAAGCACCACACCTCAAATCAACTCCAGGCCTTTTATCTGCTTAATTGATAATGACATAATGACAGACTTGCCCACACCTGCCCATGAAATAGCCTTTGAGTCAATTGTCCAATTACTTTTGAGCCCCTGAAATGAAGGGATTGTGTTAAAAAATGCTTTAGTTGCCTCACATTTTTATGCAATCGTTTTGTTCACCCCACTGAATTAAAGCTGAAAGTCTGCACTTCAACTGCATCTGAGTTGTTTCATTTAAAATTCATTGTGGTAATGTACAGAACCAAAATTAGAAAAAAGTTGTCTCTGTCCAAATATTTATGGACCTAACTGTATAAGGACTACTGCAGCCAACAGAAGGGGAGGTGTGTGTTTATGAGGTTTGTTTTATCACTGAATGGGTGCCTATGAGCAGCGGATGGGGGTGTTATAAACACGTTAAAGCCTGCCTTTCCATATAAACAACAGGTACAGAAATAGTTTGGGTTATTGACAGTGACCCTCCTAATGCTTAAAATGAACCCACATGGCAAAAGGTGTCAATTTATTTTTGAACAATGGATTTCAGCTTCCATTTTCCAAAATAAAGTAATGATGATTATATGATTAAAGTAATATGTCACTTTCAGAGAACTCTTTTACCGGTGAATTTGAACTTGAAGTGCCTGATGTCCTTTTGTCTCTACTTCCTAATGACACATTATCAATCTCCATTCGTCGCTTTTCTTTGTTATGAGCTCGAGTTCATGATCACAGCACTGCGCCTGTTTGGCGGTATGCAGTTATTTCTGGGGAGCTGGTAGGCTGGTCTTCAAAGCAGCATTTGCAACTGCTTCAGTGTGCCCAGGTCAGGGGTTGTCTGTTCCCGTCCATATGCTGTTGTTTTAAGACAATTTGCCCTCTTCTGCTACATAATAACTTCCCTTTCATTTCTACAGGAAGATAAACAGGGAAGGGTCAGCCCACTAACCACTTCACAGAGCACCAGGAAATTGCAAAAGATCAGATAAATTATGTGACGTCTACCAACCAGTAGGAAGCAGCACGCCACCCGTCAGTGGCACGATGAAGGAATGCAGGCCACCACTTTATAAAACAGGGTGGTGGTATGACTTACAATACTCTATAAAGGAAACAGCACAGTGTGGCCAAATGGATAGGGGAATAAAGGGCTGGGAATCACAAAATGGCCAGCTAAATCCCAAACACTGCCTTCGTGTGTGACCCTGAGCAAGTCCATAACTTGTCAATGCTGCATCCATATCGTTGGAGAAAAGAAGAAACGAACGGCAACTGTAATTGTTATGAACATGTCAGCATATTAGAATCATTGTTAACTGTAAGCTGATCCTTTATAACCAAGAGTGGATGCATGTGTGAGTGTGCTCTGCCATAGACTGCCACCTTGTCATGTTCATTGCTATCTTGGACCAGAAAGGCTTTGGCCTTCATGACCTGCATATGGATTTACCATGTTCATAAATGATAGAGTATTTGAATGAATGAGTTCAGTGAATGGTTGAATGGAAGAAAGTCAGCTAATTAATTTATAAGATAAGACGCTATCAAAAGTATATTACAGGGATGACAGATTCAACAGTGTTTCACTGTGGCCTTTCAAGTCTGCATCCGTCTCACTTACAAAAATTAAAGAAGCCTTATAATCAGGAGTGCTGTGCATTGGAGTTCTGGAACCCCAGGATCTGGTTATGGTTGAAGTGATTATTTGGGTCCATCTCAGCACTGAAGTTTAACTTAAAGAGAGTCACTTAAATCTGGAAAATTCTAATATGGAGCACCTTTACAAAAAATGTCTTTTTTTATTTTACTCATTCATGGGGTGGGGGGTCACCAGACTTTAGTGTGTCTCACAACAGACAGGTTTGACACTCTGTTTCTATAATTATTTTAAATTATTTTTTCATGTTGTTTTATGTATTTTTGTTTAGCACTAGTATATTTGCATTTGTCACGTGTGTTTAAATGGTAAATTAATGGTCTCATTTAACTACAGTAATTGGGGAAATGACCAAAGGTCAAATTCCAGTATATAAGATCAAGAGTGGCAAGCATAAAGGAAAGGAAAAGTACAGAAACCTGGGACTGAGTGAAGGGTAACCACATGAAAAAGGTCCATGCGGCAAGGTCAGACTGAGGGGTCCTGGGAGTGTGGCTGAAAAGTTTCAGCTGGATACAGGGATGGATGATGGTTCTTATTCTACCAGCATAAATGGTGCCACACTGGATGGTGCTCTCTATAAACCCTGTCAGATCAGCAAGGCTGGGAACTGACTCAGGAGACATAGAATTAGTGTGATGGCATCATGGGCATTTGAACTTTCTAATGGGACAGAACAACAGAGATTTCAGAGATGGCAATATAGGCAGCCAGTGGAGGTGTTTCAGTCTAAGCTTAAAGCGAGTGATGCTTCTGCTCCAGTATATCAATTAATAATAAAATGATAATAATTCCTATTAATGTTAACAGGTTGATAATAAAATTTTAATGCATTGAGTAAAATTGAATTTAAAATATTATATGTATTGATCATACTAGACAGCCCAGTATAGACTCTAATGTAGAATGCCCAGAAGGGGGTAGGTGGCCAATGGGTCGAGATCTCCAGGACTGTAACTGTTAAGAACTGACTGTGGACCCCCAGCTATGGTTTTAGCTGAGTTGGCTCATTTTATTTTCCTTATTGTGTGGTTTACAACAACACCAACTCATTGTATATAAAACTGTATATTGGCTGTGCAGTTTTCAACTTGTAAAAGGCGATTAACCCAAATTCATTGTGGGAGAGAGAGATGAAATGTGAACAGGTGGTTCTCCACTTGATTTGGTTTGTGGGGTCCTCTAGTATATCCCATTTTCTGTAACAGGTACTGTTACTGAGTCACTGAGAAAGGGAGCACAGTGGCTCAGTGCTTAGAGCTACTGCCTCTTAGCTCCAGGAACATAGAACCTGTTCACCAGATTGTCTATTTTCCTACCACAGATCTTGCCTATACATTGTGCTTGTCTCTTGTTAAATGAACCCTAGCCTGAAGGGGTCTATTCATTTTTTACATTTAAGATTTCTCACTTAAAGATTTACCAGTGTTGTTTCTTGTCCCAGTGTGTATACTGTATAAACACAGGGAACTCCAGTTTCTGTATTACATCTTGCCTGAAGAAGGGACCTGAGTTTCCTCGAAAGCTTGCATAATGTAATCTTTTTAGTTAGCCAATTAAAGGTGTCATTTTGCTTAACTTTTCACTACTATCACATCCCAGAAACATTAGAACAGTCTAGAAGAGAACATGCCATTCAGTCCAAAAAAGCTCACTAGTCCTATCCACTTCATTGTTTCAAAATAACATCAAGTCTAGCTTTGAAAGTCCCTAAAGTCCTTTTGTCTACCACACTACTTGGAAACTTATTCCATGTGTCTATGGTTCTCTTTATAAAGAAAAACTTCCTAATGTGTGTGTGACGTTTACCCTTAACAGTTTTGAACTGTGTACCCATGTTCTTATTGAACCTGTTTTAAAATAACAGTCTCAATCCACTGTAGTAATTCCCATCATAATTTTAAACACTTCAATTATGTTTCCTTTTGTTTAAACTGAAAGGGCTTCACTCTTTTAATCTTTCCTCATAACTCATCCCCTGTTAGACCTGGAATTAGCCTAGTTGCTCTTCTGTGGTTTTTTTCTAGCAATTCTGTGTCCAGTACTCCAGATGAGGAATGCTTACTAATTTGATTAGCAACTTTAAGATGTCCTGACAATGTCATCAGGCACCTGTTTCATAGGATTGTGTGTTTTGGAGATTTTTAAGCTCAGACTTTACTTCATCACTATTTCTAACCTTCTAACGCACTTTTCAGAGTAACACTCAGTGGAACATCACCGCTTAATGAATAACCCATTATAGTAATTTATATTACATTGCTAGCTTGTCACATTATCTTACTAAGGTAACCCACCTAACATAACACAGTACAAAAAATGTCCTAATTTACTTAAAATTAAGTAATTATTTCATTTAGTTTTTATAGCGCTTTTCTAGCTGCTCAAAGTACTTTACATAGACAGTAGGGGAAATAATTCAACACTACCAATACGCATAAAAAATGTCTTTACCAGGTATTTGGTAATGTTGGCCATAAAGAATTCTGAACCTCTATTAACATTTAGGATGCCACAATATCTTGTTAACATGTCTGCTTTCTTTGCTGTCTAGTATTGCGTGTATCAATGACTTGTAACCCATTCATTCAATGTAATCTGTAAATGCAATTTAAATGTATTTTTATAAAATGGCCTAATATAAAGGTGCACTCTAGTGGACTGGATTAGCTCCTACATTATAGCTGATGCCGTTGAGTTGTATCATAGATCCCTGTGACCATTTAATAAATGAAGCAAGCTGGACAGACGTACCCCCTGCAATGGACGGACATTTTCCAATATGGTCGGTTACTGACTCCAACCCAAATAGGATTGAATGAACTTTTAAATCAATAAAATCCTGTGATGAATCGGGTGAATAAGAACTTTCAACAAGTCCAAATTTATTTTAAAAGTTCACATTAAATAAAGAAACAGAAAAAACAAATGAAGACTAATGTGGAGGCCAACAAAGTGCCAGTTGCTTCGTCGAAATACGTCCACCACATATGACCAACAGCTGCATGCCTCATTGCAGGCTCTGAATTATGATCGATGACACATCGTTGACACCAAATTTCATTTAATTATCACCTCGTTTTGAAGCCTATATGCCCTTGAACAGTGTGATGTGTGCGGTAGTCCTGTGGCTGCCGAAAAAGCACCTGCGGTGGTCTTTTCCACTAGCAGCAGATCAGAGTACGCTTGGTTTGCATTTCCAGGTAGGCAAAGAGAATTAGAATCAAGATGAAAGGCGGACCTTGAGGTCGCCTGGATATTTTTGTCACAGCTTTGTAGCCATTTCAAACCTGTCACACAGGTGATGTAATTTATCAAGTCAGGATCTCTATGGGCGACATATCTGTCATAAGGTGAAATAAAAAGCATCCGTCATTCTGTAGCGATTAACTTCCTCCAGATGTTTAAATCCTCAGATTTCACGAGCTTGCCTTTGTTGTGATAATGATACAGTATTCCGGGCCTAACTGTTTATTTTCCTTTCCATGGGTCAAACTCAGATATTCAAGAATCCTATCAAAGCATATGGCTAAATGGAATTGTTACTACTTCAGATGAAAGCAAACAGAGTTTTTCTTTACCCCCACCTCCCCACCCCCTTTAATTGTAAACTGCTGCTGGTAATTTTACTGTAAGTCAGAGACAAAAGGGAACCTGCATGAAAAGACCACCACTACCCACTTATGTAATTAATTTATCCATGTCGGAGTGGTAGGGGGAAAAAAAAACATGCTTCCTGTCAGAGACATGTGACATAATACCTCCCGGTAGAAGGAGGCCATTCCATTGATAGCAGACCTGCAGCCTGGTCAACTGGGGCTAATGCTAGTATACCCTAAGGGCCCCTCAACTCCAATGAGGCTCAGAACTTTGCAGAGCTGCTTCTGATATTTCACAGGAAACATTTCAAGCCTACAATGTTTACATTTGAAGAGGACTTTTCCCAGGTTGCCTCTATATGTTGTCATGTGTTAAAGAGCAACAGCAGCTTGGCAGGCCATTGCTCATCAGTGTGTTGGAATTAGTATGGTGGTGAAAGGTCAAATGAACAACTTGATTTTATAGAGCTCCTTTCTCTGGTGAGGACAATCTCAAGGTACTTTATAAATACCTGGGCTGCCAGGTTAAGTGCCAGGTTTGGGGTCAGACTTTGAGGCATTTAAAGGAACTGACTGGCTTTCTTGTGACCTAACCTCTTTGAGAAAGGCTGCCTCCTATTGAGTGTATTCCATCTCACTATCAATATGCTCACACTCAAAATAAAATCAAAGGGCTGTCTACTTTACCCACATGAGCAACTTGGTTGAACCATTTATAAATTAGTATTGCATATTTTGTAGAAGCCTTTACCAAAGGCAACATATAAAATGAAAATATATTATTTCTGGTGCACAAGTGGCTTGTTCAGGATCACACATCAAGTTAGAAGCAGGACTAAAATGACATCCTCATGGTTTAAAGTACCCAAACCCTTACTGTACACTATCTTCCTAAATTAAACTACAAATTACCTCTGTCATAAATAACAGAATTCTGAGTTCTGTAGACATGCTACCTTTCAGAGAAAAAAATGTTGAAAAGTCTTATTTATCTCATACAAGCCCTACCATTATTTCTCTAAATATATTGTACAACAGTTTCCACTTTTTTGGGTTTAACTGTCTTGTATTTTTACCTGCAGAAAAGCCTCGTGTTTTGTAGATATTGATTCAGCAAGGTGCTGGAAACATTGCTGGAGTATTGGAATCTATACTGACTTGATAGTGTCATGCAGTTTCTTCACATTTTTTTGGCCATACGTTCATCTCACTTCCTTTCTTATTTGTGTTGTGCTCTGTTGGATTGAGATGTGGGGATTGTGAAGCCATTGAAATAAAATTAAAGTCACAGTCTTGTTGTTGAAGCCATCTTGAGATGTAGCATGCTTTGCAATATGGCACTAGAAGCAGTCATTTGAAAAAAAAAGATAGAAAGTGGTCATGAACAATGACAGAGCTTAAGAACTGTTTGAGACTGAAATGACAGTGTTAGGAGACCTAAAATATGTAAAAAAAAAAAAAAAAAAAAGCTTTTCCCTTACTGTTACACTATCACCACAACAAATTCTTACCCTACACTCTTAAAAATAAAGGTGCCAAAGTGGTTGTTCAGAGTGATGCCATAGGGGAACCATTTCCCCTAAAAAGACCCATTTACATGAAGGTTCCATTTATTTAGATCCAAAGCAGGTAACATACTGAATACATGATAACAGATTTGCGAAATACCAATGGATTTATTATTTCAGGTTTTCTTGATCTTTTCGTAACCTGCTAGGTAGATTTCGATTTTGCCCACATACTGAGAAACATTTTAAAGCCCAAAGAACCAATTTCATATGCAAAGAACTCTCAGATGTAATTGATCCGTTGTCAAGCAACAGCTCTGAAGGGAATTAGTCCAGTGGATCGTGTTTGTTATTTTAAAATGTGCTCATCATGAACACAGGGATACAGTTGGAAACTTGTTAAAGGTCAATTTTGCACAAACCATACAAAGTTTTACTTCACACAGAGAGTCACAGACACGTGGAATAAGTTACCAAGTAGTGTGGTAGACGGTAGGACTTTTCAAAACTAGACTTGATGTTAGTTTGGAAGAATTAAGTAGATAGAACTGGCGAGCTTTGTTGGGCTGAATGGCCTGTTCTCTTCTAGATTGTTCTAATGTTCTGATGAGTAACCACACAGCCCAGTAAAATGTCATTAAGGAACCATTCATTTTAGGAGTGTAGTATTTATGTGTTGCTGCAGGAACTGAGATTCGTCAGGCCAGATGACATATGTCCAGTTTTGACTTTAGTCTTTTCTTTTCCAACGGGGGTCTTCAGCTGCTGTGATCCATCAACTTTAAGGTCTGATGCACTGTGCATTCAGAGATGCCCTTCTGCACTGTTGTAAAAAGCCATTAGATAGATAGATAGATAGATAGATAGATAGATAGATAGATAGATAGATAGATAGATAGATAGATAGATAGATAGATAGATAGATAGATAGATAGATAGATAGATAGATAGATAGATAGATAGATAGATAGATAGATAGATACATTAAATGGAGGATCTATGGCCATTTTGTTAGCTTGAACAACCTTGGTCATTTTTTTGTGTCTCTGTGTCCTTAGATGTTTTCACCCTTGGAATTACTATCCACTCAATGATTTTTTGTTTATCTCACCATTCTCTGTAGACTACAGCAACTATAGTGTGCAAAAATGAATTCAGATGAGTTGTTTCTGAGGCTCCTAACCTCCATGCCTACCATCAACATTCATACCACAGTCAAAGTCATTTAGATCATGTATCTCAATTAGTTGGTTCAGTACCAACTAAACCTCTTGAATATGTCTGTTTGCTACAGCATATACTATAAACTGAGTCATAGCCATGCAATTGACTATTTGGAGTATTTGTATTAACAAGCAGGTGTGCCTTATAAAGTGTCTGGTGAATGTATATATTTGAAATAATATAGCATAACGTCTGTTAACTTCCTTGTTATATTATTTCTTAAATTAATATTGATATTTATTGATTATACCCCTTGAGAATTTGTGCCATTTTCACTAATGTCATTGTACCAATGAAATTTTGTTTTTAAGGCAGTTTATCCAGCAGCCTTAACACATGCACTTCATAACAGGTCATCCACCTGAAGCTAAGCATGTTTGGGCCCTGCCAGTACTTGGATGGGAGACCATCCAGGAAAAAGCTTGGGTTGCTGCTGGAAGAAGTGTTGATGAGACCAGCAGTGGACGCCTACCCTGTGATCTGAATGTGTATCCCAATGCCATAGTGCAGTGATGGGGACACTGTGCTGTAAAAATGGCACTGTCCTTCGGATAAGATGTAAAACTGATGTCCTCTCTGTGGTCATTAAAGATTCCTGGGCATCCTTTGTAAAGAGTAGGGTGTAACCCAATGTCCTACCTAAATTGTCCACTTCAGACTGGTCATTCTGGCCCCCTAATCACCCCCTGTCTCTGACTGGATACAGGTAATGTGTGATGACTGCACTGGTACAAAATGTTTGCTGTCGCATCATCCAGGTGGATGCTGCACATTGGTGGCAGTGAAGTGACTCCCCACTCACTGTCTAAAGCGCTTTGAACATCTTGAAAAGCGCTATATAAATGTAATTAATTATCATTATTAGTTTGCCCAACTACAAATATTTTCCTTGTATTGCAGAGTATAATGATAGCAAACAGGACTGAATTTAATATTTGTCAGTCTGTGAGATGTGATGTACTGTAATTAACAGAGGAAGAATAGCAGCACTTATCAACAGTGGTCGTGAATGGATTTAGCAACAGGCCTTCAGATTTTTTAAGCTACTATTCCATTATAGCATTCACGTAGGCTAACCCGTGGTGTTGATAGCTTGGCAGGAACTAGTCCACCACAGAGCATTGTCTCACATGCACTCATATTGGGCCAACTAAGTGGTCACCCTTTAGGCTATTGCTTATCTTTGAGATTTAGAGAGAACCTGAACACTTGTGGATAAAGGGACAGCACTGTACACACATGTCAACCAATTGAGGAGGGATCAGATCTAAATTTTGGAAGCTAATCATTGCACCATCTTACAGTCCAAGCTGTCTTATCATGTTAATGCAATGATAATGACCTTTCTAAATTCTTGTTATACAAATAACCCCTATATCTAAAGATTTTAGAGCTTCTCTGGGTGCATCCAGAAGAAATTTACACAAGCACCCTGTTGAGACATTTAGGGGTTTTTGGTGCATCTAAGTCAAAGAAAATATTAAACAATAAAGAAGTGATATGCAGGTTACTCAATACAGATGCTTCAAAATATTTTTTGTTGAAACACCTTTCCATTTGTGACTCAAGCCAAGTGCACACAAACATCAAGAGGTCAGTGTATTATCAGGGATCACACCAGTGTGGAATGTTCCGCTCTAGAGCAATATGTCCACCCATCTTCTAAACTCTTCACTCTTTCAGCTACATAACTAATGGGAAGACTAGGGTTTTCATAACTTTTTATTTGTCTCTAAATATTTATACTCCGCCACATTTACATTTAAGTGAAGTCATTATGAAATGCAGTTAGGTAAGCAAGCCCTCTTCTAGCTACCAGGCTAACATTTTGTCCAAAAATGAGCTAATACAGCAAAATAATTAGCCATAAATTGAAACTTTAATAATAAATAATAATAATAATAATAATTTTTTTGCATTTATATAGCGCTTTTCTCACTACTCAAAGCGCTTAGGAAACAATATCCACCTACCCTTCTTTCTATTGATTTACTCAATCCACTTAATTCATTTTGAGGGTCCCTACTACATTTCACACAAAGATGGAACCAGCTCCTGATAGGATTCCACTCTATCATAGGGCATACTCAGTCACACACATTTTATAACATCCATCCATGCATTTGCCAATCCTTTTTCTAACCTGTTTAATAAGCTCTCAATCATGAAGAGCCTAACCCATCAGCTTCAGACACAAGACAGGCACCAGTTCTGAACAGGGCACCAGCCCAATACAGATCACAGTCATGAAAGCACCTATTCTTACTACAATGGTTTTATCAGAGTTAACTAGAGCCTGCTTAAACATCCTGCCCCAGCTTTAACTGTTCTTCTACACCAGCATCATCAGTCCACAAACTAAGCAGACATTCCTCCTCCTTCTTCTGATGACACTCTATAAGTTGTCAATAAGAAGGTCTCAGTATTTTCATGCTCTTTACATTTAATAGACATCCTCTATTACTGCATAAATAAGACATAGAGCAAATGGGCACAATTGCACCATTCTTCATTAATGTCAAATTGTCAGGAAGTACCTTCAAGAATTACAAGGGCTGACTTGATAGTAAGAGGCCTCTCTTAATTCTCAGTTATTACAGTTATAATACAACCATGCACTACCAGATAATAACAGAAAGCACATCAAAAACATGACTTCCACTAAGGTAGGAGAAATCATAAAATGGTACGAAGAAAGAAGAAAGCAGCTCCAGATGACAGTAAATGGCCCAACAGGTTACAAGCAAGGTTAGAAGGATCAAATTAAAGGTCACATTCAATAGGAAAATCCATCAGATTCATCTTCAAAAATATAAACATCCTGATCGTTCTTGGCTACTCTGCATCATACTGGAGATTGACAAAAGCAGAGAGCTTAAGGTATCCATTCACATGCAGTCAGCATTACAAGTGCCTTAGATTCTCTTCCCGACAGATAATAATAATAATAATAATAATAATTCATTACATTTATATAGCGCTTTTCTCAGTACTCAAAGATGCAAACCTGACCTGGGATTTGTCGACACTTTGCTATAAAATGCTGCAGAACAGGATATGTTTCATCTGGTAAGGAAAAAGAAAGCAGATTGCTAACATCTAAAGCTCGGCCTCCATCCAGGCTGTCAGATTTCATATCTGTGGCTGAAAAAGCTGAAGAAGCATACAAGAAAATAGGATGCCTCAGAATACTGTGGTGGCAGTGCCTTCGTGTTATATCCTCTAAAACATTTGTTCTAATTCCCTTCATAGTTCTACATCTAAACCCCTTTTATGCCAGTACACTCATCCTCTTCATTTAAATTATGAAGCACTTGTGTGTGTCACACATTGTCCAACAATCTTAACATTATGAAGCAATTTACTTTGGGATACAAACACCATCAACATACGGATCATGTTCAGTCTCTAATGCAAGCCTTCTGGAGCTTTCTGTCACTAGAATGAATCATTTCTTACACAGATCGATCAATTAATTCATTCCTATCTCTTTCTTCTTCTTTAGAGCACCTAAATTGTTTTATTTTTTTGTTCATCTCATGATATACTTTCAGCCTGAAGCATTCAATATGTGTGGATTTGAATGAATGTACAATCAGAGTTAGGCAGCTGTGTTTGTCACTCTGACTTGAAACAGAGATAAAAACTAGAGATAAAACCAAAATATATAAAATAAATATTTCATTCATCAAATATAAAGGAGTAATGATTATAGTGAGAATATCTAATGGAATAAACAACCATAAACCAAAACACCTACACAATGATTAATCCTACTAGAGGTAAGGTGTGACTTGTGCACATTCCCATCCTAAACCACTCCTGACTCGCCTCTTGTTCTCTTTCACCTTCTTTCTGGCTACAGTTCACTCTAATTGACTTTCCAAGACTTCTTGCAGGTGGTAGCCATTTATACCATTTAAAGCACCTGATAATCCTCTTTGAGTAGATATTCTGAGTCCTGACCTTTTTTATTGAAAGAGTTAAGTCCCTGTTCTCTGCCCTCCATTATAGCCACTACTGGATATTCTTGGTGCCATCTAGAGGTTAGCAAGAAAAAGATGACATCATTTCATGTGGCCCATTAGTTTATACTGTGAATTCCAGCATTTGGCACATTACAGTGTAATAGGCTTGGTAGGTGTCGGGCCTTTGGTTGCTCTAAATCTATCCAACATGGACTTTTCTTACTACAAAGGAAATGGGCACATGTGGGCTTATTTCTCCAAGAAACATTTTAAATTTAATTTTTGGTTTCTTCTTATCTATTACCATTTGGATAGGTTTTGCAATAGTTTTATTTTCATTTAAAAGTTATTTTTTAGTATTTGTGACATACATTTATTTTTCCCAAAACCTTGTGTTGTTAACTGAAGCATTATTTAGTTATTTTAGCAGTTTATAATGGTGGTCTATAGGACATGCACAAGACATCATGTGAAATGTTACTGCTGTTGGTTGACGGAATTTCTCCAAGGTGTTTTTTGCAGTGGATATGCTCTTTTCACCAGTTACCTTGTTCACCAAATATTTTCCTGACA
This sequence comes from Erpetoichthys calabaricus, assembly GCF_900747795.2. Classification (NCBI taxonomy): domain Eukaryota; kingdom Metazoa; phylum Chordata; class Cladistia; order Polypteriformes; family Polypteridae; genus Erpetoichthys; species Erpetoichthys calabaricus. The sequence goes on from NC_041403.2 coordinate 52,540,793, forward strand.
TTTGCCTTGTAGCAGGCTTACATAAACTTTTTTCTCAGCACCCCATGATGCTTTACAAGACCAGTGTGATATCATAGAGCTGTAGCAGCCAATATTGAATGGGACAGCCCCCGAGTATATAATGCTGATGCCTATTAGTTGGTTAAAAATGAGTGGAAACTTGCAAATACATTTAAAACATAAAATGCTCATGCAGAAGAAAACTTGAAATGTGTTGGTGTGTTTGTGTCTTAATGTCATTTTGTGTTTTAGTATGGACTTGTAGGTGACCTGTGTGTAATACATGGGCCTACAGTTTTAATAGCATTACTTCTAGTGCTGTGCAGTTGATGCAAACAGGAAAGAGGGAAGAATCAATGTGCATATTGTATATTTGGTAGCAGCGTCAAAAGCGTCAGAGAAAAAAATAATATACTGTATATATACTTTTGGTTCAAGAGAAGTGAGCACTTGCTATCAGATCTGTGGGTGTTAGTGAATCCATGCTTCTTGTCTGCAAGAAATTTTACCGTTTTAATATTTAATCCTATTACTTTTATTTCAGGGAGGCACAATGGTACAATGGTGAGTACTGCTACCTCATATCTCAGGTCACAGTTTTGGCTACAATAATCAGTTTGATATTGTTGGCAGATGCTTCTCTAGCCATCACAAATGTTCAAAAGACCTTGCATCAGAGTGCCTAAGCTGACCCATGTCCTCCGCCAAAAGCGCCTACAATGGACATGTGAGCATCAGAATTGGGCCATTAAGCAGTAGAAGAAGGTGGCTTGTTCTGATGAATCACACTTTTTTTACATCATGTGGATGACCTTGTGCGTGTATGTTGTTTACCTGTGGAAGAGATGGTGCACTATGGGAAGAAGACAAGCTGGTGGATGCAGTGTGATGCTGTTGGCTATTTTCTGCTGGGAAACAGTGGGTCCTGGCATTCATGTACCACCTACCTAAAGATTGCTGCAGACCATGTACATCCCTTCATGGCAACAGTATTCCCTGATGGCAGTGGTCTCTTTGAGCAGGATAATGCGCACTGCCACTCTGCAAAAGTTGTCTAGGAATGGTTTGAGGAACATGACAAAGAGTTCAAGATGTTGACTTGGCCTCCAAGTTCCAGAAATCTCAATCCAATAAAGCATCTTTGAGATGCTGGAAAAACAAGTGTGAGGTTCCAACTTACAGGACTTAAAGAATCTGCCGCTAACTTCTGGTACCAGATACCATAGGACACCTTCAGAACTCTTGTAGAGTCCATGTGTCAATTGGTCAGAGTTGTTTTGGGGGACCTACACAATATTAGCCAGGTGGTTTTAATATTGTAGCTGATTGGTGTATGCTTTTCTAATGCACAAACTCTGCTTTTCAGAAGTTTTTGAATATCAGAGATTCAGATATTATTATTATCATGATACATTAATTCTATGAAAAGTCAATTTTTCGACAATGTATGGCATTTCGGTGAATCGTTGCCATGTAGCAATGTCTCACTACTAGGGGTTGTGGCATTGGAAGTGATGTATGACATCATCAGCGTGAGTATATATAAAAGTCAGCATTATGTCCAAAAGTTTGCCCAAGATTGTGGATTAACTCTCAAAATGCTCTGTGGACGTTTCTGAAACTCTGTTTGGTTGTGGAAGGTTTAGGTTTTTGTTTTAGTGAAAGATTTGTTAGACCTCTCAGAATTTGACCTTTGCTTGTAATTTAGATGTTGCTCAGCTCCTTGTCCTTCATTTTTGCCTGAGTATCCTGCCATATTTGTTCTTATGGCAGTACCATATGTGTGCAATCTGATGCTATTAATCAAAACTCTGGAACATTCTCGATTTTGAAGTGGGCATATTCAGTAAGTTTTAAAGCTTTTGTTTCAGATTTGATTGGGTGCCCAAGGAACTGCTATTGTAACCTGCTGGGGAAGGTGCTTTTTTAAATTAGTAAATAATGTTTCACTTAACAAAACAAGTTTTCAGGGAAAATGAATGCATGCCATAATTGTGAAAAAAATAAATAAATAAAACATATATTAAGTTATGCCTTCATTGGACAAAACTGCATACAGAAAATAGAACTGAATTATGTTATTTCTGTACATTTTATGGAATACTCTGAGACAGCTGCAGTATATATACACAAGATAGTAGCTCTCAATAGCCTCCATTTACCTATGTTGATTGCAGTGCACTATATAACACACTGTTATTATTCACATTGCATTATCCGTAATGGTACTTTAAGAAAAAATCTTTTAATGCAGAGCAGCATTAACTTATTTTAAACAGCTATTGACTAAGTAAATAATGCACAAACACAACTCATCAATCAGTCCTTTTATTATGCTTTATTTTATGGGTTCATTTGCATATAATGTGAGTAGAACCTACTGCAATAGCCATGCTTGTAAGTCTGTCCACATTAGACATCACCCAGTAGACAGATTTTGTTGATATTTAGTACACTTTTTCATCATGGAAATTTGTGAAGGCAGTTCAATTTTCATTGTAATATCTCAAAAACAGCATGATGTACAGATTTTTGAAATTTCAAAATGTCCCATTGAAATGCATGTGCAAATATCCAAACATGTCTGTCTACCTTAAAACAGAGAAGTATTCTGTGCAACTTCACCTATGAATATGTTTATTGTTTCAGTTTTACATCGCAAGTAGTTTCTTCAAGTTGATATATTTTTTTTTTCTTTTATTCGTTCAACAGCCACCCCGATAGGAAAATAGTGAAACAACTGCATTTGTGGAAATACGTGGGGTTAGATGTTTAGTTATATATTCAGTCGGGTAATAATGATATTCTTTATTTATTAAATACAATAGTAATTATATTGTTGTATTTATTCATCATCATACAAGGTAGGCACCATCTCCTAATGTGCCAGAAGTCTAGTCATATTTTAACAGTCTGGCTACTGCATGTGGCCCACCTCACACTCATCTCAGGGGCTACACAGTTTCTTATGCAAACCTTAGTCACAGCAGCACACTTCTCCTGCCCCTAGAAATTAAAGCAGTTAAGTGACATAATATTCATGTCCCTAAAAGTGAAAAATGTATGAAATATATGAAAGATGATTCAGTCAGACTGGTAACACTTTAGTTTGAGTACTACGAAAATGCATCTATTACTTATTTACTCTTATGTAGCAAGACTTTAACAACAGCTTCTTTGTGTTTTTGTAATACTTACACAGCATCAGTAAAGAGTGAAGGCTTATTTTTTTGTTCTTCATAACTCTTTTTAACTTAAAGGTAAATTGGTTAGTCATCTCTGTGCAGTGTGGCATATTGGCAGGATGGTAAAATGGCTTGTTAATATGAAGGATTCACAGGCCTTTGTCACACATGTGTGTTTTGGAGACAACTAAAGGGCTTGAATATATGTAATTCCATGCCAGACCAGGGGGTGGCGAAGTGCACTAATTTTCCCTCTCGATCTTTTGCAGACCATTCTAGGTAAATCCCGCCCGGCTCTGGGGCAGCCAATGACGTCCCTTCCGGTTCCGGTGCTGATGACGTCACTTCCTCCACTGGCCTTTAAAGCCGCCATATTGCCTGAAGAGAATCAGTTCTGGTTTGGACTCAGTTGAATGCACATGTCTTTATTGATTAATTCGTTTTGCAGCCGTAAACAATTATACGGGTGGCTGCCCCAAACCTTCGCAATGTCTGATGGTCATTATTGTGACACTGGCGTAGTCGGCAGGATGGAAGAAACCCTGAAGAGAACGGGACCGGACCTGAATCATATCCACGTGGGAGAGTACCTGGGCCGAACTTTCGGGCGGGGATCGTGTCTCGGATTTTGGAAGGAACCGGTGCAGACTCCGCTCCCTTTGTCTAGCTCCGGGTCACCTAAATCAAATAGGGAGAGTGTCGAGGGGACACACAGACGTGGGCTGGTCTCTATGGGGGAAGCGACGGGGATTTATTATGCTCTCTCGGAGGCCCCAAAGCAAAGTGGGGATTCCCCAGACCAGCAGGTGAAAAAAATAAAAAACTGGAAATTTGACCCTGAGCGGTCTACCCAAGAGCAGCTGGATGCTCTTTGGGGAGAGGTAGCAGGTCGGTTAAGCTAGCTGAATGCAACACCTTTCAATGGTCAAAAAAGTGGCCTGCTTTATATTTATAAATAGCCTGCCCGAACATTTCACCCAGCTGGTTTGGGGAGACTTTTCTAATGTCGCCGAGCTCGTGGAGCTCATTGAAACCTCGAGGATAGCCTCACAATTTGGGAGAGCAGAACGGTCCTTTAGCGGACGCTGTAGAGATTACGTCCCTCTTAATCTGCCCTCTCGGCATAAACTGGAGTTTGCACCGGAGTCCCCGATTCCGCGGGCGCGGCCCTTGCTCGGGAGCGAGGCGGAATGTAGGAGAAAGAGGGATGGATTCTGTGCACTTTCAAACCCCTTGTTAATGGCTCATAAGGGAGAGGTCCTGATAAATGGGTACAAAGTGGAAGCCCTGTTTGATTACGGCAGCAACATCTCTATTGTTGACCGCCAATACGTACTACTGCGACAATGGTTAAAAATAAAGACCAGAATTACCTGTGTACACAGAGATGTCCGCTTCTATAAATCCGCTCGATGTTTCATCAGCCACGGAGGATCACTTAAAAGATTGATCGTAGTGGTCCTCCCAAATCCACCGTGTGCTGTGATTCTCGGGCGAGACTGGTCTGATATTAAAAGCGGTGAAGTACTGAGCTCTCCTAATCCGAAATGGGGCCTAGTAACAGACAGGAATTCACCGTCTCAGGTTGTCTCCACACCGTGTACACAGCCAGTGGAGAGAGGTATGGGAGACCAAGAGGAGGATGAGGAACTTCCTGGACCGTCACCCCAAAACCTTCGCAATGTCTGATGGTTATTATTGTGACACCTTATACTAAATATGTGATATCAACAGAAATTTGTCTCAGTTAAGCCATCTTAGACCACTCCAAAGTGAAGTTTTGTTAGATGGTCACATTGAAGTGATAAATAAACACTTTGCTGATGCTATGTAAATGTTATGAAAACCCAAAGGAGCTGTTGTTGAGATCTTGTTACATAACAGTAAATAAGTAATAGATGCATTTTTGCAATACCTAAACTAAAGTGTTACCATCACACTTTATGCATGTTCTCACTGTTTGTGTTACACTAAACCTCATGGTTTTATAATCTAAATGTTATAATGATTCAATATTTCTCTGACACTTTAGTTTATCTACAAAGCACCACAATCATCTGCTATCTATTATGCTCAGATGCACCCAACAATTTTAGCTCAAGACTTCAGGACAGATTTTTAAAACTCCATCAGGCACTTGTTTGAAAAATTGTATGTTTAAGAAATGTGAACAACAATTAGCTGCAGACCCTCCACACTCAACCACTACCAGTAGCACATGAATCATTTCATTACGGGAGCTGGTATTTGCTGTATATGAAAGCAATTTCAACCACATGACACTGTAATATGGCATTACAAAACTTATTTTATGCATACTTCTAGTACATGTAACTCTACTCTATTATCAATGTTACTTTTGAATATGATTTAGTGTTAGAAAAATATGTAATAAACAAAATTTGTTAAAATTCTTTGGCAGAATGACTAGAGAATTTTAATACGCTCCAACCTTCAAACCAGCTAACGAAGTCTCCAAATGCACCTCAAGCTTATGCCATGCTTACATTTTCTTAGTTGCTCTTGTTATTGCCATTAGACAATCAAATTCTACAATGGTTTCATTTATACCTGAATTCAAGAAATTATTATTTTTCAATATATGTATAACTAGGGGGCTCTGCCCCCGATCGCTTTGCTCACCAACCCTTGTGCAGGCCCTACTTGCTAGTCATTTCCTGGATCTACCACTTGCGACGAATCGTGCTGTGCTTTTGGATAAATACGAATATCAACTCTGTCTTTGATATCTCCGTCTTTTGAAACTATTATCGTCACATGTTGGTTTATTATATATGCGAACGTGATCTTTCGGATTGACAAAGAAATCCAAGAAAACTTCTTTGTCTGTGTTTTTCAGATGTGTAAAGTGTGATAATTTTGGAGGTATGGATTTGTATCCATTATTGGCTGTAGAATTTCTAATATGTCTGAGCGTTTAACTCTTTCAACTCTGTTGCATTGCTTCTCCGTGATCATAAATATAAACCTGACCAAATTGTGGTTTCTTTGAAATTAAACTTGTAGTAGCTCTGTCATATCACCTGTCTCCATATATTTGAACTCTTTCTGCTGTTCCGTTATTTCACCTAGTAAAAATTTCCATTTGTTAGCACTAATGCGATCTTTACTAAGTTTTTTGAGACTTTCAAATTTTAGTACTTTCATAATCTCTAACCTGCTCTACATGTGTATTGCGCCAACGTTTTTGAACCTCTTTATGACGTTCTACTTTGTCTTCTACTCTTTGTCTTTTCTTCTTCTACTGTTTGTCTTTTATTTTAGCCCCCGCTTGGACCTGTTAGGTTTTCAATTCATTTCTTGGTACAAAGTCTCGTCTCGCGGGACGTGAAATTATCTCTCTGAAAAAGTCTCATGTTATATACAGTAATAGAGAGATTTAACTTTCTATGGCAGCGTTTCTCAGCCACTGGATTGAAAATCACTTTTGGGTCGCAGGCTGCCACTGGTATGTCACGATCTGGCTATTGTTTATATTGGTAGTGGGTTGTGGTGGGTCGCTGCTCCAACAAATGGGATCATAGAAACACTGTTCTATTGCATTTTGCTGAGTGGACATGCAACAGTGTTCTTTACATATATACAAACCATCAAAATCAGAAAAAAATATATAGAATAATAGCCATCCATTTTTTAATCCTCTTGTGCAGTTTAGGTTTGAATGGACAGGACACCAGTATATTGCAGAGTGCACTTAATCAAACAACAACACTCACTCATCCCAGGTCAGCTTATACTGTTGCTATTCAATTAACCTAACAGGCTGATTTTTATAATGTGGAAATAAAAGATGGGTCCCTGAAGGTAAACTAACACAGACATGAAGAGAAGAAGCACAAACTTTGGGGTAGCAGCAGCAACCAATCTGCTATTATACCATACAATACAAAACACCAGTCAACGTATGTATAAATGCATAAAGATTTATTCATCCAAATTTCTTAAACTTTGTCCACTACAGAGATTTGGAGATCAAAAATCTGTCTCAGGAATGTAAGGCAAAAGGCAGAGATTAAGTGTTCATGGTACAACAGTCCACCACAGGGCACACTCAAATGCTCAGTTACACTGGACGAATTTACCTGACATTCGCATACTTAGAGTGTTTAAAAAAAATCAAAGTTCCTGGACAAAACTCACATGGACATGGAATGAATGTGAACACGTCATAGAGAAAATTATTGCGTTGTGAAATGAATAAAACCTTGTTTTAGTGCTTATTTTCTTCTGCTGTAACACTAAACACCACACCATTCTGCTTCCCATCACTACTACAGTAAAATCTTCTTTCAACACCTGCTGTTCTTTAAGTTGTAGTTTTATGACAGCAATGGAAAACTAGGACATTCTTAATGATAATTCATTAGATTTACAACATTTATCCAATCTTGAAGAATAATCAGCATGTCTCCTTTGCTCTTCAGTCTTGTTATGCCGCAGTTAACAACAGAGGTAAGATTTGACAAGTTGCTGTGGGCTGAGAATCCTTCAGCAGCTCAGACTTTCATGTTCACAGGGTAGCTTCAGTTCATCTGTCATTCAATTTTCAATTACCTTGATAATCAATATGTGAATATTATGTACATTTACATTCACATGGGCACAAGTCTGAACAGACAATTATATTTTATCCATTTCTCTAACTTTAGTTTGATGTAATATTGTAATCCGCCCCTTTTCTAAAATATAGCTTTCATTCATGATCCTAGAAAATAAACTTTGATTTCAATGCAGATTAAATGTTGCCTTCTTACTCATTATTTATAATTGCAGTTGATTGCTTTAATGAATTTCACCTTCATATTCATTTTGAACTGTTTATATTCAATATTTTAATACAAATGAATATAGAGCAACATTCATTTCTATGTTGTTCCTTCTCCTGTGCCTTTATTGGCTCAGACAGTTCATTGTCTGTTTCAAATCAGCTTTGTCTTTAAACTTCCTCTTTGACTTTTGTCCACTGGAGCATGCATATTATTCCAGTTTTAGTCATGTTCTTCAATCAACTCCATAATATTTTGATAGAATGTGTTTTCATTGTGAGAACAGTGTGATCAAACAATGCAATAAATGCATAGAGCTTTTAGTATTAAAATGGACTGTGCGCAGCGTGTTTGTAGGCTTGTGTGCTACTTTCATGCCTGCTCTGGACAGGATACATGCTGTACCTTTTAATACCCTGTAATGATAAGGAAGTGTGTGTCAGGTGGTCAGGTTGGAGTGGATTGTTGCTGGGGTCTCTGGCGACTCTTATGTCAGCATTGTCTGATGAAGGTTATTGCTAAAAGTGCCATAGAACTGGCTGAAACGTAGCTATCCAATGAAAATGCCATTAACAAACATTTGGACATGAACCCAGCATATGCAGGCTTGTAAAGAAGAACATACAAATAATAAATAAGACTTCATAATCAACACCTTTCAAACCCCACCTCAACAATTCCCACAATACCCCACCTATCCTCCCCTCCTAATTTCATATGTATTGCCTTGGGTTCTGTAAATCTAATCAATTTCCTGTGATCATGATTCCTGATAGGAATCGAAAGCTTAGAAATTAAAAAAAAACTGTTTTAAGATATGTGATTCCTTTGCTCCCTTTGTGGAATTCCAGCTACATATATACACATTGTGTCATAGACCTTTGCCTCCATTTGGGGATGCAAACGTGCATACAACTGACGAGCCCCAGTAAGGGCAAAACATGTGTCTTGTACTCTTTGTATTATTTGGAAGATACTGTATCACCTGTTTATATATATATTGTAATGGGCGGCCGGGTTCCATGCCCGGCCGGGACGCCCCTGCTGCATATGTTCCGGGGGAGCAGCCGTGGGCTCCTCTGTACCTCCCCCGGGATGCTTGGTGGCAGCCTCCCTGGGTGACGTGGGTACCTCAGTTTCCCGCAGGGCTCCATGGGAGATGGAGTCCTCCACAACCCTGTGGGGATCTGGGGTGGCTGCCAGGGGGTGCTGCATGGATCCCGGAGCCAGCCTGGACAACTCTACAGCCCCGCCCGGAAGTGCAATTAGCAACAGGTGATGAAGCACTTGGAGCACTTCGGGGTGGGCTATAAAAAGGGCCAGCATCCACCACTCGACAGCCAGAATCGGGAGGAAGAGGACAAGGTTGCCTGGGAGGAGTGGTGGTGCCAGAGGAAGAGTGTTTGTTCTGTGATTTAAGTGCTTTGGACTGTGTTGGGCCTGTGGGACACGGGGAAGACGTGTTCCATGGCTGAAGAGAAAAATAAAAGCCTGTGTGATTTTACACGTGCCTCTGCGTCAGTCTGTGCCGGGCACTATATAGAACCTTATTACTATATATATATATATATATATATATATATATACTGTATATATATATATATATATATATATATATATATATATATATATATCCATCCCTCCATCCATTTTCCAACCCGCTGAATCCAAACACAGGGTCACGGAGGTCTGCTGGAGCCAATCCCAGCCAACACAGGGCACAAGGCAGGAACAAATCCCGGGCAGGGTGCCAACCCACCGCAGGACACACACAAACACATCCACACACCAAGCACACACTAGGGCCAATTTAGAATCGCCAATTCACCTAACTAGCATGTCTTTGGACTGTGGGAGGAAACCGGAGTGCCCGGAGGAAACCCACACAGACACGGGGAGAACATGCAAACTCCACGCAGGGAGGACCCGGGAAGCGAACCCAGGTCCCCAGGTCTCACAACTGTGAGGCAGCAGCACTACCCACTGCACCACCGTGCTGCCCACATATATATATATATATATATATATATATATATATATATATATATATATATATATATATATATATATATATATATATATATATATATATATATATACAGTGATCCCTCACTATATCGTGCTTCGCCTTTCACGGCTTCACTCTATCGCGGATTTTATATGTAAGCATATTTAAATATATATCGCGGATTTTTTGCTGGTTCGCGGATTTCTGCGGACAATGGGTCTTTTAATTTCTGGTACATGCTTCCTCAGTTGGTTTGCCCAGTTGATTTCACACAAGGGACGCTATTGGCAGATGGCTGAGAAGCTACCCAACTTACTTTTCTCTTTCTCTCTCTTGCGCTTTCTCTGATCCTGACGTAGGGGGTGTGAGCAGGGGGGCTGTTCGCACACCTAGACGATACGGACGCTCGTCTAAAAATGCTGAAAGATTATCTTCACGTTGCTACCTTCTGTGCAGCTGCTTAGTGAAGCGACATGCTGCACGGTGCTTCGCATACTTAAAAGCTCGAAGGGCACGTATTGATTTTTGCATGTTTGTTTTTCTCTGTCTCTCTCTCTCTCCCTGCTCCTGACGGAGGGGGTGTGAGCTGCCGCCTTCAACAGCTTTGTGCCGCGGTGCTTCGCATACTTAAGCCAAACAGCCCTATTGATTTGTTTGCATTCTCTGTCTTTATGACAGTCTCTACTCCTGACGCACACTCCTTTGAAGAGGAAGATATGTTTGCATTGTTTTAATTGTGAGACAGAACTGTCATCTCTGTCTTGTCATGGAGCACAGTTTAAACTTTTGAAAAAGAGACAAATGTTTGTTTGCAGTGTTTGAATAACGTTCCTGTCTCTCTACAACCTCCTGTGTTTCTGCGCAAATCTGTGACCCAAGCATGACAATATAAAAATAACCATATAAACATATGGTTTCTACTTCGCGGATTTTCTTATTTCGCGGGTGGCTCTGGAACACAACGCCCGCGATGGAGGAGGGATTACTGTATATATATATATATATATATATATATATATATATATATATATATATATATTGTAGAAAAGGTGCTATATAGGCGCCTGACCCAGCACAGAACGACACAGAGGCACATATAAAACACACAAGGACTTTTATTTTTCTTCTTCACCCGTGGGCACACGTCTTCCCCGTGACCCACAGGCAATACACAGTCCCACAAGCACTCTTTTCCACACCAACAATTCCTTCTCTACTCTCCCACCACTCCTCCGCAAGCATAGTCCTCCTCCTCCCGACCCTGGCTCTTTGAGTGGTGGTGGCTGGCCCTTTTTATACCCCACCCAGAAGCGTTCCAGGTGCTTGATCACCTGGTCCTAATTGCATTTCCAGGAGGGGCTGAAGATTCGACCAGCCGGGCTGCAGACTCCATGCAGCTCTCCCTGGCGGCCATCCGAGCCCCCAACCAGGCTGTGGAGGACTCCATCTCCCATGGAGCCATGCGCCAGGTTGGGGGATCATCGTCCGCCAGGGAGGTTGCCACCAAGCTTCCCGGGGGAGGTATTGAAGTGTCCATGGCTGCTCCCCCGGAACAGGTGCAGCAGGGGCATCCCTGCCGGGCATGGGACCCGGCTGTCCTTCACAATATACATAAACAGTATACACACATATATATTCATCCCCTTATGTGGATGAAACCTAACATGTCAGTGCCTGACGCAGCACCACAGCACCACAGCGGCTGGTTCTCTTATTTGTCAGGATGAAGATCGGATGATCGATGTGTATATAAATGTGTGTGTGTGTGTATATATATATATATATATATATATATATATATATATATATATATATATATATATATATATATATTATATATACTGTATGTTATCAGACACACGGGTTTAGGGCATGTCTCACTGGGACAAGGTTTACTGATATTACAGGAATAAATTTAGATGTAGCACTAACTGTAACCCAGTTACTGTTTGCTTTAGGATGGAGGAAAACTATCTAGAGACTAATGATGTCACTTCTGACCAGGACAATGATTGCTCCACCCTTTCTGCTATTTGCCTCTATGTAAACCACCTGTCATTGTGGACCAAGCCCTCAATAGGAATAGAAGTTTCCAGATCACTTAAAATAAAATGTCAAGATTGACGTATCCTTCCTTTTTTTCTTAGAGTCACCAAACACTAGATATTTAATCAGGTTTACCGACAGGCACATCAGCTCTTCTTTCTTGTTCATCTTTAGTTTATTTTACAATATATACACCAGTTGCTTTATTATGTACTGATGCATGTAAATATCTGTCTATCTATCTATCTTGTGGGTTCGCTTCCCGGTCCCTCCCTGTGTGGATAGTGCTTTGAGTACTGAGAAAAGCGTTATATAAATGTAATGAATTATTATTATTATTATTATCTATTGGGTGACCTGCAATGGACTATAACCCTGTTCTTGGCTTTTTCTATTTCACACCTGACACTGCATTGATAGGTTCTATGCATGGTACTACTCCTTAAGCGGTTTTGAGAATGATATGTTTTGTATTCATAGTATACTTTGTGAACCACCAGGGCACGTACAGCCACCCTAACCCAACGCAGACAGGCAGAGACACAAATGCAGCACACAACACACCTTTATTTACATAGGGGAGACTCTTTCTTCTCATTCCCCAGAGCACAGCACAGCACAATGAACCACAGTGCTAGTCAAAGTCCTTTTCTTTTTTCCTTCTCTCTCTTTCTGCCTTCACTCCTCTTCCGACAAGCTTCATCCACCTCTTCCCTACTCTGGCCCCTTTGATGTTACTCCTGAGAGAGCTCCAGGTAGCTCATAAGTGTTGCCTGGAATCACTCCCAGGTGTGATGGAAGTTCAAGGTAAAGCTGTGTAGCTCCCCCTGGCGGCCCCCATGGAAACCCAGCAGGGCTGCACTAAACTCCAACTCCCAACATGCCCTGCAGGAATCCATGGTGCCACAGCCGTCGAAGAGGGCTGCCCTCTAGTGCCCCAGGGGAGGTAGTGTCTTTCAGATGCTCTCTTCCCCAGTCATTCCATCCAGCTGGCATCTTGGCTGAGTATTCACCCGTCATAATGTGTAATTAAGTTAGTGCAGAGCTGTAACAGCATGCAAAGAAAACACAAGTTACACAGCTGAAACACTGCAGACATAACCTTTTTTTCTTTGAGTCTATGAATAACATTCACGTTTTTCATTTACATGCACAAACAAACACATATATATCTCTGTCTATAGATAGATAGATAGATAGATAGATAGATAGATAGATAGATAGATAGATAGATAGATAGATAGATAGATAGCCATCCATTTATTTTCCAAACTCCTCAGCAGGGAAGCTGGAGCCAAACACCACAAGCATTGGGTACAAGAAAGGAACAAGGGTACCAAGTCCATCAACCACACACATGAGGGCCAATTCATCAGACCAGAAGATTGATGACTATAACACCACTGACATCACTTCCAGTATCCGGCAACCTAGACCCACCTCTTCCTGCCAGAAGGACTTTAAACCAGAAGATCAATCATCTTAAGACAGTTGTGGTATGAACTTGTGTCTGTGAAGATGTTTCTGTATTTGTTGTATATGTTCTTTGCTTTAAACCATTCAGTTACCAGGGTGCTACCCCAAATCTTGTGGTTTTGTGTGTTCTTTAACAATAAAAGATAATATATACATATATATATATATATATATATATATATATATATATATATACAGTATATATACAGTATATATACATAGAGACAGAGAGAGAGAGATACATGTAGTATCTATGAAGTGTGTACTGTATACATATATATATATATATATATATATATATAGCATATTTACACACACATCTATCTATCTATCTATCTATCTATCTATCTATCTATCTATCTATCTATCTATCTATATGTATTTATTTATTAATACTGTATAGATGTGAGTGTGTATGTATTTAGTATTTATATATTTGCGTATCAGGGTATTATGTTATGTATATTATGTTACATACAACACACATATTTTTTATACAACATATTTACACAAATACAAACTATATATTATGTATATCTACTATGGCAAAGTCAGCACACTACAGTATATATGCTTTACCAATACTATATATAAACAATAGCACGGTAAAGTAGTAAGACATATTTATACATTTCCGCACATGGTACGTGCACAACATAGAGTATACATTTTTATTTGAGCAGACAGATACAGCATTCATGTTCTATATGGTCTCTGCAGAAACTGAAGATAATGTCTAGTGAATTACACACTTCCAGAACAGCTGTGTCTGTTAATGTCAAAGTGCACCAACCTTTGCCTTCCGATTAACCTAACTACCAATCTGTTCAATTAAAATGAGGCTCCGTTGTTGTTTTAACGCTAATAGCAATTGCACTATTTTATTGATGTGTGACCTTTATTCAAAAGCAGCAAAGATGGCTCATTGAACACATTCTAAGGTTATGAGGATATAATATGCACTACTGTGCCTACGCAACATTTTAAAAATCACTTGGCAAAAATGACAGAGGGAGAGAGCTCTGATTGCTTGAGTTCGAGCAGTGAGTGTGAGCACCCCTCAATGCTAAATCAGAGAAAACTGAAAAAAGGCTTAATCAAGGCAATAATGGCCCTACTTCACAATCACACAAGTACTTCTTACCAGAAAATCCTCCCATTTATGACTGATTGCTAAACCTGCCTCCCCCCTCCAACCTTTCAAGTAATAATTTTGAAAAGAAATTATAATAACCAAACTCTCCTTTTAAAAGCTAATTGTTATTTTAAGACTTTTGAATTTAATACAGGTCCAGCAGACATTTTGCAGGTCTATTTTTATATCAAGAAAACATGTTGTATGCAACATATTAAATGACAAATTATAACATGTAAAAGCAACTTCAGAAGCCTAAATGTAGAAAGTGCTCACAATGTGTGGTTTTTATTTTCCACTATTTGTTTAAAATGTTTTTTTTTTTTTGATGAGTGGAAAATATCAAGCTATTACGGATTTTGATTCCTCCTGACATAAACTGGCATATCGCCTTTATTAAACTTCACTTTGCTTTCATCATGTTTGAGAAAATTGAATACATAAATGTGTTACATGTGCTTACAAATGAACACAGGCACATGTATTATATATGGAAATGTTATATAGAGATTACTTATAGAATGTCCATAAATATTTGAAGTGGGCGTACTCACTTGAATGCCTTCACCACAATATTTTTAAAAATACACGTACAACTTTTGATTCACTTTCATTGCTTTGTACAAGGTAATATCGTGTCCTTTAAAGTGTGAAATAAAGGCCACTTTGTTATGACAGGTGACTCTGCAGCTATTAAACTTATTAGTTTAGTATTTGTCTGAGCATTGCCCACATGTTTGTCCAGCCTCCCTTGAGGTTTTCCGGACACATCACCGTACTGGAAAAGCAGGTAGAGAACAATTTTTGAATGCATGACCAAAGCTCAAACACACAGTGTGTCTGCGTTGAATGACTGTTAATGAGTCTATGTATTAAAAACAAATTATGTTAAAAATATATGTACTGATTTATATTGTATGCATCATTCAAGATTAAAATGTTTTAAGGCAGTTAAAGCAAAGAGGCTTCCAGGTTCAAATATATAAACAGGAAATGGAAAATTTTGGGAAGGGGCCTTGTGGTGTTAAGAGGCCTCATGTTAAATGTTGGGAAGAGGCCTTGTGGTCAGATGAGACCAAGACTGAGTGTTTAACACAAATTCAAAAGACAAATCTCACTTTGCTCATTGCCCTTGTAACACAGTATGGGGGTAGCATCATCGTGTTGATTGGATGCTTGTCATCAGCAGGGGCTGTACAATTTGTTAAGAGCTAAAGGAAAAATGGATAATGTGTGGCACTTGTAAATATTGCAACATAGCTTGTTTGGGCCATCTAAAATAATGAAAGTTCTTAGCAGATTCATCTTTCGGCAGGACAATGAACCCCAGACAAAGGAACACAAGAGCAGCTCAAAAGTCAAAATGTGGGTCTCCATAAGTGGCTTCAACAGTGAAAGTGTGGTTGGATTTAAAAACAGTGATCCACCAATGCACTCCTAGAAACCTGAATGAGATTAATCAGATCTGTCAAGAGGAACTGACAGAAGTTACACACCAAAGACCTGAAGCTATTGGTGAGCCCAAAAGGTTTCCTGACTAAATACAAGGGTAAGTCAATAATTATCCATTCGTTTGTGATCATTTTTTTTGGGATGGCTGTACAGCTTTCCTCATGCACTTGTGGAAATGGGGTGCACCTGTGATCATTGCAGTAAAGTTCTGACCTGATCAGTCAGTTTCACCCTACTAGTTGTAAACATGGCCTCTCTGCTCTCTGCTTACACCAAATCAAGCACTGCTTACACCAAATCAAGCACTGATCCACTTTTTATGGGCTGAATGTGTACCAGAGACCAAAATCTACAGAAGGTATAGTGTACAATATTGAAAAATTGTTTTACCATGCCAAAGTGTTTAAAAAATGGATTAAGAAGTTGAAGCATGATCTGACAAGTTTTAAGCATGAAGAATAAGCAGAACACGAGCAAATCCGTACCATGATTCTAAAGAAACAATGGGGATTGTGGCCCCTGGTACAACTTCATCCCATAAAAAGCAGATTACTGCTCGTTATCCTTCTTTGGTGCAAATGGAGAGCGAAGTGGACATTTTTACTCCTAGAAAATCTGACTGATCATTTCAAAACTTTATCACTGTGACCACAGACACCCCATATTCCCACATGTGCATACTGAAAACTGTACTGCCAATCCACACAAAATTATCACAAAGGTGTGGAAAATTATTGGCTTATTCTTGTTTAAATGCATGGGGTTCTGAATGCTTATGCAAGCTACACATCACTGTTTGACTTTAGAATATTTGCTGACAAATACCTCATTTTGTTATTAATACATTTTCATCTTGACCACATGTGTTTGCAAATTGCATATTGATTGGAATAAGATGTGTATCATTTGTAATCCAGCAACATTTCAGATCTTTGAAAGAGTCCGGCAGGTTTTACAAGACAGGCCTACGTAACGTACCTCATGCGGTTTTTTGGGCTTTAATATTATGTTTAATTTTTTATAATCAGGGAGGAGTGGCTATTCTGCATATACTGTGAACTAAACTAATAAGTGAAGTGTTTTTTATAGAATAAAATCAACTCATGACATTACATGAGACTGCAAACCAATGTGTCAAATAGACTCAAATTTTCTAGCTGCTGAAAAAATAACAAGACTGACGTACCTACCTTCCTGTGACAATTCATCGTCTTTCATACACTATTCTCCATATGTTTTTGTGCGTTTCTCTGCTTTCCTCCCAGCATCTCAAAATTGTGTATGAATAGTTTCCTTGCAGCTCTGAACTGCCCTGGCACGATTGTCTTGGAGTGTTTGTGTAAAGGCCATGTCACATTAGATGACTTTTCAGTCAAAGACTTTATTCACATGTTCTTATCCAGTCAGAAGCCGTTGTGTAGTCTGAAAAACCCAGAAACTCAGTCAATTTAATCAAAGAGGTTTGACTTAATTCATAGTGGTGTGTGTGTGTGTGTGTGTGTTTAGAGAGAGCGGACAAACAAGAGCACTCACCTGGAAGTACAATACATATAATGCAGCCACAAAGAATGCTTTGGACCTGTAAAATGGAAGAGAGTCTTATCTGTCTGATGTGTCATGTTTTATGTACCACAACAGAATGGAAAAGAAAAAAAAGGCCTAGATACCTGTAAATCACTTGTACAGCACTGACTCCATCAGGCTGTCAAAAAAGGGTGTGAGCTCACAATGCTTTGTAAAAGTGAAACTGTACTGTAAAGTCACTTATGCAGTCATCTAATTCGACACCCCCAGTGATTCTTGTCATGTAAATTGATAGTCTCAGATGGTGAGATCAGCAGCTGCAGTCATCAAATTTGACATCCTCTCCGACTAGATGTCGTGTAATGTGTGACATCGGCTTATGTGTGACTGGTCTGCGATCAGATCTTTAGATTCTTCCTGTCTTTTGGCCAATGCTGTCTTCTTGAGGCCCTGTAATGGAAAAGTGGGTTCAGAAAATAAATGGACATGATTTGAGTATGTGAATCCTTGCACTGAAATACACACGTGTAGAACGTGGATGGTGCCTGTCAATAAAAACATTTGCAAATTTTATTATTATGAGTAGCCAATCTTCAACAATAAAGAAAACCTATGTTTGTTTTGTTATTTTCTTTTTAGAAATGTCCAAAAATGTCCTGATATAATGTATAACTCATGTTTATATATTCCATTGGCCAAGGGGCTGTTTAGTACATAGTGAATTTTTAAAGATGTTCAGAATTTTAATTTATTAAAACTGCGGTAACACTTTAGTTTAGCTACTGCAACAATGCATCTGTTACTAATTTACTCTAATGTAACAAGACCTTAACAAAAGCTACTTTAGATCTTCATAACACTTCCAAAACATCAGTAGAGCGATTATTCATCTGGTAAAAATGACTTGTTAATAAGAAGGATTCACAGGTCTTACACTAAATATACAATACCAAGAGAAACGTGTCTCAATTCAGCCACTCCAAAGTGAAGTTTCGTTAGTCCGTCACATTGCAGAGATGAATAAACACTTTACTGATATTTTGTAGTGTTATGAAGAACCCAAGAAGTCCCCGATAAAATATTGTTACATAATAGTAAACAAGTAATACATAATAGATGTATAACAGACTCAGTACCTAAACTAAAGTGTTACCAGAACTCCTTATAGGAAGGCACTTTGATTTTATTCACCTAAAACCCCATGATAGTCCAATGTGATTTTTCTGGTGCTTTTACAATTTAAAGGGCTCGCCTGGGTGTAGTATTTGTGAGTACCCAGAGAGTCACATATTTGTTTTCTTTCCAAAGTGCAGAAATAGTTAACTTGGAAGCATATCTGCGATCATCCATCTTCTCATCTCTTCCACCCATTAAACTCTAAATCTCCCACAGGTGCTCATTCTCTTATCTTGCAGCCTCAGAAGCAAATGCTGCCGAGGGCTGTAACGCTCTCTCCTCTGAAGTCTGCTACCCTAAAGCTATTCTTTGCTAAACCCTTCCAAAATCCTTCAATTAAACCGAGTTTTTCTATTTGAGACCCCAACTCCTCATTGTTTGTTCATGCTTGCTTTCCTGAAGACCCAATCAAATGAGAAAGAAAACTATTAAACTCACTTGGCTGTGGTGAAGCAGTCACTTTTAAATTGCTGTTAATGTTTGCTTACCCGCTGTATACTTATGACCCAATTTCGTAGAACACACCAGTAAGTGTGACTGGGAGGAAATCCTTCAGGTACTTAAAGTAAAACGTTTGGGTCGATTGGTGACGATGAAAGCTCAGGTTGATAATAAGTATGGGCAGGTGTTTGTGAGTCAGTGTAGCCTGGCATGGACTGGCATCTCACCATCATCACCTGAAACTCTAAACAAGAAAGAGTGGCAGATGTAATGTTTTGGTGTCTGTACAGTACATGCATAAAACATGGCAGCACATGAACAAGGAGGAGTATCCTGCACAATCCTTGGAAACAATGTACTGCTGCACAGCAAAATTTCACCATTAGAATGCTGTCAGGGAACCATAGAGAAAATCATATAGGTTCCTGTTGTGATTTTAGAGGTGAGTCAACTTAAATATTGCATGTTATTTATCAGTGGCAGATTCATGAGTTTGAACAAAGGATGCATTACAAGTGTGCTAATTGTATTGCTCTAAGAGTTGCACATTTCTCACTAATTACACAGATGTCTTACAATGACTGAAGGGTCAGGCATTCATATGACAGTCTGACACCCGGACTCCTTGTAAAAGTTCAGTTAAGACTTTTAAATCTCCAGCATCATCAGACTCTTTGTAAATCAAGAAGCTGCTAACTTACAGCATGTTACACAACACATTTGGTTAAATTTGAAGTCACCCTGTTAGTGTTATTTAGCATTACTGTGTATCACAATTTTGGCCTTAAATGAGATTATGACATGCTCATATTCATGAAATGCATTAAAACACTAATGTCGTCACACTTCCATCGTGTATGTTGGTATATGCGTGTGAGTAGGTCTTGCTTTGAACTGCCACCCATTCCAGCACTGGCTCACACCTTTTGCCCTATCCTTCCACATTTAACTGGATAAGCAAGTGAAATGAACATGAATGGATGTCTGTAATTAAGGCAACTACACCAAAGATTGACTAATTTTACTTTAGGGCAGCACTGTGGCTAGCACTGCTGCCTCACAGATTCATCATCTTGGTGAAGCCCATGTCTGGACATTTTGTGATTGCTTGTTCTCCCTGTGTTTGCATGGGTTTTCTTCACAAACCCCCAAAGCTGTGCAGTTTAGGCTAGTTGTTGCCCCAGCATGAGAACGTGTTGGTGTTATAGGTGTTATTCACCTTCAAAATGTATGCACAATCACTTGGAATTTAAAAAAGCAGTAACTTTTTGTGTTAACTTACCAATACTCCATTTATCATTCCAATAATTATTATACTCTGTTTTTCAGATCAGAAAGCTAAAGCTGATATCAAATGGCAAAACCATCCAGTCAGTTCACCCAGCCCCAGCCTAATCGTGCATTTTTAGAATGTAAAAGACAGAGGCACCAACCAGACCTAACTACCATATTAGAATTTGCTAATAATGAATATTGAAATCGGGATTGGGTTCACTTCCCGGATCCTCCCTGTGTGGAGTTTGCATGTTCTCCCCATGTCTGCGTGGGTTTCCTCCCACAGTCCAAAGACATGCAGGTTAGGTGCATTGGCGATTCTAAATTGTCCCTTGTGTGTGCTTGGTGTGTGTGCCCTGCAGTGGGCTGGCGCCCTGCCTGGGGTTTGTTTCCTGCCTTGCACCCTGTGTTGGTTGGGATTGGCCCCAGCAGACCCCTGTGACCCTGTGTTAGGATATAGCGGGTTGGATAATGGTTGGATGGAATTTGGGGTACTTGTGCAATAGATACAAAGTTACATGCGTTGATGAAGGACGGCATGGAGGCACAGTGATGGTGCTGTGGCCTCCCAATAATGAGACCTCAGTGCGCATCCTGCATACTCCCTGTGTGGAGTTTGAATGTTCTCACCAAATTCGTGCGGGTTTCGTCTGGCGGCTCCAGGTAGATTGGTGATGTTAAACTGGCACTAGTGCATTTGTGTGTGTGGTGTCACCCTGCACTGGACTAGAACTCTGCCCAGTGATTGTTCTTGCCTTGTGCCCGATGCTTGTTGGGATAGACTCCAGCTTCCCCATGTCTCTATTAAGCGGGTTTGAAAATGGATGGCTGGATGTCTTGATACTTTAAATCTTGTAAAAGAAATGAATACAAGAAAGAATGTTAAAATTAATAAAAATAATTTTTTTTTAAGAACCTGAAAGCTTTCTCAATTTTCTTTCAGTCCTTATTCTAAGTAATCAAATAGATCTTTATTTCAGTTTCTGCCACTTACAGCAGAACTCATTGTGACACTCCTCACAGTGTACAATTTAAGAAAGAGAAGACTATATGTCTTAATATTAAGAAAGGGAATGAGAAAAAAAAAACTAGTAACAAGTGATTGTTAAAACCTATTTCATATCTCAAAAGTTGGGTCCCACGCAATCGAAATGACTTACGTGATACAAATCTGATCCGATGCTGTAGGTGACCTACTGTATGTTAACCGCTGGCTTCACAATAATGAAGTCACAGCAGGCACTTAAAAGGTCGATAAAGCTGGCAGGATGTAATGTTCGCTTTGAGAAACTTTCCATTGTACATCTAACCAAGCATGTTTGACTCTTTACAAATTGATCTATTTGGACTTTTGCATACACTGCCATTTTACAGATGTTTAAGAATGGCTCAGGAAATTATAGAGGGAACTCTGGGTTTATAAACCTCATAGACTGTGACTGCTTCTAATCTAATTCTAAATTGGTTCCACACCCATGGCAAAGATTCTGCATTAAGCAAATGTTGAAGATTTAGATTGTCCATTTTAATTTTACAGTACATATATTATTTAAACTTGTGTTTAAAATCATTTAAACACACAGTGAAACAGAACTGAGTATAATCAATCTATGCAATGTTTGCATAAAACATTGATATTTGCATTTTCTCTGCACATAACAATGCTTTTTCTTGATGTGCGAGACACCATGCCACAGGCCCTTTAACAATGTTGAGCATTAGTGCTAATAAAAATTTAGCAATTTAAGTATCAATAGACAACACAAAATAATAAACTGAACACTACAGGGAGTAAAAAAGGAATTTAAGACTACATTAAATACTCAAGACAGGAAGATATAAATTAAAGGACTGAGATTAAAATTAGAATGTGCCTTTAAATGAACACCATGTAATCCTTAGTTTCGATTTATTTGTTTTTAAAGAAAGCAGGTAATTTAAACACAGTAATCAGTAAGCAGGAGCCATGCTGTAAGCAGACAGTGGGTACAATCACAGCAGGTAATGGTACTCTGGTATATTGGAGTATATGATTCATTACAAAATAGGCCGATTTCCTGAATTATGGTCAATGTTCTATTTTAGAAAAAGAATCGCTATACTAAATTCTGTCTTAATGATGTTGTCTTAAGAGTCTGCAATAGTGTACATCAAAAAATAAATATTGTCTTGTAAGAGTTAAATGTCTATTCCATATACAATACCTATTTTCCCAAGAAATTAAAACATGATAATTTACTTATATGTTTAAAGCTATATAAAACATCTGACATCATGAAAAAGTCTTACCAAAACCAAAATGCCTAAGATGAAGATAGAAAAAGTACAGCAGATAACATAGAATTCTAGTTACCCCATTCTTGACTCAATTTAAAATATGCAACACATTCTTATATTATTATATTCTTATACTTCAGATATAGGCAAACATTTAATTCTCTCCTCTGACAATTACCTTTTAGACCTGCTAATTATTTAATTTTACCAAAGCTACCTTTCATATATTATGCCTTTACAAAATGAGAAGTTCAAAACAAACAGTACGTTCATAGCATTGGCACATATTTCAGGATACTCTCATTCACAAAATGAAGTGAAATTTTAACCTCATTTTTTCTGCAAGTGACTAGCTGTGGTACATTTAAAGAATAACTGCGCCACCTGCTGGCTACTGTGAGGGCTGCACTTGCATAACACAAACTGACCTAATGCTTTTTGGCAATGCTCATTAAAATGATCTCCTCCTGATGACAAGATGGCTTCAATTTTCAATATCACAAGAAAAATATTGATATTTTTCCATTGTACATGTTTAAACTAAGCAGAAGCTAATGATCTGGCAGGGCACAAGGGCAAAGAATAATTATGTAAATATAGTTTTCCAGTTTCATTAATCTTGGGATAAACTGTGTACACTTTAATTTTAATAGACCATCAACTTTAAAGATGTTTGTAAGAAAAGAAGGCCATCTACAACACAATAAGGATTAATGATATACAGAATTTGTATATATTATGGCAAAAATAAACCACTGCAAACTGATACTTTGTTTAAGAAAGCATGCCTAATGAATCGTACGTCTACATTGCAGATAACAAACCTTTTTATTTTAGCAAAATATACAGAACTATTTGAAGCAGATAGTTAAGCTATACAGGGATTGCTATAAACCAGATAAAGTATACACTTTCACCACAGAAACTTAATTATAATTTAACTAAGGCATTATATACTTTTATTTTACATGTAACAAATACATATTTGAAAAAACTGAAGTACGAAGTGTTTAAAATAAATGTTTAGCAAGTCAATGTGGGGTGTGAACTTGCTGTCAAATGCATTCAAACCTAAAACATTATGAATACTTAAACATAATTCAATCAAATACAGTAAACTAATAAATAACATATGCAAGTCAATATACTATGTTAAAGATTCATATCTTCTACCAGGTAAGCAGTAATATTTCCTAAAAATTTTAAGCATTGACATAAATGTAAAGAATTATTATGATCTTAAAAGAATTATAATCATTACCATGCAATTCACAGTATGTACATACATCAGCTGTTGCTCTCCCTCCCGTATGTCAGAAAATCACATCTGCAAAATGCAGTCCAATTCTCATTTCCTTTATGGGTTTCATAAAATGGTACACATGCAATTATTACCACACACTTTTAAAATTATTTTTTTTAAACACAGCAATCTTGAAATATAACATTTTCCTATGCTTTTCTGCTGAATTATAAACGATAGCCCTGCACAAAGAAAACCCATGAAAAACTGGGCTTTACTAGAACTAACCAAGCAAAATGTAACTTTCACATCAGCCCAAGTATGTATACAGCTCAGCTGCATTTCACATATATTGAATCTATGTGTATTTTTTTCCAAAAGAAAGATAAAATATTTGTATAAACGGAGTAATAATTTAAAATAACTCTCCTAGATTGCAAACTTAGACAACAAATGTATAATAAATAAATGTTAGTGTAGCTCTATATGGTGTTGGGTCCTGCCTTGTCCTCAGTGCTGTTGGAATATGCTCCAGCTCCACACAATTTCCAATTTCAGAATAAACTGGTTCAGAAAATGAATGGAAAGATGCATATATTTGTACAAAATATTTATTTAATTCTATTAGAATTTCTTACATTTTGTTAAAAGGTTCATGATATCAACCAAGAGAATAAACTGAAAAAGGTGACTTATATAAAGCCATAAATAAGTTTACTAAATTTAGAACACTGCTGATATACAAAAAATACCTAGCATTCTGTACACTCTCCACTCATTGTATGTATTATTTAATATCTACGCTAACACAAATGTAAAGGTAAGCCTACTCTTAGGCCACTTGTGTTTTACTATCAACACCAATGAATCATAAACTAAAATGCTGCAACATGTCTTAGCTTAAACTGATGTACATTAAGCCTGAAAATGTACATTTCTATTTAAAAAAAAGTCAGCCCAGTCTCTAGAAGGTCATCTTCGTCGCTTTGCATGTCATCTTCCCCAGTGGTAATTACACATTTGGTCTTGTTTTGGCCCTTTCTCCGTCTTCGAGTGTACACAGATCCATTTTCTTCAGCTCTGTCATTTGTAGTATTTTCATCTGTAGTTAATGCATGCTGTAAGCAGCTGAAGAACCTACACACAGTAAACACCAAAATATATTATTGTTATAAAGAAAAAAATCATGATGTCAAACTTTAAAACACACATTTTAGTGAAATGAAATTTAAATTGTTTTCAATCAAAATGTATGATAATTCAAGTTAGTGATGAGCTAGATAGTCTCTGCCCAGGATTGGCTCTTTATTTGCATTTCACCGGCTGGTTTAGGTTCCAGGTCTCTCTGGCCCTGTTTTATGCATGAAAGGGAATCTGATAACAGATGTATAGAAATAACTATATTGCTCAAATACATAACTACACAATTGTATTGTATTTCACCAAAATATATGGCACATTTTTTTCAATGTCTGCTCAATACTAGTAAAAAAAATCAAGACTCAAAAAAAAGGCAATGGCAGAACCAATTACTTAATTTTGATAAAAACACTCTTGGTCTTCGATGTGAATTACTGCAGAGACCTATACAGTGTACATCACTGTGAAATCCCACCTGGCAGACATGCACAACCCTAACCCTAAGGTACTTCATCTGAAAAATGTGCTACTTTGTAAGCGCTATGAGGCAGCAATGTTGTTCGCTGTCTACCATGTCAATATCTATACGTCATCAAGGACAAACAGCAAGGCAACATAAAGGGGAAACACAATTAATGGAAGTGGAGAATACAGATAAACTCTATGACTGTCTGCTTAAATGTGTTCTGATAAATGATATGTTTATCTCAAAATCTGCATTTTCTGCACTAAATGAATATAAAGCAAACATGTGGCCTGCCTCTCAGAATGAATATTTTTTATATTTGTTTGTTTGTTTCTGATGTTACAGCACTGTAAACTGTTCAGAGATTGTTCAGGTAAAAACAGAAATTTTGAGGTAAGGTAGTTACACTTCTGCGGTGGGTTGGCACCCTGTCCAGGATTGGTTCCCTGCCTTATGCCCTGTGTTGGCTGGGATTGGCTCCAGCAGACCCCCGTGACCCTGTGTTCGGATTCAGCGGGTTGGAAAATGGATGGTAGTTACACTTGCTAATCATGGTGGCCAAGACAGGGGCTTAGTGTTGCATAACACATGCAAGTTAACAATTTCACTTGTGTTCTCTACATGTGACAGTAATGACCCCATACTGCACAGACTGAGGTGCACAATATAAAAAAAAAACAATGCCATGAATGTAGCGCACAAGATTAGCATTTCCTCAGTGATTTTCTCTCTCCATACATCAATTTTTTAATATACACCTTAAGTTATAAAGGCAATACCTGTTTTTGAATGGAAACTTGACAGACAGTGATGCTAAGAAGAACAGTTATGGATATAAGTGGTAACATGCATAATTTAGATATCATGTCTACCAAAAAGTGCCAGTTTAACACTGCCAATCTACCAGGAGCAGCCAGACGAAACCCACATGAATTTGGTGAGAACATGCAAACTCCACACAGGGAGTATGTAGGATGCACACTGAGGTTTCACTATTGTGAGGCTGCAGCACCATCACTGTGCCTCCATGCTGCCCTTCATCAACGCATGTAACTTTGTATCTATTGCACAAGTCGGTGACCAGGGCAGTACCCCGACTTCAATACTCATTATTAGTAAATTCTAATATGGTAGTTAGGTCTTGTTGGTGCCTCTGTCTTCTACCTTTAAGGTGCCCAGATTCCTTTTACATTCTAAAAATGCACGATTAGGCTGGGGCTAGGTGAACTGACTGGATGGTTTTGCCATTTGATATCAGTTTTAGCTTTCTGATCTGAAAAACAGAGTATAATAATTATTGGAATGATAAATGGAGTATTGGTAAGTTAACACAAAAAGTTACTCCTTTTTTAAATTCCAAGTGATTATGCATACAATGTGAAGGTGAACAACACCTGTAACACCCACACGTTCTCATGCTGGGGCAACAACTAGCCTAAACTGCACAGCTTTGGGGGTTTGTGAAGAAAACCCATGCAGACACAGGGAGAACAAGCAATCACAAAATGTCCAGACATGGGCTTCACCAACATGATGATATTCATTTGAAATAGACTTATACACCACAATACTCATACTTATACACCACAATACTAATACGTTTAAGAATAATCTGAGGAAATATATGACACATCACTTTTAAATTTACACCTAATGTTTAGGTTAGCAAACTAAAACTACCAGTAAAAGAAATGATATGTTAACAGATTACAGTAAACTTTTAACATTATAAAAATTAAAAAAGTGAATTTAATGAAACCACCATTTTTTTTTGCGTATGCAGTTGTAAATTTTAGAATTGTGTCATTGAAAAATTCCTAGCAGCTGCTCAGATTTTCCCTCATTTATGTGTCCAACTGTCAACTACAACACACTGTTGCTGTCCAATGGGATTTGCAGACTTTACTTCTGCACTTCCATAAAACAACCAATAGACTGTATGGAAACGCAGTGGTTATTAGATAGATAGATAGATAGATAGATAGATAGATAGATAGATAGATAGATAGATAGATAGATAGATAGATAGATAGATAGAGATAGTTTTTCACACCACTGTATCTACCTATCTATCTATTTGCCCCCTTCCTGATTTCTTATTCTTTTGCATGTTTGTCACACAAAATGTTTCTGATCATCAAACACATTTAACCATTAGTCAAATATAACACAAGTAAACACAAAATGCAGTTTGTAAATGGTGGTTTTTATTATTTAGGGAGAAAAAAAAATCCAAACATACATGGCCCTGTGTGAAAAAGTAATTGCCCCCCTGAACCTAATAACTGGTTGGGCCACCCTTAGCAGCAATAACTGCAATCAAGCGTTTGCGATAACTTGCAATGAGTCTTTTACAGCGCTCTGGAGGAATTTTGGCTCACTCATCTTTGCAAAATTGTTGTAATTCAGCTTTATTTGAGGGTTTTCTAGCATGAACCGCCTTTTTAAGGTCATGCCATAGCATCTCAATTGGATTCAGGTCAGGACTTTGACTAGGCCACTCCAAAGTCTTCATTTTGTTTTTCTTCAGCCATTCAGAGGTGGATTTGCTGGTGTGTTTTGGGTCATTGTCCTGTTGCAGCACCCAAGATCGCTTCAGCTTGAGTTGACGAACAGATGGCCGGACATTCTCCTTCAGGATTTTTTGGTAGACAGTAGAATTCATGGTTCCATCTATCACAGCAAGCCTTCCAGGTCCTGAACCAGCAAAACAACCCCAGGCCATCACACTACCACCACCATATTTTACTGTTGGTATGATGTTCTTTTTCTGAAATGCTGTGTTCCTTTTACGCCAGATGTAACAGGACATTTGCCTTCCAAAAAGTTCAACTTTTGTCTCATCAGTCCACAAGGTATTTTCCCCAAAAGTCTTGGCAATCATTGAGATGTTTCTTAGCAAAATTGAGACGAGCCCTAATGTTCTTTTTGCTTAACAGTGGTTTGCGTCTTGGAAATCTGCCATGCAGGCCGTTTTTGCCCAGTCTCTTTCTTATGGTGGAGTCGTGAACACTGACCTTAATTGAGGCAAGTGAGGCCTGCAGTTCTTTAGACGTTGTCCTGGGGTCTTTTGTGACCTCTCGGATGAGTCGTCTCTGCGCTCTTGGGGTAATTTTGGTCGGCCGGCCACTCCTGGGAAGGTTCATCACTGTTCCATGTTTTTGCCATTTGTGGATAATGGCTCTCACTGTGGTTCGCTGGAGTCCCAAAGCTTTAGAAATGGCTTTATAACCTTTACCAGACTGATAGATCTCAATTACTTCTGTTCTCATTTGTTCCTGAATTTCTTTGGATCTTGGCATGATGTCTAGCTTTTGAGGTGCTTTGGGTCTACTTCTCTGTGTCAGGCAGCTCATATTTAAGTGATTTCTTGATTGAAACAGGTGTGGCAGTAATCAGGCCTGGGGGTGGCTACGGAAATTGAACTCAGGTGTGATACACCACAGTTAGGTTATTTTTTAACAAGGGGGCAATTACTTTTTCACACAGGGCCATGTAGGTTTGGATTTTTTTTCTCCCTAAATAATAAAAACCATCATTTAAAAACTGCATTTTGTGTTTACTTGTGTTATATTTGACTAATGGTTAAATGTGTTTGATGATCAGAAACATTTTGTGTGACAAACATGCAAAAGAATAAGAAATCAGGAAGGGGGCAAATAGTTTTTCACACCACTGTAGATAGATAGATAGATAGATAGATAGATGCTGTCTCACAGTTAAAAACTATGAAGCTAAAACCTTGGCCTGGGTACTTTTTGTGTGGAGTATTCACATTCTCACCATGTTCTGATTTCCTTACACATAGACAAATATGTCGACTAGGCTGACTGATGATTATAAATTTGTGAAGTGTGTGCATGAACATACATATGATCTGCAATACAAAAATCTCCCATGCTGGGCTGGCTCCTGTCTTGCAAGTGATGCTGCAAGAATAAGCTCCCTCTGTTCATAAAACAAAAAAATATATATATATTGCCTTTAATTTGTAGCAATCCCATTCTGCTGTGAATGGATTTGTACTGAATGCTGCATGGACTGCCTTTAAACTTTCTTTCTATACTACAGTATGTGCTGCTTTAATGTTTATAGTCATTGTCACACACGTGTGCATGGGAGGCAGCTAAAGGGCTTGAATGAGAATAATTCCGAACCAGACTGGGAGGTGGTGGAGTACACTGACTCTCTCTCTCATTTTTCTATAGACCGTTCATGGGAAATTCCACCTGGCCCTGACGATGTATTCCTGGTTCTGGCCCCTTTGACGTCACTTCCGGGTGTGAGCCTATGGATGAGGACCCTTCCGGTTCCTGCCCCTTTGATGTCACTTCCTATACTGACCTTTAAAACTGCCACCTTTCCTCCATCCCCTCAGTTCTGTTCTGGACTCCCAATCTGTACACCTCAGTACAAACCTTTAAACCAATTTTGCAGCCAGGGAATAACATACAGTTGGCTGCCCCAAACCTTTCTGTGGCTTCTTTGCTTTTGTGACAACATGCAACAGCCTTGAGACAACAAACCTGTCTATTCTTTTCTTGTTTTCTTCCATTTTCTGATTAGCTACTTCAACCAAAAAATCAATGTACTCTTCGGTAGCAAGTAGTTCACCCTCACGAGTTAAAGGCACTTCCAAACAGTGAGTGCTACGTACAGCCTGGTGGAACAAATTGAAAATTACAGGAAAAAAAATCATATTTCACTCAAATAAATCATAAAAAGCTACATAGGTAGTCTTTAAGCTACTTTAACAGAAGTAATGAACATTCATTTGTGTACTAGTTAGCTTTTTTCAGATTTTAAAACATTAACCTAAAGCATGCTATCTAAAACTATACTATAAACTATACTACAAATGTATACAAAATGTTGTCTAATCTATACATTTTTATCAAAAGAACCACTGAAGATGCATAGCATTCTTACACTGAAAAAGTTAAATGTATTAATTATGCAGTAACTTAACCATTATTATTTTTCCTTTCTTGCCAACAGTTATCCCGGAGTTCCTAAATCCAGAGTTTATTGCCACTGAGTGCTGAAAAACAGACAAATGTTAAGATTAGACATGAATCATTTTACTCACTTCATACTATTTTCAATTCACAGTTTCTTTCTTGTCTTCTTTGCACTGCTGCTTTCAGTTTACAGCAGTGTTTTTGAAAACAATTATACAATGGAAGTGGCAACTAAAATGAGACAGGCCAAAAGTATCCAGTCTTAATAGAAATATAATGGGACAAGAATAGCATGAAGGACAAAGATGAATCAAAACAATTCAAACAGACAACACAAATGACTGTGCTTTATACCTACAAGTATTACACTGATTTACTGTACGTCTGCAAAGTATGGTGGTTATTGCAAATGAATGAGTTTGTTTTCATTCAACCATTTTTAAATTTATTTTGAATTGTGGTTATTGACAAGGTGGAAAATCAACTTGTGACCAAGTTGTTGCTCAGTCACGGAATCAACTCGGTTTTCAGCCAAAATATTCTGATACTTTGAACATTACACTCAAAACTGTTGACTTAAGCCAGAGACCCGGTATCTATGGCAGAAAAAAACTATTCGACAGCATAGTTTTTAACTGAGACAGCAGTAATAACCACTGCGTTTCCACACAGTCTATACTGTAGTTTGTTTTATGGAAGTGCAGAAGTAAAGGCTGCAAATCCCATTGGGCAGACAAGAGTGTGTTGTAGTTGACAGTAGGACACAAAAATATGGTGAAAATCTGAGCAGCTGCTAGGAATTTGTAAATTATGCAATTCTAAAATTTACAACTGCATATGCAACAAAATTGGTGGTTTCATTAAATTCACTTTTTTCATTTTTATAATGTTAAAGGTTTACTGTAATCTGTTAACATATCTTTTCTTTTACTGGTAGTTTTAGTTTGCTAACCTAAACATTAGGTGAAAATATAACTTTTTATGTACTTTATCTATCCAATAACTAATTGGTGATGATCAGAACAATTTCTCTCCTTTACTTTAGCACTAGGGTGTTGTACTGTGTTAGTAATTATGAATGTAGTGAGAAGTCAAGCAAAATGACACCAAAGGGGCCCGAGTTGCCTCGAAAGCTTGCATATTGTAATCTTTTTAGTTAGCCAATAAAAGGTGTCATTTTGCTTGACTTCTCTCTCCTTTACTTTCAAAGTGTATTATTATCTCTTTTTACATCCTCATGAAAAGTCCAAAATACATTCCAGCTAGATGCAACTTAAATTGTATTATAGTTATTTTTTTAAATACAGATGCAAGTGCTCTGAAGTATACAGCATTTTGTATACAAAACATGTTTTGAAATATAGCTAGCATGGTGGCACTTGGCACTACTGCTGCATAGCTCTAGGAATCTGGTTGCCATGCTTCAGGAATCAGCTTAGTTACTGTGTGCCCTGCGTGCATACAACTCTTCTTACCCCCAATACCATCATGGGTTTTCTTTCCACTTCTTGTGCATGTTAGGTTGCCTGGCACCAGTAAACTGGTCTGATATGACTGAAGATGTGTTTGTGTGTGTGTGTGAGAGATTGTATCCCACAGTACATTGGTAATGTGGGAAAAAAAAGTAATCAACTTTTTCAGAGTTGATTACTGCCTTGTGCCTTACAGGGCCAGGATTCAGCACTTTGTAAACCCTGAATTGGATTAAGAAGCTTCATTAAATGGGTAAGTTTTACAGATCATTATATTAGTAAGTAAACACACAGCCTTGACATTTTTTATTCTAAAATAAGGCTTATGATTTGTACTATTTATTTTGCATACTTTTGATAATTATTGTTAGGGGCACCAATATTCTTAAGCTCAGTGTGCATACACATTTAACATCTCATTTTCTCAACTGTTTCTTCTGGTGGGGGGTTGCAGCTATACATATAACAATAAAAATATATTTCCATTTGCTAAAACGGATCAAATAATTTTGGAAAAAGTCCTTTGTTTCCTACAATCCATTATTACATCAGGGATCTGATAATGAAATTGGGTTATGGGTACTAGTAGAACATAAAAAATGGCTAACACTTCTTTCGATGAATTGTGAAATAAATCACATTAAATAATATAATACTTAATCCTGTGACCCTGTGTTAGGATATAGCAGGTTGAGAAATGACTGACTGACTTAATAGTACTTAATATGCATACATTTTGCATGACTTTCAAAACACTTGGCAAACAAAAATATTCTGTCAAATCTCAAAGAAGGCAGACAATGGGGAAGTTTTAACTTTACTGTTAGACCTTACAGACTCTCATACAGATCTGTATTATACTGCCTTCTGTTCTGTACATACTGTATGTAACATATTCTGCCTAAGAAAGGTCACTTTCTCACTCCTCCTTTCAGGCAAGTAGTACTGGACCATTGGTAGTTACACCAGTCGACTGTGGAAAAGTTTACATCCACAGGTTTTAAGGTTACTGAACAGCCAATCATATTAACAAACATCAGTACAGAACAAACACTGCGTGTCTAAAAGTATTTTAAAATATACATTGAATAATTGTCTGTGAATACTGTATACTGTACATACATATGCCTACAAACATATACATATATATATTTATATAAACATATGTATTGCATTCTATGTATACCCTCTTTGCGTGGGTGGCATTTCTTGTTAATGTACTGTTGCCACGGGTCTGAGGAGACCTGCAAACAAGAATTTCATCGGACAGTGCATATCATGTACTATAATATACATACGACAGACTTTAACTACTAGAGAACTAGTAGCCATGACATTACCAGTAGCTGCGCATCTTCCAGCCGATGACACTGCACGTGAAGTACAAACGGCTCAAACTTGAAAACTGCATCTCCCTGGGATTTCTGTAGGCTGGAAATCTAATGACACGGACAAAATTATCACAAAAGACTGACTGAAATCGCCATGTTAGTAAAATGCGAATAAAGCGTGTGCTCTCACCAGGTCTTCCTTCGCACATTTCTGATGAGTGACAAACAACCAGGCACAGCCCTGCTTCTGCACTTCGGTACTGCCACTCGCCTGAAGAAAAATTGACAGATGGGGTGTCAGTGTTTAGGCTTTTCATGTATGCTGAATTATCCACATGAACACAGCCACCTCTAGCCCCTGGCCCACTCAGAGACGACCCTACCCCGTCTATTAGTATGATCCTTCCGGAGCAGGAACTGGTGCTGAAAAAGTTTTCTGACTCGTTGAGATAGCTAACGAGGTGAACAATAATTTCGTCAATAGTGCCTTTTTTGCTTAAATCTATCTTGCTCAAACACTGCTTCTTCCACTGCTTGAAAGAATTAAAAGAGTCCATTTCTGCAGAATTCTTCGAAAATTATTCTAACATCTCAATTCACTGTTTTCTCAAACCGCCTCCCTTGTTAAATGTTAGATTTCAAAAGCCAGCAAGCTAAGGTAAAAAGACGTAACTGAGCTACGGCGGCCTACTGGAGACAAACTACACAGCCCGTCGTGCGCCGTGCGCAACACTGTCGGTGACGCAATCGCTCTAATTTGAAAAAACTAAAGTCCAAGTGTGAAGAGGGACATTACTGCAGAACGGAATCTACTTGCAGGTGTGTCTGTTTTGTTGAATGTACGTAAATACAGAAATATACAAGACAACCAGGCCTCATGGTGATAGCGGCATATTAATATTTTCCCCATGACTCCATTATTTAATTTAGCAATTCTAAAAGTGGATAAATTGACAGAAGTAAAATTTTACACGTGTACAGGAAAATAATAGATACAGTTACTTTGGGGGAAGAGGGTGTCATAGTGGTGTCATCTTTACTCACTGTCAGACACTAAAGGCAAATAGGAAAGAGAGTTCTATACCTCAGTAACCCGACTACTGATCACCGTTTAAGATACTTTTTGATCATTTATTATAAATAAAATTTATTATTATTATTATTATTTATTTTGATACAATCAGACACCAAAAAAAAAACAAAAAACACAATCACTGTATATTTGTATGCACGTATGCATGCGTTCATTTTCTTTTTACATTTAAATAATATGCTAATTCAGAGGCAGAACTCACCATGAAGCATCTTCTGTCATAAAATTTTCTTAGGGTACACTGAAGCCCCTCTGCTGTGGAAACCAAAGTCTCGAGGATTTCAAATTTCCAGGTGATATGTCTGTGGTCATATGACTGCATGTCCAGCAATGAAATGGCTTGATTTCAGAACTGTTCGCTGCCTAACGGATGGAAAGGATCTACAAAAGACCAAACTGTGCGACAGTTTTCTTTGGTCTTTGTGTGTGTCTTACCTTTTTAACTTGTTCCTCTCTTCTTATTTCATGTGTTCTTTTCAACAGGTTTTAGTTTTTTGTCTTTTTCTAGTTATCATATAATATTGTTTTCCTTTCATTGCTAAGGCACCTTTTATTTCATTATTCGTCTTTCTACTTTTCATTATAGTCGCATTAATTCTCCCCGTTTTAGTAGATATGTGTCATGCCCTAGAGTCCCTATCATCAGCTTTAGCAGGAAATTGTGGACATGAAGTATCTGGACCGAGAGTCAGTGGGGACACTAGGGGAGGCAGACACAGCTAATGTAACAACTAAAAAGTGTTTTTATCGAAGAATAAGAAGTCCATAAAGAAATTACAAAAGAGGCATACAATCACTGCATCGATGACTTAAAATGAGAAAAAAAATCCAAAAAACGCTTTTTTCAACACATGGCATGCAACCCCTACCCAAAAAATTAGGTTAAAAGCTGTCTTGTCCTGGCAAATCGAAATACCGGTCAATTCCCTGCCGATCCATCACCCTGCAGCTCACGTACTGACCTTCTCCTGGTCTGAACCGAACTCCCCCGTTTCTGGCGTAAACACCGGCTTTTATCTCGGGTCAGCCATCCGGGTCTAACATCCCTAGCGCTCCCTAGTCCCGCGCCTAGCCTAAATGTTATACTGCTATGTGCAGACTGCGCCGGGCGCGCCTACGCTGCCTCAATCCGAACTGAGAGGAACACGGAGACGAAGCACGACGGGCAGCTGGAACGCGCCCCGACCCGGGGGCCCTTCGCTCCATGACCGACACCCTACGACCGCTCCACTTGTGCACCCGAGGAACAAACCGGTAAGTAGCAAAAGTTTTTCTGTTCTTTTATTGTAAGAACGGGACATGCATATAAACAATAACGGATCAAAGCACTTTTAAATTATTACATTGGATGGCGTTTCCTCACAGTATTTTTTTTTTTTACAATTGTAATTATGGGGATTCATCCATGACCATGCATGAAAACCTATTTCATGTGTTTAGATAATATGAACTGAGCATGGTCTTGTTGCAAAATTAATGTAAAATATACACCTGTATAAATTAATTAACAAATGAATTCTTATTTGTATCTTTGTTTTAGCTCTATGAATGATGCAGCTTCAGTGTTGTTCAATACCACATGGAAAATTCGTTCCACTTTAAATGTCGCTTCAATGCCGCAACGGTTACAAAATAAAAACAATGTAAACCAACCACCATAAAAATAATAATTTTAAAATTCATAATCAGACTGTATTGGGAGACACAGATAAAAGTTGACAGCGATTAATTCAGCAATTGGCTGACCTGCTCTACTTTTTCCGGCGTGTATCTTGTCCAGATACTGGCTGAGCGTGCAGAAGTTTGAAGTGTGGAAGGTTATAGAGAGCCAAAATTTAAAAATCCTAGAGTTTGTCTTGCTTCAATATGTGTTGGGTCCAACTAATGCAGGATCTCAAAATGCAAGGGAGTGGTAACACTATTTGTAACTTTAAGACAATAATGCTTTGGTACAATAAACCAATTAATGTCTGACTAATTTCACCATCCATTTTCTTGTAATCTCTGCAAAACAAAGAACTTCTTCACAGTTTCTCCAATAAGAGCTCAAGAAATGCTTTCTGACAGATTTATGTAGTACAAGAATGAAAACAAAAGGCAAGTATTGTATAGTGAAAAGGAAAAGCAAACACTGTAGCAAAGTGATAATAGGAATAAGCAGAAATTTTAAAAAAATCTTTAGTGTATACTGTATACAAAATACAAAGTTGACTGACTGACTTACTCAGTCACACATCAGCAAGAACACCATTTTGCATTTAGTTAAAAGCTGACTTTAGCAGTATTGTACCTTAAGGTCAGTCGGTGTCTGCTAAGAAAGGACATTTTAACAATATTTAGGGGATAAAACCACCCCAACAGTAGAAAAACTAAACATCCCAAAACCTAAAAAAATGCTTTGACAGATTTCACTGAACTTTGGTGATGTTATAGAAAAAGGAATGTTAGCCGACATGTATTTTTTTTTTTTTGCTAATATTTGTCAATAATAATGCTGCAGGGAGTAGGCTATGGTAAGGCGCCACATCCTTTTTCTCAGCTGAACACTGCAAGTTAAGGGAACCAGCAGAAGTGAGGTGGTAAGATGAAAGTCCAGTGAAGCTCAAAGATGTGATTAGCAAGTGCTGTAAAGCTTGAATGCATGCCAGGATCAGTGGCTGTGAGTGTACACATTGTTTTTCCAGAATCACAAGAAGGGAAGGAGAGAGCAGTAGATGATGATGTGCTGTCCTCAGGTACACACAGTGCTGTCTATTCCGTCAGCTTCTTCTTTTACTGCTCATGATGTGGTATAATATTTGAATTGTTGAGTGAGTTAATATGCATATACAGTACTTTGAAGGACAGACTGGGCAGGGTTTCTCCCTTGTTGGTAAAATACATGCAGTATTGTGGAGAACTGGGGTATCCCCTTGAAGGATAAGGCCATAATGTGCGGCTTCACTCTGGTTTACAAATCAGTATCCTTCAAGGGAAATGATAGTACGACATATCAACATGAGCTGGGAGCAACAGCATGCCTTGTCCAGTTTAAAAGCTTGCGAAGCTCAGTAAGCAAGTACTTCATGGACAGAACATAGAGGAGGTGGACATTTATTTCTTTTCACCTGTTGTTGCCTGTACAATGCTTATAATGTTCAGTACATTGCATAGGGGACATAAATGTGCAGCCTGTGAACATCAATGCTGTATAAGTTAAAGCAAGCCACAACTCACTGTATATTGCTTTTGTTCTAAACCCCCCAAAACTTTGAAGATTACAGAACAAAGCATTCCATTTCATTCTGATTGGAGCAACCATTTTTTACAGGATGAGGAACGGGGAGGAATTACATTTATACCCCTGCGGCTAAGGATCTGCACTGGAAGGTTGCTGTTTCAAATACCATTACTGACAGAAGGGATCCTACCCCATTGGGCCCTTGAGCAATGCCCTTCACCATAAAATTCCTCCAGGGTTGCTGTGCAGTGGCTGACCCTGCACTTTGACCCCCCAAAGGTCATGTGAAAAGATCATTTCACCTTGGGGATTAACAAGGTATATATCAAATTTAAAAAAAATCTTATTAATTGTACTAATTGCCTATTTGGTTTCTAAAGAATACAGTTTCCAGTGGTCATCAACAAAAGCCAAGGTCACTCAGTAGGAAAAGCAAGAACTGATCTATGACAGGACTGTTTTACTCATTGGCACTTGTATGTTACATGTTCAAGAGTAAGCACTACTAACCTACTAAATCTGATCTGATGCATCCAATAAAACAACAGCATTATAATCAAGACCCATTGTCTTTGAAAATTTCCTGGGTGAAGCCGAGTAGTACAGCTAGTATTTCTTAAGAAGGCTATTTATATGGGTGCAAAATGTGTTAAATACATTGGCCACAGTAATGTATTGAATATTATGAATTTTCACTGCTGCTTACAGTCTCTCAATGAATTGTGGCAGAAATACAAAACCAAAAACAGACCATAAATCCATGATAGTGCATTAAATATGACATCAGACGATATACAGTATGTTAAAGAAACAGTCAGGCAGTTGTCAGTATGAGTACCCTTATGGAATGAGGAATAAAACTGATTCTGAAACAATGAGAAGACAAACATTTTTCACAGAAGAAAACAGTGCCCTGTGAAATATTTATTATTTTGATGCAGACACTATAGAGGCATAATGCTTACTTCTCTGTTGAGTAAATTAATGAGTAGTTTAAAAACATTGTTACATGCTGTAGTATACAAATGTGACATTTAAGGCCACCTAAAAATCTTTGTACTAGTCTGGGAAAGAGCACTTATTGATTAAGATCTTTAGTCAGCTACCATGAACAATTAATAAAGGAAAATTGTTTTTATTTGGTTAACTTAAAATATAACATACTAAAAACAGTGCAGTAGTCAATTGGCATTGAATAATGCATGAGCTAATTTGTGTGTGTCCTGTATAGCAAGAAAGCACTTTAATGTTCCTATTTCTTAGTTGAAGCAATCAGGTTTTGGCTAGTGCAGTAATACATCACAAAGTGGACACAGTTTATCAGTACTAGAAGTGATCTACAGGACCTTTTACTCATTTATTCCGGAACTGAATGATATAAATTATGAGGAAGGTTTGAAAGAAAATTATTTATTCTACTTAAGTTAAAAATGAAGACAAGGTTTTAAAATGATAAAGCACAGATCTAAAGTTGATATCAAGCTATTGTGTCTTGGGATGGTGTTTTTTGTAGAAAGGCGCTATATAAAATAAAGGTTGTTTGTATAAATATATTTTGTTCCGCTGAGACATGGTCACAACTGTAAAATGCACATGCACATATTGTGGCACACAATAAGAACACATACATTTAAAATGATGTAATTGTATTGTCATTAAAAGAGTTTAATGTTTGGTGTAATTAATGGGTAACACTTTCATGCTTTTATTAAAATAGGTAGAGGTACAATTCATATGCAAATGTTACACTGTCTAGAACATTTGGAATGAGGTCAGCAATTTATAAACCTCCACATTCTAGGTGTTCTGTCAGTATGAAACAGCAGTGAGCAAATTTTAATCAGTCAAAATTTAAAAGAAATTATACATCCAGTACAGTATGTAGTGAAATGCTTAGTTACTCAGCTCCCATGACTGTAGGAAGAATATAAAAGGACAATAACAAGTATACATAAGTTTATAAATATTACAAATCATTAACTGAGTTATAAATATGTAGTATATAATAACTAAATAAATAACTTAAAAAAGCATGTAAGAGATTTAACAATAGGGCATCATGTAGCTCTAGACACTTCTTATTCAAGATGCGGATGGACTGTGGAAAGAAGCTCCTCCTCAGTGTCTAATTACTGTTCTACTCTTGTATCGTATTCCTGAGGTGGCAATGACATCTAGATCTGTGAAGAGGTTCTTTTTTGTGTATTGTACTGACTCCATTTTTTGACATCCATTGCACACCCAACCAGGGGTCTGTCTCTGTATTGCCTTTCCCAAGTTTTCTTCTAATTTATTTTTCCCTGGAATGTTTTTTTTTTTTTTTGTTTTTTTTTGAGTTTTTTCTTGTCTTCTTAGGAAGTCAAGGGTGGGAGGCTTTCAAAAACCAGGGTCTGTTAAAGCCCATTGCAGAACCTCTTGTGTGATTTTGGGCTATACAAAAAACAAAGTTGTTGTTCAGGCAGTGGTAGCGTTTCCCCGACAGCTGCACAGAAAAGAGGCCACTGTTGGAATGACTGGTGTTATGGATGATTTTCCCTGGTCCGACATTGCTTGGTGTAGATGTCCTGGAATTTTTGAGAATCCACACCCAGTGATGCATTCAGCTGACCCTATCACTCTCTGCAGTTTTGTGGTTTGCTGTGTGCTGTTCCCAAACCAGGAAGTAACACTAATCAGAGAAATTATTAAGCAAGTAAAATCATACAATTGAGGGTAATATTTTAGAGGTTTTCTGAGTTGGTTCGAATGGGCAGAGAGTCAGCTGGACAAACCAAGAGCACTTGGTTGGGCAGTGAAAGTCTGTTCAAAGGGACTGGCAGATGCCTCATTTCAGAAAAAAATTATGGTCACCTTCAGATGAGCTTGTCCAACATCTCTGGAGAGTCCATGGACATTAAACTCTTATTTAAGATCTTAGCAATAGAGGCAGTTGCAAGGTGATGAGGCCAACAGATTTCTGAAGCCCATCATTATTCCAATTACCAACCTTATACTGAGGAAGTACATTACCTGGTCTATGACAGGATACTGAAACAGAAACTCTATCTGATTGCTGGAACTCACATCCTGTCCATGGAAAAGACAATCAACTCTTTGTCCTAGCACTTATATCTGAAGAATTGTGGGAGTTTGACAATCCTGTTTACATGTACTCTGTAGGATTGGGAAGAACTTAGAATTATATTTTGTGGAAGGTGCTCCAAGAATGTTTGGGAGCTGCTGCTTTTTGCCACTTGATTAATGATTCTGTGGAATAAGAGCTATTTTCACATATTTGGAGTCATGTTTATTAATGTTGTAACAGACCTCCACCAAGGCGGTGTTTCACTTCTTCATTCTCATGGTTAGGATGCCAAGGTATACTATTTGAGAAATCTAAAGTTACCACATTGCTTTACTGTGTATGCAGATGGCAAACATTTGACTCTTTACTAAAAAAAAGTCTGAAGCAATATATACTTTAGAAACCCAGTTTGAATTCCATACACTTTTTAAATGTGCAAACCAAAAAACACATAGATTATATACTTATTCAATTTTTATACTCACTTTTTTGGTCATTTATGGCAACAAGAGGCACAGGACAGTGGATAGCAGGAGACAAAAAGAATGTCCATGCTCTTACAGAAGCTGCAGAGGAAAAGCATCAGCAATGTAAAATGATTAATGACAATTTTGCTCAGATAATTGAGGTTTTTATTTGTTTTAAACCATCTGCACTGCAAAAAAAAAAAAAATCTGAATCACATTATCAGCACCATCTTTCCTGTTGCCCCAGGGGTGTTGATAATATCTTCATGTGCTTGGGCAGCCTTTTCCAGTGGATATTCAGGACCAGTCACTGGGGTTAACCAGCCAGCTTCCATTCCTGTAAACAAGAAGGCTGCACACTCAGCTCTGTCATTCTGTAAAAATGAAGAACACATGTTAAGCAATCATTTTAGCAAAGTTTATATAAATGAAGCAAATAAATTACCAAAATACAAGTATTTATTTAAGGAAGTAGTTTACTGTTTTGCTAATGATGTCTACTTTGTAAACAAGTTACTACTACATTGACTCAGAATAATGGTCATATTCAATTCCAAGAATTATTTAAATCAAACAACAATTATAAACCATACCAGGTTGTTATAGATTATGGATCATCTTGACAGCTTTTACATAATATATTTTAATACTTCTTTTACACTAATACTAGCAAAACAAATTTGGTAATGTGTATTACACCACTAAGGAATGATTTTTTTTTTTTAAACCAAGGATAGCACCACTTAGTAAAATTCAGTACCTATAAAAAAGTTTTCACCCCTTAGGAAGTTTTTACAATTTAG
This sequence comes from Erpetoichthys calabaricus, assembly GCF_900747795.2. Classification (NCBI taxonomy): domain Eukaryota; kingdom Metazoa; phylum Chordata; class Cladistia; order Polypteriformes; family Polypteridae; genus Erpetoichthys; species Erpetoichthys calabaricus. The sequence continues at coordinate 52,582,835 of NC_041403.2, forward strand.
TGTTATACTGCATTAAATTACAGTGGATACGATTTGACTTTTTGACACTGACACAAAAAAGACTTTAGTATCAAACAGAAATCTCTGCAAAGTGGTCTAACTTAATTACAAATATAACTCATATTTGATCAACTATTTTATGTATTCTCTCCAATTAGTATGACAAACCTAAGTCATAACTGGTGAAGCTACCAGGTTTTAGAAGTAACAGAATTAGTTCAGTGGAGATTACCTGTCTAGAGATTCAATTGATTATAATATAAATGCACCTTATCTGAAAGGTCCAACTTGAGGTGACTCAATGTTGTGGACTAAACTACACAATGAAGACAAAAGACCACTCCATGCAACTCTGTGAAAAGATGATTGAAGAGCATAAGTCAAGGGATGCATTCAAGAAGATATCCCTTGGGAGTCCAGATAAATTGGTTATTAGGAAATGGAAAGAATATGGCAATGCTGTAAATCTGTCTAGAGTAGGTGTTTTTGCAATGAGTGATCATGCAAGAAAAAGACTAGTGAGAGAAGCAAGCAAGAGACCTGTGAGAACCTTGAAGGAGATTCAAGCCACAGTGGTTAAGACTGGAGAGACTACCTTATAAAAATTGAAACCAGTCACGGCTTTATGGGAAAAAACACACACACATGAAATCTCAGCTGGAGTTTGCCAGAAGGAATATGGGATAATCTCAAACCAACTGGAAGGTTCTATGGTCTGATGAGACCAAAATTAAGCTTTGTAGTCATCAGACTAAATGCCATGTTTGGCTTCAGCTAAATACTGTACATTATCAAAAACCCACCACCCCCACCATGAAGCATTGTTTTGGCAACATCAGGCTACGGGGCTGCTTCACTGCAGCTGGAACTGAAAGTCTCGTGAGGGTAGTGGGTGTAAAGCAAGCAGAAAAAAGGGGAGGGGGAATTCCTTGAGGAAATTCTGATGCAGTCAGCAACAAACCTGAATCTTGGAAGATTTGTTTTCCAGGTTTTCCAACAATCCCAAGCATAAAGCCAAAGGTACTCAAAAATGGCTAGCAACAATGTTAATGTCCTGGAGAGGCCAAGTCCAAGTCCAGACTGTTCACTCGTGATCCCCATGCAACCTACCAGAGCTTGAGCATTTTTTCAAAGATTGGGAAAAACTGCAGTGTGTGTCCAGATGAACAAAGCTGATAGTGACCTGAAGACTGTCATGACTGCTAAAGGTACCTCAATTTAATATTGACTTGAAGAAGGCGAATACTTATGTAATCCGTTCTTTTGTGTTTTAAATATGTGATTAATTTAAACCACTTTGTACAGATCTGTTTTCACTTTTGACATTAATGAGTCTTTTTCTGAGATCAGTATCAAAAAAGCTAAATTAAATCCAACATGATTTAATGTGGGTGGCACGGTGGCGCAGTGGGTAGCGCTGCTGCCTCACAGTTAGGAGACCCAGTTTCACTTTCTGGGTATCTCCCGGCGTGGAGTTTGCATGTTCTCCCCGTGTCTGCGTGGGTTTCCTCCGGGTACTCCGGTTTCCTCCCACTGTCCAAAGACATGCAGGTTAGGTGCATTGGCAATTCTAAATTGTTCCTAGTGTGTGCTGGGTGTATGTGTGCACGTGCCCTGCGGTGGGCTGGCGCCCTGCCTGGGGTTTGTTTCCTGCCTTGCGCCCTGTGTTGGCTGGGATTGGCTCCAGCAGACCCCTGTGACCCTGTAGTTAGAATATAGCGGGTTGGATAATGGATGGATGATTTAATGTTGTATAACAAAGGGTGAATGTTTTTTATAGGCACTGTATACTTCTGCATAAAAATTATTTCTCAAAAATGAACAACACTACAGAAATGTTGAATGTTTATATTCTTACTTTATATAATAAAAGGTTTTCATTTTTGTCTTAGTACTTTCATACATACTAATTGCACAGGCATACTTTCATATTTGATGAACGTTTTTCATTGGCACCTTGTACAATTCTAAGCATTTAAAATATATTTTCATTGTTAGCAGAAAGGATAAACGAACAAGGCCGGACATCACTGTGGCTTCATCCACTAAATAATGAGATTGCTGTAAGCAATGTTACAAATATTATGCATATTTTGAGCTTAAAAAATCATTCCAGAATAGCATGTGATGCCTGGGGGAGGAAAAGGAAGCTAGTGCTGTCCAGCAACAAGGCAGGCAAATTAAATGTTAATTTCTCATGTGGGGTTTCAAAACCATAATTATTTGTATATTTACAGTTTACTAATTAAAACAGGTTAAAATAGCATAATTTAGTATGTTTGAATTCAATTCTTCATATACTGCAAAATATATGAGCAGCTAGTGAGTGGCACATTGTCACAGTGGGTATTATTTCTGATACAACACAGCTCAAACATCTAGCTTGGGGAGTCATTTGTATAATTTTGCATGCTCTCCCCTTGTTCTCAGGGATTTCCTTTCAGGGTCTCGGATTTTTTTTCCCCACAATCCTCAGACATGCTATTAACTTAAATGGCTCAGTGATTGTTTAAGTGTGTCCTGTAATGAATTGTTATCTCCTCCAGGGCTGATTTATTCTTTGAGTTTGGTGGTACTGAAATTGATTTTTGGTTTGTAATGGCTCTGAGTAACAGAAACTGGATAAAGAAGGTCCAATACACAGTGCAATAATGAGTTGATGTGGTTCAAAGAAGTGTCAATTACTTTGTTATTGTTCAAGTGTTATTTTTCTATCATATCAGTATTTTTTGCTACAAATGATTAAAATATAATTTGTTAACCATCATTCAGTCAATTCTCAATTAAAACAGGTGCAAATAGGCTGTATAACCAATTTCTGAAGATAATCAGTACTTAGAACATTATTTTTTCTACTTCATCTGGTTTTTATATTATCCTTGCAGAAAATTGACTGTTAGGGGGGAAAAAAGCATCAGGAATGTCAGACTGTCCAGTGAATAAATAATTAGAAATTCTTACATTTGTTGCATTGAAAAGAGAAACACCAATGATGCTGCTTTCCTTGGCCATGGTATCTCTTGGGTTAATTTCTACTGGTCCTCTACATCCTACAATCTGTAGACAATATTATTAACAAGAATTCAATGAAAACTGAGATAATAAAGTCTGTGTTTTATTGTTTATTTTTAGAAACTCACAATTACTCTTCCTCCTTGTCTCAAGAGTTGTAAATCAGCATTCAGATTCTTATTAGAAAGCATTTCGATAATCACATCCACACCTTCCCCACTAGTAGCTTCCTGAAAGAGAAGATAAAAACATTGCTATATGTGGTTTGGTTGACAGAAGCTAGAATTACTATAGTCCAATACAAAAGGAAAAAATAGTCACATCCATCTCACTGCTATATTCCAGATGTTTTTGTAGACGATTTGAGGGATATAACCAGAAGGTATATATGATACACATTTCACATATTTGTGAAGTCCAAGGTGCTTGTCAGTATTTCCAGCACATGTAACAAAAATCATTAATAGTGGAAAAAGCTAAAACAGGAGAGAACAATGCGCCATGTTAATGTATCAGTAATTTCAACCATATTCAATGTTTCTTACCTTCTGATTGCTTATTATATCTTAGTTATTAATTTCAGTTTATTTAATTTTTTTTAATCAACAAAACACTGTTGGAAAAAAAGTAAGTCAAGAGTTAGGCCAGAATCTGTAAAGGGGTGAGTCTGGGTAACATCTGATTGGGTAAGGATAATTTTTAGACTAAGAAAATTAATCACCTGTTATCAGCCTGTCCTGGGGCATCATAACGTACCACTTACAATGGAAGCAAACAATGAAAGGAAGAAATAAGGTTGAAAAACTTAAAGAAAAAACTTGTGGCTAACAAACATTTACCTTTAAGCGTTGTTTTGTCTCGGTAGAGTAATATATATTGCTCTACTTTCCCCTATTGTATTATTAATATGTAGCCGTAGAATGCCTAATCTCACAGACTTACCACTGTTTATAAGGTATTATTGTATATAACTTATCCCCACCTTCCCTTCTATATCTATAACCTTAGGCAATTAGATATAGTAAAAGACAAGCAGAAGTTAAGTTACAGTTTAAACAATGTATTAGTATTATTGATAATATTCATAAATAATAACAAAATGCAAAGTACATTTGAATATTGGCAACCATACAACCTGATTAAATGGTGATATGTAGTTCAGGTGGCGCACAGTCTTCTGGTTACTTAAATGTCTCTAGTTAAGGCATCATTGATGCTCAGCTTTCAGCCACATGTCTGTTCAAAATGGCTGCTGTGCTGTTCATTGTGTTCTCTTCAGGTTAGCAAGAGAGATGCTTCTTCATCATATGTTGGTTGGTAAGAGAGAGATACTGAGGTTAAACACATACATTTATAGATGTTCTGTCCAACCTCGAGAGCCAATAGCACATCATGGTACTTAAAGGCTTCTGAACCAAGCCAATTCCCAACAGCCATACTTCAGACCAATGGGGGAAATAGAACATCTTAACACCTGCCCCCAAACCATATGTTAAAGTACACATTAGCCCATTTGCGGGGGTAGAAATGACTTTAGCAAGGAAACACTTGCCAAACTGGTTTAAAACACACAACCCCCAAATCCTGTCGTAAAATTCAACCAGACCCATTCCTAAAGGGGGGGTAAACACTAAATTACACTGCTTTGTCTAAATTACAAATAAAGATATACAGTACAAAATATTCATCAAGTTATATGTAAAATCTCACATCACAACACTCCACCCCGATGAATGTTTTGTACAATGTCTTTATAAACAGTCTTAATTGTTTAAAGAGTCTGTTGAATAACTTGTGCTTTGGTTTGTAGTATTTGCTCTCCCAGTGTTAAAAGTTGTCCGTGACCATTTGTCCATTACATATCTTCTTTATTTCAAAGACAATCTGAAGAACTTGGATGCGCTTCTGATGACTTGTATCTGCTCTGGCTTGCGTCAACTGTTCCTTTAGCTTTCTGCAGTCTTCATATGTCATCAGATCTGGTGGTTCAAAATGAGACAAGTCCACACCTTCCACTAAACTAACCGTACTGCAATTTAAGTCTATTGTGAATTCCTAAAACTGACCTTTGTTCTTTACTGGTTTTGTGTCTAACTGCTAATTAGACCCCTGTCCCAAACTATCTGTTTAAGCATATGCAGCTGTACAATTAACATCAAAATTTGAAAGGTAACATGCCACAGGTGCCAGTACAACCACTCCTGCCCAAGTGAGAGCCCATGTGCCACTGCATAAACTGGTCACAAACCAACCTTTGTGGCCCCTCTTCACACATTTGGGGTTGACTTAGTTGCCTCTTGTGCTTTCCTACCCATGGTGCAACTCTTGACTGCCATCAGCCTTTACCAGTATAGGCTGGCATCACCACCATGAGAAATCACAGCTATGCAACACATCATTCCCCCTGTAGGCCACCCCTAGAGTTGTTTGCTCACCATATGCGTACTCGTTGTGCTAAACACCTCGGTTCAGAATTGGCCCACTGGTCCTGTGCCTGTACCACAGCTGACAACCTCAGCAGGTCTTCCGTATTTTCCCAATTAGACTATACCTAAACATCGGAGCCCATATGACTTGCAAATGTACCGGCTGCACCTGCTTTCCTGAAAAGTTCACCAATTTTCTTAGTATACCTTTCCTTAATAATAGTATTAATTATATTAATTATCCCACTTAATTAATTAATACCCAGAATGTATACTTTATGAGCCCAAAATTAATCCCCTTATTTTGGCATTCCTAACTGGTTTGTTCAGTTTCCACCCCTTGGAATATAAATTTGCTGCAGTAATGAACAAACCTTTCGTTTTAAACTATAGCCATTCTGACTAGCCTTATCATTGCATGACTTGTGGACTTGTTACTCACTTAAACCCCAGTAAGTGTCTTTTTCTTGCTGTCTGTTCAGTTCTTCTTCATGTCTTTGTCTTTAGTCTTTGCTTGTTGTCTTTTCCTGTTTCTTTTTTCATTCCGCTATGTAGGCAGGTCTGCAAAATGGAAGGTGACAAAGCAGTTTCTGTCCATCTCATCTTCTTGGTTGTTAACCTGGTGCCAACACTCAAACTTTGCTTCCAGGCATTCATTGGAACAGCTTGGCCACTAGTGCCACTCTGCTCCAATGTACTAATGGTAACCCAATCTCCTGCATGGATTTTACTCTGCTAATTGCCTTCACTATTTATTACCTGCACAAACCCAAAGTCCGTAAAACCTTACAATAGAAGTTGCACTATTACAAAAGGCCAGAAAATTGAAACAGAAATAACTATTTTCCCTTTCCTGTCTTCCTGCGCTACCCTTCTATTTTTTCATTGCCTGTGTGTCCTTTTTTATTTTATTGTAACTGCTACCTGAATGTGTGGGCTATAACCTCTCAAAAATCCTAATGCCAGATCCAGCATCTCTCCTAAAACTGACCTGTGTTCTTTACCCAAGACCAGCTCACTTTTCTCCATTTTATTACTGGGAGATTCATAGGCTGTCTTTTTAAACAACTGGTCAGTCAGGTTTCGATTTACTGAACCTAAGTGTGTGTGTGCTTTTTAATTACTGCTGGCCCCAGCACAGCTGTTATGACCCTCACACCCCTGTGCATTCCTGACTTGCTGCCTGAGCTTGTAAACCTTCCTGCTGCACCATCCCCCATCCTTTGTTCTTTGGCTTGTCCTGATTCATTCAAACCAAATCCTAAACTGGTGCACTTTGTTTCCAACTCAGCCATTCTTGCATTAGCACTTTAAACCTTTCACACACAAACACTTGAATTCCATTAATTTCCATTGTTCTTTGTTTTAATTCCACACTTTTACTCATTATCTTTAAACCATTATCCATTTCATGCCCTCTAGTCAACAATTGCCATTCACACTCACCAGCTTCTCTGCCTTCTATCTGATTTCTTTGTCCTAAATCAAATTTCAGCACAGCACTGGTTACCTTTCTTAACAGTGGTGAAATATCTATCTGTGAAGCATGTTCTTTAACTACTGGACAGACCTCAGAATCACCTTGAGATTGTGGTGCACTGGAAAATAATAATGGAAGAAAACATCCTTGCTGTTTTCCCTTCCTTTCACCTCTCTCCTTTTCTTCACACTCACATTCCCACTCTTTTTCTGAGCACCCATCTGTCTCATGTAAGTCACCCACACATGTTTTAGGGTTCCAGTAAGATCCCGTTGCTATTGCCCTAACTTTCACCATGGGTGGTTTTCTCTCCTCGTTTCCTCTGCTTTCTGTGCTTTCCACTTCAGCAGTGGATGTTCTACATGCTAGCACTTCACAATTTTCACACCAACTGTTACATCGTTCAAAACTTTCACACAACATTCCATTTTCACTTTCATTCACTTTGCTGTTTTCTTCCTTATACTGATCTTCCTTATCACCAATAATACAAGTTAATAAACCTCTTATAACAGCAGCTGTCTTCTTTAAACCAGATTTCTGTTTTCCTGATTTTAATCCTTCCAGCCCCCTACCATTTTTTGGCATGCTCAGCTCAGCTTCTGCTCTCTCTACCTGCACTACAGGTTTCCTAGCTTTAGCCTGCTTGCTTCTGCCACTCCATTGGAAGATGGCTGACTTTAATTTAAATTTAGGCATTTCTGAGTCTACAATTATAATCTAATACAATTTGCCACCTTCGTTATGGGTTGGCCTACTTTTGCCCCTGTAAGCAAACATACATACATACACAAAGATCCTAAACAAATAAGTGCTGTATGAATGATGCATGCATGTCCCATCACTCCCTTGCACTTTAACCACTTAAATGCTGTATGAATGACGCATGCATTTCTCACCACTCTCTAGCACTTTAATTAGGGACTCACTACGACCAGCACTAACAAACATGCGGGTGTCCTCGTGACACACATGAAGTCTCTACACTTTGTTGGTTATATTCCATTCAGCAACCAAACAATGTTTTACTTCCACCGCATTTGTACACTGGGTGCCCTAAAATTCACATACATACACACACATATACATCAACAGTATTTGCAAACAAGGTGCAAAACATGGTTACCGCAAATCCTACCCGACTACGCCAATTGTTTTGTCTGACAAGGTGCAAAACAATGATTACCGCAAAATCCTGCCGACTACGCCAATTGTTTTGTCTCGGTAGAGTAATATATATTGCTCTACTTTCCCCTATTGTATTATTAATATGTAGCCGTAGAATGCCTAATCTCACAGACTTACCACTGTTTATAAGGTATTATTGTATATAACTTATCCCCACCTTCCCTTCTATATCTATAACCTTAGGCAATTAGATATAGTAAAAGACAAGCAGAAGTTAAGTTACAGTTTAAACAATGTATTAGTATTATTGATAATATTCATAAATAATAACAAAATGCAAAGTACATTTGAATATTGGCAACCATACAACCTGATTAAATGGTGATATGTAGTTCAGGTGGCACACAGTCTTCTGGTTACTTAAATGTCTCTAGTTAAGGCATCATTGATGCTCAGCTTTCAGCCACATGTCTGTTCAAAATGGCTGCTGAGCTGTGCTGTTCATTGTGTTCTCTTCAGGTTAGCAAGAGAGATGCTTCTTCATCATATGTTGGTTGGTAAGAGAGAGATACTGAGGTTAAACACATACATTTATAGATGTTCTGTCCAACCTCGAGAGCCAATAGCACATCATGGTACTTAAAGGCTTCTGAACCAAGCCAATTCCAAACAGCCATACTTCAGACCAATGGGGGAAATAGAACATCTTAATACCTGCCCCCAAACCATATGTTAAAGTACACCTTAGCCCATTTGCGGGGGTAGAATTTCCCATTGGGATTAATAAAGTATCTATCTATCTATCTATCTATCTATCTAGAAATGACTTTAGCAAGGAAACACTTGCCAAACTGGTTTAAAACACACATCCCCCAAATCCTGTCGTAAAATTCAACCAGACCCATTCCTAAAGGGGGGGGTAAACACTAAATTACACTGCTTTGTCTAAATTACAAATAAAGATATACAGTACAAAATATTCATCAAGTTATATGTAAAATCTCACATCATAACAAGCGTTTTCATACACTTTTTTACATGCCCAAATGAATATCAACACTTATCATTTTATGTATGTCAATATTGCACTGTCAGTCAGTAACAGACATGGAAACTGTCAGATTACTGCAAATGACAGGACATACAGAGAATAGCTCACAAATTTTGCACAATGGACACTACTTTGGACATGGTATATTCCATAACCCCACAACAAAAACGGCAATTAGAAGTCGACGTAAATTGTAACTTGTGATAGACTGATCTGTAACCTATAATCCCAAATCAGAAAAAGTTGGGATGGTATGGAAAATGCAGATAAAAAAAAAAGATTTATTTCTTTGCAGATTGTATGAACCCAATATATTTCATGTTTTATTTAGTCAACTTCACTTCATTTGCTAATATACATCCACAGAAAAGTTTTTGTGCTTCCGTGCACAGGTTGTAGGAAAAATATAATCTCAGTACAACTAATATATTCTTGTCAAAATTTCTGTAATGTATAACTGTATCATTTTATTAGAACAATTACCAAATATAAAGAAAATAAATCTCCAAAACTGAAAATCAAAAAATTAAAAAACAAAATGTCATTATTAAACATGCAATAAATCCTTTGTCCTAAGCATGGCCATGTCTTCTGTTGTTATTATGCCTGAGGCATTATTTTTTGTACCAATGCTGAGGAAAAGATAATGTTTAGGCTTACCATTAAACTGAGTCTGACCTAATAAATTTGAGACAATATGGCATTGTTGAAGATTACACTCTTTTTACAATAATCCAGCGAGTATCACGGTTCAAGTTCATGATTGTGTTCTGTTGTTCACTTATCTATGTAGCGTAGAATCTGTTCCCTTGCTATGCTGCATTCAATCTGCTCATACCTTGTATTCCAATGCAAGGAAAATGGCATGCCCCGTTTTGACTATTGTAATTGTTTTCAGTTTTATAGTCTTCAGTGGTCTGCCCAATCATTATCGACAGATGTAAAACCATGTCAAATTATTTTTCTCTTTAACCAGCTATTTCTCAAGATTATATCTATGCCTATAATTTTTAGTAGGTGATGAGGACTTATTTTTATCCATTGACTTGTGCCTGTCAGTGCTTTTTTATTCAAACTGTGTTTTGCTTCACTATAACTTCATCAATCACTAAAAGCGGAACCTAAGTTACTACAAACTTAGTTTTAGAGTTAAAGAATGGTTATCCTCAGGGCCTTTCAAGACTGCCATAAAAAAAAGCAATATTTAATAAGCATATACATACATGTAAAATAATTCTGCATGATTGGTTGGGCCAGGCATCTAAAATACACTTGTGAAGTTAGGAATACCATATATTCAGTGTAGTCAACAGTTTGATAATAATTTAGAATCCTGAAAAATGCAATATGCCTTACTCTCAAAAGCACTGAGTTTTTTTTAGACTGTATATATCACATAAAAGTCATGAATGAGACAGTCTTTAGAATATAAGACACGTATATTTAGTATTTGTTTTTAAACAATATAAATGCTTACATTGGAAAAACAGAAGTTGTGCAGTGTTAGAAGATCCTTCTTAGATATTACGTATGTTTCTGAGTTGTTTTTCTTTTTTTCCTGCATTTCGTTTGCACTAACATCTCAAGTAACTGGGACACATTTGTGTGTTTGCCAATCTATTTGCCAATTACTGTAAAAGGCTCCATTTATAGCTGCAAATATTTGTGAAACAAACCAAAATAAAGTGCATCAAAGTTGTAATAAAAAAGCATGCATTTTATAATTATAAAACAGAAAAGTAACTTTTCAGCATTTGCACTGATATGTTAAGATACAAATAAACACCAGTAAATATTAAATTCATTTTAGCTTTGTATAACTTATTTTTACTGATTTTTTGAAACAGCATAATAAATAGTTACATTAATTAATATTAAATTTTACCTTTATTTTCTCAGTGTAACCATTTTCACTGTGGTTAAAGACCTTGTGAGCACCATTTTTTACTGCTAGGTCCATGCCTTCTTGAGTTCCTGCTGTGCCAAAAACTTTCATTCCAAGGACTCGTGCTATTTGACAAGCTGCCACACCAACCTAGAAGAAAGCAATATGAAGAATGAGACATGCTAGTATTGGCAAAGGTGGCATGTTTGCCTTAAAAAGTAGCATGAGTTTCCTCATAAAATTGGAAGAAGGAAGCAACGTAGTCAAATGCTCAGGGTGTACAGCCAAGTGGGACTCAAGGTAGTAAATGCTTTAAAAAAATCTTGAATTTTAAAATGAAGAAATAATTACATGACTGAAGTGTAGGCTTTCACCGTAATTTCTTTAACAGAAATATTATATGAGCCATTTAGGAATGACAGCCATTTTTATACATATTCTTCATCTTTCGGCTGCTCCCAGTAGGGGTCTTCACAGCAGATCATCTGTTTCCATGTTCTCCTGTCCTCTGCATTTTGTTCTGTCACACCCACCTCCTGAATGTCCTCTCTTACCACATCCATAAACCTCCTTTTAGACGTTCCTCTTTTCCTCTTGCCTGGCAGCTCTGTCCTTAGCATCCTTCTCCCAATATACCCAGCATTTCTCCTCTGCACATGTCCACACCAATGCAATCTTGCTTCTCTGGTCTCGTATCCAAACCGTCCTACCTGAGCAGATCCACTTATGTACTAATTTCTACTTCTGTCTGTCCTTGTCACAACCTATGCAAATCTTAACATCACCTCCAGCGCTGTCTCCTGTCTTTTCTTTAGTGCCACCCTTTCCAACCCATATATCATAGTTGGTCTCACTACCATCTTGTAGACCCTCCCTTTCACTCTTGCTGGTACCCGCCTGTCACAAATCACTCCTGACACTCTTCTCTACCCACTCCATCCTGCCTGCACCCTCTTCTTTGCCTCTCTTTCACACTCCCTGTTACTCTGAACTGTTCATTCCAAGTATTTAAACTCATCCACCTTTGCCAACCTATATCCTCAACATTCCTCTGATCTCCCTCTCATTCAAACACATTCTGTCTTGGTCCTACTGACCTTCATTTTTCTGATCTCTAGAGTATATCTCCACCACTCTAGGGTCTCCTCAACCTGTTCCCTACTATTATTACAGATCACAATGCCATTCACAAACATCATAGTCCGTGGAGACTCCTATATAATCTTGTCTGTCAACCTGTCCATCATCACAGCAAATAAGAAAGGGCTCAGAGTCAATCCCTGATGTAATCCCTCCTACATCCTGAACGCATCCGTCACTCCTACTGTAGACCTCACCACTATCACACTGCCCTGTTACATATCCTGTACCACTCTTGCATACTGCTCTGCCATTCCCGAATTCTTCATACAATACCACAACTCCTCTCTAGACACACTGTGATATGCTTTCTACAAGTTGACAAAGACACAATGCAACTCCTTCTTGCCTTCTCTATACTTCTTCATCAACACTCTCAGAGCAAACATTGCATCTGTAGTGCTCTTTCCCAGCATTAAACCATGCTGTGGCTTACTAATCATCACCTCCTTTCTTAACCTAGTTTCCACTACTCTTTCCCATAACTTCATGCTGTGGCTGATCAATTTTTATCCCTCTGTAGTTACTAGAGCTCTGCATATCATCCTTATTCTTAAAAATCGGTACCAGTACACTAATTCTCCACTGCTCAGGTAGGTATCCTCTCACTTTCCAAGATCACATTAAACAATCTTGTTAAAAACTTTACTTGGACCAACAACCTTCCCATTCTTCATAGTTGTCCTTACTTCATCCTTGCTAATCCGTTGCACTTCCTGGTTCACTACAGTATCTGCACATCATCCAACCTTCTCTCTCTCTTTCTCTTTATTCACCAACCTCTCAAAGTACTCTTTCCGTCTATTCAACACACTCTCCTCACTTGTATGTTTCCATTATTATTCTTTATCACCCTAACCTGCTGCTCATCTTTCCCAGCTCGGTCCCTCTGCCTAGCCAATCGGTATAGATCCTTTCACCCTCATACGACTCATCATACACCTTTTCTTTAGCCTTTGCCACCCCTCTCTACATCTTACCACTTATCCCCTTGTATTCTTGTCTACTTTCTTCATCTCTCTATTTATCCCACTACTTCTTTGCCAACCTCTTCCTCTATATACTCTCCTGTATTTCTCCATTCTACTACCAGGTTTCCTTGTCCTCCTCCTTTGTCCAGATATCACACCAAGCTCCCTTCTAGATGTCTTATTCATCACTTCTGCTGTAGTTGCCCAGCTGTCTGTTAACTCTTCATTGCCACCCAGTGCCTGTCTTACCTCCTCCCTGAACTCTACCTTACAGTCTTCCTTTTTGAACTTACACTATTTGATCCTTGGCTCTGCCCTCACTCTCCTCCTCTTCGTGATCTCCAACATCATCCTACAGACCACCTTCATATGTTGCCTAACTACGCTTTCCCCTGCCACCACTTGGCAGTCTTCAATCTCCTTCAGATTGACCCACCTGCATAAGATATAATCTACCCGTGTGCATCTTCCTCCACTCTTGTATGTCAGTGTTTTTCCCTCTTCTTATAATACATATTTACCACATCCATAGCCATCCTTTACGCAAAATCCACTATCACCTAACCTTCTCCATTTCTCTCCTTGATACCATATCAGCTCATCACCTCCTCATCCCCTCTGTTCCCATCACCAACATTTCCACTGAAATCTGCTTCTACCACCACTCTCTCTTCCTTGGATACACTCTCCAACACTTAAATCCAGAAATCTTCTTTCTCATCCTTTGCACACCCAACTTATGGGGCATATGCACTAACAACATTCATCATCACACCTTCAATATCCAGCTTCATAATCATCACTCTGTCCAACACTCTTTTCACCTCCAAAACACTCTTAACATCTAGTTCCTTCAGGATAACCCCTACCCAATTTCTCCTCCCATCCATACCATGATAGTGGAATTTCTTCTGGTCTCTGGCATGCACAATATATCAACCTTCCTCCTCTCCATCATATCGGCTAACTCTATTCTTTTAGCAGTCATACTGCTAACATTCAAAGTTCCTACCCTTCCTCCTGCTTCCAGACACGCCTTCCCCCTCTTCTTCTCCTTCGGCCAATAATAGCCCAATTTCCCCCAGGACCCTTTGGCTAACAGTACTGGTAGTGGCCATTGTTAATCTGGGCCTCGACTGATCCGGTATGGAAATCTGTATTGTCATCTGACAAATTTTATACTGAATGCCCTTCCTGATGTAACCTTCCCCATTTATCTGGGCTTGGGGGCAGCAAGAAAAAACACACTGGTTAGTGCATCCCCATGGCCATCAGTGTTAACTCTCAATATAAGGTCCAAAAAGCTGTCCATGCAAGTAAAAACAGACCATCGTTGGGCAGAGAAAACAAAACAAATCCATCTGAGAGACAGCAGTAACACCTGGGGCCTCATGTAAAAACGGTGCATAAGCACAAAAATGTTGCGTATGCCTGTTTCCACACTCACTTTGAGATGTATGAAAACTAAACGTCATAGAGCCACACACATTTTCATGGCAGCTTCGCACTGTGTGGTGTCCCTTTCTTTTTAAGATTTGCATCCATAACTCGGGATTTATCAAATACACCAAAATTAATTGCATATCATTTACAAATGTAACTCACTTGATTGTAATCATTCTGTAACAATATAATGGTGCACGGAATGGCCAAACTATTCCAACTACCATAGCTGCTTTAGTGGTGTTAGAAGACATCGTAAAGGGAAGAATTAGAAGACAGCGCATATTTATGGATGATAATGACTGGCTTCTAAGTCAATTTCGATTTCCAGGAGCTATACTCTTGGACCTGTGTGTTGAACTGGCGTCAGCTTTACAAAGGCAGACTTTGAGGAATTGTACTCTACCTGCTCCTATGCAAGTTTTGTCCACCCTCTGGTTTATAGCTATAGGAGCTTTTCAATGTGAACTTGCTGATGACTGGGTATTACACAATCATCATTGAGTCGCACCATGCCAGCTGTATGGGATGGTATTATCTGCTTGTCACCCATATTTACAGTATACGATTTCCGTACACTGTTGTTGAACTGGCGAACATCAGAGCGCAATTTGCAGCAATGTCCACTTTTCCAAATGTAATTGCAGCAGTCGACTGCACGCACCTTGCTATTGCAACGGCATTGGAGAAGTTACATCAGCCAGACACATCTTGATTGCTTCATTTCAAATCCACTGTGGTGGCACATTTATGAAAATTGTATCACTGTCCAAATACTTATGGACCTAATTGTATACAACATCAAAAGTGTAAAGGTGTAAGTGGCAGGGCCAAAATATTTAAAGTTACTAAAATATTTAAAGTGACTTGAGGCTTTCAATGACAACCTGTCTAACAAGTAATATTTCTGAAAAATATGTTGGTCACTGCAACCTGCCATGGGCTATAATAAAAACTGAGCTTACAGACTTATTTTCCTGGCATATAACCTCAAAAAGCACAATAAATTATTACAGAATGCTACACATGCACCCTTGTATTTAAATCAAATATTGGTTATGGAACAAAGCTAATGCACATTATTGATTTAAATAACTGGAGATGTATGCTCAGTTTTTTAAGACCTGTATTTATCTTCAGACAATATTGTGGTTAATGCAGAACTGGAAGACTGACTTTGAAGAAGCTATCATGTTTTACCCATTAGTAAGTATCCTTCCACATACTGTGCAGTAAAGAATAGTCAGAATTATTGATAGTGCTATAATGGCTAAAAATATCAAGCATTAGTTTGTTGCCATTGTTGCTCAACTTTAGCATACAGTATCTTATAATGAAAAATAGTTTACTTTGCATTTAACAACAAATGAAATTAATCAAATTTTTTTTCTGTGATTCGGCAACACACATGATAAAATAACAAGTTTGACAACAAATGGCAGGAGATTACTTAGGCCATCAAACATGTTATCTCAGACATAGACTTACCCCACCGCTTGCACCATGAATAAGCACTCTCTCTCCTGCCTTAGTATGTGCTCTAAAGAAAAAGAAAAAATATTTAAATTACTAAAACCACCAACAAAAATTATGCTTTCTAAAACTAGAAAATAAAGTACATAAAACAGTACAACAAAAAAACATATCAAATCTAAATTTAGGATGCACTCCTGTAACATGTGTTTTAATAGTTTGTCTTTACAGAATTATTCTCATGATTTGAGATATCCATAGCATGATTAATGAAATGGTAACTTTAAACATTGCTTATTAATAAACCCAAACAAACATGAAAAATAAGCTGCCTAAATATTTGTTAATAGGATATGATTCATCACTACACTTTCACAGAAGTTCAATAATACATATTACTGTTACTTTAATTAAAATCTTTTCAAATGTAACCTGTCTTAATTGAACCTTAGAGGTAAACACACATTAAGATTTAATCTACAATTAAACCACAACCTTCCTCAATGCTTTGGGCACATGAAGATGTAAACAGAAATACAGTGACTACTAAAGGTAGCTTTGATTAGTAACACATATTAATCTTACTTATGGACTAGACCCCGATATGCAGTGAAATATGGGATCCCAATGGCACATCCTTGCTTGTAGCTCAAATTATCAGGTAGTGGATGAACAGATTCCTGAGAAGCAACTGTGTAATCAGCATAGCCACCCGTAATTGTGCCAGTAGTAAAGACTCGATCACCTGACTTACAAAAAAATCACCAAAAGAAATAAGAACAGAAAAAAGACAACAATTCAACAAGCAACTTCATACTTTATATTGCATATTGTATTTTCAATGTAAAAGTGAAAGATAACAGATACAGTTTAAAAAAAATCAGTAATATTTTGTACTTTCAAAAAACATATCTCATTATAACAATCCACACAGATAACTTTATTTTTAAGATTATCAGTCAGGCTGCATTACACAAGTTTGAAATTATGTTAACCCAATAGGCACACCATGTTTAGCAATCTTTTCATTATAACACATGAATAAGTACAAAATTAGGGTCTAATTAGAAGGCATATATGGCAAAATAATCATGGGGATTTGACCTCTGAGAATATTTGTCAAAGGTGAAACATGGGTAGGATTTAAAGACTTAAGAGAAAATGCTAGAGAAGTCATATGCATACCAACAGTTTTAATAATTTTGATTAACTTACAATTAATATTTGGACTATGGACAAGAGGCACAGAAAATGCCTATCTGCAAAATAGAGCCTTTATTTTTAAATATTCAGAATGCCCATCCAACACATCAAACAGTGCAGGTGTAACAAGGTTCAAGTGTTGCAGCTTCATGATCATGCCCACAATGTTCATTTAGCTCATTGTCAGGAAGGTGGCACTGTAGGGTAGTAACTCCAGGACCACAGTTGAGTACCCCTGCTATAATCTGTCCTGGCCAAAGCAACTGTCACTTGCACGGCACCAATCCTTAAAATAGATAAATACTCTGTAGTTTCAATTATAGGTTTGTTTCAGATTTAGCTTGAGAATAGGTTATTTCAACTTGAAAATTTTGTATACAGTATTTTCCTCTTTTACACACCTGCAAGCACTAATAAGGCTACCTCTACCTTACTGTAGTACAGCTAAGTTACAAAACCATCACCTCAGTCAGTGCCTTACTTATGTACATTATCTGTCTGAGACAACTGTAGCTCTTTTAGTTTACCTGGTTCTCTGGTTTGTTTGCTAATGCCACTTTGACCAAGTGTGTTCTCTCCTTTCTGGAACTGGAGCAGTGTCAAATGGAATGTATATAACTTCACGCAAAACTAGAAACATATGGTAATTCGACACTACTGAGGTAGCCCAGGTACTACTTGATAAGAAGTCTCTTACCTTGAATATTTTTACATGATCTCCAACAGCTTCAATGACTCCAGCCACATCTGTACCAGGTGTATAGGGCAGAGCTGGCTTTCTTGCATAGGTTCCTGACCGGATGTATGTTTCAACTGGGTTCACTCCACAGGCATACACTCGAACTAATACCTATTTTGTAACAGGTATTGTCTGTTAAAGACATTCTCATCAGGACAGGTTGTGTGTACAAAAGGTAAATCCAGAAAATCACAAAATAGCAAATGTGGTTCTACAAGCCTTTGAGGGAAAAACGGAAGTGAAAACTAAAAGGGAACTTGGCTTAGCAGCATTGCTATCCTGACCTTCACAATTAGATGATACTCAAGATGTACTTATCAGCACTCAGACTTAATTAAATGTTCCAGTTGAAAGACTTAATTCCCACATTAAGTCAAAACATTAGATCAACATAAAAATGGCAAAAATGACATTCAGTGCAACATAGCTCAAGTTTTTGAATTCAGCAGGGGTGTACTTTTAAGCACAAAAAACATATGCTCTGCATTCTACAAGTATGATGAAGGTCAGATGATGGTAGCAAGATACTGTTGATTTTTAAATGTGATGGCCTGAATATTAGTTTTCTTGAATTGTCACGTAATTTAAATCATTATTTTGTACAATGTTAAATTCTTCAGTATTTGCATTATTTAATACATTTTTTCCATTTCCAGTTAAGCAATATTGGAAAATTAAAGTGTTTTCTCATGTAGAACACAGACTAGTTTGTTTATTCTTTTACTCCAAGTAAAACTGACTACAGCAATGTTTTTCTGTACGTCATTGAGAGCAGTATATTTGCTGCAGGCAGCCAAGTCAAATCGTGCTACATTAGCAAATACAAAAACATAAATGCCTTACAATTTAAATTTAGTGTCAATGGCAAAATGCTCCTTCTAACACAACTTATTAGTGTGTATATTCTGATCAAAAGATGCTGACCTCCTTGAAAATCCATGGACACACAGAACTTTTGTAGGAAGTACAGCTTTTAGCTACAAAGCCCTTAACTTTAAAGTGATCTGCCTGCCAGTTCAGGGGTATTGTATTGGACACAGCATTTACAGTCAGGCAAAAAGCCTCATTATTTCAGCACAGGTTGTTCTTATCCCTGATGCTGATTAAGTTGTTGTTCATATCTGAAAAAAAAGATCTGTTAACTATTTTCCTTAAATGATGAGATGTGTTAATCACCAAGAGCTGTTATTAATCTTTCTCCATTCTCATTGTGTTTTGGTACCACCATTGTAACACTGGTGCCATGTTGCTACTCCTAATTACAGAATAGGACTTGAGAGTGGCTGGGAACCTATGGCATCACTGCTATGTACTCACAGCACAAAACCATCAAATTAATAAATTTATGGACTCAGGCATATAGCTTAACATATTGTGAGGTGTCTCGGAAGGGATAGTAGTGACTTTGTCAAGGTTGACTTAAAGGAACACTATCCCCCCAAAATTTTGATTTTTTATACCCATGTAGTTTGTTGTGGTAATCAAGAAAATTGTTTATGTTTTCATAGAGAAAAATAAAGCTTCTGTTACAACAGGACCCAATGGTGACCAGCACTTGACAACAGTAAACAATATCAAAAAATTCCATGAAGAAAAACCTTGTATTACTTGTATTGCATAATACACATGTCATGTCATCCAGTTGTATGCTCACAACATGGAAAACACATGTATTTTCTTGCTAAAATATTGTTAAATAAATGCCTCTGGAAAACAAAAGTAGTGCACAAACAGGAAGACCTTTCACATGAGTCTGCGCTTCTGAATTGAAGACAGGACTTTTGACCAATGAATGAGGAGAAAAAGGGGGGGTCTTCAATTCAAAAGCATGACCATGTGTGGAAGGGCTTCCTGTTTATGCACTATTTTCATTTTCCAGAGGCATTTAATAATATTGTGGCAAAAAATATATGCATTTACCATGTTGTGAGCATGCGACTGGATGACTTGACATGTGGATTATGCAACATGAGTAACACGAGATCTTTTTATGGGCATTTTTGATATTGTTTCCCGTTTTACGGTGCTGGTCACCACTGGGTCACATTCTATCAAAAACTTTGTCCTTTCTCCATGAAAACATGAGATGTAAAACTTTTTCTCAGCCACCACTGCAAAGTACATGAGGTAGGCAACATATAAAAAAATATCTTTTTTTTATTAATTAATTCATTACATTTATATAGCGCTTTTCTCAGTACTCAAAGCGCTATCCACACAGGGAGGGGTGGAGTACTCCTTTAACTTCAACTTTGTTTATTTTAAAGAACTCAGAATCACCAGACATTTATTTTTTTGTAGCAAATGTTGCTAACCATAGTTTGTTTTCCTCTCCTTAATTCCAAGCTGCCTAGATCTTCTGCAAACAGTAGAGTGAAAGTAAGTGGATCCAACTATAAGAGCTGAATTAAAATGATGTGTGTTCTTGAATGTAAATGTTGCATGGTTATTTGTGTTTCTGTTGTTAATTTGTACTTGTAAACCTATTCAAGTGCTCTAAATCTATTCTCAGTGAACACTAAAGAATGAGAATTATTTTTGATGGTGTATTTTTCTATGTTTACACACGTGGCACATATAACTTATATTGCATATATGCAATGGAGAAACTGAATCCCCATTTACAAATGTTTCTGCAGAGTTTGTTGACATAAAGGTTCTTCATTATTTGAGGGTTTACTCCTGAATAGATATGTATGGAAAATATTTTGAGCAGCCCCATATGTCACAAGCTCTCAGCCACAATTTGAATAATAGGTTTCTAGTTTGCTTTTCCAATAGCAAACACATGCCAACACAATAAATAGCAATCAAGCAGACGTCCAGTTTCCTTGATTATACGTCTTAAAGGCAGAACATGACAACAAACTGTGTGCTTTGTATTAATTTTACCTCATTGGCTGCTGGGTCTCGTATTGGTATGTGTGACTGCAACTTGAGAACAGACGGTCCTCCAAACTCTGACACTCTGATGGCTCTCATTAATCTACCTGTCGCCATACTTTAATCTAAATTCAAAAGAGACAGTTTAAAGTTAATGTTCACAAAAGAGTAGTCTTTAACTTGTTAACTTACTGAGGGAGTGCGTCATCTTGCGCTGTAAAAAAATGGCACTGTCGACTTTTCTTTAGTAATCTAATACAAATTAGTATTGGAGGACTGAGCATTGACCAAACTAAAAGGAATGGCTGTTAACAAGGACATGTAAAAATAACCTGCAAGAAAATGACGGTCACCTAAAAGTGTAACATTGCAAATCCTGTTTTTCAATAGAGAGCACATAAATCGCGCTGCACTAATACTTTTTGCGACTCTTTGCTCGAGATTTTTTAGCTTGACAATTACCTGCTTTGATGTTTAAGTAGATAAACCTGCTACAAAGACAGCACCAAAAGCCGTATGAAACCAATTATACACTTCGAAGCCAGTTTCAGACTTTGAGCGTGTGTCAACTACACTAGTCCGCAGGTAACACGGCGCTTCTTAATTGGTTCCGTTATCTTTTCTCGTCATTGGTGGACGGTTCTGTTAAACGGATAATGCAATCTTTAGATTTCGTTTTACTACATATAAAGCTATATATAAAAACAATCACTTGTTTAGTTGAGTGATACACTTCGCGCTTGCCACGGCTCTGAAATGGAAAATGTATTGTAGCGTCCTGGGTCCGGATCGAAGAGGGACACGCCCTTCAGGTGTCAGAAGGGGCGGGGCTACCTGGAGACGCACGAGCACGGTTCCCCGCGGCAGCGAGCCAGCGACTACAGTCGGTCAGCCCCTGGGATACAGCAGAGTTACTTTATTTTGTGAGCCAAAACAGGGAACACATAAATAAAATAACGACCTTCTCGGGGATTGGGGTTTATCTTCATGTAAGTCCGGGGGGTTGGATGCCCGGGAGAGGGTTATTAATTTCCTTAATGTGCGCAGCAGAATTCGTGCTGCTGCCCACTGTTTGATAGCCACTGATCTACTACATCGCCTTTGCAGATTCGTCCGATGTTTGTTAAAATTATACAGTAGGTGAAACTTGAAATAAGGGCGTGAATTGAAAAAAGTAAACTAGTTTCGGAATGAAGGGCCGCAGTGTGAAAAACACGGACAAACGACAGTTTTATAAAAACTGCCTGGGCACACAGCCTGGCGCCTAGGACGGCAGCCACAGTATCCAGCATCCTATTTTCGCTGCACAACTTGCTGCCAGGTAACCAGATCACTTGAATGCTGTACAAACCGAGAGTTAAAGCCGACATGCCCTGAAGACGACACCTGCTCAGGTTCCATCTTACACTTAGCAATTTGCCTTGAATGCTTCTTTACATGATCCCCAATGAGTCCTACAATCTCAGGGCAAGTGAGGTTTTCTTGTACTACTATGGTGTATGTTTCACCTTTGTCCAATCCACTAGCACTACCATTCCCAGTTTATGTAACCAAACCAACATTTTCCAGAGCAAAATTACTGGTCTCATTTACACCAAAACCTCTTTCACTGTAGCGTACAATGGAGTAAAAATGCTTAATTGTGGTGTTTTCCTCCCATTAACGGAATGCTAATACTGCAAATCTGAAGACACTACAGCACTCATGGATATGACTAAGCAAAAAATATGAAGCTTCAATGTTACATTTTAATATATTGTGATTTTAACTCTACAAGATCTTATTGTAATGTCTATATTTTATTATTATTAGTATCGTCAATAGAGAATACTGTGGCTTTTAAAAACATTTTGGTTTTTTTTACATTCTTATTGGATTGATTGCTTTTTATACTTACAAGATAAGTATTATCCATTTCAGTAAGTATTACCCAGTATTACATTTAAGGTGACAGACTACTTCTGTCTAAACTCATCAATGCTCTCTGGCTCTGTTTCATTCTGGGAGGCTGGCTTTAGTGTCAGAGTTTAACAGAAAAAGCCATATCTGGACCTGGCCAATATAAATAAAAGATTAAAATGAGCAAAAGAACACAGACATTTTAAGGAATTTGACTGCAAAGTGTATTATGGTCAGCAACCTGGAGTCGTCTTATCACTGTTGCAGACGCACTAGCACTTGGCATGTATTTAAGGAAAAAAGTTAACTGAGAACATGTAAGGCATATGTTTCTAAAACTACACACTCTGGCGTGCTTATCCTCTTACACATCTGTGTATCTGGGCCTCCACCTTCTTCTTCTGTTCTGGTTTGATCCAGTTTCCTCTTCTCTCAAGGCAGTATTTATACACCTTTGTATGACAATTTCAGTTTATTGGCAGTCTGTCACATGGAATAACACTTTGAAAAAAATAATAGGCTGACATGTTTCTTGAGAAAGCTGTTCATTTTGGCTATTTTTGAACCAAGAACTGAATTTTAGTGATGTCAGTAACCTTGCAATCCAAGTAAACAGAATAAACATATTTAGCAGTGCTAATGTAGTTGCAAAGATTTCTCTAATAACCATTTAGCATTTAAACATGACTAATTAAGGATACACTAAGGGAATTTACCATTAGGTCACTGGAGGAATGGTTGCTGAAAATAGGGCTTTGCAGTTGGTATATATTATTTAATAAAACACTACTTTGTGTGTGTGTGTGTTTGGTCCCTCTGAACAATCTGATTGGTCAGTTTTGCTTTGGTTGCTCAGTCAAACATGAATGACAAAGTTAGTGCCGGACAAAAGAGGTTGAGACACACAATAATACCAGGGAAAGCAGTAGGTGGAACATTGAAGGTACACTTAAGGCAAGAGATATCTAATATCAAGTATTTTTAATTCTACCAGAGGTAATGTAGCTAGTGTGAATAACAAATTAATAACTTGTCATTTCAAGCAGTAGTAGCCATTAGCAATATTAGTAATGTTTTGACTATAATTTTAAACCAGTTTAATGTTTTTTTGATTAAAACTATCAATTTCTATCAAAAATATGAACATTTCTGGGTGTATCCCTGAAGTAGTATCTTTCTTGTAGCGTGGTGACCAGAATTGCTCGTAGAATTCCAGAGGCAGTCACACTAGTGCAATTTATAGACTAAGCATAATGTCCCTCAATTTATATTCAACCATGTAACCTAACATGTTATTTGCCTTTTTAATAGCTTCCGCTGATGAAAATTAATGTGTCAACATAAGCCACAAAATCCTTTTCAGAGGTTGGTTTTTTTAGAACAGTATCTCTCATCTTGTATTTACAGCATAATTGATGTTCCTTTTGTACATATGTAGCACTTTACACATTTCTACATTAAACTGCATTTTCCTAGTATCTGCCCAGTTCTGAAGTTTGTCCAGGTTTGTTTTTATTGTTTTTGCTGTGTGCTAAGTGTCTTCTGCTGTCCAATTTTAATATCCACTATGAACTTGCTGAACATACTGTAATGAACCACGGGGTGCAAGAGAAGGAAGAATGGACTTTACACTCTTTGCAAAACTTGTGTTAGCTGGACAAACATGCTAACTCATTCATCAGCCGCTCCTCAACACTACCCATTTCTTCTGCGTTTCTGGTGGCTTCATCCCTATACACAATAAAAACAAATGTTTTAGGTCAACAAAAACATTTATGCAACAGTTTGCAGCCAGCTTTTTGAGTTATGTAAATTAAGTAGATACAACATACTTCAATGAGTAAGGTGAATTATCTTTTCCTTTACATTTAAAAGTATTTTTAATTACAATATACTTAATAATTATCACCACACACACCCAAACATACTCACATGCACACACTTAAGCCAATTTAGCAACAATTCAGTAAGAAAAGACCCCAGAAGACATGGAGAGAACATGCAAGGTCCATGTGGGAAACATCTGGACATGAGCTCTGGACTCAGTATTGCGAGGCAGCAGTGCTACTACCTGGCTACTATGCCACCCCTTTACATGTCATGATTTTAGTAAGTATAAATACTCAGCAAATCTGCACACAGTGCCTCCCGTGGGTAGACCATGGGCAATATGGGCTTGAGAAAACCCAATTAAATAATGTACTGGCCCAATTTGGGCTACTACAAGGGGCTGTAGAAAACATCCATGGAGTGGCTCCTTAGCAAAGTTCTCTTAGTGGCCCAAGATGGGTTAATTCCTGGTAGTGCAAGTTCAGGGAGTCCTTCATTGCCCCAGTGAAGGTTTGGTATCGCTGGCCAATGTTTCCCACTTTTTAATGCTGTCAACGAATAAGTAACGCAGTGAATTAGTATTTTCAGTGAATTTTAGATTTTGATTGTAGAAGAATAAATAACAATTTGAACAACTTCCAACATATCATTTTTATATTGGTCAAAAATAACCAATTTTTATATATTTGTGATGTTTTTATTTCCAAAGTTGTACCATTGCAAAAAAAAAAGAAAAAAAAAAGAATAGAGTAGAA
Source organism: Erpetoichthys calabaricus (assembly GCF_900747795.2). Classification (NCBI taxonomy): domain Eukaryota; kingdom Metazoa; phylum Chordata; class Cladistia; order Polypteriformes; family Polypteridae; genus Erpetoichthys; species Erpetoichthys calabaricus. The sequence continues at coordinate 52,608,153 of NC_041403.2, forward strand.
GCTGGAATAGTACCAATAAATGCAAAGGCAGAGTGGTGGCTCTGAGGCTAAGGATCTGCAATGGTATCCCGAAGGTTGCCGGTTTGAATCCCCGTCACTGCCAAAAAGAGATCCTACTCTGCTGGGCCCTTGAGCAAGGCCCTTAACCTTCAATTACTCCAGGGGCACTGTACAATGGCTGACCCTGTGCTCTGACCCCAAGGGGTACGCGAAAACTAACAAATTCCTAATACGAGAAATTGTATAAGGCAAAATAAAAAAAAAAGGCATTTTGTGTTTTTTAAGAATACCGGTAAATAGTTTAAAGCCACAATAGTATTGTGTTTTTTAATTAATTTTCCTATTGATTAACCAATTCTAAATCTTAATAATTACATATAATTTAATTGATAAAAAACAATTTAACACCAAAAAATGTTTCAAGGAAAGGACCAGTCCAATATTATGCAGGTTAGGTGAGCTAGTGGTGCTAAATGTATCCTATGCTGTGTGTGTTAGTGTGTTCACCCTTTGATGGGCTAGTGCACTGTCCAGGGGTTGTTCCCGTCTGTGCCCAAAGCATGCTGGAATAGGCTCCAGGTACCCAGCAACTCAACCCTGGATAAGCGGGTATGGTATGGACTTTTTCAGATTCATAACCAAAATTGGGCTCCATTTTTGTTTGTCCACAATGGGCTAGTGTTTTGGAGCCAACATTACCTCCAATGTGCAAATCCAGTTTGGGCCATTGTTGGTTGCACACATATAGTTAATATGTTTGCAAAAACTGAGCCTACACTGGCCCAATGTCAGTTTTTTTGCTGGGTAGAAATATTTGTTTTTTTAGTTAACAACATTTTACAAATTTAATAGTTCAAAATATTTTTTACATTATTTTTTAGCATTTTCAAGTTGAATTGTGACATGGATCACACAGTACTCTTGGGAAATCAGTTTTCTGCAATTTTACTCATTTACTAATATACTCACATCAGTAACTAAACCAGTAGGCCTATCTTGTGGTGCATTGTGCCATGAGATCTTTTAGCTATCCTCCAAATATTTTAGAAGCAATAATTTAATAGGTTATCACAAGAACTGCCTGAAAAAATCAAAGCAATTATATTGTGCCTTGGTTCTGTGGATAAAGTGTACTTTCTGTATTATTTTAGTCTCCTGTGTAATATTAGAGTGCAATGAAAAGTGAAGCAAATTTTTTTTAAATCATTAGTGTTATACTGCAGCGCTTCCTAAAGCACAATATATTGTGTCAGTGATTCACCTAGCTTTAGTTCCCAGCCCCAATGTGTTTGGTGTTAGCAATGTAATTGCCCAAGTAAGTCAGAGGAGTCCAGAGACATAGTTGGGGAGTCCAACCAGGCCACTCCATTTAATCTTAAACAAACATACAAGTGCTTGATAGCACTGCAAAAAAACAAAAACAAAAACAAACAGGTCTTAAACAACTGGTTGCTTTCATTATAACAGTTTTGGCTCCAAATGTGATGCCTCCTTCCAGGGACGTCCATCATGAGAAGGGTCCAATCAGATTGGGCATCTTCTCAAAACTAAGACAAAACAACGACAGTGCTTTCCCTATCAACTTTGGTGCTTTTTTGCCTAGTCCTTGTAGGATATGCTCTTACAATAATACCATCCATCCATCCATCCATCCATTTTCCAACCCGTTGAATCCGAACACAGGGTCACGGGGGTCTGCTGGAGCCAATCCCAGCCAACACAGGGCACAAGGCAGGAACCAATCCCGGGCAGGGTGCCAACCCACCGCAGGACACACACAAACACACCCACACACCAAGGCCAATTTAGAATCACCAATCCACCTAACCTGCATTTCTTTGGACTGTGGGAGGAAACCGGAGCGCCCGGAGGAAACCCACGCAGACACTGGGAGAACATGCAAACTCCACGCAGGGAGGACCTGGGAAGCGAACCCGGGTCCCCAGGTCTCCCAACTGCGAGGCAGCAGCGCTACCCACTGTGCCATGTGCCGCCACAATAATACCTTAATGGAAAAAAAAGTTTACAAAATTTATAATTAAAAATCTATCTATCTATCTATCTATCTATCTATCTATCTATCTATCTATCTATCTATCTATCTATCTATCTATCTATCTATCTATCTATCTATGATACTCTGACCTCTGACTTCATTGCTGGTCCTTGACACTCTTTAAAAGTTCACTGTCACTTTGGATCAGTGTAATCAGACATTTATATTAGCAATTAGTAAATCATACATCTTTCAATTTCTTTTCAAGCTTAATAAAAAGTCAAGAAAAGTGGCACACTTTATTGACTAACTAAAAGGAAATTCAGTGTCATCAGCAACTCTTTTCTAATGGGATAGCATGCCACTAAATCAGAGCAAACAAAAAGTCACAAAAATGAGAATATGAGATTCTCACACAAACAAATGGAGAACATACCAAATACTGTACATCTAGCCAGAAACCAGTCCTGGTAATCAAGTTCTGTAAAACCACAAAACACTCCCATCCCCCATAAAACTCTGCTGGTCACATGATAAATAATTGCACAAAAATCATGTTGAAGGTTTGAACCCTGTGAATGCCAGAAGTGATTCCACTCCGTTGGGCCCTTGAGCAATGCCCTTAACCTGCAACTGCTCCATCATGGGTATGATGTTAAAATGCATCCAGCCCTGCAAGCAGGTCCTCCAACTTGCAGGGAGAACTGGGGGGTTGGTGGGAGGATTGGTGTTCCAACCACTGTAAGAAAAACTCACCCTGTTCCATTCCATTCAAACTAGTGTGGGGCTGAAGTGTCACCTGTTGCACGGCTGCGCTCGGGTCCTAATTTGAGATCCTTGAGGAGGTTCATCATGTGGTGGCTGCAGCAATGCACTGTATCAGTACTCCCAACCTCCTCATTAGGAAGTACTGACAACATATGTTCTTCATTTCTCTGGAGAACAGTACTGAGCGTGTGAGTGGTTCTGCAGTTTGCAGAAGTGGAAGCTGAATGGCTAACCCCAATGAATGGTCCTGATTATATAATAAAAAAGGCTTCTCTTACGAGTAAAGATGGTATCTGAGTGCCTGAGGCAACAGGAAAGATGGAATGGGAGTACAGCACAATGTACATTATGAATACAGCACTGCAAATTAATTGAGCAGAATTATCCTTTTAAGCTTGACTTGGTAGAATATGTGCTTTCTTACAAGTATTACAAAATATTTTCTACAAATTCTATAAAAAGGAAAGCATTCTTGGAATTTTATAAGAAATGTAATTTTCATAAAAAGCTAAGCAAGCTGCACATGTATTACAGCCTCCAATGGTTCCTTAAAACTAAAAGGGTGTTCATGGTAATAAAAGGTGTGATGACAATATGCTGTGTGACTTCTGCAATACTCTCATTTGCACCTCACTCACGTCTTTACTAAATTCCTGTTTTGGAAAACAACAAAGACCAGGAGAATTTACCAACCATATGACTTAAAAGTCTTATGGAAAGAAGCTTTATTTTTAAAAATGGTAGAATGAAAGTAGCAAAAAAAATTATGTGAATTTTGCATTAGCTGCCTGTACGTTTGTGAAATAGTCACACATTTCAAAAACATGCACTTAGGTATAAATGACAGCCTAGGAGTAACTGCTCAGCCCATGAAATGGCATTTCTCCAGGCGTTGTTTCCTGTCTTGTGCCTCATGAGACTGAAGAGTTCAGAATTTGAATGTATGATTGTTATCCCACATGAATGAATCCCAAATAGTGCGGTCGTATTTTGGGGATACCGCTCCCTGATCTTTTGGTATTTAAGGGAATGATAGGAAAGAAGAACATTATGCCATCCACCCCTTTCACAGTAGTCGTTCTTCCTATAGTCGGGATATACAAGTCTTCTGTGCCAGCCAGTATTGACTGAGGCAGGAAATAGTGGTCACCAAGAGAGTATCTTTTCCGAGGATTTCCCAGTCTCCTGTCAACATGTGCCGTCGACATTTCAAGTTTTAACGTTGAGTGATTTTAATTTAGTGTTAATTTATATTGTAATGATCCAGTCTCAGCATTCGTTTGGTAGACCTTTGTCAGATCTTTAACCTGTTTGTAGCGAAGTGGTGGGCACAGTTGCGACTCTGCCTCTCTTGACTTCACAACTCCTTTAAAATGATTTTACAATATGTGAAACTGTCTTCCTTTAACTAGAAATGGCATTTTCAAGAGCATAACAATGACTGGTAAAATGGTATTCTAAAGTAAAAATTAATCATGTTGGATTTTCTGCGGTTACATAGTGGAAAATAAGAAAAGAAATAGACTGCGAAACTGGTGGCAGCCAAAAATGACTCAAATGCAAATATGGCTCAAGTGCAAATAATGACTACTACACGTGGCTGGTTACAAATGCGCGTCTTTGCGCAAAACTCATACGCCAAGCGATGCAAAACTCCATTGGTCAACCAGTATATTATTGACGTCGATGTACAGCCAATAGAAGATTGATAAGTCGCCTAGTTCTTTCTCATTGGAAAATAACTTGTACGTCACGAAGTTTCCTTGACAACACTACAGTCAGTAGAAACATTCGAGTTGTGTTAAGGTAGCAACTTAGCCTAGCAACAGAAAACAGACATGCCTACTTTACATTAACTACTTACTCGCAAGAATAAAAGTCTCTTATCGCGTGGCAGGTAACTTGAGGTTACGCTGCAGACTTTGTTTTACACCGTTGCGAAGTAATCTTTTGATTAGTTATACTTGTGAACAAATTAACATTTAATAAGAATTAAAATAATAGTTAATTGTTTTCTGTGGGCACTCAACTAATGTCCATCAGATACAAAGCATTAATGTTTTTGTCTGTTTTTTTATCCAAAGTAGAATCAATGGCATATGTGTCGACGTCCTGTCTCTCTTTGGTCAATGCGTTATTTTGATTTTGTGAGGGGTTTATGGCTTATCCGCATCTGTTAGCCCTTCTTTGGCTCGAGACAGTGACATTGTAATGAAGAGTTCAATACACGAGCTGCCAAAACAACGTCATTTTAGTCTGGTAAACTCTGGATAAAGATGGATGGATGGGTTGGAGAATAGAATGCTAAATATGTACATAATAAATTGTAAGTAATTTCAGATAAATACCACATCTGAAACATCACTCATTACTGTGTCTGCAATATCGATGCAGTTATTTTTATCTGTTCTTGTCCGCTTAAGAATTTCTGTCAATGCATTTTTTCTCTGGTCATTTGTAGGCTCTTCAAGTGATTTATAATATTTTATTTGTCTTGTAATTGCACTTTGTCACCTCATTTCTTTTTGAAATTAATAATTTACCAACCTGCTCAACGAAAAGTGCGAAAATGTTGGAATAAGAAGTTATATTCTTTTTCTTAAATCCAAAATATTAAAAATCATAACATCCATCCATCGTCCAACCCGCTGAATCCGAACACAGGGTCACGGGGGTCTGCTGGAGCCAATCCCAGCCAACACAGGGCACAAGGCAGGAACCAATCCAGGGCAGGGTGCCAACCCACTGCAGGACACACACAAACACACCCACACACCAAGCACACACTAGGGCCAATTTAGAATCGCCAATCCTCCTAACCTGCATGTCTTTGGACTGTGGGAGGAAACCGGAGCGCCCGGAGGAAACCCACGCAGACACGGGGAGAACATGCAAACTCCACGCAGGGAGGACCCGGGAAGCGAACCCAGGTCCCCAGATCTCTCAACTACGAGGCAGCAGCGCTACCCACTGCGCCACCGTGTCGCCCACAAAATCATAACAACAAATATAATAAAATATAAATGTATTTAAGGTTGCACATTTTTGCACAATACAGCACGAAAAGTCTGATATGACGGGTAAACACACGTATACATATGGACAATTACGTTAAGGTGAACGCTAAAACAGGATTAAGCGCGGTCAGAAAAAGTTGATTTCTCGTAGACTTTTATTTTGATACACAGAATTGCCGCGGTGACAGGAAGTAGTTATCTTGCTTTGCTCCTGGTTGCTAGCTTCACTCTGCAGCCGATCGTTGCTAGCTTCACTCCGTAAGCAGGAGCAATTGGAAAACGGCAGATGCAGAGAACGTACAGAACGCATAGGGTTCTGAATGGATACATGTGCTGCGCTGTGCTCCCTATGTTAGCCACCCCTCCCCTCCACCAGGAAAGCTGGAAAAGTAATACTTCAGGACTTTAAATCAGAATCTGAAGGACAAAGCTGTGTCTTCTGAAAAATGAGCCATCACCCACATTCCGGGTAAGCGACACGAATTACAGACCACAATTTAAGATTTTCAATAGGCAGCAAAACCATTTAAACTATATATATGCCTTGAACCTTTAATCAAAACAATGCACGTAAGCATTTTGCTAATTATTTTCTATAAATATCCACCACTACTTCAGTTGGTTTATGTAACGTGTGGCTTTAAAGTAACGTTTTAAATAACAGTAGGTTACAGTTTTTTTTTGCATTTTATTATAATTCTTATCTTTCTTTTTTACACCAACATTTCTCACTATGCAAGACTTTATATAAGTAACTGTTAAAATACATGTGTATATGGGGTTTATGGTCACCAATTTATCAATCAGTGTTTTCTTCTGCCGATTACATACCAAGAGGGACATTGAGGTTTGTTTTTTCAGTTAATACATTTTTTTATGAGTGGCTAATTAATGTTAATGTTATTCCGTACAGACCTTGACAAACTGGTGCTGTTTTCTGAATAAACTGTTTAAATCGGAATACGGTATAGATTTGAATAAATTGTTTTAGATCTGTATTAAATATATGCATGTCACAAACTTATATCAATGTGTTATAATAATGAAATATAGATTTAAATAAATGCTTGAAATCTGTAAATAATGTATTCATAAGTCAAAAACTATTGCAAAAACATGAATGTGTGAATTTAAATGTGTGTGTATATATATATATATCCTCCTTCTATCCATTTCATTACCTGTTAATTTAAGTTAAGAGCTGGCAGGAGCTAGAAGTGTAACTCAGCAGCATTGACAGGGACAATAACGTACACAAAACTTGGAAAATTCAGAACTGCCACTTAACCTAACACACACATATTTGGAATGTGGAAGGAAACCCTAGTACCTGGAGAAAAACATATAAATGGGAAGAAGGTAAAAACAACACCTAGACAGTGCCCAAGCTGGGATTTCAACCTAAAACACTATAGCAGGCAAATGTTAGCTTATTTCAACCTAAGACACTATAGCTGGCAAATGTTAGCTGTGGTACAATGTGTATTTAAATTTCTTCTATGATTTTGTTTTAATTTAATGCAGTTTAGAATTTGCCATTAGGTAATAAACCTAGTTTAATATTGAGGTTTTCACAGGGAATGCAATTCCAATAATGATTTTTCTTTTACACATTTATGCACTTGGAACATTTTAACCATTTTGCAGTAAGATTTGGAGACCTTGTAAGTGGTAGGAGTAAAATCAACATTCTTATGATAAAATAATGAGCCAACTACACAAACATAATTTTCATTTACTAAAGTAAAGAATTTTTGTGAATTAATTATTTCTGTTAATACATAGTAAGCCACTACGCAATAAAAATAACACGTTTCAAATATTAATATGAAGAGAACACTATACACGTAGATCCAGTTTAATTAATATTTTAAATATTTGTGTTTAATGATTATGTGCTATGAATCACATGGTTTAGGAGCTGGCATATTTGTTTATCACCACTATTTAAACCAGCAGCCTATTCAAGACATTGATTCTGTGACATGTGTTTCCATGGATTCTCGTTGTCTTTTACATATTTATAGATTTGTGTGAGCTTGTCCAGACATGTTTATACACTAGAGTTTGTTTTATAACCCAGGTTTGTTAACTGTGGACCGTCATTATATTAATTTAGATATTTTTATTTTTTACAATAAATAATACATCTTTTTAATTTGAATTGTCACTGTGTGCTGTATGAAGCATTGCAGTAAGCTGCAGTGTTGTTATTGGAAAATAAGTAAGAATACATTTTTTTCACATTATTATATTTAATTTCTCAGTTTTAGGAAGTGTACACTATAAATCACTATTCATTGTGAGTCTGCAAAAACAATAATGTGACCTGGGTATGTGTTGCTTGTAGTTAGGATAAAATGCTGCCACACAAAAACATGTAAGCCACGCAGGGTTGATGGGTTAAGTGTCTCTTCTATCTTCACTAATACAGTACAAGTTATCTGATACAGTAATCTTATCCTTGACATAATTGTTTTGTAGATTCCCTCTTCCTCAGTATAGTACTATAAATGTAGGTTACATATACCAGGCTGTTATTTTTCAGTATATTAGTGTTTATAATGAAAATGAAAAATCTTTGCATCTTTTAATAATTTAGTGGTAAAATATGCTGAAGTCTATTTGCCATTTTTTTTACCTAATTAAGAAAATGGGCAGTCTTCATCCTTAGATTTTAACTTTTACAGATATTGAAAATATGGACACAGTAGAACTAGACTTATATGTCACAAATTTGTTGTTAATCAAGTTTATAGTTGGAATCAAAGCACAGTAGATTAGTAATTTTAATCAGTTCTAATACATTTTTAAACAATTGATTAAAATGCTTTCATTTTCTGCTTGCAACTTTAACTTCAGTATTTAACTCTATATAAAAATGTACTCCTTTTTTTTTTAAATGATCACTTCTCAAGCTGAAAGGAGTTGAAAAAAAATATGAGAAAATATTTTTTTTTTCCAAAACATGCTAAAATATTCCCAAAAATTATACAGTTCTATAAGTTGGTTTAAAAGTACAATCAAGGAACTTGTATAATAGTGGATTGTGCAGTAGTGATGAAGTACTAATTTGCTCACAAAAAGAATGTATGGATTAATGGGTTTGAATGTTCTGCATCTCATGTTCTTCACCCAGTAATCATGTTAGAAGTTTGTAAGAAGATTGGTTATTGTGAAACAAAACACCAGTGAGTCAGCCAGCTTCAAGGAGGACACTCCTTAACCTGAACAAAATAAATAGATACAGGTGTATAAAAGAGATTGTTGCTAGGGTTTCTAAGAACCATTTGTCTTTACAGTTTGTGGTGCTCTTTAGATGTTGCAATGCATGTGTGTGTGTCAATAATGAAATAATTCTTGCTGTCAGGTTTCTTAAATTAACATAACATTGACTCCATATAGCGTATAAGTGAATGTGTAAATCCAAAGTGGGAGTGCACTAGTCTAGAATTTTAAGACTATTTATAAATCCATTTGATACATATTATAAAAAGTACTGCAATGTTTTGTGGGAGGCCATATGTGTGCCTGTTTTTTTAAATTATGTAGGTATTTATTGAACTTGTTGTTGGAGTGCTTGCATTCTGTTGCTCTTATGAACACAAAATGAATCATAAGTTCATTATATGAGTTCTTGTACAATTTTCACTGTTAAATTGTTAAGAAATTTTGCACATTATTAATAGTTTGCTTAAAAATGAATGTTACCCAAAATAACTTATGTGGTGTTTATTAAACATAACTAAAACATCTTAAGCATGATTATGCATTCTTCATACATGTGTTTTATGAATCTGCTTTATTCAAAGTAATCCAGTAAGAAGCCCAAACCTACTTGAGCAGAACTGAGATCAACACAAAGATAATTTGTATCCATCATTGTTGTCGTTTGCAGGGCAGACTCAAACCCACACATCCATGTTAACTAATATTGAGTCAGTATTTAGTGTAGCCAGCACATGTTTAGCATGTGGAGGAAAGCTCACACATTACCTGTGTTGAGTCTCAGTTTTCTTCAATGTCTTCAAAGACGAGTGTTTAAGGTTAACTGACAACTCTGAATTAGCTCTATATGAGTGTGTCCTGTAATGGATTTTCATCTTGCACAGAGGCACTTTATTTGCATTTTGCTACTCTGTAGTGAACTAAGCAGGATTGAAAAATATATGGATGTTTGTAATTCTGTGACTAGAAAAGAGGGTTCAGAAAATGAATAAATAGACTGACTTTTGTGATCTTGCAAATGGATGAACAGTTTTGAAAATTACCTTAAGAAGTGTTCATTTAATGTGTTTTCAAACTTAAATGTAAAATAAAACTAATTTAAACAGGATGTATGGACAATGTGCAAGTTAAAAAAAGTTTTACTTTTTAGCATTATATATCTTTATAGAATGTGATTGCCATAAACAAATAGACATCATTAATTAGAGTGCTGTTCATAATAAAACTCGTACCATAGGATACAATTTTTTGTATGGATGCATATTTATGTTGTAAATGAATGGGCAAATAAAGTATGTTGCTTTTTAGACACAGAAGCAGTGAATAAACTGACAGAATGCAATTTCAAATAAATAAACTGAAAACAAATATCCTATTGAGCCTACCTTTATTATGGATAAATCTGTAACTGATCTGACGTTGAAGCTTTTCCTCCCTAACTAGTTGTATCTCAAAAACATGTCCATTCTTACATTCTCAATTCTCTTTCCGATTCTGGTGTATGTACTTCATTTCTACACCAGTCTTTACTTTTGGCTTGAAGCCTGACTCCAGCTTGCCTTTGATGGCTAGAGGCCCTTTAGTGCTCAGTGACCTGGACCAATCCCTGGTAGAATTACACCCTTGAACTATTGTTAGTTTAAAAGAGTAGATCTCCAAACAAGATCTGGTGTGCTTGGACTCTACTGATATCAGTAGCCTCATACCCAGTATTGTCCCTGTGCAGTACCTTGAGCTTCCTCCATACCTTACGAATTCCCTAAATTCTGAAGTGTGGCTTCTAGAAAAGCTCTCCAAATGCCAGTGTGTGCATCTGTCTTTTAAAATCACTCCTGTTTTGCCTTTTCTCCCCTCTTTCATCTTCTCCATGTACCAGTTGCCCTTGGAAACAGTTTGCCAAGCAGTACCTTGCAAGCATTTAATGAATATCCAGTTTGCTTACTGGATAAGTAAAAGGTGTAAATGATGATGAGCTAGTAGTTAGTTAGTTAGTTAGCAAGCCACGATTGGGAATTGTACTTGTGCTGTCATTACAGTTCATCTCCGAAATTAAATCCATGGACATATGAACTCTTTTAGTAAGGAGATCATGATTAATAAATATCTTTTAAGTGAAGTAATTGTCTTGACTTCTTAAAAATGGAAAGCTTGTAATGTCTAGTTATATTAAATTCATGCCACATTCCAACAAGAAATGATATACAAAGGTGTGACGTGAAAGGGAGGACTGTTCTTACTAGAATTTTAAATCTGCAATAGGCAGGTTCATTCACTTGCAGTGTAAATTAGTGTTATGTTATCTTAAACATCTGATGTTCACATTTTAATATTTTTAAAGACAGCTCAAAATTTACAGTAATGTCTATAATTGCCCTAATGCTTCTGCATTGCTTTGTTAGTGAAGATATGTCTCTTATTGTTTTGGTAACTGGAAGTGATGGATTATAGAAAAATTGCCTACAGTCCGAATGGTCTGCTAATAACGCACATCACTAAATCTATGCATTTCAACTGGAATAGGGAAGTGTCAATATCACTTATTATGGCTTTAGTCCTGTGAGTGCACCCACATATCTAATCAATGAAATTTTGCACAGATTGTCTCTTCTCTCAAGTTTCATATCTATGTATACTTTAACAGTAAACTGTCATTTTCTTAGAAATTGACTAATCTCTTTGAGTATGTGCTTATTAGGTACAAGTTTATTTTGTGTTCTGTGTTGTTTCAAATTTGTAAACCTGTTACAAAAAGAACCAAACAATAAACATATAAAAGTGATTTGTGAAAGATTTGTTTGTTTAATCATATTTGTAAGACTGGCAAAAGATAAGTTATACATCCATTTTTTAAAAAGTCTTTCAATATTTGTTTTGGGTAAATTTAAAGGAAATACATTTTAAAAAGTCTTCATAGTTTTATTATTTACACTAGACTTTTACGCGCCTCCACTCCTTACACTTAGTTCACTATGGCTACAGAATATGAGCAAATGTGCCTAGGAATGCATGCTAGATTCATGAAGTGAAATTTACATATTAAAATGTACAATTTGCACATGCTAAAATAAGAATGATGTATATATCACATCTATTGGATAATCATATATTGAAATATGGTGAAATGAAGAAAAAAACATAAGCCATATTGATTTGAACAAATTACTGCATGTCAATAATCTCTGACACGTCTAGTAATAAAGCACAATAACTGGTCAATTAAATGGCCATACTTGCTTAAAGGATTTATCATTCTCTTCAAACAGACTTATGGAAACTTATCCACATTTTCTTTTAGTACTTAAATCAAGCTGAAATTAATTCAGTACAAAATGACCTATAGAATCCATTCTACCCATTACAGAGTGTGTAAAATGTGATTTGATGATTAAGATAAATGTAATAATAATAAAAATAATAATACATTTTATTTATAGGGGCACTTTACATTAGCAGTAAATCTCAAAGTGCAACATAAAAAGTTAAACAAAGGCAAGGCAAGATAAAAACAGAGATAAAACAACAATAATTATAGCTTTCTTGTTAATAAGCTTTCCTAAACAGAAAAGTCTTCAGCTTCTCATTAAGAGACTGTTTGGAGTGAAATTGGTTGGAGTTTGAAATCCCAGTTTAGCTGGTCATCTGTTGGCTCGTTTCACGTCTCATTTCTGTTTGGCTGCCATTTAATGAAGAAACAAATCAATTCAGAGGACTGACTCCTTAAAAACAGGGCTATTGAAATGAAGGGGAAAGGAGTTAATTAGCAGTGAAAACTGGGCACTGATTAGGAAAAGGGTTAGAATGAAAACCTGTAGCCACTGTGGCCCTCCAGGCCCGGAGTTCGACACCCCTGATCTAATATATAATACACATTTTAACACACGTCTTGATATTTATGCATGCATTAAATAGTTTATGGGATCATGCATGTTTCAGAGCACAAATGTTAAAAAGTAATATTTCTTCAAATAGACATGCTAAACTGCTACACAAGCATGCATTTTGTCCAGTCACATTGCAAAATATTATCATGCAAGTCAAATGTACAGTTAATGTTGCATCATAGTGACTGCTGAGTACTAAACCCCAATGACTGCACATATGTATGCATTATATTAACAGCAGTAAAATGCAGTTTTTGCATGAATTCAAAATGTTGCCATGATTATAAGAAAGAGCAATACTTGTAAAAGTTTTGACTAGTGTTATTGAGAGATCTAAAGGACATTCCATACCGTGACTATGTGTAACAAGTAAAACCACAGGAATTACAGTCAAACGTGTTGATATGTTTTAGAGTCAAAATAGATGTTACTTTAGTTTGGTAGATGAATGCTTCCTTTTTAGAATGGGACAAAAGCTTAATTAGCACAAGGTTGAGAGTTCATATCTCAGAGAGGGAGCAACTTACTGCGGAGCACTTTTAAAAAAATCTTTTAAAAATACTGCAATATCCATCCATCCATCCATTTTCCAACCCGCTGAATCTGAACACAGGGTCACGGGGGTCTGCTGGAGCCAATCCCAGCCAACACAGGGCACAAGGCAGGAACCAATCCTGGACAGGGTGCCAAACCACAGCAGAATACTGCAATATTTTTAATTAAATTAGAATAATGCAGTATACTTGAAAGAATTTACTAATAACTATATATCCACATTGCTCTGTTCAATGCAGGCACATGCTTTTGTTTTGCAAATGATTTACTAATGTAGAAATCTAGATTCATTTTATTGCTAGAATGAATTTGGTCATTTGTTGTATAGTAGAATATGCGTTTTTTAGGAATTCAACCACTACATTGCAGTACTTATCCAATGTAATAATCAAGCCCCACAGCAAATAATAACAATTACTTACCACACCAATTGCTCTGCCTTTACAAAAACATTACATTGCCTGGTGAGTTTTATTGAGAAATGTAATTTTCAACATGGAAATGAGGGCAACATTAAATTAATGTATCATTTTTGGTTATCCATCATAAAAAACTTTCAAAACAAACAAATTTGAAGGATTGTCTTTTAGTTCATTTTTCTAGTCAAATTTGGCTTAACAAAATTTGAAATATTGCTAACATGTTAGAAATTGTTTGAGAGAACTTGTCAAGCAAAGAAATTGATGAGTCCTCGTAATGGTGATTTCACATGTCTGATTATAGCTTTGTAGACATATCCTTCTCTTAAGTGAAAAAATCTAGTTGGTCATGAGACTCATGAGACAAAGCAGAGTACTTTAAAACTGTCCTTTCAAGAACACGCATTACATGGCCAGAATTTTGTGGTGAATGCTGGTTGGTTGAGTAAAATAATTATTTATTTTCATTGATTTGCATGAGCAGTGCAAAATGTAATTTTACTTTTGGTTGTACCTCAGTCTGCCATTGTTGGAATTCACTAATAGCTGCTGGTTTTCATAAAATCCATTCTTTTTTCAACTTAACTTCTGAATTGATTCTTAATTTTGTCAGTTTTGCATGTCTATCAAGTTTTAATTTTATTTTATCAAATAATTGTGCATTTGCTTTCAAGTTACATTAGTATTCGGCACCTTGCAGTATTCAAAATCACAGCCCAAAAAAGAAGTAGACCTGCTTATCATCATGTTTGTACTATATACTTTGTTTATTGGCCATACAAACAATATTCTCATTTTTTATTTTAGTTATAAAAACAAAACATTTTATTGTCAAAACACATTTTACATTTAACTCCCATCACCATCACTATCTGTGTTTCACTTTGGGGTGCCCATATTCTTTTGTTCTGAGTGATTATTTTTGTTTGTTGTTTTTTTGTTTTTTTTTTTTTTTCTTTTGGCCCCCAGAATCCATTGACCTTGTATTGATTCCGTGGTGGCATCTTTTTAGTAAACACTTTTGTGAACCTCACATCAGTTGTACTCCCTGGCTCTCAAAGAGTCAGCTTGCAGCAGAGAGTGAGCACGAATTTGCATCTTCAGAGTTCTTCTCTTTGCACTATGTCGCGTGTTCCTTTGTACGTGGGTCCATCCATCCACTACATGCATTACCCCTCTTACCAGTTGTTAGCAGTTCCGAAAATCAACCTGTCACTGGGCCGGGGTGTGGGAAGGTGCAATAAAAATCCAATATACAGGTGAGTAAAATTGTTTTATGAAAAATACATAAATACTCCTTAAGGCTTAAGGTGAGTGTAAAGTATCTTTCAGCAATAAAAATCATAATACTTGAAAGAATATTTTTTGAGTGCCTTAGAAAGCTCTCAAAGTAATCTGATATTTTTTATAGCAGTTGATTTTGTAGTACATTTTCTTGCAGCACAGTGTCAAAAAGATCCGAAATGTGTGTATTTTTACATTTTACCATATTCCATCTTACCATATTCCTTATCCAACTCTTTGCATTTCCAGTACTAAAGGAAGAGTCATCCAAACTTTTGGAAGGCTGGTGTTTTTGTTGCTATGTCATGACTACAAAACTTTTTTGATGTGGAACTGAAATGAAGAATGTGTGCTATCTATTAGCTGCGTGCATGCATATATCTAAAGTGAGAATGAATTTTTCTCATACGTTTTGGGTAAACGGTGCATAACACAGAACAAATTCAGTATATAGTCATTTGTTTCCATAGGTTTTGGGGTGAACTGGTGGCACAGTAGTTGGCTTTTCTGCCTCACAGCTCCAAGAGATTGAGAATGTACTAAAGCTTGGTCCTGTATGGAAACTATTATAAAAGCAATATCCAATTTTTTCATGTATTCAGAGACTTAGGCTTTACAAAGAATGTTGTTTTTCAGTTATAGAGATTTAGTGAAACCAACTGAAAAGTATTTTAATTATAAACACGTTACATGTTACATCTCTTCAATGTAGGCTATTCATTTACAGCACAGTTTCATTATACTGTTCATGCTCATTCTCAGAGGAATTTGATTTCCTTTTGAAATCCAGCACAACGCCAGAAAAATAAAAAAAGTAATCAACATGGTGTTAGAGGTTTGTTTGAAAAATGTATGGAGAATTGCATGACAAATGTCCTTTCTTATCTGACTATATAAATCAATATGTATGGTATACAATACTGAACAATACAATGGAGGAAGTCTTGGATAAGAAAACAATAGATAATATCATTGGATGATAATCATAATTTATTTCTGTTTTCTTCAAATTCAGACTAATAGCAGCCTACAACAGTCTAACCGATAGGCACCTAATTGGATACTTTAACAACACAAGAGTACGACGGCATCTAAGAAGAGCAGGACTGGTATGAATTCTCATGCAATAAACGTATTTCATTAAGCATTTTCTCACCTTGTTGAAATGAAGATAATTTTTTATGTAGGTAGCTAGTAGAGTTGGATTGGCAGGTTTAAAAATGAATTAACGAGTTACTCTTAACAAGCTGCTGTCTTTCCTAATGTATAGTAGTGCATTTGTTTTAGATAAGTAATTTTTATTCATTGATGTTTACTTGCATTTTTATAATAATTCTTCAACACCAATCCTCAACTCCCAAATGTTTTCAGAAAAAATAAGAGAGTGGAAATGATGAACGGTTAACTATCACTTTAAGTGAAGACTATAATCACTATACAAGTTGTGTTATTTCCTGATTAAGCCTTCAATTTCAATTTTTTCTGATAAATTAAAAAAATTAAATATGCAAGTTAATGTGATACCCATTTTCTTTAATTGTTCAGCATTATCCAACCTGATTGTGAAAATACACTTTAATTAATCAATTTTTATGTAATTGTTCATCTGTATTTTACCCTAAGGTTACCAAAAATGGCAGAATCGTCCCAGAGAAAGAATATAAAAATAACCTCCTGCAAAAGGACCATGAAAGATACTTACGGGAAAGTATTGCACAAGCAGTTTTTCAGAAAGTACTAGATTTAGAGGTAAGGAGTTTGTGAAATACTACTTTTTAATCAAAATTTTTGATCTCTCCTTTTCTTTGTATTTTTCTATATATGAAGAGAATGTGATTTCATTTAAACTGCTTAAAATATTACATTTAATAACTTTTTCAATGTAGTTATTATAAATCTGTATAATGCTATTTAGTTTGTATTTATATTTGTCTCACTCGTGTTTCTCTCACATCCCAGAGAGATGTTTTTAGGTTAACTGATAGTGACTTAAGTAGTGAGATACAGTAAGTAGTGAGTTAGTGAATGTGGACTTGCATATAATCTATAAGTAGACCCAGTGTAAATGAGTATAGACTTACACATGTGCCAGTAAATAGACCGATACCAAGTCTGGAGTTGGCTACTGCACATTTCTATCAGGATAGGCTCCGATTTCTGATTTCTTATGTAGAGTGGGTTTGAAAAATTACCAAATTTAAATATAAATGTAATGTATTTAAATAATGAAACAACATTGAGTTTTTGTTAATATTTTGATTCTTACATTCATTAAGCGGCATCATAAACTGGAAATAAGAAAGAAATTGGAAGAAATTACACTTAAAAGACGGACTTCAAAGATCAAGGTAATGTTACAAGCCTTATTTTTTCCCCCATGTTTCCTTTTTAGGCTTCTTGAATAAAATATTAATTAAAATAACATTACATACACAAATTGCTTTGTGTTTATTTTAAACTAAGTAGAAAGCTTAATTTGAACTTGCATCAGTTTTTTCTCATGAAAATTATAAAACATTACTTATAAAACTGACATGCACATTCTATAATATAGCCTTTCTTGTATTTGTGGAAGACTCTTGATTCTAGTTAAGAAATATTTAGCAGTTATCTTCAGAACTGGAAAATTAAAGAAAATTTAGTAAGTGCAGTGAGGCACAAACAGCATCAAAAAAGCAAATTTAACATAGGTAAGGTAAATTTTGCAGATGAAATGAAGTTATTTAAATTTTTTGTATGTTTAAAATTATAATTATTCTCCCAATACCTAACTGTAAATGTTTATTTATATAAGGCTGTAAAACGTAACATGTTTGTTGTTTTCCATTCCAAACAATGGCAAAGTAATCAGTTTCTAAGCAGTGAGCTATTTATTGAATTACAATATTTTAATTTCTGGGTTAGAGAAAGTGTATTTGGCATGGTGTTTACTATGAAAGGCCCCACTTTAAGTAATAAATAGTTAATACATGGAATTCACAGTCTTCTCTGTTTCTTTCAACAAAATCTTTATAGAATGTCTTTTTATTTAAAGGCAAAGAGGGTAAGGAAACATGATGTCTCACTGCCTATGCTGTCTCCGCATCCGCCAACTTACCCAAGGAGTCAACATGCACAAGTGCCAGAGGAAGATGGAGAGCCTTCTGAGGGATCAGATTCTGTAAGTCTTATAGACTTGATCCATACTTGTATCTTTTTCCTTGTGATTTAAAACTTACAGTGTAGAATTTTGTGAATAAAATAAAATGTTCATGAATTTTGTGAATTTAATTTTTGTTTACTTTTTAGCATATTGCACGCTTTATACATAAAACCTTATAAGTGAGCAGTTGCTATTTAGTCATTTCTAATGTTTCGTTAATATGTTTATGGCCATTATGGTGTAAGGATGACTGATTTATTTTAGCCCTTGTGAAGTATTTTTTTTCTAAAGTGAAAATCCTGATTTTTTCCAGTTGTCTTTCTACTGTATCAGTTTCATATAAAACTACTCAGCTGTAAACTGTCAGTTTTAACGGTATAATAAGGTGATTCTTATGGCTTAGAAGGAAGTTTAACATTTATGTGAATAGGATGGGAGGGGGGGGGGGGCTAGCCTTCACATTTTTCAGGTAGATATGAGCATTTCACTTTCCTCTGTACCAGTGTAGAGTGCAGTTTAAGGGAACAGACAGCCCAGTCCATTGTTAAACCTTTAAATATTTCTTTTTTTGCAAGAACGGTTATATGCCAAATCCCATAAAAACAAAAAAAGTTTGAGAACCAATAAACTGCCAATTACTCTCAAATGTTAGCCTGGTGTGCGTTGGAGTTTATGGGTGTTAAACACTCTTAGAATTCCTTTTTTTACCTCTTGGCCTGTGTTCTGAAGTTATATGATTTATATAGTTAAAAATATTTGCTTAATTGTGTTTTAAATTTGAGATGGCATAAACATATATTTACTCCTCAAAACAGTTTTTATTCAGAAAACTGCCACTAAACAGTTGATGATCTGTAAAAATAAGTATTATTTAGTAAATGTCAATTGCTTAATGTTTGATATAATTTAGTTTCCCCAGTCTGCAACCAAAAGATTGTATGATAAACCATTCTTTATTATGAAAAGTTCTTATATATAAAAAAGTATTATGATAATGTTTTTGCCACTGTGAAATTAAAATAATTTTCTTTAAATTATTACTTTGGCCAAAAAAGCTAACGTCACAGCCCAGGAACTGCTTTTTTTTTCCCAGAAGGAATGAAGTTAACTTATAATACCGGTAATACATTATGTTGACAGTATTTTGGATTTTCCTAGGGAGCCAAAATAGCTGTTTTTAAAGATAAAAGTAATTAATAGAGATCAATGATTTTGCTTCTCTAAGTAAATATTTTTTCCCATTTTTTTCCTGTGCATAGTTACTTACTCCCCGCCCATACACGGCACCTGGGAAAATGCAACGACCAGTTCGTCTAGAGCCAATCAGTAAGGACACTGCACCTTCTCAAAAAAGGACTGTGTCAGGTGTAAGAAAGAAGTACCAAAGCGAAGAAGATCAACATATGTCCAGAGAGGTCTCTATAGCATTTTGTTTAAAATATTTTATTTATATGTTTTTATTTATATGTTTTTGTCTTTAGTTCTGTTAATAAGTAAATGATGGATTAATTGGTAATCTGTTTAACAAGTAAATTAAAAGTGAATTGGTAATCCACTATTGATCCATCCATCCATTATCCAACCCACTATATCCTAACTACAGGGTCACGGGGGTCTGCTGGAGCCAGATCCAGCCCACACAGGGCAGGGCGCCAGCCCACCACAGGGCACACACACACACCCACACCCACACACCAAGCACACACTAGGGACAATTTAGAATCGCCAGTGCACCTAACCTGCATGTCTTTGGACTGTGGGAGGAAACCGGAGTACCCGGAGGAAACCCACGCAGACACGGGGAGAACATGCAAACTCCACGCAGGGGGGACCCGGGAAGCGAACTAACTAATATATATATATTGCTATTCAAAGCTTGTACAATTTTTTATCTTAGATGAAAATAAGGTAATAAGGCACAGAGCCTCCCTATACTCATATGAAAAAACTTAATATTAAATTAAGCCAGCTAATTGTTTTTGAATGTCACTTCTTTTTCTGGAATTTGAATTAAATTGTTAGAGAACAAATATTTTTTATCTTTTTTTAGTTTGGCAAAGAAGATCAAAAATATTCTACGAAGGATTTTGCCTGTGAAGTTTCCCCCTATCTACTTCCAGTTATAAATAATTATGTGGTCCCAGTTCCACCTCCTTCTAGAAAAGAAAAGAATTCGAAGGGAAAACCAAAGGGAACAGTTGGGGGTAGAAGGCTGCGGCCCACAACTGCACCAAATTTGCTAGGTGTCACAAAGGTAGAAGTTTTTTTAATTGTCTGTGCTGTTAATGAAAAATGGTATAAATAAGAAAGAAAATGCTTTCATAATAGAACAAGGGTATTTTGTGCCTTTCAGGAGTCTACCAAATATCACAAAAACGGAATTCACAGTAATGTAGTATTAACTATGGTGTATTTTGGAAGAACTGTCCATTTGACGTTTGAGGCTCTAGGCCTGATAAAAGAAGAAGTGAAAATTCTACAACAACACTGTGGTGGAGAAAATCTATGCATTTACCATGGACAGCTATCAGTAGGAGGTTAGTGCCCTAAATCAAATTTTAAAAAAGCAGTGTTCAGAATGATTACAACTAGTTTCATGCTGCCCTTTTGTCTAATCAGTCGAGTAATCTTAATATTATATAAAGTTACTAAGAACGTGGTTAAAGGCTAATGTCTTACAGAGTAAAATAACTAAATAATACTTGTGTTTAATAGAATTGCTAAAATGTCCTACGCTTTATTTGTAAAAATCAGTGTTTCAGTGATAGAAATAGTTTTTAAAAAATTTTCCATTTTTGATACAGTCATTAAGGGCCTGGCACAATGCTGGGGACTGAGGGGGTTTGGGGCAAAATACTTATTTTTGTATGATAGAACACTATTATTACTTACTTACTTTGCACTCAGAGAAATATAATTTATAAGTGGTTAGATAGGTACACTAACTTCAGGTTCACTCAGAAAGCAACATGTCAGCACAACGCAGTTCCTCTTCTTGTCCAATGCATATTAAATGAGACTCCATGCTGTATTAAAACACCACAAGCTAAAATAAAAAATAGAATAAAATGAAAAAATGAAATAAAAAAGCAGTTTACATACATTTCAAACAAAATGATTTACAGTAATTTCTCAATGTCTGTGTATTTGTTATAGAGTAAAGTGCATTACTAATAATTTTACTTTCATTATTAGTCTGTATGTTTACAACACAGAGTTTTGTCAGTGAGTATTCATTGTTAGTTTTTTGCTCATTGATACTGGGAGTTAGTCACCGGGATTACTGCAGTGGCTTAGTTTCAAATGTAATATCACTGCCCATTCAGAATTTCAGATGAACCCTGCAAAATTTTCCCTTGCACCAGCCTTGACTATATTTTTACCTGAATCACTTGGTGAGGATCGCATGGTGAGACGAGAGTGAGGACTAAGCAGTCAACTTTCAAGTATAAACCAATGCCATGAACCAGTAGCTGTTGTTAGATACCTAATTAACTGTTTGTAATGAATTGAAACGGTGTTTAATTTATGATGTTGAGAGAAAATATCCTGGACCACAGATTCACTAAAAACAATAATTGTTATTTTGTACTTTAAATATATAAAACAGATGCTCTTGTGCAGAATCTTTACGATAAAAGTTGCAAAGGGATTTCCATGTGGTTAAAAAGATCCTGACATTTAGAGTACAGTAATGGTTAAAGAGAACATAAATAATGAATTCTGATTTGATTTCAGTCATTTCAATTACTGAAACATGTAGGTGCTTTATATACTAATTTATATATTATTTCATTTTTATAAATAATCATGTAGACAGAAAAAATGTGTCTCATAATTATCAATAGTTTTTCTCTGTAGATGTATTTTAGTGAGTGTATTTATTTATATATATTTTGTCTAGTGTATACATATTTTCCCTGTCTTTATAAAGGATCATGCTGTTTAAGTGTAAGACTAGTTCTATAGTAGTCAAAATCTCTTACAGGGGTCAGTTTTTATAGACAGCCTGTCCATAATATAAATAAAGCAAGAAATGCAAAAAATAAAGCAATGACAGCTCTTCAGCTTCTATGCATTCATCTCTGCAGGGGTCAATTTGTGCTTTGCTGTTATTGGTATATGTGTGTTAAATAGTTGTATTTTTGTGCTAAAAGAAAAGAGACCGGTTAAAAGACATATGCAGAGAGACACATGGAGCGTGTGTGATAACTAAAATGGCATCTTTGTGGTGTACAGTTTGCCATTTTAACTATGTGGGGACGTTGATTTAATTTCAGAGTGCAGTAGATAGATCAAATTTCTTTTATTTCCTTGGCTGGCATGGGATTTTATTGATGTTTTTGGAAATCTCAGTTATATATTGGTTATAAAGTGTGCTAATATTCACTCTGCATAAAGTGTAAACTAACATGATATCAAAAACAAAAACTAGATAAAAATCTGACAATCACTCTTGTATATAGTTTGCATTATTGCAATGGAAATTAAGATAGACATTATGACTGCATTAAGACCTGTAGGCAATATTCAACTTTTCAAGGGAAGTATATGTTCTTGCCTGTTTTGTATCTAATGATTGTGCTGAAATCTGAAATAAGTTTTTTTATTACAGAAACATTTCAGTTTATCTCAAAGAGACATCATGGCTTTCCATTCAGCCTTAGTTTTTACGTCGATGGGTTACTAGTTGATAGACTCAGTTCTTGCTGTGAATTTAAACATCGAAGAGGATCTAGGCTTGGAGGGAAGAGTGGCCCTTTTGGCTTTCTCAACATTGAAGGAGCTACACCCTGTTACAAGTAGGAGATTGCTAAGTTTTAATTATATGTAAAAATTATATCACAATCTTTTTGTAATTTTTAAGTGTGTTTTTTTATAATATTTGGTATGAAACATACTATAAAGTATAAATAACACTATGTACTGAAAATATAGACTAATTTGTGCATTCAGCATTTATAAAGAACATTTATCATCATTTCTGATTAAAGCATTAGATACATTCTACCTTTTGTGTTACCCAAATTTGCCATACAAATGCAGATGAAATATTTACATAGCAAGTTGAAAAACAGTATGTCACATGCATAAGCACATATTGTGTGTCACATTCATCACCTTGTTTCTAAACCAAACCTTCTGGTTTTATATTCACTTAATATTCCCTGTTTAATGTTGACATCAGTTTTAACCTACAGCTTTGGTCAGGA
The DNA here is from genome assembly GCF_900747795.2 of Erpetoichthys calabaricus. Taxonomy (NCBI): domain Eukaryota; kingdom Metazoa; phylum Chordata; class Cladistia; order Polypteriformes; family Polypteridae; genus Erpetoichthys; species Erpetoichthys calabaricus. Next base: position 52,631,656 of record NC_041403.2, read on the forward strand.
ATTACTGATTGTGCACCTAAATATTTTGTTTGGTTTTATTTTAATTATACATTAGGTATAAACTATTTGCGAAGACAAAACAAAACAGATCATATTTGTTCTAGCTCAATAAGGTCAAGTGGGGGTTTCATGACAAGCCAATGCTTTGTTCAACATTTGAAGAGTGACAGCATTTTCAGTGTAGACACATGGAATTTGGGATATACCAGTTTCAAATAATAAAATAATAAATGTTATTAAGCATATTGTTGTTTCATATTGTCACACTGTATAGCTTATATGGATGCATTGCTTTGTTTAAATGTAACAGGTTGAAGAACTGTGATGATCAAATTTTAGTAGTGATAAGATTCATGAATTTTTTAATAGTCCATCTATTCACTTATCCTGAATGCATGGTAGGAATCGGTGTGGGACCCAAGGCTATTACTGGACTCGCTAATGCATGTAAACCTAACCTAACCTAACCTGACCTTTATATAACTGGAATATGGGAGTAAAAACTAGAGTCCCCCTAGCGAAGACCCATAGAGTCAATAAAAATGTGCAAAGTAAGCTCAAGGCTAGAAAGCTTTGTGGCAGTCGAAGTAATTACTGCATCATTATTACACTGTTGACGAATAGATTATATATTTAAATTAAATATTTATAGATAATCTCTCTCTGTTTCTACAGTATACATAATCAGATTTAACAAGTGTGACAAAAAATGTTTTTTCACCTGCCTATAATACGTTTGTTGTGTGGCTTTTATGTAAATATTAATTTAGTAGCCATATTTGGATGGATAGCATTCCAAATCCAAGCATTTGTTTTGAAACATTATTTAGCTCTCCTGAGCCTCTATTACTGTACTGTTTTGTTTTTTTTTAAATAAAAATAATTTATCTTTGATATAATGAACATAATTGACCAAGATTAGAGAGAAAAGTGAAAGTGATTTGTGAGTAGTTAGATGTATATAAAAATGTAGGCACTTTTTAAGTTATCTTAACAGTACCTAATTGAAAATAATTTAAGGTATAAACAGCAATTCTTGATAACAGCTGTAGGTTTTAAGATATTAAAAATAAATTAGGAGTAGTGAAAGATTCTCTAGTCAAATAGGTGGTGAGGTAAATACAAGTTGATGAGTAACAAATGTGTACCTGATGACTGATAGATGAAGAAAGTGAGAAATAAGTGTCCCAAAATGGACACTGTATTAAGCAGTATGGGTATGAGTGCTTGTTTCAAAGTACCTCAACGTCTGGTTTCAGTTATAAATGCAGTGCACTCACTTTAAATGCCTTTTTTGTTTGTTTTTTATTTCAAATTCTACACTGTTTCTCTTAACAGTGCTTTTTTTTATGACTTCTTGATGATGACTCAGTTTAGCATTGATGAATATCTGTCATTCAAAGAGTTATTTGGTTTTAAAAGCCATTTGTGAAATATATTTTATATCTTTAGGTGTATTATTTCAATGGGATTAGATAAAAAGCCAACTCCTCCTAAAAGAATGAAGGAAGAGAGCGACGAGAAAACACAAAAAGATGATGGTGAGAGACAAAGCTTAAAGAAAATTAACTTTTTAATGATAAATAACTTTGTAACAGTGTGTACACTAGTAATAATCATGACTAGCATGCATGATAGTAAAATTCATAAAGTAATATACAAAAAACTAGACTGTAACTTTTATTGTCTATCTTGATTATTTAGAATATGAAGAGGATTTTGAAGGGGATGCAGAAGTCAAAGTGAAGAAGGAATCGGATAATGAAAGTAATGAGTCGGGTTCAGATAAAGGAAAGACAATGAGCGATGAAGAGAAGGCAAGCTATTCTGGTTCTGAGTCAGAGTATGATGACAAATCAGGTTTGTTTCTTTTTTTAATCTGTTATTCTCTCATATTTACATTTCTGTAACAGATAATGATAATTATTGGCCATTCATTATAGCTTAGTTTTTATGTTTACAGTTGATAAGAAGTTTTAAATCTACATGTTTTTTGTTCTGGTCACTAATGCCTGTTCAGAAAAAAGCATTTTCAAAGAGTTTTACGTCGTAAGTCAGTACTTTACAGTATAGATAGAATACTACTAATTCTTTTCCATACTGAAAAACTGATATCCCACTTTTGAGCAGGATGGCCCTATGTACATATATATAACCCAAAATATATTTATCGTGAGACAAATCTTATGTACTTTGATTTATAAAATTACATACCAGGTCAATAATATAATACCACAGTCTCCTCTAATTATCTTGAAGGAAAAAGCTACTTTGTAATTATAATAATCTTTTTTATTACTCTTAAAAATCTAAAAACTAGGACATTCTTGCCCCACACTCCACTGTCTACCCTAATTTCTAAACCCACATGCTAAATGCCAAACAGAGCTTTGTCCTCCTCCCAAGGGCCAGTTTACATTTGTAAACATGTCCTTAGTTCATCAGCATCTGATGTTTCCTCATTAGTAAGATGGATTTTGTGAAGTGAAATATAAATTGGTGGTTAAAAAAATATGATATGCTTCCCTCAGGTCCTACCTAGTCATTTTTTAATTTATGTTGAAATGTACATTTTATTTATAAAATTATCTGTATGGTTTCTTAAAAAGAATCATAAAATTTAATATACCGGTACCGATGACTAGGAAAATTACAGTACAGTAAAATAATTATTTTATAATTTTATTATGATAATTTTAAAAACATTAATAGAAGCATAGATTATTGCTGTGATAAACAAAGCCATCATCTGCTTCACCACAACAAATCTCCATGAAAGGTTCTGTCTAGAAATATTTCTGACAGATAATCTATTCTAATTCAAATGCTTCAGTCTAATGTATTTGTCAATGCCTGTTTATATTCACCTCTTCTTGCATGAGTTGATAATCATGTGGCAAACACTTCTTCCTGTCTATTTCTCTGGTCTTCCTAGCTCAAAACCTGTGCTGTCTTAAAATTCTTCAAATGTGCCCAAACATCTGATGTGCCACTGCCCTTTTCCAGAAAGGGGATCACATTGAACCTGCTGGATTCTGGAGCTGTTCCACGAACCAGCTAAGCTGCTTTCATAGTACTGTTGCCTAAGCTGTACTGTTTTAGTTGCACTGCAGTGAAAACTCAGAAACACAGCCCCTTTGATGGATGAATTCCCTGGACTGTCTACTGGCTTCCGGTGCTAAGCTAAGCAGCAGCTTATTGAACTTTTCTGAGAGTGTAGACTAGTTAGAAGGCAAGGTTTCTTCCTGTGACTAGCTTGTCTGTAGCCTTGTCTTTTTAGTAGTTCTTTATCTCCACACCAATACATTAATAAGGCGAAGTCTTGTGTATTTGGTGAAGATGAAATGTGCATGGATGACTTTCTGGTTTGCTTTTCTTAAAGATGTAAGGTGAACCTTCTCATTTTTTTGCAATGCTGTTTAGAAATAAGGTAATAACTTGATTTTTTCCCTTCATTTAATTTACAATAACCTCCTTTGAAAGGTGATAACCAAAATGAGAATTTCACAATCAGTTTCTTGAATTCTGACTTACATTTCTAATTGTTTGATTTTCAATAATTTGTGAATTGGGACTGTAAAACCTTTAATTGTAAAATCCAACAAACCTAGTTCAACACTCAACAGACAGAATGGAAAAGTCTCCTTGCAAGATGTACAGCAAAATTAATGCCCTATTACACTCTCTGTAGAGTTTGCACATTCTTCATTTGTTTGTGTGAGTTTTCCTCAAAGGACTCCAAAAAATCATGCTGGCTAGATTGAGTGTCATTGTGCCTCATGCAGGGCTGTTTCCTCCTGAGATAAGCTCTGCTCCACTACAACCATGCATTAGATTAAGTGAGGTTTGAGAATGTTATTTTAATTGTCCCTATTTTCTCATTAATGTTAGATCATGTTATATTGTTCTTAAGATATGAGCTCCTAGCATGAGTTGCGGGTCTGTTTTGTTAAACTGTAAGAGGGTAGTACAGTAATTACCACTTCTGTAATTATAAAGTTCATCTTGATCACTATCTGAATGCTTTCTTTTAGAAGTTTTAATGCTCTACTTGTATGCTTTTTCCTTTGGTAAAATTTTGGGTACTGGTTTTGGACTAGTATGAGTGAACATGGCCTCTAGTGAGCCTTCCTGGCTCACTCCTTATGATAAACACTATAGGGACAGACTAGAGTGGTTCCAAAAACAGCTAAGTTGCTTTCATAGCCTTTTTGCATAAGCTGTACTGTTCAGCTACATTGGTGTGACAAATCAAAAGCAGCGCACCATTGGTGAATGAATTCTCAGGACTGTCAGCTGGCTTCCAGTACTAAGCTGAACAGCATCACATTGAACTTCATTGAAAAGTGTAGGCTAGTGACAAGATGAAGTTTATGCATGTGCCTTGGCACTGTGTTTTTTTGTCTTTGTCTCTGCCCTTGTCTTTTTTGGCAGCCGTTTTACCTTCACACCAGCATGCCAGTAAAGTGTGACAACTCAAAGCTTTGTTTGCTGAAGATTAAATATATGTGGAGAACTTTCTAGTTTCTTTTTCTTTTGGATGCAAAGGTAAATTTTCTCATTTTGCAGTGCTGTTTAGATAGAAGGTAATCACTTGATTTTATTCCCCATTTAGATTTATAATAGCTGAGGCTCTGACTTTTTGCAAGTGTTTACTGAAATAAACATAAGAATGATTGTATAAATGCATTTCCTTAATAGTTTACATAATTTTATGAAATTAAATGAATTCTACATTTAACACTGTTTTGAAGCACGCAGGACTTAGTGTTTCTGTTGTTCCTCACACCGGGGGCCTGTCTTGAGATAGTTGTTGTATATCTTTGAATTTGAGCAATATTGTTTTCCGTACTGAACTGTTGTTTGTTTTAATTAGTATGTACTGATGTGGCAGCTTGATAAGTATAATGGTTGTGTTGGGTCCTTTAAAATGCAAGCTCATGCACTAATGTAATCAAAACTATTCCAGGCAAAATAGTGCGACTCTTAGTAAATTTTTTTCATCTGTTTTAAATTTGTAAGTGTCAGTTCAGGAGGTGATACGTGATTTAGATGCATTACTGTTATCATGATGTTTGTGTGTGTGGCAAATTTACCATCCTATTTATAGATCTATTTGCTTTCATTGTTAGGGCGGCTCAGTTCATACAACACTTAAAAGCTAAATAACGAGACCTAACTGTATGTTTTGCTTTCTCATACATGTTTCTGGAGATGAGAAAATTTTAAAGTTGTGTGTTAACTGCAATATGGATCTAGTTTCAACATGAGTAAGTATACAAAAGTAACCGATAGGACTGGTGAATTTTTTTTTTTTTTTTTGTATGATCTGGTCGGGAGGGGAGTGAGATTTCTGTTTGGAAAAAAGGATGGCTCACTAAAGGAGAAACGTTCCAGAGTTGCCGTAGATCTAAGCATTTGGGCTGTCTATGCTACGGGAGTCCTCACCCAGGGAAACTTTCTGGCAGAAGTCACAGTGTGCTAAAGCAGGTCTGTCAGAAGTCTGTTTGGTCCAAAGGAAAAACACCATCAACAGGATTACAAAAGGGGAAGCATACCATTCGACAGATTCTGCTGGGCTACAAGTCACAAAGATGACTTAAACATAACCCTGTAGTATCAGTCAACATTGGCTTGCTTTTCTCACATATTTAACAGTGGGCAGAGTGTTATGACCATTTCAAATCTCTGACTGTCAATACTCTGTTTAGTCAATGGTAAGTAAAACTGTTAATAAAATTTCACATGCTCAACTCAGAATAGTTTATGAATGTGGTACTTTGCCATTTCTTACATTTGTAAGGGCTAACACAGACCATCCTTTGCAAATGAGGAAAGGAGATAAAACACCAAGGCTTTTCAAGAATATTCTTTTGAAGGAAGTAAATGACTTGGCTGGGGTGGTCAGAAGGAAAAAGTTTTATGCCAATGAAAAAATGTTTGAAAACCATTTCTATATTTCATTTTAGAATGGAGGTGAGTGGACAAAGGCAGACTATTTTACCTGAAAAACGGGAGTGCAATTCATGGATGTCCAGGTGTTAGATCAAATAATACAATATGTACCTCTGATTTCTGTATATTATAATAAAACTTTAAGTGTCTTGATTTATTTTCCCACCTTTTTGTTTTGTAAATGTTTTGCAGTTATATAATCAGTCAACAAGTGCTTAACAATAAAGGTAATCTGGAAATGCATGTTGCTAGTAAGTCAGGTGATATTGGTACATCAATCACTTTTTTTTATAATGTTTCTTTTACATCAATCTCTTTTCAGTATAACTTGAGAAGAATTTTAACAAAGTTAGGTAAATGCAGTCATGTGTCAGACAAGTACAGACTTTTCAGCTTCTAGGGGTAGACTTTCTTATGTTTCTGAATATTTTGCTGGTCCATGCTGACTGATTATTTGCTTGTATTATTACTGTGTTTTCTGTTTTTACAGGTGACAGAGGTTCAAGGTCTTCTATGTCATCCATGTATTCATTAAGTAGCAGCAAAGATGGCACAGAGAGTCAAACCGAGGATGTAAAAGATTCAGTTCAGGAAGAGACTCTCAAAGCCTCCTACAGTTCATCAGGAGGGGACCTGGAATCTGCTGGCGACGTTAAGGATCATGAATGTGATGAAGAGGGAATAACTGAAAATCCTGAACATCACGAAGCAGAAACACCACAACTAGAACAGGCTGAGAATCTTCAGAGTAGTGATCAAGGCTTAAGTGAAAACAAAGCACATGAAACGATATCTGACATTGATGAAGAACTTACTGAGGGGGGCACTGCGACTGACACACAGGAAAGTGTCCGACTGACACCTGAAGAAGCAGGACCCAAAAACACTGAAGAAGCAGGACTTGAAAATGCTTATTCTGAGTCATTCACCTTGGAATCAGCATTAGAAAATGACATTGCAGAATCACAGCCCCAACAAGAAACTGAACCTCCTGAATGTAGTGGTGAGTAAGCCCAAGGTCTGCAGTGACTCTTGCATGCTGTTTGACACTCAAAATGATTTTTTCTTTTACTTTCAATAGGCATTTTATTTCTTTTTGCTTGTTTTGTGCAAATAAATTACTGTTTGAAATTCATATCTGGTTATGAAAAGTAAATGTAGTTTGTTTATGCATTTTCTTGCTTGCTTGCTTTTTTGTTTGTTTGCTTTTTGTTTCTTTTAATGTTGCTGTAATTGGGGGGTTTTATTTCTTCCTATGCATTGTAAAATTTGCACAAGTCATGTAATTGCAATCAATTTTTTTGATTTTTGTAAAAAAAAAAAAAAAAAAAGTTATTTACATTGTGTTCTTTTTCTTTTGATTGTAACCAGTAATCGAGACATTGCTGTTTTTTACCTTCTTAAAATAGCTGAACTGATTTTATAAATAATCTTAGCTTTTTATTAGCGAGTTTATTATTACTTTTGTATTTTACATTTTTTGTGTGGGAATTGTTAGATTAGCACAAGCACAGTACCTGTACTCTGCTTTGCAGGTGAATCCAGACATTTAATGTCCACTACTTTCTTACATTTGTAAATAATACTTATTTATATATATATATATATATATATATATATATATATATATATATATATATATATATATATATATGTATACAGACTCATATATGTCACAGGAGTAAGTATATCCATTGTACATTTTAACTTTATTACTGTCTATTACATTATTATGTAACATTATTATAAATATCAAAAACATAATAGAAAAGTATGTGTGTGAGTGTGCATATGTATGTGTGTGAATATATACAGGGTGAGTCAAAATTATGCTAACACTAAAGGTACTGCTTTGTATATACTTATATACAATTTGTGTAGACAATTTATGTGCCGCATATGGTAAATGTGTTGAACATGATGGCGAACAGGTTGAGACATTCCTGTAAATCAAATTGCACATATGAAGTATGTTTTGTGAATAATTTTTTTCCGCTATTCAAATGTTAACATAATTTTGACTCACCCTGTATGTATGTATATATATATATAATGCCTCTCATGCCATACTGAATTACAGGTGGGTAAGATGTTGTTTCATAGTCAAATGATAAATCTGAGTAAAATACAGCTGCTTTATTTCTAATGTTTGAAGTTCAGATTAATTAGACAGCAAATAACAAAACCCTATCTTTCCACTGACTGTAGCACTAAAGGCCAAGTGCCTTTTTAGGTTCTGTAACACACACTTGTCAACTAAAGACTAACATCACAAGTCACTTTTCTTAAAAAACCTACTCATATATAATTTAGTTTTGTTAAGTGAAATAAGTCTTAATTTACATTTCAGTTGATACATTTTAGTTGAAATTATTGACATTCCAGATTACCAACTAGAAAACAAGTAAGAAGGAATTTAGTAAATCAAAAGAAAATTCCAGTGTCAACTTTTTTTTATAATTTTGCTTTGCTGTTAAATCAAATGTGCATTTTTTGACAGACTAATGTGAAATGCAATGCTAACTTTATCTTTTGTTTTAAAGTCAATGTGTCAATATTTTATTTTTACATTTCACACAGTGTTAGTCTAAAATTGTTTTCCTCTGCTTCCTTAACTGCATCTGTCCCTGTAGCATTTTTAATAGCTTTTATATTTTACAGTGCATCAATACTTTCAAACCTACCAGCATTTCTGTGACAAACAAATGGAAATCACACTGGGGGGAAAAGTACTCCAGTAGTGAAACACGGAACACAAAAGTAGGAAATAAAAATTCAGACTTATAAAGAAAAGTTTTAAAGCATGCTATAGGTCAAATGTAGCAGGTAAAGTCGATGTATAGTCCCAAAGTTCTTAATTGAAATTTAGCACAGTTATTGTGGGTGTATAGATTTACATCTGTTTCCCATATAGTTTAAGGAAGTTTCTTTAAGGACTGCATACTTGCCACCTGGAAAATTCAAGGGAACCCTACATCGGAGAGTCACCATTTTAGCTTTGCAGAGTATATAAACAATATGAAGTGACCAGGATTAGTTACGTTTCACAGTGTACATTTCCACAATTCCCTAAACATTTGAGTTCTGAATTAGACTTTTATATCCCTGTTCTATGTAGTTGTATGATTTATTAATTTTTTTTTATTAAAATCACAAAAATATCTAAATTTATTAGTCTCACAATGCAGTAGAGGGCTGTGGAAAATTATAATATAAAAAGTAAATGCAGAAATAACATTAAATAAAAAAAGTGTAAATTTTTACAAAATAAATATACTTATTTAGATTCTTTTGAATATTTAGGATAGCATCATTTGAAAAACATATCAAATAGGGTAATTCCACTATATTTCCCAGTGAGAAGCTTGTTTCAACTTTGCATTAATTAATTCAGTAATACTGTAGAGTGCAATTTTGAGACTCCTGAATAATACTGAGCATGCTCGGAAATGGATGGTTGAAAATGGATTCTAAGGCAGAGAGACTGCAAAAGCAAGGCTGAATGCGCTCATAAAGTCTAGTGTTGTAACACCGAATTATTTGCATTAGCTGGATACACTTTAGGGGTGGTAAGTATAACAAGAAAAAATAAGTAATGTCTTATAATAGACAGTTCGGTTTAAGTCATAGCTTACATAATACCAAAAGCATGCTATACTTGCATATAAGGTCCAGAAGAAAAATTATAGAAGAGAACAGTAGAGTGCCTGTACATTTGGAGGGTAGTTTAGATGGTGTAGTGATGATTGTGAAAGCCAATGAGAGAATCCAGAGATTTTTATAATGAAGTAAGGCAAAAGTACTGGAATAACTTGGATCACACTGATCATGCTAAAAGTAAAAGATATAAAAAATAGCCAAAGGTGGTAGACATCAGCAAATAGCAAAATAAATTAAGAAAAAAGTAGCTAAATAGTAACCTTCATGGACATATAGAGAAGTGCAAATATAAAATTCATTATAAAGCTTTCACTTTCTTTCTATTCAGAAAAATAATTTTTAAACTGAGAATCCATAGCCACAGTAAAAACTAGGTTTCAGGTTAATCTGCTGTATATTTCCACTCATTTGATATAAGAGAAATGTTTGGGGTGTAAGGTTATCAAATTATTATTTTTAAACATATTTCTCCATAGTGAAATTTTACTGTCAAAAAAAAATCATATTTCAATGGTTTATGGTTTTTGTCATTGTTGTTCTATCCACAAATCACAAATAAAGATTATGTTCTATTTTGTGCCATGTTTGTTTTTTTTTTTTTTTTGTTCTTTTTTATCTTGAAATATTTTTCTCATGTGATTTAATATTCTAAGTCATAAAAAACAGTGGCACTTTTGTTTATTTGAAACAAGATTAATTGTCCCTTTAATGTGGTACATAATTTGGGTTTGAAATAAGGTGTACAACATAAAGTGCTATACCCCAGTGCTGGAAGAGAAAACATACTAGATTTTAAAATTAACTGTTTACATTATACAGAAGTACTGTATACAGTATACTAAGTTCAAGCAAATGCAACAACTGAACTTCTTTGTGCATGGAATTTTTATTTTAACCTTAATATTGACATTGACAAGTTGTTAATTCTTAGTTTTGCTCTCTAAATTTATTCTGAAAGGTTCAGTATTAAAATAAAGTGAACCAAAGTTTTTTTTGTAGTCTTTATACAGGATTGCTAAAATAAAGGCAAATTATAGCCATAGTTTAAAGTAAAATAAAAATACATTTCATACTGAAAAATTCCCAAACCTCCCTGCATTTATAGAAACATGGATTCTTTTTATGTTGGCGCACAGGCAGGTAATTGACTTTGCCAGGGTTACATAGTGAGTGAGCAGTTGGACTAAACTGGACACATTTTACTTTTAAGTTGAGTACTTTTTTCTATTAGGTCATACAACGTTGATTTAAAAATTGGCTTTGAATTGATGACTTTTTTATAATCTCAGTCTCCCATTTTTAATGATAACATGAACATATACTGTACATGCAGAAGTTGACTTCATTTCTACAAGGGAATTGTATAGTCTATGTGCAATCCTAATTTCCAGGGGAAAAGAACTCTTAATGTAAAATTGGAGTACTGGATTTCCATGCTCTCATAGGTCAGGTTTTTTTTTTTCTGTTTTATCTCTGCCTAAATGCAATACACCTTTTGCAGCATACTGAAGTTTCACAGCTTGACCAATAATGAAAGATAAAGGCAGCATTGCATCATATTCTGTAGAATTCAGTGATAATTCAGGCAAAAATTGAGTTTAAAATATTTACTCAGAATGATGATGTATTATGTCTGCTGTTTATTTTCATGTTCTCCACACTTACTTAAGCCAAATCTATTCAAGAGAAAATTTCAGAGGCTATTTTATGTGAGTCAAGATGCAGTTCAGAGCCAGAACCTAGTGACTCCAGTTCTGATGACGATGATGACAATTCAAGTGCCACTAATAGGCGAAGACCATCTGAAGAAAGGTTTAATGGTATGGGTTTGATTTGGAATTGTGTATGCTGAGCTCAACAATTTAGGATAGTTATTTGAATTCACCATATTACTTAGATTATAGATTCCAGCATTTTAGCATTAAAATTTGGAACTGAGATAGAATTTAGTCACACATCATGTTTCATGATTTAATTATGAGCCAGTTTATAGAAATATTTCCAATTACAGTTTCCAGCTATCCATTTTCCCATTTACTTATGGAAAACATGGTAGATGTATTCTAGCAAACATAGAACAATGAGTGTATCACCCACCCTCTTTATTATAGGTGCAGAACCTGAAGTGTGTACAGAGTCAGCAAACAGCACTAACAAGGAGTCAAACATGGAAACTAAAATGGAGGAAACCGATCTTCATACACACTCTGAAAGCAAATGCTTGAAGTCTGAGCCAGATGAAGATCACAAGGACATTAAAGCTGATGCCCTACCAGATCATGAGTGTGAGAGAGAGGCAGAGCAGGCTGAGAATGAAATCCCAAGTAATAACAGAAATGAACGACCTGAATCTGTAACAGAGGCAGCACATTTTGAGGCTAATACTGCTGAGGAATCTCAGTCTGAAGCAGCGCAACTTGAGAACACAGAGGTTGAAGCATACATAATAGATGCAAGTTTTGAAGATGATGGTGAAGTGAATGAAGCTGGTGAAGAAAAGACAGGGATAGAGGCTCAAGGAGAAGGTGAGGCTCAAGTAGAGGCAGGGTCTGAGGGTGAGATGGGAAATGATATGGGTGAATTAGAGATTAATTCTAAGACAGATGAAATAGTGGCAGAGACTGAGGCAAGTTCAGAGCCTACAGAGGCAGGGACTGAAGCTAATTCAGATGATGTTGAGGCTGACAAATTAGAAACTGACATTGAAGAGGCTGAGACTGAGGCTAACACAGAAGAGGGTGATCCTGAGGCTGTTGCAGAGGAGGCTGTAGAAGAGGAAGAACTTGAGACAGAAATTGAGGCTAACATTGAAGAGGCACAGGTTGAGGGTAATACTGAGGTAGATGCTGAAACAAATATTGAAGAAGGTGAGACAGAGAACGAGGCTAATGTAGAAGATGGTGAACATGAGGCAGAGGCTGAGGTTAATGCAGATGAAGCTGAACCAGTAACACAGTCAGAAGCTGATCTGTCTGGGACAGAACATGAAGCCAACATAGAGGAGACTGAGACTGAGACTGCGTCTCAGGCCAATGAACATGATGCCGACAATGAGCTTGAAACTAACATAGACATGGCTGAGCCTGAACTTGAAGCTGATGTGGATGAGGCAGAGCCAGAGGCTAATGAAGATGTTGCAGAGGCTGAGCCTGAGGTTAACATAGATGAGGCTGAGCCAGAAGCTGAAGCTATTTTAGAAGCGGCTGAACCCGAGGCTAACATTGATGAGGTGAATGAGGCAGAGCCGGAGTCCGAGGCGAATGTAGATGAGGTTGATCCTGAGCGCATTGCAAATGAGGACGAGGCTGAGCCTGAGCCCGAGGCCGAGGTAGATGAAGCAGAGCCCAAGGCTGATCCTGAGGCTGATGTGGCTGAGGCTGAGGCTGGTGTAGCTGAGGCTGATGTAGCTGTAGCTGAGACTGAGGCTGAGGCTGGTATAGCTGAGGCCGAGCCTGAGCACGAGGCTGATGTAGATTTGGCAGAGCCTGAGGCTGATGTAGATGTGGCCGAACCTGAGCCTGAGCCCGAGGCTAATGCGGACGAGGCCGAGCCTGAGCCCGAGGCTGATGTAGATGAGGCCGAGCCTGAGCCCAAGACTGATGTAGATGAGCCCGAGGCTAATGTGAACGAGCCTGAGCCTGAGGCTAATGCGGACGAGGCCGAGCCTGAGCCCGAGGCTGATGCAGCCAAACCTGAGCCTGAGCCCGAGACTAACGCGGATGAGGCCGAGCCTGAGCCCGAGGTTAACGCGGACGCGGCCGAGCCTGAGCCCGAGGTTAACGCGGACGCGGCCGAGCCCGAGGCTAACGTGGACGAAGCCGAGCCCGAGGCTAACGTGGACGAAGCCGAGCCCGAGGCTAACGTGGACGAAGCCGAGCCCGAGCTTAACGTGGATGCGGACGAGGCTGAGGCCGAGGCTAAGGTGGACGCGGACGAGGCTGAGCCTGAGGCTAACGGGAATGAGGCTGAGCCTGAGCCCGAGGCTAACGCGGCTGAGGCCGAGGCTAACGCGGCCGAGGCGGACGCGGCTGAGCCCGAGGCTAACGCGGACGCGGCTGAGCCCGAGGCTAACGCGGACGCGGCTGAGCCCGAGGCTAACGCGGACGCGGCTGAGCCCGAGGCTAACGCGGACGCGGCTGAGCCCGAGGCTAACGCGGACGAGGCTGAGCCCGAGGCTAACGCGGACGAGGCTGAGCCCGAGGCTAACGCGGACGGTGCCGAGGCTAACGCGGACGGTGCCGAGGCTAACGAGGCCGAGGCTGAGCCCGAGGCTAACGCGGACGAGGCCGAGGCTGAGCCCGAGGCTAACGCGGACGAGGCCGAGGCTGAGCCCGAGGCTAACGCGGACGAGGCCGAGGCTAACACGGACGAGGCTGAGCCCGAGGCGGTCGCGGACGAGGCCGAGCCTGAGCCCGAGGCGGTCGCGGACGAGGCCGAGCCTGAGCCCGAGGCGGTCGCGGACGAGGCCGAGCCTGAGCCCGAGGCGGTCGCGGACGAGGCCGAGCCTGAGCCCGAGGCGGTCGCGGACGAGGCCGAGCCTGAGGCCGAGGCTGATGCGGACGAGGCCGAGCCCGAGGCGGATGCGGACGAGCCTAAGGCCGAGGCTGAGCCCGAAGCTAATGCGGACGAGGCCGAAGCTAATGCGGACGAGGCCGAAGCTAATGCGGACGAGGCCGAGGCTAATGCGGACGAGGCTGAGCCCGAGGCTAACGCGGACGAGGCTGAGGCTGAGCCCGAGGCCGAGGCGGTCGCGGACGAGGCTGAGCCCGAGGCGGTCGCGGACGAGGCCGAGCCTGAGCCCGAGGCGGTCGCGGACGAGGCTGAGCCTGAGGCCGAGGCTAATGCGGACGAGGCCGAGCCCGAGGCGGATGCGGACGAGCCTGAGGCCGAGGCTGAGGCCGAGGCTAATGCGGACGAGGCCGAGGCTAATGCGGACGAGGCCGAGGCTAATGCGGACGAGGCCGAGCCTGAGCCCGAGGCTAACGCGGACGAGGCCGAGCCTGAGCCCGAGGCTAACGCAGACGAGGCCGAGCCTGAGCCCGAGGCGGACGAGGCCGAGCCTGAGCCCGAGGCGGACGAGGCCGAGGCTAACGCGGACGAGGCCGAGGCTAACGCGGACGAGGCCGAGGCTAACGCGGACGAGGCCGAGGCTAACGCGGACGAGGCCGAGGCTAACGCGGACGAGGCCGAGCCTGAGGCCGAGGCTAACGCGGACGAGGCCGAGCCTGAGGCCGAGGCTAACGCGGACGAGGCCGAGCCTGAGGCCGAGGCTAACGCGGACGAGGCCGAGCCTGAGGCCGAGGCTAACGCGGACGAGGCCGAGCCTGAGCCCGAGGCTAACGCGGCCGAGGCTAATGCGGACGAGGCCGAGGCTAATGCGGACGAGGCCGAGCCTGAGCCCGAGGCTAATGCGGACGAGGCCGAGCCTGAGCCCGAGGCTAATGCGGACGAGGCCGAGCCCGAGGCTAATGCGGACGAGGCCGAGCCTGACCCCGAGCACGAGGCTAATGCGGACGAGGCCGAGCCTGAACCCGAACCCAATGCAGCCGAGGCCGAGCCTGAGCCTGAACCCGAGGCGGAGGCTCACATAGATGAGGCTGAGACTGAACCAGAGGCTCACGTAGATGAAACCGAGGATCATGTAGACGAGGTTGAGGTTCACGTAGATGAATCCGAGGCTGAAGCTCACATAGATGAGCCAGATTCTGAGGCTAACATAGAGGAAGCAGAGTCTGAAGCTAAGGTAGATGAGCCTGAAGCTGAGGCTACTACAGATGAGGCAGAGGCTGAGGCTGAACCTGAGGTTAATGCAGATGAGCCTGAAGCTAACTTAGAAGAGCCCGAGACTAACACAGAAGAGGTTGAGCCTGATGCTAATGGAAATAAAGCTGAGCCTGACAGCAAAGAGGAAGCTGAGCCTGAGCCCGAGCCCGAAGTCGAGGCTAACACAGAGGGGCCTGAGCCCGAAGTCGAGGCTAACACAGAGGAGCCTGAGGCAGAGTCAGAGACTAATGCAGATGGGGCCATGCCTGAGCATGAAGGTAATGAAGTTGAGGCTGAACCTGAGACTGAGGGTAGCACGGAAACGGCAGAGTCTGTAGTTAATGCAGAAGAGGCAGAGACTGGTGCTAATTTGGAAGTGACTGAGCCTGAACTGCAAGCTGAGACTAATGTAGAAGATGCTGAAGAAGAAGTTGCTAGAGAACAACCAAATTCTGAAAGAGAAGGAGCTGCTGAAACTGAAGCAACAGACTATTCTGAGCAAGACTTAACTCAACACAGAGAACAGCAAGAATCTTTGCAACAGCATGGACCAAATGAAACTTCTGAAGACCTTTCTGAAGCTGAGTCTCAGAGATCAAAAAATGAATCCCCTGTAAATATTCAGGTAATATTTCTCATGTGGATAGTAGGCTATGGGCAGCTTATTAATTTTTATTTCCTTTTTTCCCCCATCTATAAAAGTGAAAATTTTACATTTCAGTACATCATTTTAAAGCTAGGGGCAATTTAAGCATGATGAGCACAATATGGAGAAGGCCATTCAAAAATGACATTCATGTCTACAAGTTTTCATCATAAGCAAACTAACTCCTAATGTTATTTTTGGCCTTCACCTTGCTTTCTTAGTTAAAAAGCCTACAGTTTAATGTTTAATGTTAGTCCAGGCCTGTATAGTTCACAGTAACCACAGTACGTATTAGGACTTTGCACAAGTACCTGAATCATTAATATGAGTTGGGTCCCTTTAGGAAGAAGAATAAATGATGTGCGGGTGGCTGAAAAGGGGCAGTAGTGTGCGTAATCCACAGGAAATGAATGTTGAAATGAATGAAGCTCATAGGTGGCTCCTTGGTGTAGGTTTCATAAGACATGCATTTACAGTGAGGAACTCTGTGGTAACTCTGCATTTGACCTGGTTACCATTAACACCATCACAATCACCAGTTTAACACCATCACAATCAACAAAAATGACATAACATTAGAACAATTGTGTCAAGAACAGGCCTTTTAGCTCAACAAGCTTGACCATCCTTTATACATCTAGATTTTCCTAAATAACATGATATGAAGCCACCTGAAGTCCACCAGTTAGTAATTTACTCCACGTTATCTATGCAACTCTGGAATCAGTCTAGTTCTTGTCCTCTGGACTTCCTCTAGCACTGCTGTCTTTTTGTACGCACAGTACTCTAGGTGAGGCCTCACCAGCATGTTATATAACTTAGTGTTAAATAACCTAACATCCCATTAGCTTCCTTTAACCTTTGAAGACCTTTTTGATATTTTTTTCTGTTTCCAGCAAATTCTGGAGGTTCTTGCCATTGCACTGAGAAGCAGACTTTGGAAACTGTTGAAGCAGGAATGTGAAGGTCTCTGGAGATGACCTTGTACCTTTTGCATTTTAATGTTTGGGGATAAGTCTGTCTAACAGCCTCAGACAACTCTCTTGTCTTTGGCATTGCCAGTAAGGAATGGGGAATGATACTTTTTAAGTATTAAAGCCATGATTCATTGATGAATCAATGTCATCCATCCATTATCCAACCCACTATAACACAGGGTCACGGGGGTCTGCTGGAGCCAATCCCAGCCAACACAGGGCGCAAGGCAAGAAACAAACCCCGGGCAGGGCACCAGCCCACCGCAGGGCACACACACTAGGGACAATTTAGGATTGCCAATGCACCTAACCTGCAAGTCTTTGGACTGTGGGAGGAAACCGGCGCACCCGGAGGAAACCCACGCAGACATGGGGAGAACATGCAACCTCCACACAGGGAGGACCCGGGAAGCGAACCTGGGTCTCATTAATGCAAGGCAGCAGTGCTACCACTGCGCCACCGTGCCGCCCTAATCCATGTCATTGAAATGAGAATCTTCTTCCCAAAATGAATTAAATCGTTCAGTAGGGTGCCAATAATTTTGCAATGTTGACATGTCGGTTTTTATACTGATTCCACATATTTTTTTTTATAGTTGTTATTGTTTGATCCTTGGCTGCTCAAAGCTGTTTCACTGCCCACTTTTTTCAGGCGATATTTGATATGAATTTGTATATATACTGCACTTTTTAGATTGAAACATTTTTAACAAATTATAAATTTATTAGTGCCTGATAAATTTTGACATTTTTAGTAGACATTTGATATGCATTTGTACAGTTGTGGCCAAAAGTTTTGAGAATGACACACGTATTGGTTTTCACAAAGTTTGCTGTTTCAGTGTTTTTAGATATTTTTGTCAAATGTTTCTGTGGTATACTGAAGTATAATTACAAGCATTTCATAAGTTTCAAAGACTTTTATTGACAATTACATTAAGTTTATGCAAAGAGTCAAATATTTGAACAGTATGGTGACGAACAGTGCCTTTTCCAGCGTGATGGAGCACCGTGTCATAAGGCAAAAGTCATAACTAAGTGGCTTGGGGAGCAAAACATCTAAATTTGGGTCCATGGCCAGGAAACTCCCCAGACCTTAATCTCATTGAGAACTTGTGGTCAGTCCTCAAGAGGTGGGTGGACAAACAAAAACCCACCAATTCTGACAAACTCCAAGCATTGATTATGCAAGAATGGGCTGCCATCTGTCAGAATTTGGCCCAGAAGTTGATTGACAGCATGCCAGGGTAAATTGCAGAGGTCTTGAAAAAGAAGGGCCAACACTGCAAATATTTGACTATTTGCATAAACTTAATGTAATTGCCAATAAAAGCCTTTGACACTTATGAAATGCTTGTAATTATACTTCAGTAAACCATAGAAACACCTGACAAAAAGATCTAAAAACAGCAGCAAACTTTGTGAAAACCAATACTTGTGTCATTCTCAAAACTTTTAGCCATGACTGTATATATGGCAGTTTTTAGATTGAAACATATTTCTTAACAAATTATGAATTTATTAATGCACAGGCTCTACTATTTATATCAATGGATTCAATAACAGGTGTTCACCTTCCTTGAACTGATTAAAGAACACCATCTTTCTCACTAACTCACTCATGCCACCGCTGTCAAGCAAACATCACACAAGAAATGGGCTTTTTCCTGTCCTCCCTTCCTTTTTTGCATCATTTCATGAACCCACTTGAACGTGAGAACAATTTTTATAAGAACAGGCCATTTAACCAAACAGGTTCACCAATCCTGTTCACTTTGATTCTCCAAAATAACAAAGTTGAGAATCGAAGGTTCCTTAAGTCCTACGATCTACCAAACTACTTGCCATTTTGTTTATTATGTTCGTAGTTCAATTATGTCCCCTCCTAATCTTCATTTACTTAAACTGAAAAGGTTCCATTCCTTCAGTCTCACCTCTCAGCTTGCACCTCTTAGTCCTGGAATCAGCCTAGTTGCTCTTCTCTGAATGTTTTTTAGCACTGTGTGTTTTTTGTACTGTGGAGCTAGACATGTACACAGTGCTAGAAGTGAGGCCTCACTTGTGTGTTACAAAGTTTAAGCAAAATCTCCCCTGACTCCACACATTATGCTATGAAAGCTAATATTCAGTTAGCTTTCCTGATCACTGTGTACATGTTTTGGATGTAGAGAGTGAAGAGTCCACTATGACTCCCAAGTCTCCTAGGTCCCATCACTAAGGGTAATATTCTTGCAAAGGTAGGCTTACTTCATGCACAAATCCACATACAAAGACATTACTTTTAAGACATTAACACACTGACAGATTTTCACATTTCCTATACCCT
This sequence comes from Erpetoichthys calabaricus, assembly GCF_900747795.2. Taxonomy (NCBI): domain Eukaryota; kingdom Metazoa; phylum Chordata; class Cladistia; order Polypteriformes; family Polypteridae; genus Erpetoichthys; species Erpetoichthys calabaricus. The sequence continues at coordinate 52,650,983 of NC_041403.2, forward strand.
TGTTTTTCCAAGTCATTACCACCAGAAGAATTTCATCCAGTATACCAGATTAACAGGCTCATTCCCCTTCTTGTGTGTTAATAAATTACTTACTGTAAAACCTTACTTTCGATGGAAACTTGCAGCCATTGTTGCTCTCCAGGTAATGAAACTGATACACTTGCCATGGGGAAACTGATAAAATGCTTATTTTACTTTTATATGAATGTACAATATGTTTAGAAAGTGAGTTTCTGAAGTATTCTGTAATATTAGAAATTATAATAGACATTTCTGTGTTTTTTCTGAATTAGCAAAACTCATTTAGGATTTTTTGATCTCTGTGTTGAAGATTAGAGTAGCCTGCCGATGCAGTCTTTATTGCTGCTACCTCATGTGTACAGCACCCTAGCTTTCAGTCTCTTCCTTAGTCATTTGTCTGTGTGATGCTTGCACGTTCTTCATGTTTGCATAGTTTTTACTCACATGTTCCCAGAGATGCCCTGGTGAGGTTGATTGTCAACTCCAAATTGGCCCTTGTGTTTTTGTGAGTTTGTGAGTGAGTGGTACCTTATCCTAGGCTGGCTCCAGCCTTGTGCCTTGTGCTGCCAGGAATGGCTCCCAGGCCTTCCATAACCCTGAACTGAACCAAGTAAGTTTGTGAATGTTGAGATGTGACACACTAGTTCTCTTTACTCGTACTGCTGGCACTTTTTTTTTTTTAATTTAGGTTAATATGTTGGATTATTATTTCATTGTATATGCTAGTGACCTCAGTAATTTTTCAAGTTTTAACTAAATTGTTTTCAAACATTATGTTCCCTTTTTGGTTTATAGCTTTGTTTCTGCCCCACAGGATGTCGAAGGAGATTGAGGCAACCTGAGTTAATATGAAAGATTCATAATGAAATAAGCATCTGTCTGACGTGGACACCCGCCTCTGTTTATTGAGCAGTCCTTTCACAACCTCCTCAATGGCATTCTAGAAGTTTAAAAATTGGATTTTGTCACTCTCTTCTCATCTCCATAAAAAGACTTGTACCATTAATAATGATATTAGTAGTAAACTCTAATTGGCATTCCTGCTTGTTTGCAAAAAAAGAGCCATTTACCATCATAATTGTATTGTGTTACAGTAAGTACAAAACCAAACGATTTATGGACAAAAACCTGTGCACTTTCAACAAAGCAGAGAGGTTCTGTCTAGTCACATCCTGCTGTCAGTTTTTTATTTAAATGTTCTTGCTTTACTACTTAATATCCTGTATTCTATTCCAAGATGGCATGACTTCAGCTGCCCAGTGTCAAGAGTGATCAACAACTACTGGAATGAGAACTGGATGCAGGAACCTTTTGCTGTCTTTGGATGTGGCGAGGATGTGTTGTCCAAAACCTCTGAGCAACAGAGCAAGATATTTATAGCAACATGTTCAACAGACTAAGGTCCTTCGTTTTCCCCCCTTTTTTTTTTTTTGCAGACTTTATAGTCCTTTGCATTTCCATTGCAATGGCCCAGTTGCCATTGGAGCCGCAGTCACTCGTGACACCCCCACCATGACATTGTTTTATAGTAGCTTTTTTATTAAAAATTCGCACTTTCCAGTCCTCAGGGCAGCACTCAGTTTACTACAGAGAGGCTTTGTTTTATTGCATTTCTCAACTCTGCTTCACTATATGTGGGACCTTTTGATAAACACCATGCCAAAGCACATTTTGATGCTGCTTTCTTACACCGTAATGTATGGTTGTAGTTTTCCACTGTTTTTCAATTCATACAATGCAGCTCTCTCTTGAGCTTGTAATACTGTCGTATGATATCATGCATTTTGGGTAATAACCTCATCCTGCAGGACTCTCAGTTTTGCTCATGAACTTTGCTTCTCTGTGCATCTTCTCCACCTGTAGAGGTCAGGTAAAAAAAAGTGTTGTATTTAAAATATGCTTTGAATCATGATCACATATTTTCACTGGTTGTATAGGAGTTTTTTACAGCACTTTTTTATTTTTGGATCTAGGAATACGTGTTGCTTGAGTGGATGACCCATCTCCTGTTCTTTTAGACTATAAAATGTTTATCTAACCAAAACAAAAAATGGTGATTTCACAGGCATGTATTCCTTTAAAATGTTGCATTTTTGGTATGACTTGATGATAAAGCATACATACAGTAGGTGTGTTTTATAATTTTTCACCAATTTTGAAGGGCTTTATTCTAAGTGTTTTTACACAACTACAGTATAATTTTAAGGGATGCTTGTAATTCCTCATTTTGGTTTCTGAGTCCAAAACGGACTAAAGAGATACAGTAGAGAGGAAAAAAAAAGAAATCGCCAAAAAATATCTTAGCCTGTCTGGTGGCATTTTGTGATCTTGGAGAACTTGAGGCATACATGCAGAATGTCTGCATTACAGGAGAGGAGTGGAGCACACAGGATATTGAACACTGCAAAAAAAAAAAAAAACGACTAATAACAGAATGTGTGTTTGTGTAGGGATATATATATATATAATATATACATGTGTGTGTGTATATATAATGGTATATATGCACAGTTGTGTATATTGGTTTACTGAGTATATGTATGCACATGTGTACAAATATTGTGCAGTGTATATATACTAGTATATAAATAAATACACAGTATGATTATATGAGAAATATATACTGTATATAACAGTATTTTATGTGTATACATACATACACTCTGTGTGCTGTAAATAAATGTCAGATATGTGAATCACAGCAGTGTGAGTACATGTGAAGGTCCTCTCAGCCTCTCATGCCAATGAGTAAAGATTAAACCACAACAATAGCTGAAGAACAGTAGTTATGCTTTAATCGTGAACATTTGTAAAGCGGCTGACTAACATAAAGTGCCTACTCTAAAGAGATGTTGATCTTGTGGTGCCAGTGGAGTCACATTTCACAGAAAGGCTAATTTTCTGTTCCATCACGGCACCTTAGGCTTGTTCATGCTCACTGATTTATTCTTTTCGTTACTCCATTCCTTCATTTTTCTCTCCTGTGTGTTCCACCATGTCCAGTGGTAGTAAGCTTTATGTTACATTTCTTACATGTAGATTTTGGGAATAGGCACACCATTCACTTTCTTTTGATGTTTACCTTTTGTGATTTATATGTAAAAGCTTATTTTCAGATGTGTTTTATTTTGTTGTAATGTTAATGATTAAATGAACATGTCAGTGACTGTTGATGGACCCTGAGTGGCACACGCTCTGTATTTCTGCTGCAACACATAAACAAATGACTTCTGTAAGACTAGCGCATCCCTGTTAATTTACAAGTCAAGTATTAACCTTTGGGTGCCCTCGACTCCTGAGCAGGACTCCTAGCACAATCCCTCTGTGACGTGCAGTGGAGGCTCTCGAGCCCTCGAGTGTTGTAAACTGCAGCATGGCTTGTATAAGCTGTCTCAGCAGAGGCAATGAGGCGGCAGATTTAAAGAGCAGGCAAGTTGCCGGGTCCCACATGTCTTCATTTAGTTCACAGATTAAAATGCACACACTTGGCATCTGCAATAACAGGGAGTGCGTGTTCTTTAAAGTACTTTTGCCTACACAAAAGGACAATCCGGGTCTCTTAACACACAGCGCATGGTTTTCGTCGAAGAACAGAGGAACAAAGGCCACCTTTAAACAAACTTAATTTAATGTCAGAGTAGTAAGAGGGCTAGCTAGCTAAAATAATTAATATAGAATCTATAGGAGGTAAATGCTGTGTATATTAAAACACAATGGTATTCGGGTCAAAATAGTTTTGGCCCATTAAAGACAGGCATCCTTTGTATTTCATTGCTGTGCTTTCATCTTGTGTTCTTCAAAGGTCTCTTTACCGCAAGACTGAAGTAAATTGCAGATTTTTGTTTGGTTGGTTGGCTTTACTCATTATAAATTCTCTTAGTTGAAGCTGCTGAGGGTCATATCTCCATGCCAGAATCATTCGATGTTGTTTGCCTAGCATCATTATAATCTACCTCAAAAGAAAAGCACAGACAATTCACTGTTTGAAGCTTAAGTTTAACTGGCACAGGCGGATAGTGCTGTATGTCAGAAATAGAATTTCAAGAAATAAGAATTGTAATTTCTTCAGGTTAGAAGTGAGGGAGCCGTTCTAAGTTGCTTCAAATCATCACACTCTTATATGGACCATTAATTGACTGGCCATCAGTCCCAAAACTAACAAGTATCACAAGGTGCTAGTTTTTTTCTTTTTTTAAAGTGTGCTAAATTACTTTATGTGTCTGTAGACCTTTATATGTGGGACAAATTCCATCAGTTCCATATCTTTAATTGAATTTAAGGATACAGCTAGCATCCACATTACTTTTCCACTTTTCACCCATCAATCCATTTTTAGAATTGCATTTCTCTAGTAAAGCATTGCAGGTAGCCAGAGTTCTGCCCTGCAGCATCCAGCAATAGACATGAACACCTCGATGGGATGGCATTCCACCTCTTAAAACGGTTTAACCACCATTTGGCCAAGCTGAATAATATCCTAATAAATTCTACCTTCAGTCTTGATGTAGTTCTTAGGTAGATGTTTTCAAGTACTGCTGTATTCTCCTGGTGAATCAGGGGCTAAAAGATCACATGATGCTTACACATATCTTAAATTGTTTGCTATAAAACCTGACCTACAGTCCTTCTCTCTATCATCTGGTGTTGGGCAATGATGAGTCCGCTTGGACTCCATTGCCACTACCAGAATTGCATTTAGATTTCACAATTAAACCTCGGTGTCATCTTAACACACACACACCATACCTGCTATCACCTAGAGGGCATCACAAGGCTTAACTGCCATTATCATCCATTTGGTTTGCATAACTTTTGTAATTTGTAATTATTATTGTGTAATGTAGCTTACTGATGTGAAGAACCTTGGTGTTGGGTTGTGCTTCCAGCCTGAAATTTTAGACATTGTACTTCTGTGGAATACGGTTTTTAGACATTTTTGTATTATGTGCGGTTCATCTTGTAAAAAAAAATGTCAATTCCACACTTTAATGTGTTACAAATCCTGTGAACATACTGTAGGAGCAAACATTAAAAATACCGAAAAATATGGAAGGCCATTCTCAGCAGCTTCTCCCCACATTTTGCTGTCAGACACTTGTGTCTGCATTAATGTCCACACTGAACATTCATTTCAATGCACTTTACTAAATCTTGTGTAACAATCTTATTTTTAACACTATCCTTAAGAATGATAATCATGTTTGATGATGATGATGATTATCATGAAGCAAATACAGTCAAATATATCATGAACTCTCAAAATGACTTGTTCTGCCTTTTAACTCTTGCACTTTATAGCACTTTGTAACTTTAGATGAGCCTTAAAAAATAAATAACAGCTGAACATTTTCTCATTACGTAGATGATTTATTTTTAAATACTCGATGACAAGTTTATTTTTGATATGTGTTTGATGATTGACCTAGCTGAGCAAATATGTTCATATCTTTATACAGTGTGTAAAACATTTCAACAGTGTGCAATATTTTATTTGTGGTGTTCCACATCATTTTATGTATTGTTAGCTCAGGAATCACTTTTGCTTTTTACTAACCACAAAGGTGCGGTGTGTGTGTGTGTGTGTTTCATATATTTCCAGCCTTCTAAAATTGTCATCATATGTGTGATGGATTGAAATGTCACAGATGACATCAAACTTATTGGTGGCTTAACTGAAGATGCAGAAACGAAGTATGAAACCAATGCACAGGCTGCTTAATGTACAGTTTTAAAAGATTTACCATTCAATTTTTTCCCCCTAAACAATTAAAATTTGAAAATGTGCACACAAAGTAGAATTTGAAATTAAACCATTCATAGCCGACATTTTTGTAAATTGTACTCATTTTTTCAAGATTCGGAGTCATTATTTTTGTGAAACATTTTACTTCAGTTAAAGGTCTTGTATTTTTTAACTGTACATTGTTGTAATATGTTTAGATTTTCAGAATGCATTGATTCTACTTGTTACTTTTATGTTCTCTTGCCATTTATGGCTTAACTTATAAAAAGAAAATATCTTTACAGATCAAGCAGATTTTTATATTTATTCCTCGTTTAGTACTTATTCTTTTTGTTCACTGTGATTTTAATAAACCTTTGAAAGCTTTAGCCTAAATGATGTTATGTGTTTTAACAAAATTGTCTCATTTGTGACATTGTGATTCACAATATAGAACAATTTAGTGTAAAATGTCTTTATATCGTGATTGAAGATGATGTATGGTGCACATTCCAGCACTGCAAATCTCCTTTTCATACTGTGCGACTATAAGCACTGGTTTGTCATTTAACTAAGAATAAAACTGAAATCAAGTTCACCTTTTCATGTCTGATTTTATTTTTTTAGTGCATATATCTTGTAAAATTATGAACAATTCTGTCAACTTGTTTTTTACTCCTCCTGTGTCACTGGCAGCTTTGACAGTATTCAAATACAAAAAAATTCTCTAAATGCATTTATCAGCGTTTATTTCTACTCCGTAAACTCAAACTATTTAAGTGGATAGAGACCTCAAGTTGTGCTTTTATCGCAGTGTGATCCAGTCTGTCTTCACTTTTTAAATTTAAAACCTGCAGCTAAAGATATGGGGCTGATCTATAGATGATAACTTGTGTCAGAGACCATGTTAAAGAAACGAAATCATTTCTACTGATGACAGACATCCATTATATGCAGAACTTCAGTAAATCAGGAAGGATAGTTGCTGTGAAAACCCACACAAATCACTCCAGAATTTCCTTTCTTCTTTGTAATAAGGAATATTGGAGAAAATGATTAAAGTTTGATATGTATCCCGTAGCCATTTTTGGGGAAATATGCACTATCAAAACTAGCTTACCTTGTCTCTGTTTGTTGTTTTATTTCTTTCCATCTGTTATTAGACGCAACTGAGAAGGCACATTTCATGTTTTGTTGTGTAAACATGACTACATAAAGAAACCTTGAACCCTGAACCAGCACCAGTCAATTTAATTTTGTGAATGTAGTGTACATATTAGGACTGGGACAGTAAACCACATTCTACAGAGAACATCCATTCACGACCCAGAAGTAATGACAGTTGTTAATCAAAACAGCGCGTACATATTGTGAGGCAGCAGTAGTTACTACCACATGGCCACCATTATAAATTGAAAGCAATCAAGTTAGTATTTAATTTCTTATCAAGCACAATTTTCACAGTTCTCTAGTTTGTCAAGTATGGTGCTCCTCTCAGGAATTGCTATTATTACACGTTTTCATTTCAATGGATTGCAGTGCCTTTGTTTTGGGCTATTACTCCTTTCTTCAAGTTTGGAAGCCTACACACATCATCAAATTTTCCACTGGGTGGCATCAAGCAGCAACTGCGTCTGTGAGACTTGTTTTGCCACCTGTGGTGTCATGCCCACGGTGTCCTAACTCATAGGAGTCAACCAACCACTTGTTCCCAAATTTCTGGCAAAATGAAAAATAATCTGGACATTTTTTAGGATGTTCAATTATCTTGGAAATAACAGTGAAAGTGCATATTCATCAATTACATCTTTTTGCCTACTTAGTAAAGGGGATAGAAAGACAAGAAAGTGGAGTAGCCAACTTCGGAGGTAACTAATGCTAACTAGTAGCTAGAATGCTAGATGATCACTCTCTTTGTTCTGCCTGTTAAACTGGTCAAACTTTATTTATACTAGGGGGCTTTGCCATCCTGCTCGCTTCGCTCGCCCACCCCCTCCCATCCACCCCCTGGGCGCACTATGCTCCAGCCACTTCGCGTCTCTGCCGCTCACGTTGTCAAGGGGGATTCGAAGTGGGCTGAATGCACACTGAGGAGATGCGGTCTGATCAACACCTAAGGAGAAGCGGTCAGACCATCTGCTGGCTTTGCTGCTGCTGGCAAGCTGTGTGTTCTCCTTGTTGTTGTTTTATGAGCTGGGAGCACATGAAGTGTGTCTGCTAAAAGCATTCCAACAACTGCTAGGTTAGATGTCCGTGAACTTGTTTTAAATGTTGCCTCACTGCCTTGTCTCGCAGGACGTTAAAATGTCTCTCGCGGGACGTCAAATTGTCTTCCGAGAAGATCACGTCTCGTCTGTCTCCCGAAATTTTTTTCTTTATAATACTAGGGGGCTTCGCCTCCTGCTCGCTTCGCTCGCCAACCCCCGTATTTGGTTTTCCGGATACACACTTTTAGATTTTTTTTCTTTGAATTGTTGCTATTTCATTAGTTTCACTTTTATTTCAGAATTTCTGTAAAAACCATATTTGTAATCTTGCGAGTCCCAATATGCTGAATCTTTTTAATGAGGTCAGGATAGGTTTCTCTGTTTGGAATTTCAGCACAGACAAAATGATCTACATCATCAACAGTTAATAATTTTTTTTTACAAAGTAACAAAGTAAGTAGAGTTCTGCATTGGACTCCAGTCTGTAAAGTCGTGCTATTTTCCTTTCACAGTTCCAAAAGTACATGGGGTTACCAAGGTGATATCCCAGCTTTTGTCTAGGTTTTTGTACAAGGGCTAGACAGAACGTTTTTGACTCCTGGGGTAAATGTAGCTTTTTAAATAAGCAGATAAATATATATACATGAACAAAGTAACCAATAAATGCATGTGCGGTAAACTCCATTTTTGAAATTCTCAAGATTCTTTATTTGTCACATGCATAGTTATACAGGACAACACGCAGTGAAATGAATCCTGATCCACTTATCAAAAACTGTGCAAAGTTAGAAGAATATCAGTTAGATTAGCAAAAAGTCATAGATTGAAAGATAACAGTATAGTAGAACATAAACATAAATAAGCAAAATTATGTGAATAAAGTAGAATTAAGTGTTAAGGTGCAAAAGTGTAGTAATTATTTTGCAAAACCAAAGTTAGACTGGTGCATAGTTAAATGAGGCAGTTTGTTTGTTTGCGCTACTGCGATCTTTACTTTCTTTTTTTTATATTTTCTAATTTTCCTACTTTCATATCCTTTAACTTTCTCCACATGTGTATAGCGCCAACGTTTTTTTTTTTTGTTTTTTTTTTTTGAGTCTTTCTAATTTCACTGGTTTCAGTCTCTAACCTGCTCTGCATGTGTTTAGCACCAACGTTTGTAAACGTCTTTATGAAGTTCTACTTTGTCTTTTACTCATTGTCTTTTAATTCTGAGCCGGATTGGACGTGCTTTTTTTCAATTCCACTTGTTCTAGGCTGATAATTACTTTCCTTATTTTCTGAATTTGCACCTCGATTATTCTTTTTTGCTCATTTTTCTCTCCAACGCATTTGAGTCTGTTTTCTCCGCGCTGCTCTCTTCTTCGCTTAGATGTCGACATTTCATTTATAACGTACTGTCCTTATACGCTTTATATGCGCTGAGAGCCCTGGATCTGTGTGTGCTCAAATCCTTCACAAGACTGAATGTTTTGCTGCCTATTGTCATATTTGATAGATTGTAAGTAGGCCGTGTCTTTGGTCTCACGGGTCTTTACAATGTCTTACGAGAAGATCACGTATCGTAGACTTGCTTTTTGCTTTCCAGGACAGGATTTCTTTTTATAATAGATAGATATAATAGAGAGATAAGGATTTGAATTTCTGCCCACCCAAAGATCAATGTTTCACTTTTCAGCTAGAATGTAAGAAATAAGAACGGGTCTATCTATACAACTTATGAGCAAGGCTCATAAATCAGTGAAAGTCTCCAATAAATACTTTCAATTGACTGTTGTGATTCAGAAGTGGTGACATACTATTTTTCAATATCTAACCCATAAACTGATAGACGGATGGACTGACAGACAGATATACATTAGTGGAACTATTAGATAGATAGATAGATAGATAGATAGAGACAAAGGCCGACTGATGAATGTGACCCCTGGAAAACTCACAGAAAAAAATGCCAAGAGCAACTGTCACCTTTGAGTTGCATTTGGAAGAAGCTGTTCCCATAGCAGTACACAATTAAGAGGTGCAAACAGGGCATACCAAAGAAAGGGGAAGAGGTAAATGAAAGCCCCTAGGTAATGTATAATGCATAAGGTGCTGGTGATAGGCTTTTTTCTGTGGAAGGTGTCTCTCCAAGTGAGCTCTTTGGGCCTTCTACTTCATGTTACTGTATGCTTGGAAACTGTTGCTCAGCAGGCGTCTCTCTCACAGGACTCAAATAAACAGAAGAGCAGCAACCAAGTGGCTGATCAGAGCCATCACCTAAGGAAGTTGTGCTTATTAGAATTGGGATGTAGGACATTCATTAATGTGTTTACATTTCAAAAAAATTAACCTAATTTGTTGTTGTGTGCAAATGTTTATGTTCATGCTCTTGTCATGTGCTAGTACTTCTAAATACTCCCGATTAACCAACCACCCATTGTCTTACAAAATGTCCCAGACAAAGCTGGGTAACACAGCTAGTTCTAGTTTAGAATAAATATAATTCTTTGTGTCTTTAATGGTTCTATCTATCTATCTATCTATCTATCTATCTATCTATCTATCTATCTATCTATCTATCTATCTATCTATCTATCTATCTATCTATCTATCACCATTAAGCTCAGGGGTTTCAGAACTGATGCTGGCTTTTCTCTCCTGTCTATAACCAATTCATTCCATAGAGATTGTTGTCCTTGGGTGAACTTCTTTTTAATTAAGACACCCCGTCCCATTCTCTTGTCAAAACACCTACTAATAGACTGAAGGACAATTTATTTCGCACAGATGCTCTTTTCTGTGCCCACCAAATGGTTAGAATTGCAAAACTCTGTAGTATATGAAAAGGGTAGCATATGAATGCTGGCCCCTTTCGATCCTAAGGTGTCACAGTGTCACAAATTCACAGTTGGTAAACCCTTGTTATTGACTCTAGTACAGTATGTGTGTATATAGTTATGTATTTATGTATTTATTTACTCAAAGAGCATCTGTAAAAAGCCAAATTTTCCCCTAGGGTCAAATAAAAATCTATCTATCCACTTTATATAGTGCCTTATCTATTTATCATAGTGCCTTATCTATCTATTTTATATAGTGCCATTCCTATCTATCTACTCCTTTCAGATAAAAAATATAAAATAATTATCACTAGTGAAATGATTTGTTCCTTATTGAAGTTGCAATGAAACTCCCAGAAAATTCATGAAACAAATGACATTTTTTGTACAGCGAAATGTGTGCCATTCACACAAGAAGAAAGACATTTAGCTTCTATCTGAAAGTGTTTTCATGTATTAATTCAGCATTCATCTGTCTCACTTCATTTAATTTAAGTATGCATATAGTAAACTAGGATAAGGTAGTTGTAAAGTAACAGTGGGGATTTGAGGTCTGTCAGTGGCACCTTTCCTTGTAGTGAATTTTCCTGTTTGGAAAATCCAGTAGTGTGCATGATGGTGTGCTTTAGTGTGTCTGTGTGGGAAACAAGCAGCGTGTCACAATTTTAAAAAAGTTAGACAATGAAGGCACGGCGTCACATTCCGGTGCATTTCGCGACTAAGGTTAACTGGTATGAAAGTTAGATCATTCTGCATCTAAGAGTCAGTTATCATATTTTTGTTTATTAAGCAGTTTTGTAACAATGAGTCATATTCAAAAGTAATATTAATAACTGAATGCAATTCAATGTGTTAGTATATGTGACTTTGGCAGCACTTTACAGTGGTGGCTCAATAGCTTATATGGATAACAATGCAATTCAAGTGATGTGAAAATGGCATCGATTGATGCGTGCCAGAGGTGGAGGGTCTGTGACTAAGTATTGTGCAATTTTCTTAAACATTTTAAAAACTTTTACTCAATGGAGTAGTATTCAATAATTAGCAACTGAAAAATATCTGTTAATACAAAATGAGCAATACTGCCATACAATCTGTATCAATATTACCCTATCAAAGGAGAAAAGGAACTGAAATAAGTTCCCTATCTAACTATTAATATTAGTTAAAACACAGTAATCCCTTAAAATTATATAAATAAGTAAGAACTTGGAAGGAATTTTATTAGATAATGGGAATATGAATGGTACACGATGGACCAAGAAGATCAGGGGCTTGGTGCAATTGTTCGAGTTTATCTGGGAGTGAAAGGTCCGGGGCTTAAGCCACCGAATGTGCCACTGTCCATTTATATGCCCATCCCGTGGTTATATCAGTCAGGGCGGCTACGCCTTTCCTGTGTTATTAATTAGTTCAAACACCTTTCAGCTGCTGATTGCTAGCGTTGGTTCTTTACAATAATAATATGCAGATAATATTGTTCAATCAATTCAACCTTATTTATGCTTACATAATTGCTTCACAATTCCATTTAATTCCAAATTGTGCTCTATCAGCTGACCTATCTAAAGCAGCAGAAGGAGCCACTGCAGTGTCAGTTGTTTTCGCGCACTCTGCCCAGTGTTTGACTCACTTGCATTGGGCATCCAAGTGGCTGTCAGACAAGTAAAACATGGAAACAGAGGAAAGAGGAAATATATATCCAACTAATGACTGGTTTAAGTATCTGGGTAAAATCTCCTCTCCGTAGGAGATCACCCCGTCAAGTTTGGTTTGTGCCTTGGTCGATGTCAAGACAGCAGTCCTACCAAGTTCATGTATTCCTTTGTTATTTAGTTCCCATTATAACCCCTTTATGCCACTTCTCTTTAATCTTACTGGCCCAAGCTTTAGTCTTTGCTCTCCAGATTTATTTGGAGCTACAAGAGACTTGGATTGAAAGCCTTTGTTTTAATCCATGACCGGTGTAATGCCAGCGTCTCTATTCTAGATCTAGAATTTATCACTGGGCCTTTCTACTGCATCCAGTCTGAAACTTAGTAAGCCTTTTTATCCCTTCAGCCTGGATTTCTTCTGAGTACGTAATGCCCCCACCCAATTAAGTGCAAATGTTTGTCCCATCCTGGATTTGAAGACCTGTAAAGTTCACTTAAGTCAAGTTATAGCATAAGTTACTCAAATCTGATGTAATGCAGTCCACTCAAATAGAAGATATAATTGAGGATGATTAATAATCACGTGGCTGAGTTGAGTTTGGAGTTAGCATTTTGGCTGATTTGTTTGTCAGTTGGGGTTTTGAATCATTTCAAAACCTTCACTTAGCACATTTAGTGTATGAATTTTCTCTTCTATTACATCTTCACCTTCATTTCTCCTTTGTGAGTTTTTTACTTTTGCAGAAATCCAATTTCATTCTTCTACTCCATGATACATAAGTCATGCTACATATCAGCCTCTTCCCCTCATCTCTCAGTGGACCCACAATATCACTATAGCCTAATCTTTTTGCAGGGACATCATCTTCAAAAATATTAGAAACGTGCTCGAGGAATTGTAAAGATCACTTTAGGCAGTTTAAATACGTGCAAAGGCTTTATCTTGCAGGGAAAACTCTGGGGTTGGTGGCAGGATTGGCACTCCAGCTTTGAAAAGAAAATTAAAAAATCCTCACATTGTTCCATTCCATTCGAACAAGTGTGTGGTGCTGAGGTTTTACCAGTTGCGGCTGTGCTCAGGTCCTCATTTGGGGATCCTGAGGTGGTTCATCATGTGGTGGGTGTGGCAACACACTGTATGCCTTGAAAAGAACATTTCATGGGTCTCTGTCCTGATTATCTCTGTTGATATTCATAGCATGTTCCTACACCTCATCTACCTATTATCTGCATAGTGATACCAGAGACGAAGAAAATTATCTACAGATAATCACCTACTTAAATGATAAAGCAATTCACAATTATGGACTTCTGTGCCTTGTGGAATACTAGGGTGAGCAGGCAGCTGACAGGCCCCATTGCAAAGGACTTACTTACTTGATCTTCAGTGTGGCTGCCACTTTACACCTTCAGAAATCTTAATGTTGGCCCTAAATGGACCGGTGGATTCAGAAAGCATTCAGACTCCTTCACTTTTTCACATTTTGGTATTTGCTATTGCAAATGACACTCAATATCCTAGAATGATGAATCAAAAACAAGATTTTAGAAGTTTTTGCATTTTTTTAAAATACAACGCTGAAATTTAACATTGACACAAATATTCAGACCCTTCACCCAGGACATTGCTGAAGCCCCTTTGGCAGAGATTACCACCAAGACTCTTCCAGGATATAAAGAAGCAAGCTTCACAGACCTGGATTTTGTGGTCTTTTCTGCAGATCTTCTGAAATTCTATGAGGTAGGATGGAGACCATAGATAGACAGCTATTTTGAGGTCCTTTCAGAAATGTTCAAGTCTCAGTTCTGGCTGGGCAACTCAAGACCATTCCCAGTGTTGTCCCTAATACACTTCTGTGTTGTCTTTGCTTTGTGCTTAGAGTTTATTGTCCTGTTGGAAGGTGAACCTTCAGCCCAATCTGATGTGTAGATCACTCTGGAGCAGAATTTTATTAAGGATATGTCTGTACGTTGCTTCATTCAGCTAATCCTCCAACCAATCTAGTCTCATTTTCTGCCATTGAAGAAAACCCACAGCATGATTCTGCCACCACCCTGCTTCACTGTTGGAATGGTATTTTACAAGTGATAAAGTAGTTGTTGTGACCTTGCTAGGTAAAGTCAACCAGAAGTGTGCAGGACATGACATAATTGGGTCAAAGTTATAAAGATCAGCATCATGCACTTCCTGATTATCCAAGATGGTGGATACAACAAAGAGAAGACGGAGCATTCTGATTAATGTGTTTTAATCTGATTTTTGTTTTGTTATTGGACTACATTCTTATTTAAATGCAGTTGCTACCCGCCAGTCAGTACAATAGAAGTATTGTCACATATTCAGAGTATGGAACTGTACCCTTGTGTGTATCAGCCACTGGAATGAATATAGCTTACAAAAATCAGTAACATTAGCATACTGTATATATGTTGCCATATGTGCAGTTGGTGAGCATCTGGAAGGCTCTATTAATGCAAGATAACCAACCACAGATTTGGGGGGAAAGCATTCATTTACCACCTCTTCTGTCTTTCCTTCAGATGTCATCACTTCCAGTATAGACCCGGAGTTCTCAACTCTATCAGGCCCGGGAGGTATTTAAGGAGCCACCATTCAAACTATGCTTGCTTAAGTTGATATGTCAGTACGCTACATCTAGTTGTTGGATATGTCAGACTTGCAGACCATGTCAGTTTACATGACTGAAATCGCTGCATATGTCTTATTTACCGACTGAGTGCTAACCTTCCAACACAGTTGTTCTTGCTCCTTTTGTGATAGTCAATATAGTAGCATGCTGCCTGATGGAGTCCATGATGAAGGGTTAACAGATATGGCGAGTTCAGCCACAATTTCTGCCTGTTTTGTTTTTTTTTTTTTCATTCTGTCATGGCATGGAAAACACAAGACATCAAAAAGGTGAGCTACTTTTCTGTTTGTGAGGTCCAAAATACCCACATTTCTTATTCCCCTTCACTGTGTTCCATGCATTGTACTTCTGGATGAGCGTTCTTTGGTTGGTTATCAGCTCTCATGTATACAAGCACGCCTTTACAACTAAAGACATTTGATTTTGTCGGGGTGAGTCACAGACTAGTTGAAGTGAGTTGCTGAGTATGTCTGGGTGATCTTCACGGAAGCAAACAATCAAATACCTCCAACTCACTAAGATTATGTAAATGAAGGCTACAACTGAAAAATCATTGGAAAAGTCCTGTAATTTAACACGGCCTTTAGCAAATGGAACTCCATGATGGAGAACCTCATTTTCCAGATGGTGTGCAGACAGGATGTAAGATGTCCATTTCATTGAACCTTTTTTTCATTTTAATTTGAGATCTTCAAATTAAATGGAATACCCAGCTGGCCCCCAACCCTTTATCATGTTTTATTTTCATTTATTGTGATAAGAGGTAAGTAGCAAAGTGCAATTTTTAAATAAATAATCAGGATCCATAGTGTGCAGGCTTCAAACGGGTGTAGGTGTGCTCATGTTGGTACCACTCTGGGATTGATTGGCGGATTTGGCTGATCACGCATTCACATGCAAATGCCAGCGGATCATTCAGGTGCCTTGATTACACCTCAAAGTAGGTAGAGGAGAGCGTCTGCTCCCAATTGGCAGTATATAAGGAACCTGCACAATACAAAGGAGAAAAAAAAAAAAAGAAATCAAATCAATGAAAGAAAAAGATAACAAAGGTTATGGGAAAAGAAAGAGGCCTGACTGGAAGAACCCTTGTTGATTGGAAAGGAGGCAGGTGGTCAGAAGTATACCCAAGTGAAACGAGCAGCAGGCCGTGCTCAAGTAAGGGGCTGGCGAAGGGGCACTCCGTGACTGACACAGCCCTTTTGGGAGACGCCAACAGATGGACTGAGGGAGACGTGCATGGCGGTCAGAGGGGAGTTCTATGGATGCAAACAAACTGGCAATAGGAACCCGAACCTGAGATAAGTGGATGATTGCACCTATCGGCGCTCATCTTCTCATGCTGCAAGGTCCTGATGGGATGAGCAGAGGAGACGGTAGATTTTAGGAAGAGGCATTAGGGCTCATGTGTATTTGAAAAGAAAAACCTACCTGGTATTTTAACCTCGTTCTAATGGAATTATTTATTGCTTGTTTTTAACCTCCACATTTTGCAACCTGAATTTATTGGATTATTATTTATTCAAGGAAGAAGATTTTTGCACTGCACTATTGAATATTGTTTGTTTTTGTTTGGTTTTAATTTAAAGCACTTGGCACTTCAGCACCAAGCCCTTACTGACTATGTGGACCCTCATTTGCCCAGCACATCTCGGTTTATGACTATCGATGGTTCTAGGTTCAAGAGGCTCCCGGACTAGGGAGCATGAAGCTGACCTGGATCATCAGCTTTATTGGGAGAATTATAATATGTATTTTTGTTTTAACTATAGCCTCAATAAAATTAATTTAGCTTTAATGTTACAGTAATTTACAGCATCTATAGGTTTTTTTATTTAAATTAAACATATCACAAGCACTTTAAAGCATTAATTTTTTAAAGTGGTAAATCTGTAAAGAGTTACAAGATATGATTTATTTTTATGAACAAAATGGAATGGAATATAACACGTCATTCTTAAATCTACTTATTCCAATTTCATTGTCACAGGGGGTTCAAAACCCATCCATACAGAACCAGAATGGAAAGTAAGTGAATACTTTCCCAAACTGGGAATTGTAAATGAGTTCCCTGGCCTTAAGTGCTCTAAGACGAGGTTTATGTGCCATGGATTTCTTAATCTTTACAGCCTGATGGACTAATTAAAGCACATTTTATCAATTCCTCACAAGAGCTGGGAGATCTGTGTTTATGCTTTCTGTCTCCAAGACTCTTTAAGACTCTGCATGAAGAGCAGAGATTGAAAATGTAGGAAGCACTTGGTTATAACTGGGCAGAATTATTATATACTAGTCATTAAGCCCGTTACAATAACGGGCGCTAGAACAGTAGTGCATAAACATTAGTAGGAACAGTCTATGTTAAATGGCAAGGGACCTTGACCTCATTCTGTTTGTTGGTCGTATTTTTCTTTGTCCTTCAGTCTTTCTTTTGTTGATGTTTACTTGCTGAGCTGACCGTTCTTCGTGGGCTGCCGCTGTGCATTATGTGTCTTTAATTTTCTGTGACAGTAATACTGTCTTATATGTCCGCTGGCTTGTACGTCCGTAATATACCTTTAATTTTCTCTGGTGGTAATACAGGTGTGCGCATCGGTAATATGCCTTTAATTTTCTCTGACAGTAATACTGGCTTGTATGTGGCTGTAATATGCGTCACTGTATTGTGTACCTTTAATTTCCTCTCTCAGTAATACTGGTTTGTATTTCCGTAAAACACCTGTAATTTTCTCTGACAGTAATATCACGCATCGCACCGTGCCCCGCGCATGTGCACTTCACCAGAAGACACACACACACACACAGAGACACCTGGACGCACACAGGGATTTTACTAAAGAGGATTCTATTTCAATACTCCCCTATTTATTTACTAGAATATTAGCTGGCCTTTTAAATAAGATTGTGCTCTAAATCTACAGTAACTTGTGAATTAATCCACAATATATATTATATATATCTGTTATATATATATATACATATATATACATATATATACACATATATATATAGTGACAGTGACACTATACCAGCACTTAACCCATCACAGATGCAGGAGGCACACTTATAAAAACACAAATGTTTTTTATTTTTCTTCCCTGTCCCCACAAGCCCACAACATAGTCCCACAAACACAGTACCACACAATTCTTCTTCTCTTTCTCCTTTTTCCACCACTCCTCTCCGGCAAGCTTCGCCTCCTCCTCCTGACTCTGGCTCTTGGAGTAGTGGCTGTTGGCTTCTTTTATAGCCCACACGGAAGTGCTCCAGGTGTTTGATAACCTATTTCCAGAGGAAGAACCACCCACACGGGCTCAGGAACAACTGCAGCACCCCCAGCGGCACCCCCGGATCCCACAGGGTTGTAAAGAACTCCCATCTCCCATGGTGCCCTGCGGGAATCTGAGGCGCCACTGCCACCCATGGGAGTGCTTCAGCATCATAGCTCTGAAGTTCTGGGTTAATTTCCCATCCTTGTCCCAAGTGTTCTCCAGGTTCTCCTATTTTATCCCACTTCATCCCAAAATCAAGTGTTGTGGTAATTAACTGGTAACTCTGACTTGGCTTACTGTGCCCTGTGGACCAATCACATTCCTCACAATGCTCTAATGGGAAAGGTCAGTTCAGCTACTGGGGATTTTCAATTTATGCATTTAATTTAAATAAATTTAAAACTGTTATATTTGCTACCATTACTTACCTTTTTCAAGTGATACTGATTTAAATTTGTTGGATGTCACACTAACATAACTAATTTGTGTTTGAACAAAGGAATCAAAATATTTTCTTTCAACAGAAGCATAATCTGTCACAGGGACTATTGTCATTACTCACTTATTGTATGCCAAACATATTCAAAATTAAAGCTTTTCTAATCCTCAACACGTGGTTTCCTTCTACACAGGGATTTAACTTAAAATAATCAAGTTTTATGTTCATGACTATCCCAAATTTGCATGAAGTCTGATATTTTGCATAAAGAACAGCCCCTTTCATTGGCAACACATTCCAAAGGACCCCCACACCTTTGTATACTTGTAAAGAAAGTTAAAGACTTTTAGTAAATTGATTTTTTCCCAAATGCCGTGGGTTTTGTGGGCTTATGGAAGCCAAGTTATGATACTTTTTTGATGCACACCCTACATCAGAAAGGCAGCTTTTTTTTTGTTTCCAATACAACATTATAGGTAATGTTAAGATTACATGAAAAATTCAAGCAACCAAAATAGAACTTGCATATTTTGGAAATAAACGAACCACTATACACTTAACTATGTGTTCTGTGTATTTATTAAATTGCACCCCTGTCTGCAATTTTCATTCAAATGTAATAAAAAGAAAATAATTTGATTGACTTAAGAAAACTATAAATCATCAAGGAAAAAAAGTTTAATAAAATGTAATTTACGCTTAATGAATGGGATTCAGTTAATTTAATTCTACAGAATGACATTTATTTAATGTACCTTAACTATAGTGCATCCGGAAAGTATTCACAGCGCATCACTTTTTCCACATTTTGTTATGTTACAGCCTTATTCCAAAATGGATGCACCCTGCCCGGGATTGTTTCCTGCCTTGTGCCCTGTGTTGGCTGGGATTGGCTCCAGCAGACCCCCGTGACCCTGTGTTCGGATTCAGCGGGTTAGAAAATGGATGGATGGATGGATGGATGGATTAAATTCATGTTTTTCCTCAGAATTCTACACACAACACCCCATAATGACAACATAAAAAAAGTTTACTTGAGGTTTTTGCAAATTTATTAAAAATAAAAAAACTGAACAATCCCATGTACATAAGTATTCACAGCCTTTGCTCAATACTTTGTCGATGCACCTTTGGCAGCAATTACAGCCTCAAGTCTGTTTGAATATGATGCCACAAGCTTGGCACACCTATCCTTGACCAGTTTCATTCCTCTTTGCAGCACCTCTCAAGCTCCATCAGGTTGGATGGGAAGCGTCGGTGCACAGCCATTTTAAGATCTCTCCAGAGATGTTCAATCAGATTCAAGTCTGGGCTCTGGCTGGGCCACTCAAGGACATTCACAGAGTTGTCCTGAAGCCACTCCTTTGATATCTTGGCTGTGTGCTTAGGGTCGTTGTCCTGCTGAAAGATGAACCGTCGCCACAGTCTGAGGTCAAGAGCGCTCTGGAGCAGGTTTTCATCCAGGATGTCTCTGTACATTGCTGCGGTCATCTTTCCTTTTATCCTGACTAGTCTCCCAGATCCTGCTGCTGAAAAACATCCCCACAGCATGATGCTGCCACTACCATGCTTCACTGTAGGGATGGTATTGGCCTGGTGATGAGCGGTGCCTGGTTTCCTCCAAATGTGATGCCTGGCATTCACACCAAAGAGTTCAATCTTTGTCTCATCAGACCAGAGAATTTTCTTTCTCATGGTCTGAGAGTCCTTCAGGTGCCTTTTGGCAAACTCCAGGCGGGCTGCCATGTGCCTTTTACTAAGGAGTGGCTTCCGTCTGGCCACTCTACCATACAGGCCTGATTGGTGGATTGCTGCAGAGATGGTTGTTCTTCTGGAAGGTTCTCTTCTCTCCACAGAGGACCTCTGGAGTTCTGACAGAGTGACCATCGGGTTCTTGGTCACCTCCCTGACTAAGGCCCTTCTCCCTCGATCGCTCAGTTTAGATGGCCGGCCAGCTCTAGGAAGAGTCCTGGTGGTTTCGAACTTCTTCCACTTACAGATGATGGAGGCCACTGTGCTCATTGGGACCTTCAAAGCAGCAGAAATTTTTCTGTAACCTTCCCCAGATTTGTGCCTCGAGACAATCCTGTGTCGGAGGTCTACAGACAATTCCTTTGACTTCATACTTGGTTTGTGCTCCGACGTGAACTGTCAACTGTGGGACCTTATATAGACAGGTGTGTGCCTTTCCAAATCATGTCCAACCAACTGAATTTACCACAGGTGGA
The DNA here is from genome assembly GCF_900747795.2 of Erpetoichthys calabaricus. Taxonomy (NCBI): domain Eukaryota; kingdom Metazoa; phylum Chordata; class Cladistia; order Polypteriformes; family Polypteridae; genus Erpetoichthys; species Erpetoichthys calabaricus. Next base: position 52,672,000 of record NC_041403.2, read on the forward strand.
CTCCAATTAAGCTGCAGAAACATCTCAAGGATGATCAGGGGAAATAGGATGCACCTGAGCTCAATTTTGAGCTTCATGGCAAAGGCTGTGAATACTTATGTACATGTGCTTTCTCAATTTTTTTTATTTTTAATAAATTTGCAAAACTCTCAAGTAAACTTTTTTCACGTTGTCATTATGGGGTGTTGTGTGTAGAATTCTGAGGAAAAAAATGAATTTAATCCATTTTGGAATAAGGCTGTAACATAACAAAATGTGGAAAAAGTGATGCGCTGTGAATACTTTCCGGATGCACTGTATGTTATGTTTTCTGAACACAAAGTGAATGCATCAACTTAAAATGAATGTTTTGTTTTAAAACTATTCAAACTAATTGTGTGGAACTACTGTCTATGGACTGAATTCAGTTCATGTAACAAATCATTTTTTGGAGTGATGTGAGTTACTGGCACTGCCTCACATTGTTGCTACCACAAATGGGATATTGCCAGACCTAAAAACTGATTAATGAAATCAGCTTAACTTGTTTAATTTCAGGTTTTGATGCATCAAATGCAGCTTTCATGAATTCTTCTTAGAATAGAAACCTAACACTACACATTATGTCACCCCACAACAACTTGAATTCAGTGGTGGATTGTCTTTCAATCTTCTTTGTACCGAAACAAATAGAAATGTGCTGTTCAGACTCTTACAATCTGTACGTAACCTTTATGAACAACAGAAGTGTCCAAAGGTTTCCAAGTGTTTAACATCAGGTAACAGAATTTCATTACAGATTCAGTCATAACGTGCAGCAGTGAACGAGTTCAGAAGTAATTTAAGAAACAGTGCAAGTGAGACAATGGTCTTGTTACCTTGAATTAGTGTGTCTTTTCATAACATAAATCCATTTACTCAAAAAGTGTACAATGCAGTTCACGGAGCATATTCTATACGCAGTCTATTCTGAACTAAAAGCTTATGTTTTATAACAAACGGGACGTGGGGTTTCCAGTATAAGCACCCAGCACTTAGTCACTCAGGCTGTTTGTTACGTGTAACTGTGGTGATTTTAAGCTTTTTATGCTGATGAATATCAGTTAATCATTTTTTAATAATTGTACTAATTATAATATATATTAACATTTAAGAGAAATTTCCTTTCTGTTTATAATACCGCAAACTGAATACTGCATGTCCTTAATAGAAGAAGCACCAGAAAATCCAGGAGCAACATCTCCGATCATTTTACTGTATGCTAGTGTATATTTTTAGGCATTGTTCTCTAGTGGCTAAGGTGATGAACTTGAATCCACAAGGGTCTGAGTTCAAGACCTTGCAGTTTGACAATGAAAGAGTTGCTTGCCTGTGCTCCAGAGGATGTGCTGTCTGTGCAAATACAGTCCTGTACCTGAAGAGCCACTTAAGATGAGCGTTATCACGTAAGACACAATGAATTGACTCATTCTGTAAACTTATAAAAGAATAACAGATATAAATTACTCTCATCTGCACAAAGTTAAAAGTTATTTTCTTGATCAAGATAGTTCATAAATCTGTGCAACACCCAGATCATGTCAATTGTTTAAATTGTGTTTTGATTCAGATTTCATAATGCAGCTAAGGTTTACTCATCCACAAAGTTACATTTGGAATCAAAGGTGCAGGAAGGTGTGTAATGTATCTTGTGAGAAAGGAGTATTGCCGAAAGAAAATAAATGTGGGACATCAGTACATGCTTGTATTAGTTGCTTGGCTGTTTCAAAAAAAATATAGGCCTACTTTGTCATCATATTAGGTAAGATAGCTTTATTTATTAATTTAAATAAAATATAGGTTTTGGAAGTTTTTTATTTGGACTTTTTAAAATATTTTGATTAAGGCCAAAGAAAACAAAATGTTCTATAAGTCTGGATCAACAGACTTTGAGAAAGATGCACAGTCCTCTCAGTGTTGTTCTGCCACGTGGTTGAATGCGTAAGGTGAAATGTGTCGCAGTTTATCAGCGCTGAACACAACTGGAAGAGCAAAGCATAAATGTTCTAAAACCAGACATGCGATGCTTCAATCACAACGGTGAAAAGTTTGACCAATGTAAGCAACACATGACTCTGGTGGGCAATTCAGCCACTGCTTCTTGTTGTGCTACATGTGACCCCATAGAAAAACAGGATCCACGTAAACTAAAACAAAATAAATAAATCCTTACCTACCATTTAAACAGTAAAAAAGAGGAAATAGCAATAATGCAGTTAATAATTAATATAAAGGATACGTTCAGTATCTGTGAAGTCCATGTTATTTGTCACAATTGTGGCATGCATTCATTTGCTCATGAATACCAGTGATGTTGAATAAACACGTAGGACTGAAGGTAGCCTTGTGTGACAAAGCAGATTTGTCATCAAACATGTCTGCATTGTTCTGCAGCAGAAGCAGAAGTCCCAGGCTCTGAAACAAAGATCTTTGCCTTCGGTAGACTTTATTTTCCATTTTCCATAAATTGTACATATAAGGAAATTGCAAGTTGCCCTTACTGGATAGCTATAGGCTGTACATTTCTTTCTCTCTGGTCTCTTTTACTTACTTAAAAATTTTACAGCTTTTCATTGTTATATTCTGACATTTAAGGTTCAGCAACAAGGCTAAACATTTTATTGCTTTTGAAGTGAGACATGTTAATGGTATAAAATAAAAGCATGTCGTCACGGCTCATTTTCTTATCCAGTTTTCCTGGTGAGGATCATGGTTAAAACGACAGCATGTTTTTTTGTAAATCTTTACACAAATTAAAACTTCACCAAAAAAATAGTATAGTTGTTGTAATGGATGGCATGCATGGGATAGCATCCCTGTCACGATGGGTCCAGTCCCTTACCTGGCCTGGACGTCATGGTTAATGAGTGGGCCAGAAAAGAGGCAGGACGTTCCTTGTCTTAACCTGGAGCTTGGCAGGAGATGCCACTGCGGATACATTGGCATCTTGGCGGAGATGAAGCAAGGATCTTTACCTGGCTGGGAGACCAATAAATTGGGGAGTCCAGGGGAGACGATACAACAAGAGTACGTTCTACCCCAAAACACTAGATGGTAGCATTCCTGGGCGTTTGTACCCATACGGACACCTGCAGGACATGCTGGAAACTGTAGTGCAGTGGAGCAGCCTTGTCGGCTTCCATAAGGTCACCAAGAGGAGCTTCAGAGATCTGTGATCTTTACTTTGTGGGGTTTCCACTTGATCCTGAAGTGCTTCCTATGGGCAATGCCCTGGCACTGGGAGTACTCCTGGGCCTTCCATAAACTACACCACTCTGCCTCACCCAGGGAGACGGAGTCAGGTGTGGAGGATGGACAAAGCTCACCTGGGAGGAATGGAGAAACAAGCGAGTAAGAGAAAGAGAGAATACTTGTGTGTATGCAATCTGAGTTGTCTTTGTAAATTTTTTTTTTTTTGTAATAAACCTTATATTTGAATCTGGGACTTATGTCTGTGATGTTGTGTTTGGGGTGCTGCAACACTCCTGACTCACCATTAAAGTACAATTGCAACTGCATCATTCACAAAACAGTACAAGTAAGCAAACTCTTGGGAGTGAAAGTCAGTCACGTACATACAGAAGAATGAAATGAAGTGGGCAGCTGGACTTCTCAAAAATACATTGTACTTTTGTGAAAATGATACTGTTACCCATATTGCTGACATGTGTATTTCAAGATGTTAATTGATGCTCAGGAACATTACTGACTTCACTGCAGACATATTGGTATGATCCATGGCTTTGCTTTCACATTTGTTTCTGGTGCCCCCCTAAACTGCCACTATAAGACACTGGTGGGAGATGCAGGTTTATTTACTTAACAAAGCAAGCTTCCAAGGCAAATGAATATATACGATGATTGTTAAACAATAAACTTCCTTTACACTAAAAAATGAACAGCGTTCAGATACAAGACTGTTATAGGGCTTTGGCAGCACCTTTTCGGAAAATGTTAGTAATCTTAACCTCCCACGCTGAAGAAATTCTTTGTTAGCCCTACTAGTTAAGTCCCTTGTCTGCTTGTTGTGAGATGGAGATAATGATAAGTCCAGGGTTCAGTCCCAATGATTAAGGGTGCTAAAGGTAACTATGATTTTTTTATTACAATATCTTTAATTGTTACAAATAACTACAGAAAAGGGAAACAAAAATCAAGAAAAAAATGCAAATATTCGCATCTGATACAGAAATTCTCTTATAGCAACTGTTTGTATTTGATATATATATGTTAATCTTCAACCTTCAAGAGCTTTTATTAAGCACATTTGCCAAATGAGTAATTATGGTCTCAGAAGGAATCTTGTTCCTTGGTTCAAAGCCAAGTTAAGTATGATGTGTGTTTTCTCTCTCATCCTAAAGTTTTGAGCTTCCTCCAAGCCCCCATACACCTAGTGGCAATCTGCTGGAAGATGGTATGAGACCTTCAGACCCTCTAACTACAGTGTTTGTCACTCACTCTGAGTCTTTGTCATCAACATCTTCAGTGATGTTGTGCACAAATCAGTTTATGGCTGGAATTATTTCACTGGTGTTCAATGTTCAGTGATCTTTTCCGGGCTTGGTGTGACTGAAGGACACATGAAGATTAGGAGATACTCAGGAGAGAAAGAATAAGCTGATTATTTTTTTCAGATTCATAGTATATTGATTTTTGGGATTATTAAATGTGATATAAAAAAAAAAACTGTTGTGCTTGTGAAGGGCAATATGACCACCCATGGTTACTTTAAAAAGGCCATAAACCACATGTTTATCCAGGTTTTGGCACAAAGAGATAATGAAATATTCCAGCAGGAAAATGTCTGTCCAGTCCATTTATGACCAAGCAGACACAACTGTTCATTTATGGCCTGTGAGTTCCCTCAGTTTCTTCCATCTTGCCTTATTGTTCCCTTATTTAAAAGAGCTACTAGAACAGGCTTGGAATGATAGACCTCAGGGTTAATGGACAGCTAACACTTCTCCATGGGAAATGCTTTAGTTCAAGGATGGAGGAGGAGGAGGAAGCCACACACTCAACATTAATTCCCAAATATGTCATCATTTTTCAATATTACCTCAAGTAAGCCTTAATGTAACCATTTGCAATTTTAATAATTTATTCAAATAATTATTAATCTGCACCCCTGTCGAGAATCTGACCACTTTTAGGAGAGTTCCATTTGTCAGTTTCACTTATCTTTAAAGGATTAAATGTCCAGACTTGCTGGCTATTGGAAACCAAATAAATGTACAAAAAAGGACCACATTTCTTGTCTGATTGATGCTTCTGTTTACCAGCGACTGCTCAGCTACTGTCTTCGAAGCTGCCATTACTGCTGCAAGAGTGGAAACGCATGGTGCTCATTGGGTCAGATACATAACCTGAGAAAAGGAAACATAAATAACAGGGTTGTTAAAAGAATATATTACTGCCTAGAAAATCGTTGATTTTGTGTTGATTTGAGCTATGAATATGTGTGGTAGAGGCATGCAAGAAGCAGAGGAACACCTTTACTGAGTGAAGGACGAAACACTGAATATAATTAGGAGGACATGCAGAGAGAGCCATGATGTGAATATGAAGACTACAAGGTGTCACGCACGCGCGTTTGGGAGTCAACCAAAGGGACCAGAAAACACCAATTCCATGCCAGGCCAGGGGGTGGCGGGTTGCACTAAAACTCTCTCTTTTCTCTTGGCAGACAAGAGACTGGAAATTCTGCCTGTATCCGAGTACGGTCTGATGATGTCACTTCCCTTGAGACACCTTAAAAACTCGCCATCATCCACACCACACCAAGGCAGTTTTACTTTGGACTCCAACCTGTATATATTGTACTAAAACTTAAGCCCTTTTGCAGCCAGGGAAAGTAAACAGGTCGCTGCCCCAAACCTTCGTTGTTTGTCCAGCTATTTATTTCACATAGGTTAAGTCATGAAAATTAGTTTAGTGGCTGAGGAGCAACATAGAAAACCAGCACAGCCAGCTCCATCCCCACCAGAGACTCACGGCGTGTCTATGTGACTGCTGCTAATCATGTTCATGCTCATACTTTATAAATATGTATTTTGTGTATTCAGCAAAAAGTGAAAACTCTTTACATACATCAATTAGGAAGCATATGACACATAAATATATAAAAATATTTTAAAGTATTTAGTACAGCTCAGAGCAAAGTCCTGTAAGAAAGATTTTCACACTGCTAGAAAAAGAGCCAAACAGCACATGATTAAAGAAACAGAGGAAACTAGGGTGCATAAATCCTGTTACATTCAGAATATGTTACTGTGAATGGGCAACGGTTGGAAGCACTCATGGGAAAAAAATGGACTATACACTTGGGTGAAAATCTGCTTTGTTACCTACAGTTCAGGAGATGCAGCAGACACTGGGTAGTCCTGGTCTTCTAATTGGACAGGGAGGGTGTTGAGCAGCCAGGCCAGTAGGTGACAATACGCAGCTCATTCCTAGCATAAGTAGGAATCTGCTACCCACAAGAGAAAGGAGACAACATAGAGGCTATCTTGAAGATCCTTAACACACTTCAGAGGGCTAAGGGGGAACCAAAGACTGCTGTTTGGACTTCCTGGAAACAAACAAGAGCCATCCCAACCATGAAAGAGTTTTTGGTGCTTGATTGGAAGGAAACCAAAGGCGTAAGGCCACCTCATGCCTAAGAAATATCAAGCCTCAAGATGGAAGGAGAATTTGAGGTTTCACTGGTGGGAAAGAAGAAGCCAGCATTTTGGAAGAGAGTGGTACAATACACGAAAGGTGGGCAACAGCATTGGACACCCCAGTCAAAAGACAGCAGGAGTTATCATTTCTTGTACTTGCTTTTGCACTTAGCGTTCTCCCTTTTCTCATCTCTCCCATTTCTCTCTCACACACTGTTTAATTAAATTTAGGTACCATTTTGCATAATTATGGCCTGCTTCAGATTGTTCTCAGGGTGGATACACACCACAAGGGTGTGTATTATTGTGGTGCATTACAGTCAGGGAGGAACTTGGTTACCCTGAATCAAGAATGCATTCTTCAGTCCACATAAAAACAAACATCCATCCATCCATCCGTGTTCTAAACCCACTTTTCCAGAGCAAGGTCACAGGGAAGCTGGAGCCTGTCCCAGCAAACATTGAGCACAAGGCAGGAACAAACAAGCCCTAGAAGGAGCGCCAGCCCTTTGCAGGGTAAACACACACACACACACATCACAGGTCAGTTTACAATTGCCAGTCCACCAAACCTGCATGTTTTCTGACTATGGGAGGAAACCGGAGCAAACCCACATATGCAAACTCCATGCAGGAAGCACTTAGGATATTAACCCATAACAACAGTATTAAACAGAAATAATAATGGGGAGTGGGGGAGGGTGGTCATGTATGCATGTAGTATATTGCATTCATCAGGCAAATCTGAAATGATTTTACTGTCTGAATTCGTCCTGAATAATTGCTTAAGCACCATAACACAATAGTGCAGAAGATAATAGTGAACCTAATGAAGAAGTGGAGGAACAATGGTTAGCACTGCCACCTTAGAGCTCCAGTTACCGGCTGTCAATTCCCATCCTGGTCTCGGATTAAAGTGTCCGTTATGTTAATTGGTGACTATAAATTAAATTGAGAAGAATGAGCATTGAAGAGTGCCCAGTAATGGGCTGGTGCTTCCTGTGTTGCCTCTGGGGTTGACAGAATAAAGCTCTGGCTAACTGTGAGAACAAAATGTAAAAACAGATTCAGGAACTACATGGCCTTTTATATGATTACCCGTTAGTATTTGACAGGCCTGTTAGCCTTGTTCTACAGCTACCTGTCCCTATCCAGCCATAACGGGAATGATGACAATCCAGTTTAAGCAGCTCCCATAACTCTAAGCACATCACCAAGTACCTGTGTGTTTTATGTATTTTTGAATTATTAGAGTTGCTTTCATTACATGTAATTTTAAACAATTAATAATCCTTCCATCCACTTCATTTACCTGCTCTGTCTAATTTAGGGTCACTGGGAGTCAAGACCCATCCCTGCAGCAAATTCTGCAAAGTGGGAACCAACCAGGGACGCCAATTCATTGCAAGGAATGTTTAATAATGTGTCATGAAAACTTTTTTTAGTGCTATAGTTTACATTTCTTAATTGAAATATTAAAGATTTGCTTCAAGGTGTTCTCCTGTGGTCACTGTCATAGAAAGATAGTTTAATGATCCATAACCTGAAAACATTTAGAGTGGCTTCTGTAGGCAATGACATTTCTTGGGATACCAAGATTGCATCAGATATTTTCAGATATACTGTATTATATATTTCAAAATGGAGACATATAGTTCTGATAAAAGTCTACTATTTTTTTGAATTCTAACAAGTCAATATCTAGTACTAGAAACAGAGGTCTGTGGATAAAAAGAACGTGTGGAGCTCTAAGATGCCAAATCACTTCTACTGTCCCTCCAACCTCAATCCAGCATGCAGTTCAAACCCAATCCATTTTGTTTTACCATTTCTGTCAATGGGTGGATACTGCAGATTTTTTCTGAGCTCATCCAAGGAAAGGCCTTGTGAAGATCGACGACCGGTGCTAAAGAAAAAGAAGGATCGGTCAGGGAAAATTTTGTCAGGATACAAAGAATTAAAAATCTAAATGAAGTAGTAGTAACTATCAGTGAATCACTTTCTGGTTTAACTCAAAACACCATATTAGAGAGAGAGAGAAAAAAAAAAAAGTGGCCTGTGGGATTTCCGTTGTTACCAAGTAGCGTGACAAAGCAGCAAAGCTTTGAAAAGCTCAGCATCAAATGAAGCTCCTATCGAAGTGCATCACGCACACGGGCCAGCTCTAAAGTTACAGACAAAGAGGGGCTGTATTGAGTTTCCTTATTCTTACACACAATGTCGTCTGCACAATTTATTGATTGTATTTCTCTGAGAATTGATGCTTTTGTGGAGCAATTAGTGACAAGTTAATATGTAATATAATAGCGACCTTAGGGCACACACTTCACTGCTGTTATACACTGCAGAACAACTGGGAATTTCAAAGACATTTCTTATAAAGGCTAAAATATACTGTATGTATATATATATATATGAAAATTACAAAATATACGCAAAAGAAAAATGAGATTAAATGCTGAGGAACTGGATGTGCCAGAGCAGACAAGTTACTTCTGCATCTTTTAAATCCTATCCCTCCAATGTCATTTTAGTTATCATTTGTATAGTACTCACTATTTAATACCACTAGCCATTCGTACAGTACTGGCCTGTTAGCCTTGTCCTGTGACCACGCTGCCCACATCCAGCCATCAAGGCTATGTGACAATTTAATTTAAGCATGTCCCCCAAGTTCAGCGACAGGTAACATTAGAGAGGCACTGCCATAAATGTTCACCGCAGTGATAAGTGCTCGGGCATCATGTAACCCGCCAAAATAAGTTTTTGGTTTTCTCCATTTGATTTGAATTTCAGCTATTTGTCCCACATTATACTCTTAATTTACAGGTCACCTTCTGGACAAAAAAGAATCTCTTTTGCATTACCTGCCCAAAACAATTTTTGGAAGTGACAAAGGGGCCTTATCCTCCACTGAATCAAGCATATAGAGAGAGAAAAATAGTTCCCCCTTTGAGGGCTAATATCTTTCATGCCCTTTTACTTGATCACAACTGTTTTGCTTTTTTTGCCACAAAGCTACTTGCACAACGTTGAACCTTCATGGGATTGAATTCACCAGGCATATCTCAGCAGTGTCATACGCATCAGTTTTACTGTCTATGTCATTGTCTGATGAACAAACTCACATTGTCATCGCTATCACTTGATTTAACTAGTGGTTCAGTTTGTTCTAAAACTGTCTTTACAGTTTCTCATTTAGAAGCCATTATGTTTTGGTTGCAAGCTCTGCCCCACTCATAATTATTGCTGAGTTACCATAGAGTGACGGAACGCATAGAAAAATTTGTGATTTCATATATTCCATTCATAAGATGGTAACAGAATACTGTACTGGGCTTAACGCTTCATATCTTATCAAAATTGGTTAAGCCGAGTATTAACCGTATTTACCCAGAATTCCAAGCCCAAGATATACTCTGAGTTAATGCCAAGGAGGTTTAGCGCGGCCTTTGTCTTGTTGTGACCTCAGATTTCAATGAAGGCTTTTATAAAGGTGACCTGATCAGGTGAGTTTCAAACGGACATCATTGGGTACGAGTGCTTCTAATGAGCTTTTGTTTGTTTAGCAAATGGCAGTGCCACATTGCGCAACTGTATTGCTGGCAAAAATTAATTGACAAAGGTTTATGAAGATGACACACCTAAACTATAGTTTTCGTATTCTAGAAAATACTACATTTCCTTTTACCATAAATATAGATATATTTTTGTGATATAGTTACCATCCTCAAGTTATGAGATCAAAAACTTACCAAAAGTGAAAAAATATGAATTGTAAGGTGTATAAACTGATATTGTGCAATATGAGAGTCTGGGCAGTTAGTCTCTGTGTCAGAGGTAGATGGTGTCTGACGCGGTGCCTGCTGCCCGCTCTTCTCAGGTAACAACTGCTGTCTGAGGCCGTGTCTGTTCAGATGGATCAGTAAAAGTGCAGCTCGCTTATTTTTAGATTTAAGCCATTTTGTTGGACTATACATTGCCTTCCACTCCTGAAGAATATTTGGATGGATCTCCAAAAACACATTTTGCTTGGTTGTAGTCTCATTAAGCCGCAGGAGCTCCTGGAGCATGAAGACATGCGTCTAATGTAATTGATCCACAGCAATTCAGCATGTGGTAAGCACAATACTATTATTAGGCTGTATTACAGGTTGTTACTCTTATTTGTGAATACAGCGAAGAAATGCAATATAAGAAACTTATACTGCTGTCTCTGTGGCATAATAATTCTGCTTTACGCAGTCAATAGAGGTATATTAAAATAGTAGAAAATCAGCTGGTCATTTAGAATTTGTATAAATGCTGTGACAATAACATTCAGCAGGGTTTGCCTACAGATATAAAACATTAACTAAGATGGTATTTAATGTACATTTTGCTTTACTGAAGGGAAAAGTCAAGGAGACTTGAAAGTCTTATTTGTATTTTGATTTATCATCATTGCTTATGTTATTTTTTTGTTGTCTGCTATGAACAGAGGAAGAATAATAAAGAAAGTGAATCTTCTATTTTAATGTACTATAGAAGAGATTAAAAGGAAAGAAACTAAACATTTAATAGTACAGCATAATTTATATTTTGTAGTCTGGTAAAATATACAGATTTGAATGCATTATGTCTCAAGATATAATATAAGCACTCATTTAAATATCATCTCATCTAATTGAACTCTGGGTAGTGTAGTGGCACAGTTGTTAGTGCTGCTGCCTGGCAGCGCTGTAAACCTCCTGTTTTTTTTTTTCATCTGAATGCTTCAATCTTCTCTCATGTGATATAGTATTTATAATACTTTTACAATCTTAAAGCTTAGTAAGCAGATTATAAAAACTGCAGGTTAGGCTGAGGGTAGCTGTAAAATTGTGGGTGTGTGAATGAATATGCCCTGCAATAGACTTCTGCCGCTTCTACGGTTGGTTCCTGAATTGTGCCCGATTCCGCCAGGATAAGCTTTGATTAATCACAATCCTTAAATGAATAAATTAAATTTCAGTCTGACACAAAAAAATTAGTTGTTGACTAAAGTCAAAACAAGTGACACAAGCGTAACAATATTTGTCAGTCCAGACAAATTACCAGCTGAGGGCCTACACAGAGAGAGTGTCAGATGAGTGTAAAGGCAATGTGGGCAGCTGTGCGAGTCATGGGTGGGCATGTGACACCTCCATCGAGTATTATGCAGTTGCACATTTGGGGGGGGGGGGGGGGGGGCACAGTGGTCCATGGACTGTATGGGATGAGTCAGGCTGTAGCTGGCATCAGCGTTAAACTCATCCAAGAAAACATCCTTACCTTAAATGTCTCACTGTCACCTCTGGGCAGCCTACAGTATGTCAAGATGACCAACTAGGCTGGGACCCCTGTTAAAATCACTCAATGTTTTAACAAAGGATAAAAAGCCCATTTGAATTTTTCTGGTGTACTTGATGGGCATCACAGGAAGGTCAGTGGTCAGCACACTTTAATCATATTTAGCTACCAGTTATTTAGTATATAGAGGAATATTTTGGATAAAATTGAACAAATTAATGTATTGTAAAATGTGACAATAAGTAGATAAATAAATGATATCCGAGCACAAATAATGGAGTCATAAAACATGTTCTTCTTTGCTTACTGCTTTATGTATTTAATTATTTCTTATTTATTTCATTGATACTGCACACAACATGAAACACGCCTTGCTCTAGAGAGTCCTGTGTTTTGATTGGTCACACTGTCACTGCTTAGCACATGCTGATGAGCCAAAGGATTCCCAAGACAAACAAAAAAAAAAAAAAAAAGTGGCTGTGTATCCATTGAGGGCACAAGTGCAAGAAAAAGTAGGCCAGAACTACTTCACGAAGCAGCTACTTTAATTCAAGAGGCCTTGAGTTCGTCATCCTCTCAGGATGCATCTGACGTGTGGCATCTGCATTTGATGGCCAAAGACTTATGTGCACTCTACTGACGATTCACCAGTCAAAACACAGGACTCACTAGAGCCCATCATCTCAACTTCGACAAGTGAAAATGACAGTTTTCATTTCAAGGTGTATTTCATGTTGTGTGCGGTGTCACTGAAATAAATAATTGCTTATCCTGGGTAGCTGGAGTCCATCCCAACAATCATTAAATGGTACACAGGAACAACATCTGGACAGAGTGTCGGACCATCAAAGGGTGAACATACACATACACTAGACGCATTTTAGCAATTACAATCCACCTAACCTGCACGTCTTTGGACTGTGGGAAGACACCAGTGCACCCGAAGTAAGTTCATATGGACAAGGGGGGAACATGCAAACTCCACGTAGGGAGCACTCTGGAAGCAAACCCTGGAGTCCTTACTGTGAGGCAGCAATGCTACAACTATGCAGCCACACCGCCCTGAAATCAATAAATGAAGACATTATTAAAGAAATAATCACAAAAAACATGCATTATATTTCATGACACATTTAATTATTTACATTTGCTTATCATTATGTTTTCATTTATTGATTGTCACATTTCACAATTCATTTGTGTTTGCATATTTATTTATTTATTTTATCTGAAACATTCCTCCATACTATCCCAGAGAAGGATAAAATCTCTAAACTTAATTACTGTAGTCCAATTACTTTTATCTTCAAGGTTCTGAAAGTATTCGAACATCTCATGCTTTCTACCTAAAGTCCATCCCTGACCCTCTCCTTGATCCACTTCAGTTTGCATATACGGCAAATCACTCAGTGGAGGATGCAGGGGAGGATTCTTCAGCACCTGGACTTGCCTAACACCTATGTGAGGGTCTTGTTTGTGAATTTCTGCTCAGCCTTCAATACCATTGTTCCAGAGATGCTTCAGAGTAAACTAATACAGTTAGGTGTACCCTATGCTATGGTGTCTGCCAGTGGATTATGAGTTTCTTGACAGGTAGGAAGCAGTATGTGAGACTGCTGTCGAATCCAATGTCAATTAGCATAGGCTCCCCACAAGGCTGTGTCCTTTCACCCCTCCTCTTTTCACTTTATACAAATGACTGTAGATCCATGGATAAATCTGTAAAACTCCTAAAGTTTGCAGATGACACAACCGTAGTTGGTCTCATTTCTAATAATTACATGTCTTCCTGTCAAAGAGAGGTGGGCTGTCTTGTAAAATGGTGTTCTTGTAACAACACGGAGCTCAGTGCTATTAAGACAGTGGAAATGAGGATTGACTTCCACCAACAAGTCACTAACTGTCCACCTCTGCAAATTAATGCCCAGATTGTGTCTGTGGTTCAGTCTTTTAAGTTCCTGGGGACTACTTTCACTAATAAATTAAGATTACTTTCACTAATACATTAAGATTGAAGCACAACACCTCCATCATCAAGAAAGCCAAGCAGAGATTGTTCTTCTTCGCCAGCTTATTGTTAAATTTTTACTCAGCCATCATTGAGAGTATTGCAATGATAGTGGAGTTTTTAACCAGATTCAGTCAGCCAGTCATTGTCCAACCCGCTATATCCTAACACAGGGTCATGGGGGTCTGCTAGAGCCAATCCCAGCCAGCACAGGGCGCAAGGCAGGAACAAACCCTGGGCAGGGTGCCAGCCCACCACAACTTTAATCAGATTGTTTAATGCAATTTGGAAAGTGAGATGATGCCTGAGAAGTGGATAAGTGTACTAGTACTGATTTTTAAAAAATAAGGCGGATGTGCAGCACTATAGTAACTACAGGGGGGTAAAATTGTTGAGCCAGAGCATGAAGTTATGGGAAAGAGTAGTGGAAGCTGGGTTAAGAAGTGAGGTGATGATTAGTGAGCAGCAGTATGGTTTCATGCCAAGAAAGAGCACCACAGATGCAATGTTTGCTCTGAGGGCATTAATGGAGAAGTACAGAGAAGGCCAGAAGGAGTTGCATTGCGTCTTTGTGGACCTGGAAAAAGCATATGACGGTGCGTCTGAGAGGAGCTGTGGTATTGTATGAAGAAGTCAGGAGTGGCAGAGAAATATGTAAGAATTGTACAGGATATGTACGAGGGAAGTGTGACAGTGGTGAAGTCTGCGGTAGGAGTGACGGATGCATTCAATGTGGAGGTGGGATTACAGCAGGAATCGGCTCTGAGCCCTTTCTTATTTGCAATTGTGATGGACAGGTTGGCAGATGAGATTTGACAGGAGTCTCCATGGACTATGATGTTTGCTGATGACATTGTGATCTGTAGCGATAGTAGGGAGCAGGTCAGGGTGACCCTAGGGAGGTAGAGATATGCTTTGGAGAGGAGAGGAATGAAGGTCAGTAGGAACAAGACAGAATACATGTGTGTGAATGAGAGGAAGGTCAGAGGAATGGTGAGGATGCAGGGAGTAGAATTGGTGAAGGTGGAGGAGTTTAAATACTTGGGATCAACGAGTAATGGTGATTGTGGAAGAGAGGTGAAAAAGAGAGTCCAGGCAGGGTGGAATGGGTGGAGAATAGTGTCAGGAGTAATTTGTGACAGACGGGTATCAGCAAGAGTGAAAAGGAAGGTCCACAGGACGGTAGTGAGAGCAGCTTTGTTATATGGGTTGGAGACGGTGACACTGACCAAAAAACAGGAGACAGAGCTGGAGGTGGCAGAGTTAAAGATGTTAAGATCTGCACTGGGTGTGACGAGGAAGGACAGGATTAGAAATGAGTACATTAGAGGGTCAGCTCAGGTTGGAAGGTTTGGAGATAAAGTCAGAGAGGTGAGATTGTGTTAGTTTGGACATGTGCAGAGGAGAGATGCTGGGTATATTGGGAAAAGGATGTTAAAGATAGAGCTGCCAGACAAGAGGAAAAGAGGAAGGCCTAAGAGGAGGTTTATGGATGTGGTAAGAGAGGACATGCAGATGATGGGTGTAACAGAACAAGATGCAGAGGACTGAAAAATATGGAAGAAGATGATCCACTGTGGCAACCCCTAACAGAAGCAGCAAAAAGAAGAAGAAGAAAACAACAGAGTATTGTGACCAGCTCCATCACTGTTTGGTTTCCTTCTGTCTCCTCTCTTTCTAAGAGTCGGTTACAGTGGTTGATGTGTCCAGCTGGGGAAATCATTGGCTGTTACACTCTCCCAACATTAAAAGATCTGTTCATCGCCAGAGCAAAAAAGAGAGCAGGAAAGATGCTGACTCCACCCATACTAGCAGCCATCTTTTCATTAAATTACCGTCATAGAGGAGGTACAGGTCTCTAGAAATCCAAACTACAAGCCATCTCTGCAAGTTCTTACCTCAAAGTATTCAGATTCTAAATACACTTACTGTATATAGGGTTACCCCTAACTGTTTTTGCAACATATAACTGGGAACTGTGCTGTTTTTTTATTCGTAAATACTTCATACTTGCTCAGCTTGTACTGTTTGATATCTGTATTATAGGCTTTCAATTTATTTGAGGGTATTATTGAAGTTTGTAAATGTTTTAGTTCAGGAAACTGCTGTATCTGTATATTTGTTGGCACAATTAATAGTGGGTTGAAAAAGTGCTGTCTTGAGTTGGCAATGTCTCGTATTCCATGTTTTTGCGCCTAACCAAAGTCAATTCTGGTATGTTTCACATGCTAGTAATAAAGTAATTCTGATTCTGATACTAGTGGTGGATATGATCATAACAGATAACATAGTATTTTCAAACCCACCTAGTCTAATTCAGGTCTACAACAGGAGTACACACTAAATAATATAAATGTCTGGATATACTATTCTCCCATACTGATTTTCTTCAAAACTGGACCACTTATTTTGGATTTAACTAGTTGTTTTGTGCAAAGTGTGTTACATTTTATGATCAGGTGACAAATGGTGCAGTGTTTAGATCTGCGGCCTTACTGATCCAAAATCTTGGGGTTAAAGCCCGGCCTGGTTCCTGTCTGTATGTAGTTTGTGTATTCAGTCCATGAATATTTGCATGGCCAACCAAGCTATATCCATGACACCTGTGCGTTCACTGGAGGCCTCTATACTGGCCCCCTGTGGATGAGTGAGGGTGGGCTTTTGTACAACTGTCCCCTGTGACGGACTGAGCTTCCATCCATTGTTAGCACCTGCCTTCCAGCCAATGCTTCTGATATGGGCTACAGGTCTTATTATGCTAAGCTGGAAGTGGATTAAGTGATTTTGAAGATAAATAGTGATTACTTGCTACTTTATACTAACCCTTTGAAATAAAGATCTTGTTTTCAAAATGGGCCTTAAGTCATTAAGCAGGATTACTTCTGATGTTTACTATGCATTGTGTTTTTGGTTACACCCATCACTAAGTGTGAGCTGAGACTTCCTCCTGGATAAAATGACATGACAGGCACCTTTGGAGAGATGCACTTCTATAAAGAGAAATTCCAGCAGTTAACTTCCCATATGTCTCTTTCACATTTTGATATTGTATACTTGGAAACTGTTGCTGGGCAAGTTGGACAAGAAGCTAATAAATGGAAGCATTAACTATGTAATCAGTCAGTAGGTGCTCATGTATGTTTAAGCACATTGGCTTTTATTTATTTTTCTTCCTAGTGTTTCTGAGCAACACCTACTGTTTCCATGTACTCGAATGTGTAGTACTTTAACTTAATTCTGAATAAATAATGAAGCCTGGTTTGTATGGTGGAAAATAAACAACACAATAGCTTGGAGGTTAGCATAGCTGTCTGACAGCTCTAAGGCCTCAAGTTCAGTTTCTGCCAGGATCATTTCCTAAGTAGAGTTTGTACTCTACGACTTCGTGACTCTCCGCTTTTTTGTTTTCTTTCATATTCACATATTCAATAGGCTAACACGAGTTTTTAAATTGTCAGTGGCCTGTGATAGACTTGTGTCTCATATAAGCTTGTTTCCAATGCTGCCAAGATGGGCATTAGGCTCTTGTGACGCAGTCATGTCCAAAAATAAATTTTAGTAATTAACAAATTATCATGGATTTATTAGCGTATAGAGTACACAATAATTCTAGTAGAAGTAAGGAACCATCCAATTACACAAGCATTTTCCATCCAGATTATCCAGTTCAGGGTATCTTAAGTGCTAGGGCCAATGCTGGCAAAACTAGGAGCAAAGCAATAACTAAAACTGAATGGAGCACCACTGCAGACACTCACAGTCAGCCATCTTAGAACTACAGATTAGCCTACCCTGCACATTTCTGGGAGGTGAGGGGAAAACTCAGACAGACAAAGACAGAACAGTGTGTGAGAGCTGGGGTGAGTTGCTAAAACTCTAGAGCTGACAGGCAGCAAGAGAAACTATTGCTCATCCTCACTGCTACAAACATTGTCACAAATTTTAGAAACTTACCTTGACACATATAAGATTTGTCCATTCAGAGCATGCATTGCACATTCACACAATTCTAATACTATCTTGAAATATCTTCATCATTTATTCAGTTTCTAAAATCATACCATTTTAGAAACACATGGAGCAAAAATCTAGAAGCATCAAGCAAAAAGAAGGAAGCAACTTTAAGGGGAATGCCAGTCCACCACTGGGCACACATATGCACCACCTTACTTATACTATATGTGGATAGCTTGGCATCAGCAGTGAAACTTGTGGAGGCAGAAATAAGCTGGAGAGAAATGATATGAACAGACAGAGCATGAACTCAGGAGTATAGAGTTATGAGGCAGCAAAGCTAACCACCGCACTACTGGCCACCATTGTGTTCATTTATTGCTTCATATGTGAATTACTTTCAGATTAAGAATTTCCATGTTTAGAACTAAGGGTTGGCTAACATGCAGGGCTGGCTTTACCATTTAAGTGAACTAGGTGGTCACCTATAGTGGCAAAATATGGTGTCATTTTTTTAAAGCAATGCAGACTTCAACTTTCAAACACCTTGAGTTGATACAACTGCCCTCTCAGTTATATTCTTTTATATTAGCTTTACATGCTAGTGATGTTTGGTCTGACAACATGCACAAGTCTGTTATAAGTGGTGTTCTAAATCCCAAGATGCACTGCACTCAACATCTCAGAGGGTATCTTTAAGGCAAATGCTCTAGTTTCTTTATTTTATTTTACTTTATTGTAATACAAACTATAAACATTTCACAAATGGGCTTACATTAAAGCTTGTGTTAAAACTTGGCAAATATTATTCTCCATTTTTACCATCATCCATCACATTTGCTCTTAGCAAGCTAAAACAATTCTCCACAGTCCATGTATCACTGAAAAGAAAACTCCCTGAAGTCGTGCATTGATTAGACAGTTATATGACATTATTTACATACTAGCCGAAGCCCGCAGTGGAATGGAAAACAGTGAGAAAGGAATTTAGAAATCAAGAAGAAATAAATACTTCTTGAAAGACGCAGTTGTGAATAGGTCTTTTGGTGGAGACGACAGATAATGAGTCGAAAGATCTACTCGTACTACAATATCAGGTCTGTGCTCTGGTCTTTGGGTATCCGACAGTGCATGTAGAATTTCCGGCCAAGCAGGATTACATGTGAAAGTGATAAATAAATCAGGCTTTCCAAATTTACGTACTATGGCCATGGCATCCTGATAGTTTTGTTACATGTATCTTGGACTTCCTAAAAATGTGGACGGTAATACGATCATTTTGCCTACACGTATGTTATTTTCAGCGTTTGCTTGCAGTGCGTCTGATAGTCCTTTGTATTGTTCCACGTGCAGATCTTGTTGATGTAATCTGAGATAGTTGAGACGCACGCCCTCTGTTTTAACATACGCATCTACAACTTACTGTTGGAATAGTTTGCCGCTGGAGTGCAAAATACTAAATGTATTCCTCATTTCTAATCTGTACGCGTAAAATTGGCATTGAGTAAGCCTTATTCGCTTGGCAGTTCTTTTATCGGGAACATGTTGTAAATCTTTGTGCCAGCCAATGTCTCCATAAGGGAATAAAAGTGGGTAAACCATAGGATCGCAATTCATATTGAGCGTGGAAATCTGTTTACAGGAGTTGCCTATGGGACAGATGCAAATGTCCCTTTTGGCAGGCGGTTTGCCATCTTCTCCAACGAAAATCGCTGCAACATCGGTGTGACATGTCGGGGCATTGTATCGTCGTAAATCCTGCCTATGTTTTTTTTCTTGAAAACCATTCATACAGATGCTGTTGGATTGGACTGAGCGATTTCATGCATGTGTTTGTATGATTTAGCGAAGGGGTTGATGGTTCTGAGCATGGAATCTTGCTGGAGAAGTAAATTTTCGCTGCATGCAGAGTTTGCTTTATTTTGTAAGCGTACTTCAGTAGCTTGCGCTGTGTCAAAAACATACAACTGTCCATATCCTGGAGAGGTAGAAGTGTTAGCGTATAGTGGAGAAATTTGGTGATAAATTTGCCAGTGTATTTTAAAACAGTATGGTCCGTGGCCAGGAGGTTGAGTTATCTGTGCACCCATGGAAGCAAACGCTAGAGAAGAGTTGTATTCTCGAATGTGTTCACGATAATTTTTAGCTTCTGATGTTTGCTGTGTAAGAAGCTGTTGTAAATATGCAGGTGGCTCCCGCAAAGGTGGTAAAGCTACTTTACCGTTGTGGCAGCACCTTGAGTACTTGTTGGATGTATTACGCTCAGCAGGCCAGTATAGTGCATGACAGTGTTTGCACTGCTGGTCTGGAGTCCCAATGTTGTACTCTTGGACAGGAAGACAGGAATTAGGCGAAATGCCACCTGTGGTAACGGGAAGAGGATTGTGTGTATGTCTCCTGAGACTGCGTTGGTTTGGAAACGTTGCTTTGCAGATGTCGCATTGCAAAAGTTGTGAATGAGTTTTGTTGTGTTTATTCAGACAATCCTGTGTAGTGAACTTCTTATTGCATTTCTGGCACTCATATAGTTGTTGGGAAGAATGCCTTTTCTTGTGTTTAGAAAGTGAGGTTCGCGTTTGAAAAGTTTTGTTGCAGGAATCGCACTGGAAGAATGTGGGGAAGGGTTTGGAGGAGGACGAATAGGAATCAAGAAATGCCGTGTTGGCTGCGTGTGGGCAGGACCGGCTTTGAAGAGGAGTCACAGACAACATGGGGAAGGGTTTGGAAGAGGACGAATAGGAATCAAGAAATGCTGTGTCGGCTGTGTGTGGGGGGGGACTGGTTATGAAGTGGAAGCAGGACGAACCAGAAGAGAAATATATATAAGAGATGGCAGAGAACATACAGTAAATAGAAACCTGCTATTGCAGTCTAATTCCTACATATTTTCTGAAATGGCACCCATCAGGTGCATATTTTTCTTAGACAGTCTTGCAAACAGATGTTGCTATACTGTAAGTAATTCTCAAATTGCTAATTCACTGCTTTAAATCCAAACCCTCTATATTTCACTCTTCCCCAGCAGTCCTGGCTCTCCTCTCGTGTTTTCGGGTTTCTATGTACAGGTCTGGCAGTAAAGATTCCACTCAAAGCAAAGAGGGTGGCAAGGCGTCATTTACAGCTTTGCCTAGGGCAGCAAAATCGCTAGCGCTGCCTGTGCTATCATGTATGCTTACATCATTTTATGAATCTACTTAATCCAATTCAGACCCACAAGAGCTGCGCCCTAAATCAGTGGCACTGGGGCACCAGTCCATTGGCAGGATATGATAACTTTTAATATTATTTCATACGAAAAGGCTTTCTGCCAATTGCAAAAAATACAACAATGAACTGCGTGTATTTTTAAAAAGAATTAATTTTTATGATGTTGATAATATTAAAAAAATAACAGAAAAATTGGGACAACTTAGCTATTAGAAAACTACATGAACGAAATAGATTGAATTGTCTCCTCTCATTTGTCAGACATCTTATGTTCTTATTTGGATTATAATTTTGCACTATCCAGTGTATGTGCTTGGCTATAAAAGGTCATTTGTTTGATTATAGCTGACCCTGATAGATGTAATCATTCTTAGAAATTTACCATTAGATGAGCCTTGAATCAAACACATGAATAAGAAATAGCTGCAATTTGCACACAGAATAAACATTCTCCCAAATAAAAATGCCAAAGACTTTTCCTTTCATAAGATACAATTACTGTCCTACCTTTGTGACCACACAGCATATGCTCTGGCATTAAGTGCATATTCAAGCTCAAATCGGGAACGCAGGGCAGCAACGTGGCTACGCCCCGGCCCACCGCGTGCCACAAGACAGTCTGTGGAAGATGAAGGGGACAGAGAGCCACTACTGTTGCTGGAGGCAGGTGACATTAGCTGTTGTGTGAAACCAAATGGAAAACTTCAATACATGGCAATGAATTATCCATATTTAATATGCTTAATGATAATTAAGATACAATTTATTTTTTTCTTGTAACTCTCATTATTAATAATGAGTACTTACTTCAATGTTGCATAGACATTCATCAAGTTTAGCAACCACTTCAGAAAATTCAGGCCTTTCCTGTTGAAAAAACATATTGGCTTCTAGTATTTTCTGCAAAACACTGTAATATTACATATTTTACAGAATGTGTTCTAATAAAAACATTTTGTTTGTTATTTAGGATTTATTATTTCACACAATGAAAACATGTGCCTGCTGTACTATATACGTCAACACAGAGAAGACAGATCAATGCTGTGAAAAGAGATTCTTCAGTCTACAATGAAAAATGAACAGTAAGTCTAATCTTAAAATGAGCTACAATACATAAAGTGTACAAGTCCACTGCCAAAGATGAATGGCAAAGATGACCTGAGCAAAGGGTGTCTGTGAAAAACGTACCAGAAAGGTTACACGGAGAATACATTTTATACACCATTCCATAACTTATTACAACTATGTTAAGTTACAAAAATCTCATTGTGACAAAAGAGTGCAAAAGATAATATCTTTGTCACTATCATTTCTCATCTCAATATCCCAATATTTCCATCTTTTATATATGTTGAAATGTCGTAGTAAGCTGTGCTGATAAAGTAATAAGTCATCTGCAAAGTAATATATGCTGTGCAGGTGGTAATGGCAAAGGTTCTAGTAGTGTAGAAAATGAATCTGTCTGCACTATCTACCATCAGGTACAGGTCACTTTAATTATCTTGTTTATACAACCTTAGTATCTTGGGGGAAATGAGCTGGAGAAAGAAGGGCTATAAAATTAAAAAAGAGGTGATGACAGATAAGATAAATAATATCTCTTCAAAACCTTACTGTTTCCTAGAGAGCTCATATGAGTCACAGAAGTGATTATCCAGTTACATGTCCAGGTATGGTAGGGCTCAGGAGGAAGTCTTTATATTTCTATGTCAGTTGGATGTCATTGTCACTAATTATTATTTTGTGGGAGGCCCTTTTTGAACTTCAGGGCATATGGACTACCATAGCACAAGACTACCAGTCTAGATTTCCCTTCTGACGCACTGTGTAACACTCTCTGTGATTCTGTTATAAAAAAAATAAATATAACCAACCATACTGCTGCAGTGTACTTATAAAGTATGGGATTGTGTTCAGTACAGAGAAGCCCTGTCAAAAACAGGTTTCTTTGCTGTGTGTCATGAACTATTAAATGATTCCTGATGGACATTACCTTAAAATCAGTCAAATTGACTTTTGCCCCAGCTACAGTATGTCTGGTCACTATCCAGGGAGTCCTACCGCTCCTACAAGTACTTGTGGGTCCACATCGATGACAAGTTGGACTGTTCTCATAATACAGAGGAAGTAAACTATATAAGAAAGGGCAGAGTAGGCTCTTTTACCTTAGAGCACTGAATCTCTTTAATATGGGTAGTGTCATCATTTACATCTTCTCATCATCAACTCTGTGATAGTCAGTGTGATTTTCTATGTCGTAGTGTGCTGGACTGGTAAATCACTTCAAGAGGGGCCCACCAAATCAACAAGCTAATTAAAAGGGAAAGTTAAATTAAGAGACATACGCTGGATTCCCTGGGGTCTTACCAAAAGAGACAATTAAAACAACACCGAGTGCCATTATGAACAATGCTGTACATTGTCAGTCTGACACACTAACATTGAGGACTTTCAGGGAATGAATCATTCAGCAGAAGTGTGTCAAGAAATGCAACCTAGGATCCTTTAAACCAACAGCAATATTCCTGTATAATGCCTCATTGGGACTGAGACTGCCAAATGAGAAGATGTCTTTCTTTTTAAATTTTCTTGCATTTTTTAGTCGTTCTGGTGTGTGTTCAGACCATAGTGTGAGTGTGTGAGTATGTATTTGTTTATCTATCTATGGTAACACTTTAGTTTAGGTGCTGAAAAAATGCATCTTTTATTCACTTACTGTTTTGTAACAAAACCTTAACAAACACTTCTTTGGGTCTCCAGTAACATTTAGAAATCATCAGTAAAGTGTTTCTTCACCTCTCCAATGTGACTGACTAACAAAGGTTCACTTTGGAGTGGTCTGAGGTGGCTGAACTGAGACACATTTCTCTTGACATTCCATATTTAGTATGAGACCTGTGAAACCTTCACATTAACAAGTCATTTTATCATCATGTTAATAAGCCGCACTGGACGGAGATGAATAACCGATCTACTGGTGTTTTAGAAGTGTTACAAAGACCAAAAGAAGCCTTTGTTAAGAGTAAATGAGGAATTGATGTATTTTTGCAGTACCTCAACTAAAGTGTGACACTATCTATTGTTGTATTTATTAATTTATAGAGCTTCTGTAAAAGGTCATTTTTCCCCGTGGAGACAAATAAAGTTCTTTCTTTCTATCTATCTACCCAGTACATATCTATCAAAGATTTTACTTTGTGTTCTCTTTGCAAATCAGTGAAAACCGAACTCCTTCGAATTTGATATTTACAGTAAGAAATTCAATATTCAGGCCTTTATTCATGACAGTTTGTTTTTGAATTCTGCAGGTGTTTTGATTGCACTGTTAATTCTCCCCGCAAGTGCTCAGTCAGCAAGGATCTGTCCGGACACCTGTGTCGTCTGCTCGGAGGAAGTGGTCATTTGTCAGAAACTCCTGGACATCATAGGTGGGCCAACAAAATTAACATGTCACAACTGTCATATATTCCAATCTAAAGGTCACCGATGCAGTAAAGAAAGAACAAAAGAGATGAAAGAGTAATGTTTTGATTGATGTTTAAAAGATTAATGTTTTGGTAAAAACTGGTAGCTTCATTATCTGTCAGTCAGTCAGTGTCCAACCCGCCATATCCTAACACAGGGTCACGGGGGTCCGCTGGAGCCAATCCCAGCCAGTACAGGGCACAAGGCAGGAACAAACCCGGGAAGGGTGCCAGCCCACCGCAGTAGCTTCATTGTTTTACACGTATTTATCCAATGGCATTTCTGCCTGAAATGGGATTTCACACACACCCTCAAGTGAAGTTCTCTAATGTGAAGACCAGTATTATCAATCAGCTTAATGAATGCAAATCACATATTCAGTGTGGCCTGTGAGACACAATATAATCTCCAGCTTTCGATATACGGATATAAGCATACTATGCACTAGACCTCTGAAAGCATCTTTGTATACATATTAGTCAAATAATGAATTTAAAAATGTATTACATCACATTCCAAATCCTTTATTTTTCCTAGCTGCTGTCTGTGGAGAGTCTGCTCTGTCAGACATACACAGCATGTTTTTCTCTTACAGTACAAAAATGTGTAGGTTAAGTTAACTGTTGACTTTGAGCTGATATCTTATGAGCGAATGTGGATGTGTAGATGATGGACCAGCATCCCCTCTCACAAATGCTTGATATTACCAGCATAGGCTCTGGATTGCTACAACTCTAAAACTGAATTAAATAAACTCAGTAAATTGCTTTCATCTTCCAGAGATATCAAACAAAATATAATTCTACATTATAAAAAGCATCCGCAAGTGGGGAAAAAAACTGGCTAATTGTACTTTAGCTGAAATATTTATATAGTCTCCCCATCCTGTAAGCTTGACTACCTATGTAACTTAAGGGGGTGAACACTGTCAGAAAAATGCTGAGAAAATTTTCCATTCTCTTACTTTTGTCTGCTTTCCCTCTTACAGATATTCCTGGTAACAACAAAGCCATCATTTTCACTGACGGGTTTATTAATTCCATCAATTTTTCAAATTTTTCCTACCTTTCCAACATCACACTACTTGGGCTCAGCAACAACAATATAATGGAAATTGAGGATAATGCCTTTCAGAATTTTAATAACTTGAGAACATTGCTTTTGGATAACAATCTTATCCCAAGCTCTGCCATATTGGATACCACATTCTCCAGCCTTAGTAGCTTGGAAATTCTACATCTGAGTAACAACGCTTTACAAAGCGTCAGTGGACGCTGGTTTAAAAACATGACGAACTTGACAACTTTACAGTTAGAAGGTAATCAAATCATAAGATTGGACAATAACAGTTTTGCAGATTCCAACCTTCAAAATCTTAAGAATCTGGATTTGTCCAATAATCTTATCCGGTTCATTGGCAAAGATGCTTTTGTGGGACTTCGTCAACTCAACCACTTAGACTTGTCCAGGAACAGCCTCTCTGCCATGCCTGATGCTTTTTCTTACCTTTCTTGGCTCTCATTTCTTAGCCTGGATATGAATCATTGGAACTGTACCTGTGAATTAAAGGAGCTTTCGGAGTTTCTCCGAAGCTATGTCAAAAATCCAAATAAGATCCTTTACAATGGGAAGCAACTGATCTGTGAGAACGTGAAGAACCCAGCAGTGCAGACCATACTTCAACTGACTGATGCGAACTGTGTAGCAGCCAATCAAAACATCACCATCATCATACAAAGGAAAACCCATGAGAACTATGTGAGGGACATCATTCTGGTGGCAGCATTTTGCTTCGCAGGTATTTTATCAATTGAGAAAAACTATAGCTTTGGTAATTTCCATTAAAATGTTTGTCCTTTTCTGGGTAATAATTTCACTGTGTTTGACAAAATTGTTGAAAAGAATAAGTACGCCATCACTAATAGCCTTTTAGATACTATGTCTAAATAATTGAATAAATAGACTTAGATGTAGGGACCAGGATCATTTGGGAATGTCTTAATCAATTTCTTTTTTTTCCAATAGTGCCTTTCATATTGGGCACTATTCTTAAACAATGTACACTGATTAAACATTGCAAAACAATTTACAGGGACTTTTTATTTTAAAATGATTGTAGACACAGGCATGCTCAGGGTTGCATGGTAAACCAGCAGTGAAATATGAACCTGTAAATTCGTGGTCACCAGTCCACCACCTTAAGCTCTAGAATTTTCTTACTGCCTGTCACCCACCTCAGGCACATATCCTCATTGACAAAGCAGCAGTGCTAAGGGGAGAACTCTGTCGGACAATTGGGTTGCTAACTGCAAAGGGGCTTGTTGTGCAACAACAGGCTCTCTCTCAGCCTCTGTACACTCGCCCTCTCCCCAAAGCAAATCCAGGTAACAGCATCATTTGTATGCATTCAGGATTTCATTACCAAGATCCAGGCCTTTACTGACCTCTTGGGCACATTCATCAACAGTGTGTTTTTATGCAGAGACAAAGAGAGTCTTCCTCTTCCTATGAAGTCAGTAGAAAGACTGGGAGAGCATAGGGGTGTCATGAGGTCGCTGGAAAGGGGTGTGTGGTGCTCCCGATATCTGTGCAAAAGGACGAAGGTCCAAGTCTCACACTATAACATGACGTAAGCACAAAAGCGGGAATGTGCGTACACACAGAAAAATCCAGATGCAGGAATCTGTGCGCATGCAAACTTTCACGTTCTTCCACTATATAAATCCTGATTAGCGTGAAAAGTAACGCACGTGCACACGCCTTCTGTCCCGCCCCAACTCCTCCCAGAATTATGCCTCTTTGAATATGCAAATCGATATAAATAGCCTTCTGAGAAAAGACAATGGGAAAAGCACGGGGGAAAATATAAGAATTTCAACAAATACCAAGTGGAGGCAAAGGAAAAACGTACTAGTTGTTGGTTTAAACAGTGGTATAATCAACAAAAGGAAGTTGATCGAGTGACAGAGTGTTGGAGAAACTTGAAAGCTCAAATTCACAAAGTCGCACAGTGCCCGAAATAAAAAAGAAATCACATATCAAAGTCGCCGTGAAAAGGCAAGTCGTAGCCCACTGTCTGAGTGTCATATGAAAGCTTATTAGGGTACAGACAAAAAAAATAGGCACACAGTGGGAAAAAAGCACGAAATGTCAACTTTAATCTCGAAATTTCCACTTTAATCACGTAGTTTATTTTGCCATTAAAGTAGAACATCATAACTTCATCTTAAAATCGTTTAATTTACTAGTTTCTCAAATCCCATTGTAACTAAAGTAGGACGTTAAATGTTTTGTTCTGTATTTGATCTTCTTTGTGCTCTGTGTGTGAATCACTACCTGCTTCTTAAACGGGCTTTCTCTTTCTCCGACAGGACACATAATCCATTACATTCGTGATATTACAGCTCTCTGAATAATTACAATACTGAGATGTATACGTGATATCTTTTTCATGATGATAGGAATGAAAGCATTTTATTAAACATGGGAACACGGTGGCGCAGTGCTTGTTCATATCTCACGCAAGAGGCTTGCTGCGCCATGCGCGACCTTCGATGAAATAATTTATCACAGCAGTACTGTCTCTTTCCAACGTACTATTCCTATCCCTACTTTTCTTTCTCCAAATACCCAATTGCCACACAATCAGCTATGTAATAGACGTGAAGCCATCTGTAAGCTTAGAACGCCGATTCTTCAAAACTTTTAAGGAACATTGAAATATCTTCGTAGTACATGTTTAATTATTCTATCCGTCTATCTTTCCAGTGTCGCGTCAGCGCAAGAATACAACGCAATGCAGGAACAATCCCTGAACTAGCTAGCGCAGCGGCACCATGTCCTCACATGTTTAATTATTAACAATACAGATTATTTAAATGAAGTTAAAGTTTTATCTGTATAATATAATCAACATATTTTGCTGCATTTCATCTTAAAAATCAATACCGTCATCATATGTAGATACGCGGTTTATAAAGTGGCGCAGGTTGTGCAATATTATAACTGTGGTGCAAGTTTACAGTGAGGTAATTGTACTTATAAGTCCAAACAGTTCTACAAGGAGCACTTGATGGACTGATTGAGTGCGTTTATAGTTCTTGGGATGAAACTTTTTCTAAACCGCGAAGTCCGTACTGGGAAGTCTCTAAAGCGTTTTGCCGTGGCTCAGGCAGCGTCTGCTTCATGCTGTGTACCGATAATTCTCTTTCCCATCAGCTGCTGCTGTGATTCCCCACTCAGATACAGTGATATAAATACTCCGAGTGGTGCAGTGAGAGTAATATGGAAAAAGATGATCTGCTGTGGCAACCCTTAATGGGAGCAGCTGAAAGAAGAAGAAGATGTGCAGTGAGAGTAACAACGCTAAAGCAGTTATGATATTTGGAATACTATGGCTATTCCCTGGACCATTATATTGCTGCAGATTAATTACAATCAGATGCATTACACTAATAAACAATATGCAGTTAGTTTCAGTGTATTTATAAAGCCGCCATCAGGAATGTGGATCTAAGAAAGAAAGGTTGACCACACAGGAAAAGTAGTACTGCTTTGACGCTGGGTGCCGCCAGTCTGCAAAACCGAGCGGAGAAATTGCGTACGCCAAGGCATGAGTTACCGTGGAAATGTGCGTGGCTTTACGCCAAGTTCAGGTTTTATACATTGCGATTTGATGTGGAAACATTCGTACGCAACATTTCTGTGCGTACGCACCGTTTATACATGAGGCCCCTGGTGCTTCCTGTCTTGCTATATGGTTGCGAGACATGGATGCCATCTAGCAGACTGAGGTGAAGACTGGACTCCTTTGGTTCTGTGTCTCATCGGAGAATCCTTGGGTACCACTGGTTTGACTTTGTGTTGAATGAGCAGTTATTCATGGAGTCCTGAATGAGGCACATTACCTGCATTGTGAGGGAGCGTCAGTTACGGCACTACAGCAACGTGGCGCGTTTCCCCGAGGGTGATCCAGCTCGTAGGATCCTCATTGTTAAGGAACTGAGTGGCTGGACCAGGTCAAGGGTACACCCACATAACACTTGGCTGCAGCAAATAGATGGTTATTTCTGGTGTGTGGGACTGGACCGCATGTCTGCCTGGGGGGCTGCAAACCAGGATCTCGAGCTGTTTCATCATGTGTTGAGTGCACAAATGCGCTGTACCAGTGCATGCTCCCCAACCTGACCTGATATTGTCCATGTAGAAGTTAGACTAATTACATAAATGTATTCGCAAGTAAGCAAAGCAGGTCATTGCAGAATCTACAATAAGATTTGCCTTTGCTCCTTATTTTAGGTTATTGCTTGGGTCTGTCAAGGATAATTTAAAATATGTGCCATTTTATTTTTGGGTCTCTCTGTTACTATTTACTTATCAAAGACATTCAATGGCACATTTTGTGCTTGCTGAAATAAAAAATATATATATTTGCAGCTAAATCATTACATTGGAGCCTCAGTAACTTTTTAATTATTCTGCAAGAGTTATAAGTAAACATTAAAGATAGTCTCTGGACCAAACTGCTTAACTTTAGATGGCACCAAAAAAATTAAATCTGTTTATACAAATTGTCAGAGACTCTGTCTGTGGCACTTCCACTTCTTCTGGCATTTCACCAGGAGTCACCATGAATCTACTGCTGGTCCAGAACAAGTTGATCAGAGTTTAGTATAAATAAATGATAGATTTATATGGAACACACCCACCTTTCAAACTTTCATATTCCCTACAAGAAGATAATGCAAAAAGAAAAATTATATCTAAATCAATCTCTCTCTATATCTACTGTATATAGCTATCTCTCTCTCTATATATATCTATATCTATATATATATCTATATATATATATATCTCTATATATATATATATATCTATATATATATATATATATATATATATCTCTATATATATATCTATCTATATATATATCTATATATATATATATATATATATATATATATATCTATATATATCTATATATATATATATATATATATATATATATATATATATATATATATATATATATATATATATATATATATATATAGAGAGAGAGAGAGAGAGAGAGAGAGAGAGAGAGAGAGAGAGAGAGAGAGAGAGAGAGAGAGAGAGAGAGAGATAGATATATACAGTATATATAGATATATTGTGGAAGGTAGCCCAGACACAGACAGGCAGACACCGCTGGTTCAAGCACCAACATACGTTTATTATACATTATTTTCTATTTACAGTGCACACAACCCAGAACTCCCGTACCAATCACCCTTCAGTCCTGGCCTCTCAACAATGCCTCTCTCTCTTCTGACCGCCTCCACTCCTCTCCACCGAGCTCTGTCCTCTTCCACCCGACTCCAGCCATTGAATGGAGGTCAGGCGGCCCCTTTATATTCACCCGGACGTGCTCCAGGTGCCTCCCGATGAACTTCCGCCGGCACTTCCTGGTGTGGCGGAAGTGCCAGCTGAGCACCCGGAAGCACTCCGGGTGTCCCTGGTATTCCTTCCGCCAGCACCTCCGGGTGTGGCGGAAGTGCTGACGTCCAGAGTTCCTCAGGCATTCGGGGGCCCCCTGGTGGTGACCACGGGCCCCTATAGGGTTGAGCTTCCATGCTCTGTTCCCGTGGTCCCCATAACAACCAGGGCAGCTTCCCCCTTGTGCTCCGGAGGAGGCATAATCCCTCTTCCGGTCCTTCAGGGCGTCCCGGCTGGGTACTGCCCCTAGCTGCTCGCCACAATATATACCGAATCAGCATTTCACATCTACCAGTGCTTTAACTCATAACAAGTTAAACAAACTACCTAACTATGAAAGTATAAAATGGACGCATGAAAGGTGATCAAAAGGTGATCTACATATGATTGAAGGACCCTGTGACGTGTAAGCTGTGAACATTTACTTGGTATTTATCTTATATTATACCAACCTCACAGCTCCATTATCTGGAGATTATAATGATTCACTATTTCACTATCAGTATAATTTACTAGGGTGATCAGCTGTCCCACAGAGAGTGACAGTTCCAATTTCATTCTGATAAATAACCAAAGAATATCAAAATGTCCCAGTTTTAACAGGCTGCCCAATTAATAAAACACTGTCATGCCAAAACATTCATCCTCACAATAGATTTAGAACAGCATGTGTGAAATTCCAAGGGGGATCTGAAACCCCCCCCCCCCCCCCCCCCCCCACCCAATACTACCCCATTCTCCTTCCCTTTGATGCAATATACATATACTGTAATAGAGCCATCAAAGCCTCAGTGGGAAAGGCCTTATTAAGAACTTTTGTTAAATTTGAACAGCATCGTGTGGTCAACTGAGAAGCAGACAGAAGCAAATAGTACTGCCATTTATTTGTTTCCACATCAACAACTGTTGGAGAATCCTATGTGTTCATTTGTGAAAGTGTTTTTTCCATTTTTACCCTGATCCTTTGTTGATGTTAATGAGTTCAAGCAGACATTAAACAAATGAGGATGCATACATGTTACACAAGTGGCCCTGTTTGGCACTTTGAAAATCTAGTCACTCTACAATTTACCATCAGAGTGCCACATTCTTCTGATATCCATAATGCTCAGTCGCTGTAATAAACTTTGCCTTTTGCTTCTGTTATTCTCTAATATTTGTCATAACTGAATAACTTTGCATGTGCCATTTCATGAAAATTATAACAGGCAGACATGCTCAAGCAAAGAAGGAATGAATTACAGAGGTTTATCTATATCAGTTAGGATAATTGCCAATTGTCGCTGTGTGTTGGATGTGGAGTGGGTATGCATGTGTTTACATGCATGTATGAGTAAGAGTGATCTCTGTGACAGGCTAGTCTACTCAGGCCTCTTTTCAGCCTTTTGCCCAATCATGGTGAGATGGTCTTTGGCCCCACAACCCTGAAATGGATTGAGAAGGTTCTAGAACTGACCTACTGAAATCAGTCCTTTGAGGTCTACAGTGACTGCATAATCTGGAATGCACGTACATGTTATGTTATATGTATATTTTCTAACTTGAATATACAGTATATTAGAGATTCAACCCACACATCCCTCCATGAAAGAGTAGTCAGTTGTTGATGATCATGTGTTGGACAGCATGAAGTACAGCCATCTATTGATATGCTCAGAAAGTACAATATTAGGCCCTTGCCTGCAGAAATATAGGATAGGGAGAGAAAAGAATTTACCACTGGTCATTTTTTTCACTGTAATGTATAAATATTTCTCCAAACAGCTCATGATTATCATTAAGCCAGCATGTTCTAACTATGTTGTACTGTATTTTAATTTCTCCTTGGCAGTTCATAAATTATGATCTAATTTTGAAACAAGTGTTTTTTTGAAAATTTAATAAGGGCTTCATTCATTTCCATCTTTTACCCTTCACCACCCGATGTTTCTCAAGCATGAAGTACTAACATGTGAAACTCTGTTTCCTTTTAGGAGCTCTGGGATTAATGTTTCTTATTTTCATTTTCCTGAACTATAAAGCCAAGCGCAGGAAAGGCAGGTGGCTTGCACTGAGCGGACGCTTGCATGAGGATGAAGAAAGTTATGAATCATCTAAAGCAACACCAGACTGCACATTTACTGAGGAGAATGGAGTACAAATTTTGTCTTTAATGCATCCTGGAAATGAACCTCCACTTTTGCAACAAAATGGTGTAGGAGCCATGACAAGAAAAGCTCAAGACTCACAGAAAGGTGATGGCAACAGTCCTACAAGATATCACCATGCACAGAATATACCAGTAACAGAAAAAAAAAAGATATTTTGCCTGTTTTAACTGTAGATCGGTACAGTCTGTCTCAGATGGGAGTAGGGCACTTGATAAATGGGATTCTGTCGTTTCAAGAAGTGTCCCTCAAGTGACAACAATCCCCAGTAAACCAAGGGAGTTGGCCCCATGGGCACATCCAGAGAGAAGCATGCCACAGTCTATCCTAAAGGGTAATGAAGGTAAGGATGGAGGACTTTAAAATGTAGTCTCCTTACTTTTTGTGCTGCACTTTATTTCTCATTGTGAACGTGTAGAGCTACAAAGTGAAATGCACACTTGAGCAAATTGGCAGGCTAATAATCGCATCAGATAATGGTTCAGCTGGGCATGTTATTCCTTGTAGGAGACTTGTAAATGCTGAGCATTTTATTGTTTTTATATGTGCTTTTAAAATTTGATTTTAAACTTACGTTCATTAAACTGATTAAAAATAGGCTACACACAATCTGCAAAATAATGATACACTTTAACAAAACAGTAACATGGAACTCACACAAGGGTACATTTTAAATAAACTAGGACAATCTTCCAAATAGCATTTCTTAAATCTTCAAAAATTTGATTAAACTCTGTGGGAAGGATTAAGTAATCCCCTGCTTGTTGGTTACTGTAGGCCAAGCACTTTTAATGCTGACCTGCAGTACTTCAAGACTGTGGGCAGTAATTGTCCTAATAGTCAGAATCAGCTCTCATCTTACAATTGTTATTGCACCATTTCTTACCTCGCTTCTTCTCCACTAACATCTTCAAACTAGTTTATCTATCTATCCTTTTTCAAACTCTCTTGGGGTCACTAAGTCCAGCCCTGAACGGGGTGCCAGTTCATCTCTCCTTTACATGTTTGGAGTGTGGCTAAAATACCAGAAGTGATCACAGAAAAATCCGAGCAGACATGTTGAGAAGGTGCAGTGTCCATACTGACAGTGCTTAGGCCATGTTTTTGAACCCAGGACGGGGGCAGCAGGGAAGCTGCAGTGCCAACCACTGATTCACCAATTTACCTCAGGGTTAGTTTAATTAAGGTTAATTTAATTTATTCCAATGAGGCCCGCACAGAGTTAATACTACACACAACTAACAATAAGGCGTTCTGGAAAAATCACAGCAATTGGAAGATTGTTCTCCTTTCATTTGTTTTGCTTATGAAGTATATGACTCTTTTTCTCTGCTTTATTTATTATTATGATTTATCATTAGTTTCTGTGATTGTGCTATTTTTACATGTACTATTAATATTGTTGCTGTTTTCAGATTTTTTTATTACTTAATATTGGAATTAATATTACTGATGCATGATTTGTGTTATTATCAGCTACTTAAGGCTGTCTGTCTATTGACTCTTATTAACCTTTTTCAAAACAACTAACATGATCTTTTCCTCGCTGTAATTAACTGATCACTGCTGTTGGAGGAGCCACATGTTTATGGTGTGCTGTGCCATCTGCCATGTCTGAGGACTGGGACTCTGAAAAGTCTGATCTTTGTCTCACCTAAGAAGGGAAAATTGGTGGGGCTCTTAGCCTCATTTGGGGAGACAAGAGTGGATTGGGGGAGGCGTAGGAGAACGAGGGGAGCACACCCCCATTGGAAGTTTCCATCCAGACCCTTCTCAAAGATGCAGTCCACATTTCCTTCTGTGTCTTTAGTGCACGTGTCGCAGTGCAGTGTGCAGGAAATTACAATCGATGCTGAGGCACATTGTAGACATTCCTAAGATTTGCAAAGTAGACAAAGGATGCATGGTAACCTAATGACCCACTGCATAAAAAAGGCTATCATTACACACAGAGTTTAATCTTCTGACGACAGAGCAAAACAGAACAACTAATCTTCAAGTCTTATTATAAGCACAGAGGAAAAGCTAACAAGATTTTAACTCTACAAATACATAAAAAGAATTCCTCTGCACAGAATGGTCTCACTCTCCACATACTTATCAGGTTTCCCAGGAAAGGGACAAAGTGGAAGTTCACAACAGGCATTCACATATGCCCCTTGTTTCAATAACTTTAGACAACCTGTAGCAAGAATCAAAAATCTTGTGAACTTCATATTCCATCAAAAAGAAAAAAGGTGTTTTTTTGGTAAAGATATGAGCGGAATGAAGGCACAACTGGATTGTACAAACAGATATTAATAGTCAATTATATCTGCAATGAAGCAGACAGTACCTGAATCTTTGGCAGCCATTACATCTTTGAGTCTGTGTGGACATGTCTCTGGAAGCTTTGTACATCTGGGCACTGCAATTTACCTCCCATTCTTCTGTCACTTTGTATGGGAAATGCGAGTGAAGTCTTTTTCAAGTCTAGCCACAAATTCTATTTATTAAGTATCTCAGAATTACTCCTAGGAATGGCAATAGATGTCTGACTGGCATAGAATTTGTCCTACCCCAGAGCAGGACATGAGACGCAGTTACGAAGCATCCAACTCCCACTCTCAGCAAATAGTAGGAGGCCATGTAGGAGAATGAATGACATCTCAATTTTATAGCACATCAAGCCCTGAGCAATTTTATGGCACTCATGATGACATTTTGTATTTTTCTGATACTAACACAAAGGATTCACCACAAAGATTATCTCTCTGTTCTAAAAAAAATTCTGGGAGAGAAAGACGGGAGACGAGACATGATCTTCACGTTAAGATCACAGAAGACACTTAAAAGACCCGCAAGACGAAAGAGAATGGCCACGGAGCGTCTCGAGGGGACCTTAAACATGAGACATTGTGCCAAGAGATTGACCCAGGACTGTCTCACAATGATGTAGAACATGAGATTCTTGCAAGACACGCCCTACACACAACCAATATCAAATAAGACAACGGGCAGCAAAACATCCAGTTATCTAAAGGATTTGAGCACACACAGATCCACGGCCTCAGCGCATATAAAGCGTATAAGGACAATACCTTATAGATGAAACGTCGATGACTAAGCGAAGAAGAAAGCAGCACGGAGAAAAGAGACTCAAAAGCGTTGGAGAGAAAAAAGAGCAAAAAAGAAAAAGAATAATCTAGGTGCAAATTCAGAAAATAAGGAAAGTAATTATCAGCCCGGAACAAGTGGAATTGAAAAAGAGCACATCCAATCGGGCTCAGAATTAAAAGACAGAGTAAAAGACAAAGTAGAACTTCATAAAGACGTTCGCAAACATTGGCTCTATACACATGCAGAGCAGGTTAGAGATTACGAAATCAGTGGAATTCGAAAGGCTCAAAAAAAAACGGCGCGATACACATGTGGAGGAAGTTAAAGAATATGAAAGCAGGAAAATTAAAAAGTATAAAAAAAAAAGAAAGTAAAGATCGCAGTAGCGCAAACAAACAGAAATTATTACTCAAAAAAGGGAAAATAATGACCACGGACCAGGTGTCATTGAAAAAAAAGCAGGACAAAGCGAGGTCAGAAAAAAAAAAAAAAAGGCAGAGTAGAAAACAAAGTAAAACGTCAAAAAGAGGTTTAAAAAAAAAGGGGCCAAACACATGCAGAGCTGGTTAGAGATAATGAAAACTGGAATTCAGAAGCCTCAAAAAAAAAAAAAAACGTAGGCATGAAACACATGCTGAGCAGGATACTGAATATGAAAGCAGAAAAAAATGACAGTGTCAAAAAAAAAGTAAACCTCGCATTAGCACAAAAAAAAGAGAAATTATTACTTGGAGAAATAACGAAAAGGCGAATAGAGATCGAATATATGGACACAGGTGATATGTCAGAAGTATATAAATATTGTAAGGCTTTGAAGTTTAAGTCAGAGAATTTCAATAACGGGGTTTACCTCACATGCATTTATTGGTTACTTTGCAAAAAAAATTATTAGCTGCTGATGATGTAGATCACTTTGTCTGTGCTAAAATTCCAAACAGAGAAACCTATCCTGAATTATGGTACAAAGTTATTAAGCACATGTCTCACGGTCCTCATTTAAAAGATTCAGCATATTGGGACTCGAAAGATTCCAAATATTGTTTTTACAGATGTTCTGATATAAAAGTGAAACTAATGAAATAGCAACAATTCAAAGAAAAAAAAAATTTTAAAAGTGTGTATCCAGAAAACCAAACACGGGGGTTGGCGAGCGAAGCGAGCTGGGGGCGATGCCCCCTAGTAATGTTAATAATAAAAATAAAATTAACATTACTAACAATAAAAATAATATTCAAAGCAGTAGGAGAAGAAGAAGAAGAAGTAAAGCATAATAAGGTAGGATAATGTGCTAAGCTGCACATAGCTGTTGTCACTTCACAAGAACATCAAGAATAATAATTATGTACTGAAATAGAAAGACTGAGACAAAAGCTGAGAGAAAGTTAACCCTGGTAACAGGCACATTTATTTAACAAACAATGATCCATAGCCATGAGAAGCCCCTCGTAAAGTAAGTTATAGTGGTATTACCCACTGTTATTCTCGCCTCAGGAATCTCTGCCTGCCTTTTTGAACCTTCATAGCTTGTAAAGCGTAACTCAAATGTTCCAGGGATTCATGGAAGGCAAAGCTCTGTGTACGTATGGGACATATTTTCTGCCAATCACCTATCCAGCTCTGCTTATCTTCATTGTAATATGTTGGCTGCTCAAGTACAGTTTGCACACGTGACCACCTGCGTGTTGATACTGTGATATCGCTTGAGATTCACACATGTGTGTTCACTCGCACTTGGGGGAATGACCTTTATGTGTGTGCTGATTTGCATGAATGCAGCTTGCTTTATCATTACCTCATGTGAAGTGGTAGGGAAATGTAGGAGTCTGCATATTACTTCCAGCCAGCACAGGGCACAAGGCAGGAACAAACCTGGGCAGGGTGCCAGCCCACCGCAGTAGCTTCATTGTTTTACACGTATTTATCCAATGGCATTTCTGCCTGAAATGGGATTTCACACACACTCTCAAGTGAAGTTCTTTAATGTACAGACCAGTATTATCAATCAGCTTAATGAATGCAAATCACATATTCAGTGTGGCCTGTGAGACACAATACAATCTCCAGCTTTAGATATACGGATATAAGCATACTATGCACTAGAGCTCTTAAAGCATCTTTGGATACATATTAGTCAAATAATGCATTTAAAAATGTATTAAATCACATTCAAAATCCTTTATTTTTCCTAGCTGCTGCCTGTGGAGAGTCTGCATACACAGCATGTTTTTCTCTTACACTGCAAAAATATGTAGGTTAGGTTAACTGTTGACTTTAAGCTGGTATCTTATGAGCAAATGTGGATGTGTAGATGATGGACCAGCATCTCCTCTCACAAATGCTTGATATTACCAGCATAGGCTCTGGATTGCTACAACTCTAAAACTGGATTAAATAAGCTCAGTAAATTGCTTTCATCTTCCAGAGACATCAAACAAAATATAATTCTACATTATAAAAAGCATCCGCAAGTGGGGAAAAAACTGGCTAATTGTACTTTATCTGAAATATTTATATTGTCTCCCCATCCTGTAAGCTTGACTACCACTGTAACTTATGGGGGTGAACACTGTCAGAAAAATGCTGAGAACATTTTCCATTTGCTTCTTTTCAATTTTCCATCTTCTGGCAGCTCCTGGCAGAGTCTAGACAGCTCACAAGCTCTCCTAAATCCTGGTGAAGTGAGGAGTCCATCAGTCATTGTCCAACCCGCTATATCCTAACACCGGGTCACAGGGGTCTGCTGGAGCCAATCCCAGCCAACACAGGGCACAAGGCAGGACCAAACCCCAGGCAGGGCGCCAGCCCACCACAGGAAGTCAGTAGTTTTCTAAATTAAGAAAACTGATAAAATGCTTTTTCTCTAAGTCCTAAGAGGAGGACCACATTTATGTCAATCTGTGATTTCTAAGCTAGTTAGGGCTGTTTTCCTATTCTGAAATACTTGATAAATACAAGCACTGGACTCTGACTCCAGGGCAGTAACATTGTTGATTTTTAAGCCATTCCTGTGTAGCTTGGACTTTATTCTTGGGACTGTCCTCTTACTGGAAAAACAAATCTTCTCCCAAAGTGCTGGTTTCTTGTAAACTGCATCAGGATTTCCTTATATTTTGTGACTTTCATCTTCTACCATCTCAAACCTTCCAGGGCCTACTGCAGAGAAGCATTCATGCAGTCTGATGCTGCCACCACCATGATTCTTGGTGGGGATGATTTTGTTGGTAATGTGTAGGGTTTCCCTTACGCCAAACATAGCATTTATTCTGATGGTCAAAAAGTTCCACTTTAGTTTCAGCAGTCTCTCCAATCTCAGACACTGATGCTTGTAACTCCTTCAGAGTTCTCAGGGGTATCTCTTAATGCCCACCCAGGACTCATCCTCTTCTTATGCGATCTCTCAGCTTTTGTGAACAGCCTGCTCTAGGTAGATTTACAGCTGTGCCATGCTCTTTCCATTTTTTTCCTTTTTAACTGGACTTCAAAGAATATTCAGTGAGTTAGATATTTTCTTATCTCCATTCCCTGACTTGTGCTTTTCAATCGCCTTTTCACGGAGATGCTTAGAATGTTTTCATTGTGTAGTTTAATGCTCCACCACAAGTCTGACCTTCCAGATGAGGAGCATTTAGACTAAAGTCAACTGAAACCCAGACAGCTGATCACCATTGAACTTGACAGGTGATTTCTAAAGCCAATCGACTGCACCAGTGATGATTTAGGTGCGTCATTTTAACAGGGATGAATATTTAGGAGATCAATCATTTTTTGTTTTGTGTTTTTAGTTAATTTAGGCCACTTTGCAGAGATCTGTTTTCACTTTGATATTAAAACATCTTTTTCTTTTGAGCAGTGTCAAGAAAGCCAAATTAAATCCATTGTGAATCATAGTAATAATATAATAATAAAATGTGAAAACTTTCTGGGGTTGAATACTTTTTATAGGCACTGTAGATATGTCTGCTATGTGAACCTCAGACATTAAGGACTAATCAGGGGATATTCTATGTGTATTGGATTTCAGGAAGTCATTTATAGATTATTCTTCATTATTTAATTTCTTTTACAGATCACAGAACTGAAGAGCTGTCTAGATGGAGAAGAACTACAGGTCAGAATGATTGTCCTTGTCAAAATAAGAACTTTACAATGTTTGAAAAAGAAGAAAGCCCTGTGTACACAACACCTCTTACATGTGTACAAGAATTGTCCAGTAAAGGAGATGTCAATTGTGCACTAACAGATCTCTATAGTAACTATTTTACAGATGAAGAAAATATTTACTTACTGCCAGACTACCTTACTATTGATTGCTTTCATTGTAATACAACTTACAAATACAGCAGGCGAGGGAGTAATGAGGAGAGGAGTAGACCACAAACAGCAGGCAAAAGGCCCAGAAACCACTCCTCTAGAAGAACTACGGGAATGAACAGCAGCACAACAGAAGAGGAAGCTTATAGAAAATCAACTGGAGATGAATATCATGAGAGGGAAACAACTGAAAACCCCTCTGAGTTACAAAGAGTAAAGTTAACTCATGCACAAAAGAGTGTCTCCTTTAATTTGCCTGATTCAGTAAATGAATGCCTGACTTCTCCCAAAAGTAAAAGAAGGAAAAGCAGCACACATGACAGCACAAAGTTTAAGCAGCCCACTGGTAAAACAAAAGGAATGAGTGAGAAAGTGGAGAGAGGTGTTTCATATTCAAAAACTAAAGCAGAGAAAAAGCTTTACTCATCCACTCAGCTCTCATTAAAACCCAAAGCCTGTTTGGATGGTTTACTGAAAGTCAAGATCAATTTAGACCCTTTCAGACGAAACAAAGTTTATCCAGTTCAAGAAATGTGGATTGAGGAGAAGCCTATCCTTCGAGAGAGTATGGACCATGATCAGAAAAAATCAAGGAAAAAGGCCAAAACAAAACAAGTTCAAGAAATGTGTGAAGAGGAGAAGGTCACTCTTGAAGAGAGTGTGGACCAAGGTCAGATAAAATCAAGGAAAAAGGCCAAAACAAAACAACTTCAAGAAAGGTGTGAAGAGGAGAAGG
The DNA here is from genome assembly GCF_900747795.2 of Erpetoichthys calabaricus. NCBI lineage: Eukaryota > Metazoa > Chordata > Cladistia > Polypteriformes > Polypteridae > Erpetoichthys > Erpetoichthys calabaricus. The sequence goes on from NC_041403.2 coordinate 52,713,397, forward strand.
TCACTCTTGAAGAGAGTGTGGACCAAGATCATATTAAATCAGGGATAAAGGCCAAAACAAAACAAGTTCAAGAACTGTGTGAAGAGGAGAAGGTCACTCTTGAAGAAAGTGTGGACCAAGATCATATAAAATCACGGAAAAAGGCCAAAACAAACAAGCTGAAAGAGAAGTCAGCAACAACTGAGAGTGCTATACCTGTTCTAGATCAATCAGCTGCACCGGATGCCCCAGAAGTTACATCAACTGGGAAGAAGAAATCCAAATCAAAAACTGAAAGACCTAAAACTGTGAAGGATAAACACAAAAGTGAACCTGATCAGACATTAAACAATATTAAAGAGAATGTAATGTCACCAAGCCTCCTGCAGAGCAGCAATTCTCTGCAAGAAGAGCTACACAGTAAGAGCATCAGTAAGAAAGCTTTGAAGCAGAGTGAGAATGCCAGAGATGATATTACAGAAATCACCAGCCATGTATCTACAGAACCCAATATGAACGAGCTCCCATTAAACACAGAAGGAAGGACCGACAAACAAAATTCAACAGAATTTACCACACAAAGCCCAGAGACCAAAAACACTGAGCATCTATCAAGTGAACAATCCTCAGAAGTTGATCACAGATACCAAAAAGACACCACTGATATTTCAGATTCTGATAAACCTAAGAGCAATGAAACACTGCAAATAATCCATGAAACAAAGGAGCACACTGGAGAAGGTGCTTCTGTAAATGATGACTGTGAGGTTTTAGATGAAATTTCTCCACACCAAGATCTGCCCTCAGCAGATGCTAATACACTGGCGGGCCAGCATGAAAACAATGAAATCCAGAAAGCTGAAACTCCACAGCATAAAATGGCTGTGGACTCAGAGGACTGCCAAACTGACCCATCTGTAGAAGACATTGCACCACTGCTGTCAACACATCTTGAAGACACTACAGAGATGGTAAAGCTCCCCAAATTGGATAAGGCACAATCACAGGATGACATTTTAGAAAATGCTCCTAATGAGAGCATTACTGTAACAGAAGAAGAACCAGCAAAAGAGGTAGAGGATTCAAAACCAGAAGACCCCCCTGGAGCTGCAGAGCCGTGTAACATAAATGCACTTGAAAATCCAGTTAATGGCAACACAGCCCAAACCTTGTCATCGGTTACTCTGGACTCGGGAACATCTCAGACTCAGCCAGAACTGGAAATTATTGCTGCAACTGAGGAACATGTGAACAAGGAAAACCTTTCAAACAATAACAGTACTAAGTCCTTACTTGGCTTGTCAACCCAAGGTGACACCAGCAATACAAAAGGCTTTCAGGCAGAAACACCTAAAGTGCTCCTTATTTCAAAAGTGGCATCTGAAAAAACTTCCATAGATTCTGCATTGTCAGGTGTTGGCATCCTACAAGAAATTGACATGGCGTCTGGAGACAGCAGTCAAAAGAAGAAAATATGTTTGGTTCTTCCGGAACAGTCAAACATCAAGTCGCAGCATGCACTCAACAAGAAGATACGATAACCCTTGATCAGAAAACTGCAATGTAGCTGGTTAGTTAGTTCTGAAAGCCACACATGCCAAGAACTTCATCCATTTTGCAAAGCCACTTTGTCTAGTATAGTGTCATAAGGAGCTGAAGCCTACACAGACAGCACCAGATGTAAAGCAGCAGTCAAACCTGGAAGCAATACCACTCTGTTGCAAATCACAAATCCGTCTAACTACAGTAGGAGGAATCCATTATGAACATGAAGAAAAGGAGGAAACTTATTAAGAAGGCACCCAGATAGGAGTTAAATTAGGTGCCACGAACTGAAAGATAGCAACATTACCTGCTGCATCATCATATGGGACAGCCATCCAAGAAAACCAATTCAAGTTAAAGATGGAAGTGACAGGAAAGTTTTTTTCGGTCTACAGGACTAAATATGTTAAAGATTCTCTTATTTATTTTAATCAGTTTGAATTGTATTGGTAATGTTTTTAATAAAGCATTTATCTTTTTTTTTCATTTTTTTCTTTTTATTTAATCAGCTCTATTAATCTTTCCTCATAATTCATCCCCTGTACTTGTAGAATCAGTCTAGTTGCTCTTCTCTGGACCTTTTCTAGTACTGCTATGTCCTTTTACTTCCTACATGAATTACTTTACATTTACTTAAATTAAATTTAATTTGCCATAGACCTACCCAAGCCTGTATGCTGTCCAGGTAATGATTTAACGGATACCAAATGATATACCAATCCACCTAACTTGGTATTATCTGCATATTTAAACCAGCTTGTTACTTATATTCTTATCCAAATCATTTCTATATATTAAAAATAGCAGCGGCCCAAGCACTTACCCCTGTGAGACACCACTCTTAATATCAGCCAGTTCTGATAAGTTTCCTCACAACATAACCCTTCGATTCGTGTGTCTGAGCCAATTTTGCACCCATCTACACACAACACCCTGAACACCCACTTCATTTACTTGATGTCCAACCTCTCATGTGGCACCTTACTTCACTAAGATATAATATCTATGTTGCCTATTGTCAAAACCACGCTGTGAAATACTGTAGTTTACAGATCTTATTGACAAGACTGGTAGAATTTAACTTTAATTTCCCACATTCTCTATTTTTTTTTTGTTTGGGTTATGCTATAGTCACATGATCACAAATATGTATTTGTGAGTATTTGCTATCACAGTTTTCCATACATTAGTTTTCTATGAATTATTTGCCTGGAACCACAGCCGTGGTTGATTTGCAGTGATGTTGTGACCAGTGACTCTGAACTGGATTAGCAGGTTCAGAAAACAGAAGGATTGATGGATTTATCACAAACAGTGTCGGACATTTTCAGGAACAAAGTACAATAGTCTCTCATTAATTTCTGTGAGGTTTGTGTGGCTGCTTTATAGTTCCAGACTTGGTCAATTTAAGACTGAAATTTGCATTTTCTCTTCATCTCTAACAGCGAATTTCTCCCAAACCCCAAAGATGTGTACTGCACATGTGGCTAAATGGATATTCTAAAGTGGGCTGATATGTGGGTGGCTGGTTGGATTGTTTTCGTCACGTGATTGCCCCCTGCAGTGAACCATTCTCCCTACTCATATTGTTTTTGGCTTGCACTTATTGTTCTGACCTCCTGCCCCCTTATCATCAATTACAGTTTTTCTCGATTGCTTTGATGCAGTTCTCACATCAGGAACTTCATTCTCCTTACTCTTAATGCAGCTCTCAAATCAGTAACGCATTTCCCCGCCTACATTAGCATTTCTCATTGTGTTTGTACTCACTGCTATTGTTTCTACATATACTTAACTACTAAAGATGTTTTGTCATTGTGTTGCTGCATTTCTCATCTAACTCTGACAACTCATCAAAAGAGTTTGTACTTTTGTCAGTCAGAACTCATCTTAATACTGTCAGCATCACATTAGTGTTTTCAGTCAAATCACTTTAAACTTTCTTCAGATATGTATGAGAGTACAAGGCCAGTCAGATGCTGTCACTGGTATTACTAAAATTGCTGTTGAACTCCAAACAAATGTAATCGCACCCTCTCAGAACACATTCAGTTGAAAAAATAGAAAGCAATATTCTCTATCTTGTATCACAGGTGCATGTCATGGCACTGCTGTATTTACACACAAGCATATGTCATTCTCAGGTTTTATCCAGTGAATAGTGCTGAAAATAGAGCAGGAAGAAGGTGTCACGCAGGTACAAGGACCAGACTTTGAGAGAGGACGCTTAGTATGGCAGGGGGCGAGGAACACACAGAAGACAAGAAAGAGTCAAGGGCAGGGGTAGAGGGAGAGGAATGAACAGGCTTCATAGGGTGTCTAACGAAATAAGGACAACAATTGTGGACCATGTTATCAACCATGGCCTAAGTGTGGCTGAAGCAAGTTGACAGGTACGGCCTCAGGTGCCATGGTCTACACTGGCTTCTGTAATAAGGACATTCAGAATTAAGAACAGGTATCTGATCCCCCATTTAGTGTGTTTCAGTGTTATATGAAACGTTTCTGCAGTTTATTTTAAATAGTAGAATCTGTGACCTCTGTAGAACAATTGCTAAATTGATGACCTTTGTATTGTCAGAATAGTACCACTGCCTCATTCTGGTAGGAGAAGACCACTTTTGACACACAAGCAGCAAATGACAATTGCTGACATGGTGAGAGAAAACAATGCCATTAGGCTAAAAGTGATCCAACAAGCTGTTGTGGAGGATGATGGAGTTTTTCACAACAGGTGGATGCAAGTAAACTTAATGTAAACAACTGAAACAGAAACATTTAGATTCAAAGTTAAGGGTAAAAGCAAGGCAAGATCAGGTCTTAGGGTTTCCCTTAAGTCAGAACTTTTATTTATATTTGAGCTAAAGTTATCTCCTCCTTTATTAGCCTCACTGGTCACTTGATAAGAACAAGGATGCAAACACAAATATGATAAATAAGTTAAACAGCAACTTGATGTAATTCAGTAAAATTTCCCTTAAACAGATCACGCTGACCCAATGCAATAAATAAATAAATGCTACACTACAGAAATCTTCAGTACATGGATTGCTGTGTCTTTGGTCTTCCCAAGGGCAGTAAGTAGAGATGCTTGTCTGTATTTATCCATCCATCCATCCATCCATCCACCTGCTGAATCCGAACACAGGGTCACGGGGGTCTGCCGGAGCCAATCCCAGCCAACACAAGGCACAAGGCAGGAACCAGTCCCGGGCAGGGTGCTTACCCACCGCAGGACACACACAAACACACCCACACACTAAGCACACACTAGGGCCAATTTAGAATTGCCAATGCACCTAACCTGCATGTCTTTGGACTGTGGGAGGAAACCGGAGCGCGCGGAGGAAACCCACGCAGACACGGGGAGAACATGCAAACTCCACGCAGGGAGGACCCGGGAAGTGAACCCGGGTCTCCTAACTGCGAGGCGGCAGCGCTACCCACTGCGTCACCGTGCCGCCCGTCTGTATTTATTTATTTTTTGCAGACTTACAGCTTCAGAGACCTGGCATCAAATCCCAGCCTGGTCATTGTGTGTGTGCAGTCTTACCTGGTACTCCATGTTTCTTCTCATATCCAAATGTTTTAGAACTTTGCCTGAAAGTTCAATTGTGTAAGAGTGGCTGTGTACGTGAGTGTGCCTGTAATAGACAGAGATAACGTACAGGGTAGGTTCCTGCCTTAAACACAGTGCTGCCAAATCAGGTTTTGTCCTGCTGCTATCTCACAATTAAATGAATGTGTTGGAAACGTTTATAGTGAATTATTAACACATACAAGCTTTTTAACTCCTCCATTTGCAGCACATGCAGAGTGATGCCTTCAGTTGATCCTTCATTTGGGTTTGCCAATGTTTGGTGTGATTAGAGGTCTGCCACTAGTAAACATCTACAAAATGGGTGGGACTCTTGGGCAAGATATAATGGCCACTGCAATACAGGCCTACACAGGTCGGTCCCCAAGGCCAAGCAGTGACAGGATATGGCGCACACACACACCTAAGTCCATAAATTAAATTATTCACCATGTGTTGCCCACAGTTACCAGTGTGTCAACAATACCTTTACAAGTGTATTAAACATTTAAAGGAATTGCATCAGGGCCACCTCCTGGTATTAAAAGGAATAAGTAAAGAAAAAGTGGCAGCAGCCCAAGCAGCACAGGTTGAAGCTGAATAATATGACAAGAAAGGTAGGCAGCTGATGGATCTTCCCTTCTTGTCATGTTACTTTGCCTGCCTTTATTTGTTCTTACCATATAACATGCTAGGTCATGTTTCAGAAGCTCCTGGAGATTTTCCAACACACAAAACAAAAGAACAAGTGCAGAATTAAGTGACAGGTAATCCTGTACACATCGCTATCTGTACCTGACAAGATCCTACCTCAGGACAGACGTTCCATCCTCTCATAAGGAGAGATGAGATTGGTTTGGGTATGGAGTATCCAATCGGGGGTCTGATGTGGTGGTAGGCCATGTCTGCTGCTGCTGCTGCTGCAGAAAACAGAAGGACACATAGATTAGTATTTACAGTACAATATGCAGTCAGTCAATAATAATGACAAAAAATACTAATGATGGAAGGTGAGGCAAGCAAGGCAAGAACTGAACAGCTTTATCAATCCAAGTATGACTCATGTAATATGGTAAAAGACGATGTAAGTGTAGAAATGTAGAGAGAAGAAAGATAGATATAGGATCAAAGTGTGACAGACAGCTATTTGAAAGAAACACAGGATGCATTCATGCAAGCGAACAATATTGATAGACAATAATTTGGGGATTCAGGTAGCATGAGAGCGCTGCATCTTCCTAGTGGCCCTGATGTTAGACTGCAAAGCACAACTGCTGCTGGTTTTGTCCCCACCACTGAATCACAGTGTGACCCTGAGTGTGTGGTATTACCCAACTGTGTTTTAGTTGTAGAACTATGGAAACAACTGATTAATAGTGTCCCAATAATCTACCTGGAAATGGTGAAATGTTAAATCTGGTTATTTTTTAAAGTATTATAAAGCCTGGAAACTCTGCACACTGGCATGGTGTCCAATTCTGTGCCCCCAAAATGGATTAAGTAGGTTTGAGAGTATTATGTTTTGTTATCTGTGTTTGATACAGCAATGTGGTTCACACTAAGAAACTGGGGTCTCCCTCATTAATGTCTATGTGGAGATTGCATGTTCTCTATGTTTCTATTGATACTATATTTTTAATCCCAAATTTCAAAGACACAGATATTAGGTTAGGTGTTGTCTCTGAAGTACTCTGTACGAATCACTATTGGTGTTACTATGAGTTGTGTGCCCTGTGATGGACCAGTGTCCCATTCAGTGTTGGTTACTATTCTGAGCATGTTGCTTCTGTGATAGGCTATGTGACCCAGAATTGGAAAGAGCAGATTTGGAAGACAAAGTCCAGATTAAAAGTCCCATTGGTAACAGGGAATCAAAGTCAACAAGCCTTCGCCTCAATTCCTCACCTCACCACCTTCATCATGGACACACATTTACTTGTAAATTATGAGTATCACATATGTCAATAATAAATCACATACAGGGATTGAAACAGGACAAAAAACCCAAAGCTTTTTATTGGGTGGAGGTAAAGAAAATATTCCAGAAGTCACACTGGAGCCCAATTTTACAGGAGTACAATCATTAACCAATTTATTTAATTATTATCAAGATTATTATAGTTAACAAAATATAAAATCAAAACTGAAACTATTATTAAAAAAACATTTTCGTAAACTGAAATAAAATTAACAAAGCTGAAATGAAAAACTATTAAAGTAGCTGGAAAGACTAACTGAAATAAAATTATAATTTACTAAAAATATTTTTAGTTTTCGTTTTTGAATGACTATTCTTGCCATTAGTCTTTAACACTTGTAACTTTTAACTCCACCATGAGCTGCCTGAATATATTCATCCAGTGAAGGGTGGCTGGTAAAGAAGGGCGGCTGTTCACACAGCATTTGCGATGACAGAGTGAGCTGAACACAGGCACGTAAAGCATGTGAAATAGAAAGAAATTTATTGTGGTACCTTTCTTTGTGCTTGTTGAATGTCAAGATGTCATTTAAACGCCTGAAATCGGAATGTGCTGGTCAACAAAACCTTTACTGTATGGACATAAAAATCACGAGGAAATAACATTTCAGTTTATTTCTCAGGTGCCTGCATTTTGTTGACAATAATTCACCTGCCACTTTGCACAGGAGAAACCCTTTCTGAAAATAAAGCGGGACTGATCGAGAGACTGACTAGGTCATTATACAAGATCAGCATATTGTTGCTGACCAATCACTTTTGCTTTAAAAAAGTAATGTGCCTGAGATGGAATCAGAGATCAATATGACTGGTAGAAAATAAAAAGCCCAGTATGGGAGATTTTTGAATGCAATATTGAGGGCATTCATTATAAGCACATTGTCTTGGAGTAGGATATATTGTGTGATATAGGCATTTAGTGTAAAAAAAAAACCAAAAAAAAAAAACCAAAAAAACCATCAAACCTTAAAATTCATCTAAATTTAATTACAAATTGGCCCATTCTGGGCAATAAAAGAAAAAAGTGGCAACAATCAGCGCACATTTGTTCAGCATAAATGACACAGAAAATATTTTTTTAAATTATAAAATTGTTCATATTCAGTATCTGTTTTTGATTATGTTTGTTTTTACCAGACAAAAACACAACCAGACAGTAAACGATGTAGTGTAGTAAGCTTTTAAACTCATATCCTAATCTGTTAAGTGTGCAGTTCTATCTGCTTTGTGACACAAAACTAAACTCCACAGTAGTTCTTTAACCATACCATAATTACTAAAACTAAAACTGAAACTAAGCGTGGAATGTTCGATTGCTTTTAAAAAGTTCAATGAACTTTTACATGTCATGGTGAGTCACAGCAAGATTAGGTATTGTGGCCCTTGTTTATTGTGGAGAACCAGCTTAAACTTCTTATTTCAGATGCTATCTTAATGCTGGACAGTTTCCACCTGCTACGATCAGACAGAGGGGAAAAGAGAAAAGGAAGGCTGAAAATGAGTGAATGAGGGGAAAAGGGAGAAGGAAGGCTGAAAATGAGTGAATGACAAAAAAGTGAGTAGATTACAATTAAAAGTAAAATGTGTTATCTAGTTATTGAAATACTGACTGGATTTGTCCATGTCACTGCCTAGAGAGATAAGTAATATCATTCTGATTAAAGTTTATTAACTTAGGAACAGATATGATTCACTCTGTATTAATATTCTAATGAATAAATCATTCTGGCCCTAGAATGCTGATGATTTAAACAGGGGTACAAACTAACTTCAATTAGCATGTTGGCTTTGCGGACACAGCAAGCTCGACTTGCTCTATTTGAACATCACTGCCTTTAAATGTAAACCTGCAGTACAACTGAGCAGATCTCACCACATCTTATGCCCTCCTACAAGCCTACAGCGTGATTGACAGCAGCAGCAGCTCTCTTATATGAGCTTCTTCTATGTGTATAAGGGGGTTATTTTTAGTTTATATATGTATATGTATATAAATAAAGTATATATATATATATATATATATATATATATCTATCATCTATTTTCTTTCTTCCTATATCAATGTTAATGAACATCAATTAAAATTTGTAAAACAAATTGCAAAAAAAAAAAAATGTAACGGAGCCCTTTGGGGCTAAATAAAATAAAACACTGTAAAGGGGAGCCTTCATTTGGGTTTGCCACTGTTTGGTGTGTCCTATAGGCTGTGGTGGGCTTGACGTCTGCCACATTGTTGCTCACATTTATATCAGTGACTCTACAGAATTACACTGCATATTGAAGTGATCATATCAGCTCCCGGCTTACTATCTGTAAGATCACTTTCATGACTCATAACTGCAGTATTTATGACTTGTTCAAATCACTGTTAATATATATTTTGTTTTAAATATCAGGAAGAGTTTTCAGCAAAACCATGTTTTTTGATTCTCTCTGTTTTATAACTGTAATACTAGCAGGTGAAGTCACTTGCTTGGGGTCATGCAGTGAATCTGTGGTGCAGACTGAATTACAATCCTTGAATTTTAAATTCCAAAACCTTGATAACAGGTCCACACAGCTTGCTAATTTTTTTTTCATTGAAGATTGTGTTATTCACACTTCACACCTACTCACAGCAACAAAGTCAAACCAGTAGACAGTTATGGTGGGGTGGGGGCCTCAGTGGCAGGTGTCATGCCCAGGTCAATAAAAAGTTTTCTGTTCACTACGGTGTCTACCTTCTCTCTTTTCTTATGTTTGTTTTTGATTCAAGTATCATTACACTATTAATCCTAGCCTAGAGAGAGCTTTGCCACTCCGATACACAAATGTTTAACACTCTCTCTGAATAAAATACAATAGAATAGAAAGTCTTTAAAGTCATTGTAAAAAAATTACAACAAAATGACTAGCGCCACTCCAGCTGGGTATAAAAAAGCAAACAACACTACTTTTGTGGAAAAAAAAAAAAAACTACAACACATAAGAACAACAACATAAAAATAATAGATATAAAAAATGTTATTGCACTAAAGGATATTGCACACTTAACCCAGTTTATAGATATAGGTATATTACAATATATGTAAAATAAAATATATATTTAAAAAGAAATGAGATCAAAATGAAACCAATAGAAACACAATAAATTTGCTTATTTTTGTTCACTGTATTTATGGCCATAGGAAAGAAACCATTTCTGAATCTGTTGGTTGGTGCTTTCCAAGATCTATAATACCAACCAGAGGGCAACACATCAAAGAGGTGGTGACCAGGGTGTGAAGGATCCTTAATGATATTTGTGGCTCTGGTGAGATAGCGAGAGCTGGTAATGTCTACTAGGGAGGGCAGACAACAGCCTGTGATTTTTTGTTGGTAACAGGGAATAGGGAGAAAAATGGAAAGTGTATGTGACAGTACTGCCTCATTTTGACTCCAGGAAATCCTCTTTTCCCTGTCAGTCCAAGCCAGTTCAGCTACACTCTTACACTGGACAGGGAGTACTTCAGTACATCCAATGGCAACACAAAACCTCCATACTTTGGCATCTTCATTCTCTAGTCTCCAATTAGCAGACTATATAGCACAAAATAAAAAAAAGATCTGCTTTCTCTTGCTATGCTTCATTAATTATTCCCAGTATTAACACTGCTTCTTGTATTTTGTTATTCAACTGGCACCTTGGCATCAAAATTGAGAAGTAGGTAACCTGGTCAGCTTTACAGACCCAAAAACCCAATTGTTTATTAGAACATGATAATTACAGCAGGTGAATATAAAATCTAACATTCTAATTTAAAAAAATAAATAAATAACAACAACCTGATGCAGGCATATCCTCTATCATGAAGTAGCTGATCTCTAAGATCTTGCCTTCTCCACTTTGGCAATTTAAGATGAATAGAATCTATTTTGCATTTGGCAAACATAATTTGCTTTATGCAAAAATGAAAATGTGTAGAAAAAAACTAAAAAGCAGAGGATGGTCTGTACCCAGAGTGCTTCTTCATTTGCTTCATAACATGTATTTAAAATTCACAGTACTGTAGGCATATGCAGTGTTGACTCATGAATATCAATGTCAGTGGCTTTAGTGAATTTGTCCTGGTCTACCAACAGCTACAAAGAAAAGGTGAGAGAAGTAAACTTTAAAATTTTTTTTTTTGCCTGTAGGTGTTCATATGAAAATTGTAACTTGAACACCGATTTGCATAGCCAGCCCTAATGAAGAAAGAAAGAAAGAAAGAAAGAAAGAAAGAAAGAAAGAAAGAAAGAAAGAAAGAAAGAAAGAAATCAATGTATACATTTTCAAACCTGTTTAGTTCAGGGTCAAGGGTTATTAAAATTTATGTCACATTTAAATTGCTTCTGTACAGTACAAAGAAAAAAGCAATAATTTAGGGAGGACATTGTAATTTGGTTTTGTTTCTTACCTGGTTTCAAGTGTGCAAATGGAATTTCTCCCGTTAACAGCTCCCAGAGACAAAGGGCGTAACTGAACATATCAGCTTTGACAGTGTAGCGGGTACACTGTGTGAAAACCTCTGGGGCCATCCATCGCAGGTTCTGTGGATTCAGAAGAGAGGAGAATTACTACGGCTCATTATAATCACTCTTTGACTACAGGCATTGCTCCCCAATTACTTAAAAACAAATGTTTGCCCTGTCTGTAAACTTTGTATTGGCCTTACAGTATGGTACAGTGCAAAAACTGAGACATGACTATGTGAAACTAACACTGCCTACAATTCAGCCTTTTTAATTTCTCTTTTCAAGAAAGCGAGTCTTGTTTGACAGTAATATTTTATTTATCTTGGATTATTGATGTTAGTATTTAAAACATATAAACAAAAATAAAACACAGTTCTTGTGCTTTTCAAATGTGTTTTATACACTCCCTACCTCTAACAACACTATGTGACCAGACTGGGCCACCAGAGTGTATCTGGCAGTTAAACGTCATCAGCTGAGTGACAACATCAACAATGTGATCACAGAGATTTTTAGATATGAGATTTGATGAGAACTATAATAAACGTTCAGAGATTTTAGTTACTACAAAAGCATAGTCAAACGCAGCTTAGAATAGTAAGATAAAAGATTGACTGCCAGGTTTAATGGATAACAATAAATTCAAAGTCAAAGACAACCTAACATGACAAGTGCTCAAGACCAAATTTTTCATTAAAGTCTTTCCTTTGTCTAAGTGGTTATTTAATGTGTGAAGCCATCGCTTATAAATAAAAAAGGCTGTCATGATGTCACAGGTGACATGACATGGACATCACATGCCTAACAAAGATCATTAGAGTAATAGTGTCCCAGAGCTGTAAAATGGTGGCTTCCATGAAAAATGAAGCACACAAAATTGCAGCCCCTGAAGAAATAAATGCACAAAAAAGCCCAAATAATGTCACTGAAATAACTGTACATACAAGAATGACAAATAATTTTCATCACTCTGACAATCAAGAGCCAAAATGAAACAAACCCCTGGCTGTTTCGTCATGTTGTCCTCGTCCATAGACAGAAGGAATCTGGATTCTTAAAAAGAAAATGAAAGAAATGAAAGAGAAGTAGTATGTCAGTTAAAAGTAGAGTGACCACCTCGTGATCAGCTAATTTCAGAACATCAACATTAAAAAAATCAGACCACCACAATAAAAAAAAAAAAAAAACTGGATTTTTTTCATTGGTACATCAGATTACCAAATACCTCGTAATAATAATGTATGAACATGTCCCTTCTTGGTTATTATCTGTATTCTGTATATCTTCACATATCAATTATTAAAAAAGGTAGGTTGAATAAATTAGATACACCAAGGTTGGTAAGTAAAACATTTACGCATTAGTGCTGCGATCCAGTACAATGCTTTTTAACATCATTCAGTCTGCCATTGAGAGATATCAAAAGATTTTCTACACAAATTGCAAAAATGTTTGTAATACGAGGAATAATATTTCTTTATAAAATCATATTTTTGCTGTCATTCTTCTCTATAAACACAAATTCTTTTCATTTTCTTTCTCTTTTTTAATCTTCATCCCTCTCAGACATGCCCCTTTCAATTCAAACAAATAAATGATTAATTAAATCAAAAGAGTATTATTTTAAAATTTTCAGTTACAATAAAACAAATATCTTCTGAAAAATGATACACAATCACTGTATTCAGAAATGTGTGTGCATAGCTCCATTTCTAGCTGCCTGCTACAATTGCAACTGAACTGACTGGATGACTCACAGAGATCTCAACTGTTTATTATCACTTTACAATCCCACACTAAACATTTTTATAGTCATGTTTTTTGTATACTTTTGGATTTTGACCCATTGAGATTCAAATTCTGATGTTTATTTTATGTGTAGAGTTATGACTACAAAATTAAATTTCATTGGTGTCTTCTTTTTCTTGATGTATGTGATGCCTGTTTTGAGATTGCATGACATCACGCCAGAGATGTAATGGAAGTTGCCCTGTGAATATGACGGTGATCACATTATGACTTACCCCTGCAAGGACAACTCTCTTCTCAAAGTCTTTAGTGTCAGTTACCTCCTTTTTCAAGTAGGCTCTAGCACTAGGACTGTGTATTTGTTTTTAATTTTGCTTTGCTTTCATTTTATCCCTTTTTTCCTGGTGAGTGTTGTAAAAGCCAGCCCTGACACAGACAGACATAGGACACAAGTTCAAAGCACACAGGGCTTTTATTTTCTTGTATACCTTGTGGGCAACGCCTTTCCCATTCCCACAGGCTCAACAGAGTCCAGCACAAGCACAAACTTTACAATAAGTCTTTTTTTCTCTCTTATTTCTCCACTCTCCCTCCTGAAAGCTTCGTCTTCCTCCTCCAGACTCTGGCTCTCTGAGTGGTGGCTGCTGGCTCCTTTTATAAGGCACCCAGAAGTGCTCCAGGTGCTTGATGACCTATTTCCAGCAGCACTTCCAGGGTGTGGCAGAAGAACTGTTCTGTAGGGCTCAGCAGCAGCTACAGCGCCCCCTGGCGGTGCCCACAGATCTCAACAGGGCTGCACCAAACTCCAACTCCCATGAAGTCTTGCGGGAGTCCTAGGCACTGCTGCAACCCAGGGGGCTGCCATCAAGCGTTCTGGGGGAGGTATGGCTTGCTGTCCTGGTCCATACAGTGAAGAGGCATCCCGGCCATCTGTGACGGTGTGTTAAAAGGAAATCAATATAAAATACCTACTTATCAGCTCATTTCTACTCGGGTTGATTCTTAGCATGAAACATCCACAGCACGGCAGCCTGTCTAAATGGTCAGAATCTCAAGAAATGACGCAGACAACAACAAAACAAGAAGTCTACGGGAGGCCATGAATGAAACAACCTTCAAACTGCATTCTCTCCTTTTGTTTTTGGTTTGGCTTGACCTTAGAGTTTCGACCCCTTTTTGATTATGTCCTTGTTTTCATTATTATCTCCTGATATTTTAAAGTGTTAACAATAATCCCTCGACACTCCACTGTGTCCTTAACAGATGGCTTGTAAAAATTATTCTATTGGCTTTTGAAACTCTCACTCATATCTCTGAGTCACACCGATTAATTTTGATTTATTCAAATGACTGCTCAATAAGCGTTTTCAGTGGATCAAATACACCGCAATGGTCAGAGAAATGGCAACTTGGCTTCAAAATGTAGATCAGAATATTAGCACATATTTGAAAGGAAATCTAAATTCATTCATTACTGTATTCTAACACTGCTGCCCATTTTATTTAAGATCAATTATGAAAATGTTGTCAGAGTTTTAGAATACTTAATGGTTTGACAGAATTGCATGTCTGTCTTCTACTGACCTATGTTCTTAATCTCTTAGATCATTCAGTGTACTGCTCTACTTAGAATGAAGCAACAAGAAGAGAGTTGTGAGATAGTATTTTGGCTACATGTTTGACATAAACCCCAAATTAATCCACATTATTGTTAGAATTGTCTGTACAGTATTGTTGTTGTATCTTTTGTTTATAAGCTATTGAAATTAATGTGTCCTGACAGATGAAAGAAGCAGGAAAAAATTCTCAGCATGCCAAAATAGACCTCTAGCAGTTCAGCCACCTGCCTCTTTAAATCTTCCCTGCCTCAAAAATTGCCTAAAAAGTATTGGAAGATGGATGTATGCATGTGAAGGTGAAAACTGGGAGAATAAAACACATGATAAAATCAGAAAGAGAACTTTAAATCAAACTCAAAGATGGAGGATAAAAGTGTAATAATCGAAAGTTACAAAAACAAAATCGCACAAAGTTTTAAAGAGTTAAACGCATTCTTGGATGACTAGGAAATGCCTGGTGCTGACCTTTTATTTCATTGCAGCAATAAAAGTAGGACAACCATAAACAAAATAATTGTGCCTGTAAAAAACAAAACTGGGTTGAAGCAATTCACAAAATTATTTTAACAATTTTAATTACATTTTAAATTAAAACAAAAAAAAAGTTCCAGGATGCTTCAAAACTCATAATAAGAATGAAAGAGACTAGAAAAGCACAAAATTTATTTAGAAAAAAGAATTGCAACCAACTTATCCACCTCAATATCTGTGTGACTGTGTGTCCATTTGGATGCTATGTCTCCATTATATGCCATTTGGCATGGGATTCATAAAAGCGTTGCTATTGTTTGTGATGCACCGACTGTTGGAATGAAAGCTCAGCTAGTTCATAATAAAATGTAATTTAAAAAATCAATAATAATAAAAAAGCAGTGAAATGTTATGTTGATTGAGTTTATTTTCTTTTTTCTCCTTTTTAAACTATTTTATTGTTTTTATTTGAAGACATTCCATACAATCAAGTCAAACTTAACAAACAAGAGTTCAACCCGCACCTGAGAGAAAGAGAGGAGAGCCAACAGCCAGAAGAAATCTTTAAAAACAACAAAGAAAGGATAATGTCCTTCTCCTCAACATAAATCCTTATTCTAAGATTTAATTAATTACTACTTGCCATATTTAAAAAAATGTTTTGAACAGATTCACTAAGTGAGAATTTATTTTTTTCCAATTTCAAATAGTATATAACATCATCAGTTACCCACTGACTTAAAAAAGGATTCTTCCACTTGAGCAAGATAAGTCTACATGCTAATGGTGTTGTAAAGGTATTTACAGTTTGTTTGCCCTTCTCCACTTTAACCCCATCTGGAAGTCCACCAAACACAGCTGTTAATGGGTTAGGAGGGATTGTGACACCAAGGCTGTCTGATTGGCATTTAAAGATTATGCTCCAGAATGAAGTTAGTTTGGTGCACATCCAGAACATGTGACCCAGTGAGACTTGAGCTCAATTGCAGTGTTCACAGGTTGAATCTTGCTCTGGATACATTTTGGACAATTTTAATAAATGGGCTTGATAAATAATTAAGTTGAATAATTGAATGCTTTCCGCATATGGAGCTGGAGCGTATTCTATGCATGGCTGTCTTCTTCTCCTTTTCAGAGATGTTAAGTGAAAGATCCTTTCCACACCGCACTATAGGATCTTTGAAAGGAAGGGACTTTAAAACGTTTTTATATATTACGGAGGTGCTGTCTGAGTCTTCAAGACTGTATTTCCTCTGGAATAGAAATGGTTGGGAGGTGAGAGAAATTAGGTAGGTTACTTTTAGCAAAGTTTCTGATTTGAAAGTAGTGGAAAAATTGTGTTGATGGGAAGTTGCATTTGAAGCGTAATTGTTCATAGGATGCAAGTACTTTACCTAATATAGCGCTGTAATTGTTTTAATCCTGGACATTTTCCGAACTATTGGAAATATTGTGCTGGTTTGAGAGGGCTGAAAGAAGTGATTATCATGGAAAGGTGCAACAGACAAGAACTTCTCTGCCTTAAATTGCTTCTTGCATTGGTTCCATATTTTGTGTGATTGATGGACAATTGGATTATTAGCATATATATCATATAACATATATAATGTTTTATTATAAAAAATATATTATCATTATGTGTATACCTTTTTTACACCATCGCTTTGCTTTTTGTTTTGGATCATGGCAGCTGCCATTTTGTGTTTTTATTTTTTCAAGAGCCCCAGCTATCAGTCACAGTATTGATGGTTTGATGACCAGGGCCGTCTTAATAACATTATAGACCCCCAGGCAAAGTAGCACATTGACGCCCCTGTTTTGATAGCAAAACAGGAACATACCTAGGCCTCAGAAACATTGTGGAGCCTCATGGTCCTAGAGCCCCCAGCCAATGCCCATTGTGCTCATATGTTAAGATGTCACACACCAGACACTGTTTAAGAATGCAGAAGTCTACTCCCGTCACTTATGTCTTGGGATGAATAACAAATCCTTGTAGTGCGTTTCATTTGTGATTCTGTTCCTCTTGGTGTGCCTGAAATACTTGCCTATTTTTTGAACAATGCCTTTTGATTAACTTTTGTTTTTTTTGTATTTTTTGGTATTCTGGTTTAGTGAGATCTCTGCCTTTGGCCCATGCATATTTTGACTAAGATTTTAAGGTTTAATTTTCCAATTTTTCTGACTAAGATTTTAAGGGTCAATTTTTCCATTTTCCTGACTAAGATTTTAAGGGTTATTGTCCAGTTTTTCTTACATTATTCTTAGTTTTGGTTATGTTTTATTCGTTCTTGAATTAAATGGCTACTATAATTATGTGTTTTTGTCCTAAACTGCCACCTCAGGAAAACCTCTACCTAGGATCAAACCTCAGCTTCCAGAGTCTCAGACTTTCTATGGAGTGAACACACATGACCTAACCATCTGATTTAAAGAAAATCTGTAAACCACCCAGGTAGGTGGCTTGTATGTGTTCAAAGTACCACAGTTGCAATATGTTGTGACCAGATACTAGAAGAGAATTTTTGAACTTCATTATTACAGAGAAAAAATTTGAACTTAGTAAGCAGTACCTCCAAAATCAGCAACCACAGCATGCCCATCTTCATACAGCAAAATATTATGGCTAGAATAAAAAAAAAACACACACACTTAAATAATAATTCAGACCAGTTTCCTTACCCACCAGTTTTTGAAACTGAAACCATCCAAAAAAGTAAGAGACAGTCTGCAAAAAAAGAAATTAATATAAAATACTTACTGTCAGCTCTTTTCTACTCCTACTACAGGGCTGATTCATAACATGAAACATCCACAGATTGGCACAGCGGCACATACCACTGTCTGTCTAAATGGCTCAAGAAAAGACACATACAGCAATAAAAAAAGAAGTCTGTGGGAGGCACGGATGAGACAATGCACAAACCTTTGTGGTAGAAGCAAGTCTACCTAGGGTTTGCATTGAAGCCATGTTGGTGTATACAAATCTACAGACCTCAAACCAGTTATTTCTGCTTGGACATCTTTCATTTTGAGTTCCTAAATGTGTAATTTGCACTTTCAATCCATGTCCACTTGGGTTTCTTCTCACAGTCCAAGATGTACTGTCCAGTCATATGTCATCTTCCAAATTTTGTGTGCATCATTCAAGAAGTGTTTTTTGTGCCCATTGCTGTCAATATGGTATCTGCTACTCCACAACTCTGAGATTATGGATGGATGATGAGTTTCAAGATAAAATGTCCTGAACCAATTTATTTTAATAGATTGTAGATGGACACAGTCCAGACCTACTAAATGCAAAGGAAGATATCAGCCTAAAATACTACAAGAATCTGTCACAGATTATACAAATGGGCACATCATACCACTTTAGACTAAACAAGTACCACAGACTGGGCTTCTTGGAGCTGCAGATGGAAACTGGATATGGGAACAACATGCAGAGTACAGACATACAGAGCCCTGGCTGGGATTTGAACTCAGGACTCTGTAGCTGTGAGATGGTTATAGTAACCAATTAGATTCCTTGAACAAATACTGTACATGCCTATAATTTTTTTCAATATAAATTAGTTAAGATTTATGCAAAAAATAATGTTCTGAGGAATGCTTTATGACTATTCAATTCCGAACATGTTACCTTGTATTGTGTAGTAACCACATTACCTGACAAAGACAGATAAAAGAATAAATTTAAAAGCACTTGGTATTTCTTGCCCTACATGCTCCTTCAGTGCCTTTCTTCGGTGTCCTCGCCCATCTGTACCTCTGAACCGGTACTCACTCTTTCCAGTGCATTCTCATTAAGCCTGCTACTTGGACTCTGCCATTTCTTCCTCACCTCCTGTCCGCTTTTATGCTCCCCATCTTTGAAGGCTACTCTCAACTTACCTCCTATATTTTGACTCTTGATCACAACACCAAAGTCAAACTGATCAATCAGATTGCTCAGAGAGTCCAGGCATGCATGCACACATGCGCACACACACAGACTGTATCGTTTTATCATATAGTAGATGATTGTTCACTAGTTAACATTTTGAAATGATTGTCATATGGGAACCTTTTGACAGTGGAATGCTCAGGGTCATTAAGCATGAGATGCCAACAGGGGACTCTGGGATTTTCAGGAGGAATTCATTCCTGATTGAAATGATTCTTGATTCCATGGTTCCACATCTCTGACTTTGGTTGGCTTTTCCAGAAGAATGTATATCTGGCTGCGGTTTCAGTGATGGATCCTTCATCAGCAAGATGAGTCTCACTGAAGGTACAGATGTCCACCTTGTAGCGCTGGAGCTCTGAGGCTACGTAGGCTGTTCTCCAAGGTGGTCGGTCAGTAGTGGTCGAATCCATGACTGGGCAGACATTCCAAGAAGTTAGGATAAGAGATTTTGTAGTTTTCCGACTGCGTGTACAGGGATGACTCACCAGGTGCAGGTCCTGGCCTAGTATAGATGGGACAAATGTTGTTTAGGACACCTTTTATTGTCCCCACCCCATCAGGGGTAGGCAGTGTTATCCTTGAAAAACGATGCAGAGTCATGCCGGCAGGACATGGACAAGGCACTTGTCCTGGGTGTGCCTCTGAACAGCCATCACACAAAAGCCACCATATGTGTGGGTTTCATACCAAGAGCAATACGCCATCACTCAAAAGTAGTTCTCTTCCTTTTGTTGGCCTTCACTGTAGCACTTTTATGCAGGAAAAAGGATGAAGAATATAGATGGAAGGAAGAGCAAGAGCAAATGAGCTGTTGATATTGGTGGTAGTGAGGGTGCATGGTCCTCAATCACACTACTTCACTTCCTGTCGACAATCCACGTGGCAAGCAAGGTGCAAGATGACAAGGTACGGCAGGAAGTTGCACCACTTTGGATGGACCTTTGGTGGGACGGGGTGTGAGTGGTTGAGTCAGTCTTAGTCAGGACCTCACTTCTGACGTTGCCACCATGTGTGGCCCTACCAGGAGTACACGACTCTCAATGGCATCGCTTAGGGGATCATTGGATCACACAAACCACTCTGTCACATTAAGGCAACAACTCAATGGAGGGTTCTCGCGGTAGTTAAGATTTTAAAACACAATTTTCTCCCTTCGCCCCCACATTCAATTTCACCCCAATCCTAAGCCTGCCCAATAAGACTATATTTATAATGACAGTGACAATACTATATTCCCATATTTAAGATTGTAATATGCAGTATATTCTGTAAAGTATTCATCAATTTTAAGGCTACTACTAACTTATTATGGAATGAAAATGAAACAGGCAAAGTGCAATGAAATGAGAATAAATTAATCTGCCTTTATTTTAAATAATACCTTTTAATGGTGAGCACCATGATGACAAAACTTGACCAAGCACGTTAAACTAAGTGAAAATCGCAAAGTAAAATATGATGAAGCAAAATAGAAAATTAAAATGCCAGAGCCCAAGATTACTGTGTGTATGAGTGTTAAGGTTTTTAATTATATTACCTTTTGTCTAACTGATGTAAGCAGGACGAGTTCATTTTAGTGTGCAGGGCTTCAAGGTTGCTCCATACTTGGAATGAAGTATCAAGTATCTCTATGTAACCTAATACAGGAGGATCTAATGTCCCATATATGGACATATTTGTAATAGATTAACGTGTTATGGGCTATATGCTATATAATATTAATATTCTCTTGGATATTCATACTCTGTAAAGACTTTGTCAAACAAAGGATTGTCCGCACAACCTTATAAGAATAACTCTGCTTGTATCTGTGTGCTCCAAAGGTATTTTTGTTAAATAAATTTCTTACATTTATATATTGCTGAAGTCTGAGGAACTGTTTTATGTACATTTGGTCAATAAATTATTCCGATCAGTGAGGAACAGGGGAAGTTTTAAATGTTTCTTAGAAACAAGCTGCTAGTGCGTCTTCGTTCAATATAACTGACACAAAGTTAATTGTTCTACTACAGGGAAGAGTTGCCTAATGGCCAAGGTGTTGGGCAGTAAAACACAAAAGTCTGCCAGGTTAATTCACCTACAATGAACTCACTATTTGAGCCTGAGTGAGTCACTTAACATATAGTAAAAGGCCTATAGAAATATTTGCACTATACTTGTGATATGGAAGAAAATGTCGGTGCAATCAACAAATATTATGAAAAACGTCTCCTAGACTGAATGTCGGTGTAGCAGAGCAGATATTACTAATTAAAGGCAGTCTTCACCTGTCTCATGACAGCCGCTAATTCACTGCCCATTATGTTGAAATGAGTCGCTTGTCTCATCATTTAAATGGTGTGCATCTAAAGAGCAGACTGAAATGCTGATAGAGTGATGAATTGATTAATTGATTGAACATAAGAGGAGACCATTCTGTCCATCAAGCTCGTTTGTTTAGCTAATAGCTAAGCTTTCCCAATATCTCCTCCAGACACTTCTTAAAGGGTTCTACTTCACTTATGTACATGTTTTAGTAGTTTGTTCCAGATTCCAGATTTCACAACTCTTTGAGTAAAATTGGACGCTTTACAAATTGTTCTATTCACATTGTTTACTGAGATCTGTCTGTACCTGGAACCTAAGAGGTGTCCATAGAAACACTTTGCTGTCAAAACTTATCAGAATAACACTTGCAAAAGCACTGGAATGGAGCATATTGTGACATGACCTGACTCAGTCCGATAAGCTGCTATAATAAAAGGTGTTTGCTGAAAAGAGGGAGGAAAGCTTTCAATAACCAACATCAGCCTCCACATTGACAAGCTACAGATTTGTAATTGTTTTCATTGTGGTGAACACTACTCATCAAGAAATAGACTTAAGTGTTTTCTTATAAAGCATACAAAAAAAAAAAACTTAAAAGAATAATGCGACACTATTCTGATTAAAAATGAAGCCAAACCAACTTTATTTTATTTATGTCTTGATTGTTATTGGGCAAGTGCACAGTGAAATGAATGAGTCTGCATGCTGGTCACTAGGAGAATTTCTTAATCTCCAGACGGACGCTGCAATGTTTTGTTTCAATGTGCCTGTACCTGAAGGTAAGCTATATTGTTTATGAGAACTGAGAGTTATTAAGCAAAGTGAATACTTAAAACAAGCTAAATTATATTATTGATATCCTATTATTTATTATTATCTTATTATTTTAAAAGTGGTCACAAAATTGTGGGGTGTCCTAGAAGGATTGTGTTGCAAATCTGTTTTGGAGAACGAAGGGAAAGTGCAAAAATATACAAATAAATCAAACTGCTTTTATGAGCCAACAGGGATGCCACTATTAATTTTAAATTAGTTACAGAAGCAAAGAGTTAATGAAGTGTGGATGTAGTAAATTCCAAATCTTAATTGAAACAATATGAGAATATTGAGGATTATTTTGCAAATGAGATGGTAGTTCAATGACATTTTATTAAATTTGGTATAAATGTGCTTTGTTTTTGACCTGTTTTACTATAAACTGACTGGAATGTAACATTGGGGACTTACAGGATTGTTGCTACTCTTTCAGAAACCGTATTTCTACTTTCATAACTGGGTGGGACACTGGTTGCTGCTAGTGCCCCCTAGTCCACGGCCCTGGGTTCAAATCCAGGCTCAGGCTGATAGATAGATAGATAGATAGATAGATAGATAGATAGATAGATAGATAGATAGATAGATAGATAGATAGATAGATAGATAGATAGATAGATAGATAGATAGATAGATAGATAGATAGATAGATAGATAGATAGATAGATAGATAGATAGATAGATAGATAGATAGATACTTTATTAATCCTAAGGGGAAATTCACATACTCCAGCAGCAGCATACTGATAAGGAAACGATATTAAAGAGTGATTAAAAAATGCAGGTAAAACAGACAATAACTTTGTATAATATTAATGTTTACCCCCCCATCGGGTGGAATTGACGCGTCACATAGTGTGGGGGAGGAACGATCTCCTAAGTCCGTCAGTGGAGCATTTGTCTTGTCAGAATTTGTTCTGTCAGTGGCTGTGATGTTTGCATGCTCTCTATGCCTCTGTGTGGGTTTCTCTTATTTCCGTGGCTCTTCTTCCTCATCCCAAAAGGATGCATGTCAATTGATAACTCCAGATTAGCCCTGAATGACTGTAGGTACCAGCATTAGTGCACCCTATAAAAATGGTGCTTCATTCGGGACAAACAAAAAATAAAAGCAGATTTAGATTTTAACATGTAGACTATATATACACTTTACATGTAGGTGTACATACAAGTTGCATTCAAAGTCAATTCAATATTGATGTTCACATCAGTCTGTACGTGCAGAAAGTTGGTTGTCAATGACAGAATTATTTGATTTTCCATACAAAATGCATTTGTCTAAACAACTAGAATATACGCTAGTAGGAAGACGTAATACAAAGAGTAAAAAGAATAAAAATGCCTTTTGTGATAATGGTTAATACAATAATAACATATATCTAATCAGCTAGACCACCCATATACTTCTTCTCATACAAGAAAGACAAATCAACTCGGGCAATGGCAGCCATTCACATCAAAACTGATAAAAAGCAGCTGGTGATTGTCTTCAGCATTTACAAAAAATATAGATGAACTCTGTTTCTGTTTCTTCTAGTTTTGCCCTCAAATATAACAAGTCTGTTCCTTGGTGGAAAAGTTCTTACAACCATTGAGGCCAATACTTTCAAAGACAACAGCTTCAGATCTCTTCAGATACTAACTATCAGGAAGACGATGATACAAGAGATTTCCGAAAATGCATTTGAATCTTTGAACTTAAAGGAACTACACCTTATCTCAAATCCAACCAACATGATCAAAAGAAACTGGTTTATGAACAAGACTGACCTTGAACACCTAGAGATTAGTCTTTCTCTGATCCGGGCCATCAGTTCAGACAGCTTTCCTGAGCTAGAAGGGCTAATAAAACTAAACCTGAGTGGAAACCATATTCAGACCATTGAAAGTGAGAGCTTTAAGAATCTCAAAGGACTGGAAAACCTAGATCTTTCTAGAAACCGACTTCGGGTCCTAACTGATGGAGTTTATAGTGATTTGGAGTTGAGATGGCTAGACATTTCACAGAATCCAAGGCACTGCACGTGTGACTTGATGGGATTTGTGCAATGGCTGAGAATGTTCACATCAGGTTACGAAAACAGAAGCCTCTCCAATGACTTACTGACCATGTGTGCAACTCCTGCACACACAGCTGGAACTGTTCTCACAAACGTAAGTGATGACATTTGTTCTGCAACTACCATTACAGCCAATCCTGGAACAAGACGCACCACCTCTGAAGAAATGAATGGAATTACTCTTGGGGTCACAACGGGTGCAATATTAATTTTTTTAGGTAAGT
Source organism: Erpetoichthys calabaricus (assembly GCF_900747795.2). Lineage (NCBI taxonomy): Eukaryota > Metazoa > Chordata > Cladistia > Polypteriformes > Polypteridae > Erpetoichthys > Erpetoichthys calabaricus. The sequence goes on from NC_041403.2 coordinate 52,738,141, forward strand.
GCCTTTGTAGAAATAGACTGACATTTCGATACAGATTTTGGTCCTGGTAGAAGTCACATTCTATTAGAATAAACACCAAGGTGAAGCCAAAGCACTGAGGACAATTCAAGTTAAGGTCTGAATGGTGAGAATTGCTCAGCATTTCCCTAACGGAGACTGCTCTGAAAAGATTATTACCTGAATACTTGGCAAATTTCAAAAAGTAACTTTGTTACGTTATAGCAGGAAAATGGCATTCTACTGTCCAAGGTTTAATTCCAGAGTCATCTTCCTTGATTTTTTGATTAGCAAGATATGTTTCAATACGTCTTCACCTTCCATGAGGCTGACTGCCATTGCATGGATGAGTATGCGGATAGTTGTGTGTTTGTATGATCTCATGAGACACGGCTGCTTGAATATGTTTTGTTCTTTTCAAATACACTTTTTTTTAGTTTTCTCTGTTTTGCTGACTGTCATCTTTATGTCATCTTTAAGTTTACAACCACAGTGCACTACTATGGGGCCTCACAATGGCTACTCTCATACATGTGCATACAAAGAGGCTTGGGGAATCAAGTAAACGGTCAGGTCTTTGGACCTGATTAGGAAAGTTAGGCATCATCTTTATGATGGTTCCTGTGCCATTTTATAACAATCTGCTTTCTTTCTCTCTGGTTTACTTACATTCATTTTCAAACTCATTGTTTCCATTTTTAGTCTATTCTTATTATGTGCTTTAGTTATTCTCCTCTGAGCTTGTTAACAGTCTGCCAACTGCACTGAGTGGACAAAGTCAGATGAGTATGGCAGGCTTGTAGGTCTATCTAAGGCTGCTGTTTACATTCTTCTTCTACTTTTAGGTTAGTATTATGGCCTAATGAGAGCAGCCGAAAGAAGAAGAAGATTATGGCCTAGCAGTGTTGTACAATTTATTGTTTCTTTTTAAGTCATTCTATTCTTAGAACACATAAGCAGACCCAATGATGTGTCTTGTGCCTTCAGAAGAATTTATTTCTATGTGCCAGCTGATCCTTTACTGTACTCTGCACTAGAATGAACTAGTCTTGCTTTATCCATCACCCTGACAGAAATACTGGGTGAAGGAAGCAGGTGAATGTATACAAGCAGGAAAGACGTGGTCCCATGGCTAAGAACCCAAATTTGAAATCAATTTCAAATATCAAACTATGGCTCTCTCCAAGCTGTTTGGTATCATCTATCATTTCCATATGTCCTCTTCTTTTAATTGAAACAGTTAGAGGTCAGACCTCCACCTCCATTTATCCTTCTCTGTAGTATTCTTTAATCTCAGACCAACACCTTCAAATCTCTTGCCACCAAGTCTCTCCACCTCTGCCATCCTCTCAATTTTCTTTCTTCCACAAATAGCCACCATGTATTTAAAAATGGGTCGTCCTCCCTATTGCATACAACGTGTCCAAACCACCTCAGTCTACAGTTCATGGGTTTCTCCTTAATACACCTGACCCCTACCATTTTATAAATTTCCTCATTTGTTTTTCTTTCACTTAGAGGACCACAGCAGCCATTTCAGCATGCACATTTCTCTTCTGGTGAAATCCTTTCTGATCGCCCAAGTGTCATAGCCATACAGCAGCATTGGCTGGACTACTGTCTTAAATAGCTTATACTTTTGTGGCTTTATTGCCAACCTTTGTTCATTTTAATTCCTCCCACATCCTTCCATTGTATCCATCTTTCACTAACTCTTTCCTTTCTTGTTGTTTCACAACCACGTTTTGCCTTGAACATTGAACCCAGATATCTGAAGTGACCCACTGGTCTTAGTTCTACCTTTCTTCTGTCCACAACTCTTATTCTTTCTTCCCTTCATTTACTGCACACCATAACTTTTGTATTTTCAGTGTTAATTCCTAATCCTGTGTCTTCCTGGGCTTCTTCCCAATTACATACTCTTTTTTGTAGCTAATATTCCAAATCTGCAACTATGGACAAATCAGCAGAAAAGAGTAATCCCCACAGTTTATCATTTCTAATATTTTCAGTTAGTATTTCCACCATCAGTATAAAGTATGGGCAAAATGAGGACTGCTGATATAAACCAACACTTATTTCAAAAGATTACATTTCTCCACTTCGTCCTATGTTTTCCCAGGAACAGGGAACTTTTTGAAACACAGAGGTGCCCAGAAGAAGAAACATCAAAAATGTTAGCCAAAAAATGTTGTTACCGAGAATCCATCCTAACTTTCATCAAACCTAATCACTAAACGGACAATCACAGTGAAAGCCAGAAAAAGAGATATGCAGAGATATTCTTTAGATTTGTCTGCAAACTCAGATGACTAGAAAAGGCACTGTGCCAACCATACACTTCCAAGGGTTGTGCATAGCAAGGTTGTAGCAACCAATAGTGGTTCAGTGAAAAACCAAGATGGTGTCGGAAAAAGATGTAAAAAATATGTAACTATTAAAAAACTATTTCTAACAGAAGAAATCATTCAAAATGGTCCTATGGCCCCAAAAACATATTGTCAGACATATGAAATAACAGAGGCAAGAAACGAGGAAATAATTGAAACTGAATACAAATCTTAACACTGCTTTTGTATAACTGCATTTGATCCAACGCACATTCTAGGAAGTGCCTATGCCTAAATACTTTAATCCTTTTTTTGAGTTCTAGGACAGGAGTACAGGTATATAAAAACAGATATATAACATATTCAAATACCTCATTATTTTCTCTATGAAGTAGTGTAATAATAAACAACATGCCTTATAATGCATAAAAGTAACTTTTCTCTCAAGGGGACACTCTTAGGGACTGAAGGCACACACACCTTGTGATTTTAGTGCATTTAGCCCATCAAACAAACAGCTCTAACAAGACAAATAAAGCCGTTGTCAAGTCTTGATTGCTTCAATGACTTTTGAGTCAATAGAATACATTGACATAGTGTTCATTTTCTTTTAAAATAACAGTTATGCTCTTGCTGGGTGCCAGCATGTTGTGGTTTACATATGGAAAATCGAAGACGACAGTTCAGCCAACTCCAAAGACCACCGATAAGATGGACATCCACACTGCTGGAAATCAAAATCAGAAGGCTTCTTTTTGCTCCAGGGAGCCTAACAGTACTGGAACAAAATCAGCCTCACATGCATTCCAAATAGAAAACCCAGAAAATGACTTGGGCTGTAGCATCATCAATAAAGAAGGTGACCTAGAAATCTGTAAGTAATGTAACTGGTAAATCAATACAGCAAGAACAAAATATGTATGGAAAACATATTTCCACATTTTCAATATGTAGTTTACAGATTCTACCCTTGTCTGTGTGAGTTTTTCACCAGGTATGCCCTTTTTCTCCCCTACATCACCAATAATAGTCTAACTGGGGATTTTAAATTGGCTTTTTGTGACAGTGAGTGCACTTTTGGGCATAAGCAGGACTGGTGATGTACTCCTGTCCTGGTCAGGCCAGTTTCTAGTCTGCATCTTGTGATGGGCTCCGGCCCCCTGTGACTCTAAATTGGGTTAAGCAGGGTAAGAATGTTATTTCTGTTGTTTCTGTAAAATTATTTTAACTTTTTTCTTTTTTCCATTTTGTTAGTCTATAGGATACACAGGCCTGAAACATGTTTAGTAAACTTACTTTTTAATGTTGATTCAGATGTTTAAGGTTTGTTGCAGTATGGTTTAATCAGAAATATTACAGTATCCCAGGTGGTAGGCTTTATGCTCAAGTGCTTGAGTCTTTACATATTGTATGTGTTTCAGTATAGTATATTTAGAAGTTAATAAAATAAAAAAACAAGCAGACCCAACATATAGATACAGAAATAATGTTTCCTTTAGGTAGTAAACAAACTGTCAGATTGTATACCCTCTTGAGCAAGCCTCAAACTCAAAAGAACACACAGATAATAGGCCAAGTTCACAACAAAAGGGGATTTATTGAAACAGAGTAGGGTAAAACCAACAAAAGGTTAACCGAATTGAAGAGAAACGCACAATTTAACACGACACAAAAGTAGCCTCACTTGAACTTACCCAAGCATGATCCCACCTCACCTCCTGACTCTGGTCTTGTTCGGGAGTTTATCCTCCTTCAATCCAGGTGAGCCCATGTTGCTGCTCCTCTCCCACCTATAAGCTCACCTGGTTGTGTGGTCAGAAAATAGACACAAGAATACCTCTGGTGTCTCACCCAGTTGACTGGTAAGTGGTTCAGGCCACTTAAGCAGTGGTTCCTGCTTAAGGGGATATGTGCCCCTACTTGTGACCACAGCGCTGTCTTCAACCTGAATGTTCAGCAGGATTTATTGTTGGCCTTCTTGAGCTCCAACAGCAGCGTTTAACTCACTTAATTTTTAAAAACTTGATATAGAAATAAAATGGGAGTGTGTTTAGAGCTTACTTACATCATGAGGTAGTACTGTATCAAAGTGTGCCTATCAAGGTCATGTGCCTTACATGGTCACAATAATTGTCTGTCACATGGGCCAGTTCTGACTCTCTGCACTCTCTCTTCATCATGATGAAAACTACCTACGTTGCTCATGCCAAAGGCTAGCACGAACAGAAGTGAGAACACTAGGAAGGAGAAAAATGAGAAAGGCTAAGAATTATGACACTTGACTAAAAGATGGTTTTCATTCAGGAGGAGCTAAGGAGAAACACTCTGAGATTTGGCACCACAAGTGTTACCTGGTAGGTAACCACCTAATAATCAGATTGCAATTCAGACTTAAAAAAAAGAATGTACTACGCCGATCTTTACAATGGCAAACAAGCAAACCAGTTGCTTCGCCTCAGGCACTGACGTCCAAGATTCAATCCCCATAAGGGGAATGCAAAAGTGCGTACACCTGATGAACCCCAATAAAGGTGAAACACGTGTCGTGTACTCTTTGTATTATTTGGCAGGTACTGTATCACATATCTATGAGCTGCCTCTCACAACTGAGAAGACGTGGCACATGTTTGCCAACTGGCCGACCAACCACAAGCATCACCTGGCAGGTAACCACCTAATAATCAGATTGAAATTCAAACTTAAAAAAAAGAATATAAACGTCTACGCATGGAAGTCTGTCTGTCTGTCTGTCTTGAAAGTGAGAGGTGGAGTCGGGGTAAGGGCTCTGAGGACACACAAGCGAGGTGAGCAAGTCGGCAAAACTAAACCTCCGAAGAAAGAGTCACTCGCTTAGCCGCTATTGCACAAACAATGTATATATATATACACACACACACATACATACTGTACATACTGTATAAATCTGCACACAACATATAATCATTTAAATTCATTTTTTTTCACATCAAAAAACACTCAATACCCCAGAAGGACATAGTGAAAACAAGAGTGTAGGAATTTTTTCAGATTCACTAAAAAAGCAAAAAAAACTGAAATATGACATTGACACAAACATTGAGACCATTTGCTATGACATTTGAAATTTGGCTCAGGTGTATCCCATTCTACAGATCGTCATTGAGGTGTTTCTGCACCTTGTTTGGAATCCACTTGTACTCAGTTCAATTGATTGGACAGGATTAGGAAAGACATGCAGCTGTCTATCGAGGGTCCCACAGCTGATAATGTGTATCAAAGCAAAAACCATGACATGAGGTCAAAGGAATTGCTTTCTGAGCTTATGGACAGGATTGTGACGAGACACTTCTGTAACATTTCTGTAACATCAAAGGTTCTTAAGAGCACAGTGGCATACATAATTTTTAAATGGAATAAGTTTGGAACAATCACGAATCCTCCTACAGCTGACAGAGCCAATAACCCAATGGTCACTTTGGCTGAGCACCAGAGAACCTATCTGGCAATGGGAGAATCTTCCAGAAGATCTGCCATCTCAACACTCCACTGATTTGGGCTTTATGGCAGAGCGACCAGACCAGTACCATACTATATAAAGTATTATACTTTATATAGTACTACCAGTACTATATAAAGATTGAAGACCCCTTGTTAAAAAGCTACACTGGAAGGTTTTACAAAGGTACGTACCAAAACAGGACCATCGGTCACCACAAAAAATAATGAAAACATATAAATGCTTTTTAATTATTTAATAGCAATGTATATAAAGTGAAAATATAAATTTTTTCATATGAATGCATTTACTGATTATATATTTACACGTAAAAAGCAATCTAAAATTTTAAAAGCCAAAAAAGCTTTGAGAGAAGACAAGCCTTTGTTAACAGTGCATCTGCTGTAGTAAATGGAATGAATGTATCAACGTGTCTAAAATATGTTTATATTAAGCTTCCTAACTCATATGCTATTCTTCTGTTCTCTTTTAGATGATTTGTGAAAGAGAAGATACTTTACTCTACACAGTGCCTGCTGAGGCTGAATTATTTTTATTCTTGACTTTTTTATGTTGTTAATTTATCATAACCTAAACCCAATCTAAATAATTTAGTGGTGCTAGTGTATAGTGTTTGTGAATAAAACCACTGTATTAATCATTTGCCTTCTGACTAGATGTCATTAAAGGTTGTTTAAATATCATTTACATTAAGTCTGAATTAAATGAAAATGGCTTACCTGTTAAGATCTCTGTGAATGATTGGTTGAGTAAGGTTGTGCAGGTATTCCATTCCTTTGGCTACATCTATAGCAATGATCAGCTTGGACTGGAGGTCAATAATTCTGTGGTAAAATTAAGATCAGTATTAGGCATTTCAGAAATAATGGCAGCTTTTGGTGGGCTGTTTGTTTCTCCACATAAAGTGAGGAAACCAGATAACCATGATGTATAACACTATAGCGTTGTGCGGTGCTCTCTGGTGCTGACCCAATGGATTCTTGCACCTTAGATATCTCACTGTCCTTTAAAGGACTGCTTGCTGCTGCTGATCTAGTTGGAGTTTGTGAAACTGTGGCAGATTTGCCATTTTTATAGGCTTCCCTGCAGCTGCTCATTTAAAGGATGGAATGCCAGCTCATTCTGTTAGTGTCTCATTGGTGATGCCATCCCTAGACTGAGACAACTTGTCAGAGGGTTACAATGCACTATAATGCTACCAACAGGAAAATTTTATGATCCTCAAAGTCTCTTACACAATCACACACTTCAAAAAGTCATTCAGTGTTACATGACTATTTACAAAACTAGAGAGAAATTATAAAGAAAAGTTATTCTGTTTGGAATAATTATGGAGAAAGGCATGTGAGAATTTTTGATATACCTTTTCTGTTCATGAAGCAAGGAAAATAGAGACCCCCCCGAGACATACTGGGTAACTATAGCAAACTGGCTTGGATCATCCAAACATGCACCAACAAACTGGATAACACAAGGGTGGTTGAGCTGACAGAGAATAGAGACCTCACGACAAAACATATCCACATCAGACTTGGAGCAATACGTATTGGCCCGGTATCTGTAGAGGGAAAACAGTTTGAGGATGGACAGTATCTAAAACAAAAATCAGAAGTCAACAGAGGAAACAAACAAAATGAATATCCTATACATCAAGTCATTGCATAGAAAAAAACTATTCATTGCTCTTTGTTTTTTAATACTATGTGTTGTTATTCATTAACAGAAGCAAGATGAAACTGAAAACAAAATTATGAAGCACTTTCCAAATTAATTATAAATAAAAATACAGAAAATCATGGATTTTACAATACAATGGAGCAAACAGCCAAAAATAATCAATAAGCTGTCATGATCTGTGCTTTAAATGTCCAAATGCTCCATTTCTGTTGTATCTACACACTTACATACTTTTAACATACATTTATTTACAAATAAGGGAAGCTTAAAATCAAATGCTGTATGAAAAAAGTTGCATGCATTTTAAGAGGAGTAAAGCAACTTTTCAGGTGACCCAGCTACACAGAGACAGACTACGGAAAAAAGAGAGCGATAAGCCCAAAGGTGAGCTATAATTTTCTTTTGGATAGTTTACTGCCTGCAAAGGGAAACACTATGGCATTATTTTTTTTAATAAAAAGGAGATGAATCATAGTCAAAAAACAGGACAAGATTCATAATCAGGTAAACCGGAGACAGAACACGACAAATACATCAAAATCATCAAATAGAGGAAGGATCATTCGCCATAACATTTTTGCCACAAAAACAAGAAAAAATCAGCACTAAATACTTTCAGTGAATCCACAATTCTGGACAACTAGAAAGTGTGTAACTTTGACCTTTATACCATTGTGACAAGGCCATTACACATTGTGCATTTGAGGTTGTCCCTGCTTAGCAGCCATCAACAATTACTCCCTAAAATTTCACCACCCATGGAAAGCACAATAGTGTTGTGGGAAAACGTGATTGATCTTTAACACTGTTAAAACTTAATCAAAGTGAATACCAATGTTAGAAATGAATTACTTGGGTTTCAAAACCATAGTTTATGTATATACATTTTATTGAAAACCAGAAAAATTTAAGTAAAGCAGCAGATCATAACAATTAATAGCTTTCATCATTTTAAAAATGCTGGATGGTAGAAGGAGAAGAGATTTGTTATTTACTGAATTGTATCCAGTCATCCAGGATGTTATTAATTGAGCAAAGTCTTGGCTGGATATATACATATACATATACATTTCAAATGTAAAACCCAAGAAAAGACCTTTAATCTACCAGAATAAACGGGTGAAGATAGGACTACAGTGTATCAGAACGAGATTCAACCATGAAACGGGACTCTGAAAGAGGATGTAAAGCTGATGCTTACCGTTTAATTGCTACAATTTTATTTCGGCATCGCCCTTTGTAAACCTTTCCAAATGATCCTAAATAAAGAAATGTATATTTAATTGCATGTATCTGAGAAATTGATAATATCAAGGCATCATGCAGGTTCCTAGACATTTACCTGATCCAATAATTTCATGGAACTCAAGTTCTGACAGCTGGAGGTGGAAATGAGATGGGAGGCTGGCACGCAGGAGGAGGACTTCGGCTTTTTCTAGCAAGAAAAAAAAAAAGGGAGGAAGTAATGAAACTGGAAACCTAAATCAGAAATTCTTATCGTGGAGTTAGCGTTGCATCTTTTTGTCAGTTTAAAACAGTTCTTGAAGGCTCATCCTGTGCTGTGTTTTAAGAAAAAAGCAGACAACAAAAGAATTCAGCAGCAATGTGCATTTATTATTGCAATTATCAACAAAGGATATCTGTTTACTGTGATTAAAAGTTTTTTCTACAATGGTTTCGAGGAATCCAAAAATGAAATTTAGAAAAATGAAAATATTAAATATAATGATAATTCTAGATAGGCAGTTTGGTAATGGGCCCACAAACTTACAGCAAATCTGCACATAAAAAATATCTTTGCATGCAGACTGTGATGTGGTTTGTTTCCTTCTTACATGCTCATGTGCCGATACGTCTTACAGCTTCTTAGTACCCTGTGATTGGGACCCCTGGCCAGATACTTAATCACATGATCTGCTCCACAACTACCATAAATAAACGATACACGATCACATCATAAACTTAAGGATAAGCCATCACCGGGTGCACACTTTTTCAATTACATAAATAAATATCACCAGCACAATTTAGTACAGAATAACGATCCTAACTGATTTATCATAGTAAGACTATACAAAAAATGTTCACTCTCAGAACAGAAGTGTTATACTTCAGCAATGGTTCCTCCCCTGGCTAGGGGGTTCAAATCTTTGTTTAATGTCTTCTTTGTTCATGTTTGATTCTTTTGCTTATGTTACTATTATGAATTGAGTTGCATATTTGATATTACATATGTGTTTTATTAGTCTGGGGTATTGTTTGGTTTCTTTGTGTATAAGCTGCCTTTGTTATGTGCCTTGTGTTTCATTGCTGGTCTCCCAAGAGGCAGGCCATCTTTCAATAATCACCAGGAACTTCCCTCTGCCCTATATATATTTGGAGGAACTTCCACATTTTCTGGCAGTTCACTGTGTATGTGCTCTGGAGTCGGTGAGTTTACTGAACTGGGGCCTTGTTCATCTTGGATTGCCTTTTCCAGCAACTCCCTTCTGCCTTTTGTGCTTTTCATATTAGAGAGTGACAGAATATTTTGTGAGACTAAATATTTAAAGATCCTGCATTTGCCCTTATTCTAGCAGGGATGTGGCGATATACCCCCTCTAGTGGTCATTTCAAAAGTGTTTGTGTAGTGTACATGATTTGAGACACGTAGTTCAGGGGAAGGAAGGATGCAAACATGACAGATATTTGTTAACTTGTTAACACCAGAATCAAGCTCATGCCAAAGTGACTCATATGTGTTATGGTTTGTGTTCATTTTAAATTAACGTCTCCCCCTTTTTAAGCCTCATATAATTACATGTTATAACTGGGCATGGGTTTTGGAGGTTGAAGAACCCAATATTAGTATTGGCTTTGATTAAAAATAGCTTTATACTGGTTATATATTTTTGTGTCTTTTTTCCGACAGCATTTTATGCATCAGTTGTTTTGCTGTTACTATTAAAAAAAACCCCAGAGGGGCATGGTGTCAACAAGATAAAAGGTCAGCACTGTGCACTTCCTGGTCATGGTCATCTGCCAAAATAAATAAATCTCTGCACATGGTTGTTAATATTCTTTATTAGTGTTATTGAACCTTTATCTGGCTTCGACTTTGATTCTTTGTTCAGAATTTCATTTAGACAAATTTCATTTAACAGCTTGTGAGCTGTTACTAATATCTGATGCAAATTCAATTTGCACCTTCTGTTGTTATTAGATCTATAAGAAAGAAACCGCAATACCTTACCAGCATCCAATTAAACTGTGGATTTGTCAATCAGCATACTAAAAACATTTTGTCTTTTATTCTGCAATATAATTGAAATTTAGCAATGATTTCTTTTGTTTATTAATCTTTCTTGTTGAAAAAATTGTAATCTAAAGCAAAGAAAACAGATGATGTTTTGAGTGTCAAAAATACTAGTGGAATCGGCAACAATACATTGCTCACTCTCTATAATGTGCATTTTGTGAACATCCTAATTGCACTTAAAACTATTAGAAAATGTTTTCTAAATCAGACCACAAATGCTATGACACTTACAAAAAAAGAACATAAAACAATTGATGAGAAAATGCATACAATGTATTACATTTTTAAAATTTGCTTTCATCTATATACATTTCCCCTTTAAACCAATCCCATACTTATGTAAAAGTCAGGGTCTGGTGTAATGAAGTGGTTAGCACTGCTGCTTCACCGCTCCAAGAGAGTGGGACTCAGTCCCAGTCCTAATCATGGTCTCTATGATGTTCTCTGTTCTCCGAGTAATTTTTCTTAGGGTGCTCCTCTTTACTCCCGCATCCCATAAACATGAAGGTTAGATTAAACAATGACTAAGCACTGGTCTAGTTTGAGTTAGTAAGTGTTTCCATGACTGAGCCTCGTAATGGACTATCAGCCTGCCTTGAAGCGAAGGCTCTAGCTCCCCATGAGCTTGAAATGAATATGGAGTTGACCATAAATAGCTGGATTAATCATACATACCATAAACTGGATGGATTCATGTTATTTTTTTAATATTCATAAAACATTACTGACATATAAAAAGATTTGATATCAACTTCATTAATATTCATACAGGTTAACTTACCTTTTGTCATGCTCTTAATTCTTCCAAGTGGGGACGGGACAGAAACATAAGACCCATCTGGAACAAAAAGTACTTTGTCAAAGGAAATATTACAAATACTCCTAGGACAATTATTACATGTGTTTCCATTACAGTAAAGACCAGTAAGTAGTGCATAGAAATATATGAACTTTCATTAGTACCAGCAGGATTTATCCTAATGCAGAACATTCGAAGAATTTTGACGATAACTGTCCATTCAGCCCAACAATCTCACCAATCCTATTCACCTAGATTTTCCAAAATAACATCAAAGTCCCTTTAGTCCTACATTTGACCACACTACTTGATAATTCTTTCTATGTGTCTAAGGTTCTTTGTGTGAAGACCTCTAAGGGAAAAACCAAGTTCATAAAATGAATGGACAGATCCATAGATAGATTTTCACACTCACGAGAGAACTCTTCTGTTGGCTCTAATTCATACTAGCCTACGACCATCTTCTTGGTTGAAAGTGAATTCAATAGAAAGCTTAATGAGGCCGGTGACAGCACTTATAAAAAGCATGAAAAGCAATATGTTAAACATTTCAGCTCTCCTTAGGAAATATTCACACTATATAACAATAGCTGAACCATTCTTATCCCAACACTGTCAAGAAACAATCAAATTGTGAAGACTACAATCGAGCTCCAGCCTAAGTAGGCCACATGTTTACCAAATTAACACCATTTTGGACCAAAATCATTAAATGCCTTTCAGACAGCCTTGGTGTCACAATCACTCCAAATCCATTAATAGTTGTGTTTGGTGGACTCCCAGATGGACGTGAAGTGGAGAAGAACAAACAAACTGTGATCGCCTTTACTTCCATATTAGCACGTAGACTTATCTTGCTCAACTGGAAGAATCCTAACCCACCTCTGCTAAGTCACTGGGTAACTGATGTTATATACTATTTGAAATTGGAAAAAAATCGAACTCTCTTTTAGAGGATCTGTTCAAAACTCTTTAAAAACCTAGCAGGATCTGATCAATAATATTTTAGAATAAGCATTTATGCTGGGGAGAAGGATTCCTTTCTCACTTTACTACTCTCAAAAATTTTACTCTGGTTGTTGGCCTCTCTCTGTTTCTCATATATGAGGGTTGAATTGAATTTAGTTTTGTTAAGCTTGATTGTATGGAATTTTGTCTTGCTTTTAATACATTCAATCAAATTGAGCATGTGTTTTTAAGGATGGAAAGGAGAAATTCTTTTAAAGTGTGTTAGAACTTGTCCAGCTGTTGAACACAACCTGTCTCATAACTCCTCTTTCCTCAGCATCAAGTAGATTGGACTTTTTGTTTTCATTCAGGTTCTGTTTCATTGATAGTGTCTGACCTACAGCCTTCCTTTTAATCTGGATAAATTAAATCAGCGGAGGACTTCCTTCAGAAGCACAGGCTTTTTTTGATTCTAATCTGTCAACACACATGAAAATTCATTCCAGTTAAACATCTTCACAAGAATCTGATTGCAAGGATTCTGAGATTTAGAGATAACCAAATACCATTATATTCCATCATTTTGAGGATGACAATGTTTCTTAACCGAAAATCTTCCCAAATCATAGACAGTTTTTGTAAAGAAGTTGCTGTAGTAAGAACTTCTTAGCTCATCATATTTAATGAGCACATCATAAGTATCCTTGAAAAGAGCTATTTTGTAACGTTTTTCAGACATTGAAGGAAGGAGTAACCTCCCGTGGCTGGATTAGAATCACATCCAGTTACAAAATCTGTGCCTGCTCATAGACGCGTTCTCTTGTCCACCACAGTTGTCACTTACTGAATTAAAGCTCTTTGTTTGGACTTGGGTGCCCATTTGCCACCTTCTGGTCTGAAAGGGGGCTCTGCAAAGATGTCAGTTCAACTTTGATTTACACCTTTGTTATCAAGTTATACACAGACTGATCCTGGTACAGTAGGAGCTACAGTCCAGTGGTTTATTCTAGAATGTACTGTAGGCAGGAGCAAAGTGAAGCTGGATTTCTGTATCCCATTTATATCTGCTGTCTTATCAGGCCTTTTGTGCCACTAAAAGCCTAGCAGAAAGGGCAATACTCACTTTGACCGACAGGAAACACAGTGGCAATAGATTCTCAATGTCCACTAGTTATTCAAAGTGTAGGTGGTAACCAGTTTTCATTCATGGCTATATAGAAATATTCACAACATACAAAGTACTTTATTACAATATGCTGGGCGGCACAGTGACACGATAGTTAGCATTGCTGCTGAAGAGCTCCCAGAGTCTGGGTATGAATTCCCTGCCCAAACACTCTTAAGGTGGACTTTACAAGTCTTGTATTGGGATGGTATAAAAACAAATTCATACGGAAAAATGACATACAGCCGTGACCCAGTACAGCACATCAGTCACACCTGAAAACACACCCAATATACTGTTCTTTAAGAGCTCTGGTGGTGAAGAAGTGTCAAGGTTGTTTCCTTTCAATATTTCATTGCTAAAATTGGTTTTTAGTTTGCTTATACCTCTACAAAGCACTATGTCAATGTGCCCATGCCAAGGGTTCACTCCGTAGGCAGATGCATAAATCAAGCAAAAATTTCACTGTACTCAATACATGTGACAATACTATTACTACTAAATTATATATCTATATATCTTTTAGGCATCCTTTTCCCCAACAGTGGCCAAATACCTTAAGCAACCATAGATATCGTTGGTGTTATTTACTGGCCCAGCTCTCCCGGGATTGCCTAAATACACTTGTCTATAATGTGGCGTAAGAGCAGGCCTGCAGTTTCATACCTGGTGCTTTCCTGATACCAACAGATGTACTAACCTCCTCCAGGCTGAGAATATTCATTACAAGGAGACTCATCTTGAGGTCTCTTGTAGTGCTTCAGCAATGTGACAATAGCATCATGGCCTGCAGGAGAAAGAAATGTACATGAGCAGACTGATTACCATAAAAGTAACTTCGCCTTTTCTTATTAAGGTACTAGATTGAGTCACCAATAATGAATGACTGTCTTTCATTTTTTTTTTTTTTTTTTTTTTTTTTTTTTAACATATTTAGCTGAATAAGGCATTCCCGCAAAACAAATCAGAATCACTACACTTTACCAATGTCTATAATATACAGGAGGGTTTCCATAAATGTTATATTGGTAATTTTTTTTTTTTTTTTGCTTTAATAGTCTAACTCTTGCATTTAAGTTCTCCTGTGGATAAGTTGGGGCTTGATTTTACCATATAATTTCCAGTATTTTATAATGTCAGTTGTATAAGTCGAATGCACAAAACTCATGCGATTGGTCCAAGAGATTATGATATGCTAACGCCCACCTGAAAGAGTAACCATGGAGCACACTGCCTTTTTTTTCTATGTGGGTGTGGCAATGTGCTGCATCAGTGCGTCCTCCTAAACTCTCTCTTTCTCTCTCTATTGTGCCTACGTGACCTCGCGGTAATACCCAAACTATTCCGAAGCAACGTTTGCACTGCTTTGTCGATGAAGTGGCAAAAGAAATTGGTAACTGTGCTGCTGCAACAAAATTTGATGTGTCTGAGAAACTGATGTGAGATTGGAGGAGGCAGGAAGAAACAACATGTCGTATTTTTGAACAGGCTTATAAGTCAGTCTGATTTTATGATCAATTTTTTGGGTGATAAAATTCTTAGGTGTGTTGGCCATCAGCAACTGAAACAGTATATAAAAATACATATAAAATACAGTTGATTTTTAAACAACAGCACCACATAAATGACTGTAGAGCATTAAATACAATGAGTAATATTCAGTAGTCTGCCCCTATTGACTTGCTTTATTGTGATTTGGGAGTTGATCATGAAGTATCCCATGAATTTTTGTAATTCTCTTTTTGTATCAATAAAAGTAGGAATACCAACCTAAAAAGAGTGCTTTTCTAACTGAATGAGTGCAATTCACAAACTGGTAAGTTATGTACCTGTATGAAGGTAAGGAATCAGGCAGCGACTCCAACTAATGATAACACCACCCATGTAGGTTATTTGTGCATAACAGATGAAGCTACAGGGAGAGTGAAGATTCAAGAGCAAAATCAAACGGATTGCGTCTGCCATCTTGAAGCCCACATCTGAGAGATTTGGCTAGTGTGCTAATCTCTAGTGGTACCTTTCTCATACGCCCACATTAGGCATGTTTGCTCATCCTTTTCTCCACTTGATCTGCTTGGGTCACAGGCAACCAGGTTCATATCTGCTCCATTGTCCAATAAAAACTGCACCAGACGGATGTGTCCATGAAAACAGGAGCTATGCAGCCCTAATAATGTAGAGATTAAAAAAAAACAAACATTAAGGACAATAAAAGGAAAGTGGGCTAAAGGCCTCACTGACCTAAGATGGTATTTTACAGTAGGACTGGGACTTTAAGTGAGTTTTACTTGATGAAATATGAGAACAGCTACTAAAACAGCTGTGTTCTTCCTCTGTGCGCTCTACAAAATAAAGGTCAGGCAAAGCAGAAAAAACATTACTGTAGAAGACAAAGACATCTGTATCAGAAGATTAATTCTAGTATAACGAAGATAGCCAAGAAATTAGAGACCAATCAAATCCAGGGAATAACAGCTACATGTAATACAATTCATACATAAACATCTTTATCATTGCTTACCAGTGTGGCCATCTCTTCCCTGGTGATTGATGATCATTGCATTCTGACTGAGAAGAAATTTCACCATTTCAATATTCTTTCCATACGTACAGGCACTGTTTTCAAAACAAAGCAGCAAATTCAGTGGTAGGAAGAAATGAAGTTGACACACAATCAAGACTTGATAATCTGTGTACACAAACAGTACGTGCGCAATGTTCAGTCTTGGAAATATTGCACCTTTTTAAATGGAGGCTGGGGGAATGTTGTGTCGGTCTTTCTGCATCTGAGATCCAGAAAGAAAAGCCATTTGCAGTATGTGAGGGACAATGCAGGCAGCATGGCTGGTGATGTTGGGTTATCCTCTTTGGAAGTGGCTACTTCATGACTGTTCAAGATGTGGCTTTTAAACTGGTGTGGCTGCACTGATTTTGGGATAATTTTGGGATTGTGGTTTTTTAATTCTACTGCAGGAACAATGAAAAGGATTGAGTAGTGAGCAGCAATGCAGCTTTAAAGAAAACAGGTGAGAATAATAAGCCAAACTAGCAGTTAAATACAGTATGTGACTATTTAATATGAAACAACATGGGGGCACAATGTTTAATGCTACCATCACATGGTTCCAATAGCATAAGTGCATCTCGGCCCTGCTACTATGGGATATTCACCTGTTCTGTTGAATTTGTGGGTTTACCCAAAATTGTGCATATTAGAGATAGACTGGCACCCTGCCCACTGGAATGTTCCTGCCTTGCCCCCACTGTTTGCTGGGAGAGGATCCAGCTGCCCTGCAACCCTACTCTGGATAAGTGGGTTAGGACAATGGATGTGCATATGAGGTTACTCTAAAATGGCTGGTACCAGTGACAGTGAGTGAGAATAGAAGTGTGCCGTATGATGGATTAGCTCCTCATTCAGATGCGTTTCCTGCCTTGCACAAAGTACTGCTGGCATATGCTCCAGGCTGGATTAAGTGGTTTGTCAAGAATGGATCCTTTCGGAGAGTCTAATGCAGGGGTCTCCAACACGTTACTCGTGAGCTACCGGAAGCTCGCAACCCCTTTTCAAGTAGCTCACCAAAGGGTTAATGAATTCTACAGAAATTTGAAAACTTGATTAGATAATTTAGGAGTGGGCGATCTTTCCAAAAAAATCATATCACGATCCTTTTAACACAAAATCTCGATCCACAGTCTGAATTGCAATCTATCTTTTCATTGTGGCATACACTTAAGAGAATATCCGGACTCAAACACATCAAGACCTAAGTAACACTTTATTTTAAATATCAAACAAAGTTGAATTCAATTGTTCTCTCGTTCACTAGCTAAGCAGAGTTAAGGAATATGCCCCGAAGCAGGCGAGTGAGTTAACTGCACTGCTCTTTTCTACTTCAGCTTTCTTTGGGTGAGCTAATGTGTTGCTCATCACGCCATTTACATTCAATTTGATTTCTGTTGCACAAATCTATCTATATAAGCCATTTTTATAAGGAGTTCTCTTATATCAGTTGCTGCTTGTTGCAAAAATGTCAATTTAAGTTCAGCTGCTGACAAAGACACTTGTAAGGAGTGTTTTTCTGTCTACTAACAACTGAAACCTCGGACATTTTCATGGAGTTTGCTTTGTGCTGCTATTTAGCTGCTCGTGGAAAACAGGCCTCCCTCTAGGTGCTTGTCACAGGATAATAAATACCTAATAATAAATACATAATAAAACATACCCTCTGCCTCTGAACGATTATCTAATTAATGCAAACAGAAAATCCTCACACTATGTAAAAGTGGACAGTCTATTGAAGTACATCAGTCACTCTGTGAGCCAACAGCATGCAGACAACTGAACAATATCCTTGCCACTCTGACTGTACCTGTGAAAGGCGGTCTCGCTGAAAATGTTCTCCTTAGTCAGGCTCTCCATCCCAGCCAAGTGAATAATCTCTTTGACCACATCAAACTTGCCATTGTAGCATGCCCTGAATAAACAAGACGTACACCACAAGCTATTAGGAGTAATGTATAAAGTGCAGTGGTCCAAGAAGGAATGATTTTACTTGGAAAATACATTTTCAGTTTTATTGTAATTGTCTGAGTAGCAGCCATTACTTCAAGAAGGGCATTTCGGCATCTGATCTCTCATGCCAGGAAGAGTAATGCTTTTTCCTATGAATTTGCAGGCAACACAGCAAAGGGCCTAAATGAGAAAAGCACAGAACACCACAAACAAAGGACCACGTCACAAAGAGAAAGAGTGCATTCTAATGCAAGAAGAATCCTTCACTTGAACCTGGAGTAACAATTCCACACAATATCAGACATCATCTTTAATGACTTGGTGTCGTAAAACTATCTACGTAGAACTCTAAATAGCCAGTAAACAGCCAACCTCTCTTTGTTATAGGTTTGTCTGTCTAGTCTGACCATGTCCTGTCTTATATGTCAATATATAAGCATTTACAATATTTCTGTAAATATAAATCATGTTCATCAATAAATTGTATTATTCTGTTTCTTAAACAGAGTGTGCTTCAGTTACCTTGATATAAATCTAATAGCCGAGAGACAACTCAGAAAGGTAAGGCAAATTAGGTAGGAGCCGCACCAAACTATTTAATCAATTACCAGCTTTGCCAAAGTAAGGTCTGTTAATAGATTAACCGAGTTAAATCTCTCCTCATTCCCTCATTATTATGACTGTCCCTGGATGGCCAAGTTAAAATGTATCTTCATCTTTCCCACACTATTGCAATTTGATTTATTTTTCACCATATTTTGTTATAGAACATACTAATTTATTTTTTATTATGTTAAGTACTCAGATATTCTAACACAAATGCAACTTAAAATAAATACCTTGTGCTCATCTTTCTATTATAAAAAAAATCTTTGGGAGGGAGACTAGGGAGACGAGATGTGATCTTCTCGGAAGACAATTTTAAGAGCTGGGATCATGTTAAAGTGTCTCTCGCGGGACTTCAAACAACGACAAGTGACAAGCAAAACACACAGCTCGCCAGCTTCTCCTTAGCGTGTGTTCAGCCCTCCCCTTCATAACGCGAGCAGCAGAGACACAAAATGGCAAAAGGACAGCTGCTGTACAGGCTTTAAAATGATCAACGGGCAGTGCAACAGCAGCAGCAGAAAGACAGCAGATGGTCCAACGGCATCTCCTTAGCATGCGTTCAGCTGCACCCCCTTCACAATGCGAGCAGCGTTATACATCCTATACATTTACATATACATCCTACATTTCTATACACAGAAAGAGATGTAACCATGCCCTGGGCCAGAAATAAAGGACAAGTATTGTTTTTACAATGTTAAAACAAGTCCACAGACATTTAACCTAGCAGTTGTTGGATTTCTTTTGGCAGACACACTTCATGTGCTCCCAGCTCTTAAAACAACAACAAGCAACAAGCAAAACACGCAGCTCATCAGCAGCAAAAAGCCAGCAGATGATATGACCACTTCTCCTTAGCGTGCATTCAGCCACCCTAACCCCTGCATCCTTTCCCCCCAGTTCACAACACCAGCGGCAGAGACATGAAGTGGCTAAAGGACAGCTGCTGTACAGGCTTTGAAATGATCAACGTGCAGCGCAACAAAAAGAACATGCAGCTCGCCAGCAGCAGAAAGCCAGTAGATGATCTGACCGCTTCACCTTAGTGTGCATTCAGCCACCCTAACCTCCCAAACCCCACCACCCTTCACAAAGTGAGCGGCAGAGACATGAAGTGGCAAAAGGACAGCTGCTATACAGGCTTTGAAAAGCGCAACAAGCAGAACATGCAGCTCGCCAGCAGCAATAAGACAGCAGATGATCCGATGGCATCTCCTTAGCGTGCGTTGAGCCGCACCCAAGACAACTCGAGCAGTGTTATACGTCCTGTGAGAAAGATGTAACCACGGCCGGAGCCGGAAATAAAGGACAAGTATTGTTTTTACAAAAGTTTTAAATTAAAGTGAAAATAATGCATATGTAACAATTTCCATGAAAATAACAATCTCTTTAAATTATATATCTGGTAAACCAAACCCGGGAGTGGGCGAGCGGAGCGAGCAGGGGGCAGAGCCCCCTAGTTAAGTTAAAAAATAAAAAAACAAAGACACAGTAATCTCAATATACTGATGATTAAGAGTAAGTTCAGTGTCATTTCATTCACCTTATGAAGTCTATCTGGTGACACTGGACACCAAGGCCAAGTGGCCATCTGTCAGGAATTAAATTATACTGTCAAAAGAAAAAGTCTGAGGGATCTGCAGCTTCCCATATGGTGGTCTTTGGGATATTCAGTACCATCCGTGCAAAGGGCCGAGCGGTTTTCTAAGCTGCTTCAGTGTTGTACTTACAGGTGCAGTGGTGTGTCCCCATATATGTTCACAGCATGAGGATGGACATCAAAGTTGCCCTGCAGCAAGAATCTCACAATTTCGTGATGGCCAAACCTTGCACAGAAGTGAAGAGGAACATGGTCTTCGTTGTCCTGTGCATTTACTGTAAAAGATAGATTTGTTTTTTCTTTAATAAATATGCATTTTCAACAACATTAAGAGCAGCCTTCATGCTATGGCTACCATCCGCAGGCCAACATCTCAGTGTGTCAGTATGTGCACAAAATGGATATTGAAAATCAGTGCTCCATTTCTGAAGCCTCAGATAAGGTAAGTATGTTGGGTGGAGAAATAAGGGAAAGGGAAATACAAAAAACATTTAAATAGTGGAGATAACAATTAATTAAACGTGGAAATGGGTGTCATTGATACTTCACTTCCATTAAACACAACTCCATGGTGTCTAACTTTGCTTTGGGACTCTAAGCAGTTGGCAGATAAAGAAGATGAGAACCACTATGTTGTTTCATGTATGAAGATGAGACACGTCTTACATTGTTTAAATTCTACACAATGTAATTGATGATTTGCACTCATTCAAAAGGTGAACTTTTAATTGACAGAATTATTAAAAGGAGTTCAGCTGCAATTAAAATAATTTACAAGCACTGCTATTTTACTCTGTAATTTCCTACCACTTTGTTGCTGACACTTATAGTAGCAATTAAAATAAAAAAAATTAGCAGAGACACTGTGATGATTAATTTATATAGCTCTTTTTTAGCTACTCAAAGCGCTTTACATAGATAAGAGGCCAGATAACAAGAACAGGGCCTATCAAGGACCAGAGACAAATGTGGCAGAATTGACAGACAAGGAACACCAGAGGGTGGCAGAGAGACAGAGAGAAAGGCTGGACAAGGCATGTTGGGAAGATGTAAAGGATGGAGGACCACTAAACCTATGTGGTGCTGATGGATATTTTCAGTTGAGCTTCCTAGGTGGAGGATGGTCTTGGTGATTTGATTTCAAACTTTGGAAAGCATTTATTGAAGACCCATTATTATTGGACAAATGAAGGTACCTCATAGCACTTCATATTCCAAGCATTCTGTTGGTTGTATCACAGTGCTGTTTTATTAGGAAGGAGGGAAGAGAAAGCCACATGCAAATGATTTAAAGTCAAACCACCATGGGAAAAACACTTCTGCTTTCCCTGCAAACACCTTACATAAGTTTAGGTACTGCAAAAATCATCTCTTACTCATTTACTCTTAATTAACAAAACTTTAAGAAAAGCTTCTTTTGGTCTTAATGACACTCACAAAGCATCATTCAACAAGTTATTAGTATCTGGGCAGTGTGGCTGTAACCAGTAGGGTGGTCCACTGAGCCCCAAAGCCCCAAACACAATCACATTCAACACACTCAGAGGTTGAAATATTGTCCCTTTAATTAAAAATGTTAGTTTTTACAAACAGATAAGCACAATCAAAGAATGATAAAACGTAGAAGTACAATTCCTCATCTCTCCTTCCACTCCTTCAAAGGTTTTTCTCCTCTGCCTCCCAATGCTGACTACTCGGGTAAAGCAGAGCAGCTTGTTTTAAACAGGATCCAGCCATACTTCCAGTGCCAGGGCAGCGCCCGCTGGAACCACTTCTGGGTCAAGTGGAAGTCTGCAAGAGTGGGGAACATGAATCCCCATAGCACCCCCTGGCGGTACTCTCAGACCCCAACAGGGCTGCTGTCTGTATGGGTGCTGAAGCCCAGGGATGCTACCATCTACCATATTGATGGGGGAGATAGTCCAAGCCGATTGCCTTCCCCTGTCTGTCCATTTTACTCTCAGTCCATTCCAGCCAGGATGCCAGTGAACCCACTTCTGCAAGGGCATCTCATGCCTGCCCCCTGACTGAGGCAGGACAGTCATCACCCTTCTTCTCATGCCTCTGATGGGCTGCCCCCCCTGTCCAGGTAAATAACCTCACCCCCATTCCAACTGGGACAACTGATCATACGCGTCATCCTTCAAAGACCTTTGGATATGCTGGCAAAATTGTTGATAAATATGAAGGATTTACAGTTCTTTAACTACAGTCTACAATATCAAGAGAAATACACCTCACTTAAGCCACCTCTGACCATTTTAAAGTGAAATTATTTTAGGAGGCCATATTTCAGAGATGATTAACCACTGTATTAATGACTTATAATTGTAATTAAGATTAAAAGAAGCCTCTCTTGAGGTCTTGTTACATAAGAGTAAATGAGTAAAGAAGATTCATTTTTTGCAGTACCTAAACTTAAGTGTTATCAAAAAAAGTTTGAGGACCATCACGACCAAGAAGCTGCCATTCAACTCAGTATCCAGTTTGCAATCAACCTCCACTCTCCCGTTACGTCTGTCCAGCAGCATGTTTTCTATCAATCTTTGCTTCTCTGCCTAATCATCTCTTTCTTACATCACTTGGGGAGCAAAAACTTTCTTTTAAATAAACCTATTGCTTCCTTGGCATTATGAGGAGATGTAGAAAGCCCTCCTGTTACAACAAAGCGTCAATCCTGTACATTAACTTGAAAGCCCCTTAAAGAAACTCAGTTTGCTGTCACTTTCCCGTCCCCCAATTTACCATCAGTTTTGGTGCCCTCCTCCATCAGCAGTTTGACAATTGTAAGAAATCCCTTGGCAGCAGCAAGATGAAGGGGTCGATCTCCCACCTCTCCACTAACATTCACGTCTGCACCAAACTTTAAAAGCAGCTTGGTGACCTAGAGAAATTGGATAGGATATGTGCTGATTATGAATAATAAGAATAATCAGCTTTATCTGCAGAGAGGTACGGATTATCTAGTCTGAAGAATCAATTGTTATGATGAGCAAAGGCACATGTAGTTCATTTATTGGAAACTTTGGTTTTCAACAATGAGCTAGATTCAAGTTTATGAAATTATCCATTATCCATTTACCAATGGAATTGTATTTATTATGATTATTGACATTTATTACAAATACATTACAAAAGATTTGCTTGGTATCACACTATGAGAGAGACATAGACAAATTTAAACTCCACCATCCTAGCAACTACCATTACCCAGGGTTAGATGCCATTTCAACCATTAACAGTGACACGATACATTGCAGACTCAGCCAAGGCGCAGGTTTGGTTTGTTATGCTGTGGTTTTGCTCTGATCTGCCTGTAGCTTCACATTCATGGACACGTTTGCTCTTCCCATTTTTTCACTTTCCAGTCTATTTGTGATGTCTAACCATTAATGTCTGTTAAAAAGGGAGTGCATGACCTTATTTAGGGATCTGGCTTGCCCATTTTGCATGGCACTATTATTAGTAGATGATTTTAGGTGTCTTCAAAGTTTCTGTTATTGTTTTTAACCTTGATTTTAGGATTTCATCCCAAAATTAATCAATTATGCATTTAACTTTGAGTGTCTGATTATTGCTCTGTGAAATGGCCTTCAATAAGATCTACATCAGTATAAAGTGGCCACATGTTTTGTGACTGTCTCACACGAAGATGGTACTGGTGGGGAAAATGTGCTTACTTGTCAAACAGTACTTGATATGCTTGTGTGTTATTAAGCCTGTTATTACATATAGTTTTTATCTGAAGAGTTAATTTCTGTTGTAACTTTTACATTTGGCTTTATCATCATTTTTTCTTTATTTATATGATGCCATCTTCAGTCTTATCATATGACCACAACTGTCGCACTGATGATTTCACAGAATATGACAATATAAATATGGCACACTTCTTTATCCCTTGGTGGACACAACACCCTTCAGGTTGTTAGTGAAAGTTTATTTATTTCCAGGTAGGCCCTAGTGGTAGGATTCTCATTTTTGGCAGAAACCTCCATCAGTCTTTATGTGTTGATTTCATCCTGCCTTTTAGTTCTGGTTTCTCGGCTGTGTTTTGCTCTGCTGGTACTACGACCCTCTACTTTCGCTGACCACGTCTCCTTGCTATTTAATCACGCTTGGTTTACTCGTGCTCATATATCCTCAAACACTTCTGTGTTTTCCTTAACAGCTTGTTTGTAGAAGCTTCAGTATGTCTGAGTTATTCGATTTCAAAGATCTCCATAAGACCTGGGGATGGTGTAGAAGCTGATTTTCAATTTGAAATCAAATATTGTATTTTTAATTATGTGCACTGTATAGGGTTAGGTCTACCATCATGGTGTTCTAGGTGTCCACGCAGGGGCTTGTGACAGTCAGGGCTGTGTTTACCAATAATGATGATGAAACCGATCATCTGTGGGCCAGAATGCTCAAGGAAACGCAACTGGATGAAAGGAGATTGTAGCTGTGAGTCAAAATGACCAAGGGAGGGGGACCTAAAACTATCCACATGCCAAAATGACTGAGAGGACAATGAAGCAATCAAGTCTTGTGCCAAAATCAAGAGTTTAAAAACTGCACAGCATTAAATGAACTGGTGTTCACAAGCTGCATTTTTAAAAGTATGATCAACTCTCTGTTAAGAAGCCAGTTACCTGTTAAGTTACCCAGTCACATGGGAGGGTCTTAATCTGGCCTTGATTCAGGAGTTCTGTACTAAACTTATAGTAATGTATTTCTATAAAACTAATAAAGGGGAAGAAACAAATCTATGGGCTACATTGCATGGCAGTTATTTACTGTGTTAATAAGTCACCTTCAGCCATTATCAGCCTGTTTTTCTTTTCAGTCTCCTGCTATTTTCCCAGGCTGCCATTCCAGTTCATGGAATTAGTCAATGGGGTAGCACATTACTAGTGCACAATATTATACTACACTTGTGTATTTCAGCACGTGGCATATCAAATTACTGACTGCCTGGAAGTCAAGGGTATCCGTTGGCCTGGATTAGAGGAACTCTGACACCGTTTGTTCAGAAGGAGCGGCAATCCTCGAAAGGTTGAGCTTTTCTAGGAATACTGTTACTTGGAATTTTGTTTTTCATTTTTTGAATTCCCATTAACAAAAGTTTGGATCCCACTAGTAATATCCACATCTATAAATTAGATATAATACAATCAGAGGGGGGCTGAGAGGTGCTATTTCCCAACCCCCATTACCCATGTTGCATACAAAAGTCACAGTCATGGTGTATAAAATCTGTACATTTTGGTTAAATTTTCCATTATATTTTGTTCGAGACAAGACAACAGATGAACAACATTTAAGACAAATCAAAGCAGGTTTTCTTCCCTTACACCTCACTTTTAAAACAGCTGTTTCAACATTGAAAGGAAGACATGCTGGTGGCTCAATTACGTTATAACCTGGGAAAGGAAGACTGAGCCAGTGCCTAATTATTTTACAGACTGAGAAAGGAAGATCTACCGACACCTCAGAGAACATAAAAGGTTTTATTGTTTGGGAAAACGGACAGTGAATTAATTCTTCATATTGATAGCCAGCCAATCAGAATATCTATCACATCTTGCAAAACCCCCTGGTACAATTTTAGAATAAATATGCCTTGTCTAAGAAGAAGAGAAGAAGAAGAAGAAGAGAAACAGCGATGACGGATGAAGACGTCACTGGTCTTCAGAAAAGCATCATGAATATCAATTGCTAAATCAAATGCTGCCCTGGGACATTCATCTTTGACATCTGTAACTTTTTCGTAAGCTTTTTCTAAAGACTATACAGGTCTTTACTCCTCTTCTCCTCTTCTCACTTTACGACCTATTTGCTTAACGACCACTCACGCTTACGACCAATCGAGTTTCGACCTGCAATTCTGGGAATCTCAGCTTGAGTGTCAGTCAGTGGCGAATGGTGACATGCGCACTGAGCATACTATAGGCTTGCTATGCGCTTTTTCAGTCAGTTTCATTCCTACAAGCAGTCACTGTGTAACCTCATTTTTTTTTACATATTTGTAACCCCAAAATAGTGCAG
This sequence comes from Erpetoichthys calabaricus, assembly GCF_900747795.2. Lineage (NCBI taxonomy): Eukaryota > Metazoa > Chordata > Cladistia > Polypteriformes > Polypteridae > Erpetoichthys > Erpetoichthys calabaricus. The sequence goes on from NC_041403.2 coordinate 52,764,609, forward strand.
ATGTCGACAAAAAGAAAAAGTATGGCATCATCTGGAGAAATTGTTAAGAAACAAAGGAAAGCTATCGACCTTGAAATGAAAATAAAAATCATACAAGACTACGAAGCTGGTAAAACGGGATCCTGCCCCAAGTGGAGGAGTTGAAGTATCTCGGGATCGTGTTCACGAGTGAGGGAAAAATAGACCGGGAGATCGACAGGCGGATCGGTTCGGGATCCGCAGTGATCCGGGTTCTGCATCGGTCTATCATGGTGAAAAAGGAGCTGAGCCGCAAGGCAAAGCTCTCAATTTATCAGTCGATCTACATTCCTACCTTCACCTATGGTCATGAGCTATGTGTAGTGACCGAAAGAACGAGACTGCGAATACAAGCGGCTGAAATGAGTTTCTTCCGTATTGTGTCTGGGCTTTCCCTTAAAGATAGGGTGAGAAGCACAGTCATCCGGGAGGGGCTCAGAGTAGAGCCGCTGCTCCTCCACATCGAGAGGAGTCAGATGAGGTGGCTCGGGCATCTGATCAGGATGCCTCCTGGACGCCTCCCTGGTGAGGTGTTCCAGGCACGTCTAACCGGGAGGAGGCCCCGGGGAAGACCCAGGACACGCTGGATGGACTATGTCTCTTGGCTGGCCTGGGAACGCCTTGGGATTCTCCCGGAAAAACTTAGAAGAAGTGGCCGGGGAGAAGGAAGTCTGGGCATCTCTGCTCAAGCTGCTGCCCCCGCGACCCGAACTTGGATAAGCGGAAGAGGATGTGACTTAAAATTGGCACATTCGACAATTTCAACGATTTTAAAGGATAAAGTTAGAGTGAAAGAGGTGGTGAAATCATCGACAGGATTGAAGCCATAATAACTAGGCAGCGAAAAGGTCTTATTAATGAGATGGAGAAATTATTGGTGATCTGGTTTGACAACCAAATGCAAAATAATATGCCGATAAACCTTTTAATAATTCAAGCTATAGCACGCAGTATCTTTGAGACTTTGAAGGCACGTGAAGGCAAAAAATCAACAGAATCATTTACAAATGATAATATGTACATATGCATGTCTTTTTATAAATAAATTTGAAGTTTGTTGCATAATTTTATATAATTTTATAATTTTACAATGACCCTGTATTCCCGGCGCAAGCTCCTCACTTATCGACCAGTTTGCTTAACGACGTAGTCGTCGGAATGGAACTTGGTTGTAAAGTGAGGAGTACCTGTATATATCCAGACTTTCCTATCAGTACTTATTTTCTATTATTCTTTGTTCCACTAGTATTATTCTTGTAATAAATACCATGCTGCTTTTTAATTTTCTATGCTTTATCTTTATGTCTTGAGTGATTGAAGTAATAAGGTAGATTTCTTCGAGCACCTAGAGCAGTCAGATATTTGCCATTACCTCGGAGCTGCTAGGTTTATTTTGGCTGAGAGTGGGAGCTCCACTCAATAGTAGGAACAGTACATGAAGAACGTATTCTTGGCTGATAAATGGCTTATAGTCAAGAGTGCTGAGTCTGTGTATGTTTAAATGTGTTCTTGTAGGCTAAGAGTAATATTTAGGTCAGAGATATCATTAAAACATTGTATGTTATTCGTGCTGATAATAAGTAAGTCTCTCTAAGTGCTGAGTGACAGGCTGTGTTATTCCTAAAGCACTTGTGTGGTTTAAAGTGCTAAAGGTTAATCTGTGTGTGTGTGTGTGTGTGTGTGTGTGTGTGTGTGTGTGTGTGTGTGTGTGTGTGTGTGACATTCATGGGGCACTGTTGTGGTTAGGGTCTGTGTGTATGCGTATATCTATGTATGTGTGTGTTCATCTTAAAGTGCAACACTAGACCAACCCAATAACGAACTTAACGAGAAAACTTACCCTTGAAAAACAGGTAAAGGGTAAGTAGAGGGAAATACTACAATAATACAGTCACTGACTTGTAAATTCCACTTTATTACACATAACTTAATTTATGGACTTATTTTGGTTTCTTTGTGTTGTTACTGACATCTGGTGAAAATTTCATGTCAATAGCCCCATTAGAAATACACTTAAAGATCTTTGTATAGTCAACGTCTTTGCATCCTATGAACAATTACATTCCAAATTTAACCTTCCAGCCACATATTTATTTCACTATCTTCAAATTAGGAACTCTGCTAAACAGTACCTGCCCGATTTTCCCCATCTTGCACCAACCTCCATGCCGGAAAAAATATTGCTCAATTTCAAGGACTTAGACACCATCTCTGCAATATATAAAATTATCTTGCAGTCCCTCCCTTTTAAAGATCCAAGAGGACAATGGGAAAAAGATCTCTTAATCAATATATCAGAAAAGGAGTGGAAAATAGCAATGCAGAGACTTCACTCGAGCTCCATATGCACAAAGCATACAATTTTTCAACTCAAAATTATATATCAAGCACATCTGTCTCACCTAAAACTGTCTAAAATGTTTCCAGGGCAAGATCCAACCTGCGAACATTGCAATCAAGTCTTAGCCTCACTGGGTCACATGTTTTGGGCCTGCTCCAAATTAACATCATTTTGGGCCAAAATTTTGAAGTGCCTTTCAGACAGCCTTAGTGTCACAATCCCTCCTAACCCATTAACAGCTGTGTTCGGTGTTCTTCCAGATGGGTTTAAATTGGAGAAGGACAAACAAACTGTGTTTGCATTCACTACACTTTTGGCACGCAGACTTATTTTGTTAAACTGGAAGTATCCTAACTCTCCTCTTTTAAGTCAGTAGGAAATCGATGTTTTATACTATTTGAAATTGGAAAAAAATCAAATATTCAGTTAGAGGATCTGTACAGAATTTTTTCAAAACCTGGCAGGATCTAATCAATAATATCTTAGAATAAGCTCGTAATGCACCGAGGCAGCAATTATCTCCACATTTCTTTTTCTTCTCTATTTATCTCTATTGCCCTATTAAACACATCAATTTAGGTATGTCTACAAGCCTTACGTTTTACTCTGTTGGCCATGCTCTCTCTCTCTCAGGGGTGGGGGCGACTTGTTTTCAATCCTATCTTTTGTAAAAATTGATCTGTTTGTATGGAATGATTACAATAAAATTCATTAAATTAAAAAAAAAAAAAAAATACGTTCAATACTTTTCCCCCCCACGCTGTATATGCTGCTCATAAACACTAAATGTAAACTCCATGGGGCATACGCACCCCCAATTCTTCTATTTATGGAGCATCTAACTGTACACTTGCAACTACATTAAAAGTACAAGGGGGACCAAAAACTCCCACCTCCCAACGCTCTTTGATTCCTGATATGCTTATCATTGTGCGCAAACCTGCATGGGGGAAACCATCACATTCTGTGACATTTTATTTTGGCACAGCCAGGCAAGGCGAGTTAAACCAGGTCTGGTATTATACTAATTTGAGCGGATATGTGTGGCTATTTATATTGATGTTGTCTAGTTATTTGTTACATTGTTCCCCTATTTATCTGTACATCATTGTAAACATCCTGAGCCTGTCCTCTGCAAAGTGCCCCATATAAGAATCAACATAATTGATGTAAATGTTTATTTTTACTTACTAATTATGCTTCAATTCAATTTATGTCACTTATAATTTCTTACTGAAACAAAATCAAACAATTGTGCCAGTGGAATTTTACCTGCTCATGGCCATAATAAGCCGCAATATGTAGAGGAGTGAAAAACACAGCATCCTGGACATTCACATAGGCTCCATGCTGTAAGAGGATGTCAACAGCCTACAAAACGAAACAAGAGCTCTTAATGACATATTCTTAGTGAGCCACTTGCTGGCACAGCACAAGCGTTTCCAATTCTCTATAATGTCCCTCTCAGGTATCTCAAATGCTGGCTTCTCTGCAGGTTCTTGTGGTAATTAGGCTCCTTTTGGGACAAGAAAATGAACAAATGACTTGCAAGATCTCTAATGATCAAAATCTGCTCAAGTTCCAACAAAGAAGTGGTCTGGAGAGTTTATTATATTAACAAACAGAATAGTGTGGCTCATTCTTGATAGAACACAATGCCGGCCTCACCTCATGGTGGCCTGCCACTGTCGCAATGTGCAGGGCTGTGAGCGCTCCATAGCCAACCTGCTGGATGTCAGCTCCTCCATGAAGCAATGCAGTCACCAGCTCTGCATTGGCCTGATAAGTAACATAAACATAAAAAAATAATGGAAAAGGGTCATTTGTGTCAGCATCCATCTTTGCACATAAATGAAACTGACATCCCTCCCATCAACAACCTCGTAGTGTTCCATTGATTTCTCATTGTATTTTATTCTTTATTTATGCCTACTGTTTTCTGTGTTCCTTTTGGTGTCTGCCAAAGGTACTTATTTGCTTTTATTTGTTCCCCGTATTCATTTTATTCTACTCATGAGTTTGCCCTGTTTTCTTCTATTATGTTCTTTATAAGAAGAACATTAATAACTGTTTTGCCAATAACCCATTTTCTGCACCCACATTGTCCAATTCAAGTTTGCTCTGGCTGGAGCTTATCCTGGTCGCATAGGATGCCAGCCTACCAAAGGGCACACTCAGACATATACTCACAATCTTTAACTAACTAGGCAAATTCACTTTAAAATTAAATGAAAGCCCACAAGATTAACATATTTGAAAGGAAACATTTTGCATTATTACAGCAATTTGTTCCAGTGAGTGTTATTCAGACTGTGTGGAGCAACTAAACTCAATTTTCTTAGCTCCTGAGATTTGACTTTCTTCTGATACTGGAGCAGACCTGCTAGTTTTCATCTCCACTGACCTTGTAAGCAGCCAAGTGTAGAGCAGTGAATCCGTTTCTTGTCAGCCTCGATGGCCGCAGTCCTTTCAGCATTAGTGTTCTTATGTGAGCTTTGTTTCCTGCCATTTCATGAAGGTGATAAAATATTAACACTAAGTACAGCATTCATTGGTCTAAATAGCCACACCCCAATTACTAATTTTATTGTACGTCTTTAAACCTCAAAGAAGCTCTATACTTTAAAAGTTAATGTTTATTCTTATATTAAACATGAAAATCTTACTTGTTCTGGTGCCTCACATTTGCTTGTCGCAAGTGTCAAAACCACACAAACTGGCCGTTGTCAGCCTCTCATAAACACTCACATAAATATACATACTTTGGGACATATGAACTGATCTCATGCACCATAGCCATTGCTTACACTGCCATTTCTGTATTCATTTAAACCTTTGAATTTTAGAACACTTTCAAGGAAAACAGGCTATTCAGCCCAAAAACGATGATAATCCATTTCGCCTAATTTCTCCTAAATAACAATTTGACAAGTTGAGCTTTGAAGGTCCCTTAAGTCCTACTGTCTACCACACTCCTTGGTGATTTATATTATATGTTTATGGTTCTTTGTGTGAAGAAAATCCTTCTAATGTTTGTGAGAAATTTGCCCTAAACAAATCTCCCCACATGTCTCAATTTTTTACTGAAGAATGCATTTCCAAGTAACAGATGGGATCCACCCTTCCAATTCCCTTCATAACTGTTAACACTTCACTCATGTCACCTCTCAATCACCATTTGCTTAGACTCAAAAGTTTCAGCTCCTTCAGTCTTTCATGGTAGCTCATATGTCTTAGATCTGGAGTCTGGCTGGTTGCTGTCCTATGGACTTTCTCTAGTGCTGCTATGTCTTTTTTGTAACATGAAGACCAAAAGTGAATACAGTACTCCAGGTGAGGCCTCGCTAGAGGCTTATAAATCTTAAGCGTAACCTCATTTGATTGTAACTCCACACACTGTGCTAGGTAACCTAAAATTCCTTCTTGATCCTTTCAGTATAATGACTGGATGTAGAAAGTGAGGAGTCCACTACGACTCCTAGGCCTTTCTCATAAGGCATACTTTCAAACTTCACACCTCCTATCATAAATTAAATACTTTCTATTTCCTACATGTCTGTAGTACTAAGGTGTTGTACCGTGTTAGCCATTATGGATGTAATGAGAAGTCAAGCAAAATGACACCTTTCATTGGCTAACTAAAAAGATTACAATATGCAGGCTTTTGAGGCAACTCAGGTCCCTTCTTCAGGCAAGATGTAATCAATGGCCATTACGTCTTGCTTGAAGAAGGGGCCCAAGATACCTCAAAAGCTTGCATATTGTAATGTTTTTAGTTAGCCAATGAAAGGTGTCATTTTGCTTGACTTCTCATTATTTCCTACATGTAATACTTTATATGATTTAGTTTATTGAATTTCCTAAGCCTATATTTTTTCCAGGTCTCCCTGATTCTACATTATCTGCCCAGCCACCTTGTTTAGTATCATCTGCAGACTTAACCAGCTTGTTATTTATTTTATATGTTATTTATATTGTTTATATATGCAGAATATTAGAAAGCACATCATCCCCTGCACTAAACCCTGAGGGGCATCACTTTTAACATCACCTCATTCTGAAGACGCTTCTCTTGCCATAAACCTTTGTTTTTGGTGTTTAAACAAGTTTTGTAGCCACCTACAGACTGTGCCTAGGACCCCCATCTTTTTTTAGTATAATCTCTAGCCTATCATATGGGGAAATTATTGAAAGCCTTCAGAAAATGAAGGTAAATAATGTAACTACAGTACTTCTCTGACTGCATGCGTTTGTTGCTTCCTTATGGAATTCCAGCGTATTTCTGGAACTCAATCCACTCTGCCTACACTCATATTGACTGCTCACTGATGCTTGATCTTTTCCTTAATAATTTCTTTTATTAATTTACTTGACAAATGCTAAGCCTACTACTGAAAAGTTACTTTGGTCAACTCTTTTTATATAACAGGATGATATTTCTTAAATACGGTCTTTAGGAAGTTTTATCCAGAAAACACGACCACATCTTTAATAGTTCAGAGGCTAATGGCAAGAAATGAAATGCCAGGAAACACTGACCCGATAATTCCACAATAGCCCTTCACATACACAGAAAAACAGAAAAGATGAGAATAGGTGACACAGAAAAACATATTTCTACTAATGATGAAATCTCCACTCAGTGGAAGACCTGCTAATGGGATGCACATCCATCCTGCATTAACTGCATCATCAGTTGCAAACTAAAAGTTATTGCAGAATGTTGCACAACTAAACTAGCTTGGTGCAGAAAAAGTAGCTGGTGGACAAATGACAAGCACAAGTAGAGATAAAATTACAACAAGGGATGAGAGAAGAGAAAAAAAGGAAGCTAAGAGAGGAAAAATACAAATGCGGCTCTAAAAGGGCCTTTTGAAAGGTTTGTTGTAAAAACAAGGAGCGATCTAAAACATGACATGGGTGCTGATCTTGATGACAAGGATGCTGGTGAGGCACCTGGAGGTACCGAGAATCATTAACAACATCTGTTCAAATCAGTTAGGTACATCTCAACTCTATGTTGTCACCACTCCACACAAGAACTCATTCTGCGACACCAGCAAAAGCAGATGTCGATCCTGTCCTGGTACACCATATCCACAGCACTTTCTCTGACCATGTACATCATTACTCGACTCCAAGTACAGATAGCTGATGACAGCAAACTTCAACACAGAAAATAAATCATTAATCATTTCCTTCATAGCCTCTCACATTAGAAATAGTAATTTTAAGAATATGAGAATTGACAGGATTTCAAGTTATACCAATTGTTAGAGTTCCACTTGAATCTGACAATTTGACAAATATTGATTTCTGCAACTTCCAAGCTAGACCAGATTCTGAAGTTGACCAATGATGCCAAGTCGACTCATATTCAGTGAGTTAAGTCAACTGGAACAAGCAACACGAGGCAGTCAGATCTCACAAATCCAGAAATCCTATTTTCACTGAAGCATTCGAAGTAATTTTACTGTCCCACTTATTCCAACCCCGAGCCACTAAAGTATTGGACTGTTCCAAGATGGCGGCATCTGAGTTCATTGCAGGGCTCACTCACATACAAACACGGTCACACCACATCAGTTCAGGCCTGTTAAACAACCTAAACTGTGGGACCTTGGAATATGGGAGGAAACACACATGGACATGGTAAGAAAATACAGAGAATATCCAGACAATCACTGAAACACAACCTCTAGATCTGTGAGATGTGAACTGAGGGCTTATCAATAGTAACTACTTTAAAAATTAAAAGCAAGACACATTCTTGACATTCTTCCTTCTGCATTTTTATAACGTTTAATATTTGCCCAAAATACCTTTAGTGACTCCAATGTACCAACCTATCACAGGTAAGTAAACCCCATCAAGATGAGCTGAGACAGGCAACACTTACCCCCACAAATGCAGCAGAGGTGAAGAAGAGAAAGGCCATTTTCTGTCCGATAATTAAGGTTGACTTTACTAAAGGCTTCATCTGAGCTAACAAGAATAAGAAAAAAAAATTTTAAGTATGAGTACTGGAATAGCAGCACACTAAGGGGCTGGAAAAAAAAACTTCACAAAATGGAAAGATGAATAGAAACAAATCAGAGTCAGCACCTTTGATTAAACCCAATAAATATTCACATCAAAGCTCTGCAGGTTTTTTGCTCACTTCTTAGCCCGATTTGGCTGATTTTCATCAGTTGTTTATCTCAAGTTCCTGACACAAATATAAAGCTCTGAGACATAATGATCATAGAAGGCACAAACCGAGGAGTAACATATGCAGGCAACATGTCCTTCATACCTTTTGGAAAAAAAAAACATGCTTCACACAATTTTCCAAGGAAATTCAAGAATTAGAAATCTTAAAGAACAGTTAACCACAGGCGTGTGCTGATTTATCAGGCTTTGTTTGCTTTCTTAACTTGTCCTGCCAGAACAGCACTGCACAATGAAGATAGAAAGCTGTGCCTATGAGATCGTGCAGAAATTCACTGCTGTTTTCTTGGTGAAAGGTTTCAAAAAGCTGCAAACCTTAATATTTCTAATAAAGCCATTCTCATCTCCAAAAATTTATGAATGAGAGTGGAGACCACTGTGGCAACCCCAGATTCTCTTTCTATTCTAGCATTGCTTTCTCTGGGGATACCATGTCCCCTCATGAGTAACTCAAAGCGATTCTCCCACCTCTCTACCAGATTCACAGCCAAGGTCAACATGTCCCACCCTGCTGAGAACAGAATGGGCAACATCTCTCCTTCAACATCTTAACAAAATGGTTTTCAGAGCCTTTTCAGGGCCCGCTTGAAAGTCATTCTCCACATCACTGTTGCAGCTGCTGCCTTAAGCACCCACCAGTAAAGATCTGCCCAAATGGACCCCGTACTGCTGATATTGTATGAATTGACACCATTTTTTGACCTTAATGACTTGTTTTAATGATGGTGTCTGGTATCAGTCAGACTCTTCTCCTACTGACTTCTTGAACCATTCTTGAGCCATTCAAGCTCCCCATTTCCAAAGATGCAGGAGAATTTCTTTCAGGTGTGATAGTTGAGTTCAGCCCAAGCACAGGTAGCCAGTAGATCCGTGTGAGGACCACAGCAATGCCTCACTCCTGTCATTGTTTTCATTTGTATTTTTCACTTTCCCTTAAGTCCTTATCATTGCCCTATTTAATTTTTAAGTGTGTTTTATTTCTGCCCCAAATCTTTACTCCTGATTTTGTCTTGCTTTTGCTAGGGGAGTACTGCTACCAGAATCAGCCTTCTCAGTTAAGGCAATGACCTGAGGAGGACTATGGAGGACTGCAGCTGAAGCAGCTCTAGTGTCCTAGCATTAGCAGAAATTTGGTTTTGTGTGTTATGTTTCAGCCAGGATTTTTTCTTTCTGACTCAAGTGATCTTTTGGTTCTTTTAATCTTTTTGTTATAATTTAATTATTACTCTTTATACTATGTTATTAATACTGTTGGTTATTTTGTTATGTTTGTATTCAATCATTTAATATGGCATTATTATTTAACTTTGCACCATGTTGTTTCTATGCCTTAGTTTTCTTTGTTGTCCGCCCTTCCTCCTGTATGTGGAGCCCAGGGAGGAGGGCCACCTGCTAATGCAGTGGGGAAGTATAATAAGGCAAGTTTCCAGTTATTTTGGAGCTTCTTCATTGCATTTTCTGTGCTTCATGTTGGGATTTACTGGCTTTTGGACCCTGCTGTTTATTTAATTCTGTCTTGGATGTGTTTGCTTAAAGTTTTGCCTATTTTCACTCTCATTTTTGCCTTGACTTTGTGCAATTCCTTTTTTAATAAATTCCTTACATTTTAAGAAACTTTGTTTGTGTTCGTCCTTTAGACTAGAATTATTTTTCTTAAAGAATGCTCTTTCTCCTCCTAAAATATAATTTTTAAACTTTAAAAGCCATAACACCATTTTTGGGCTGGCGCAGGCCAGACATCTACTCTTTGACTTGCGGTTAGGCTGCCTGGGGTTAGGCCAATTCAATGGGCCCAGAGCTGAAATAAAGGCAGGTTTGGAACTGCATGTGTTTCTAAGGCAGGAATTACAATTCTGTGTTTATGGCCAACTGCTTAGATAGAGTAGGTTAGGGTTAGGCTTAGGCTTAGGCTTAGGGTTAGACCTGTTCTAAAAGGTCTTTTGTGTGTTTGATTTTTTTTTTTTTTATCTTGTGCTTATTATAGGTTTTGGGTTTTTTGACTTTTCGCTTCCCGGGTCCACCCTGCGTGGAGTTTGCATGTTCTCCCCGTGTCTGCGTGGGTTTCCTCCGGGCGCTCCGGTTTCCTCCCACAGTCCAAAGACATGCAGGTTAGGTGGATTGGTGATTCTAAATTGGCCCTAGTGTGTGCTTGGTGTGTGGGTGTGTTTGTGTGTGTCCTGCGGTGGGTTGGCACCCTGCCCGGGATTGGTTCCCTGCCTTGTGCCCTGTGTTGGCTGGGATTGGCTCCAGCAGACCCCCGTGACCCTGTGTTCGGATTCAGCAGGTTGGAAAATGGATGGATGGATGGACTTTTTGAATAGTTTTTTTTTACTTCAGTTTCAGGCTTACACATTACTCAGTCTACTCAGACTTTCTTCATTTAAGTTTTTGCTATTTTTCAATTTATCATCTTTCCACTTTCTGTTATTCCTCTGTAATTTCTGTTGCTTTCTATTAGTTTCTGTTTGAGATAGATAGATAGATAGATAGATAGATAGATAGATAGATAGATAGATAGATAGATAGATAGATAGATAGATAGATAGATAGATAGATACTTTATTAATCCCAAGGGGAAATTTACATACTCCAGCAGCAGCATACTGATACAAAAAAAACAATATTAAAGAGTAATAAAAATGCAGGTAAAAAGAGACAATAACTTTATATAATGTTAACGTTTACCCCCCATGGGTGGAATTGAAGAGTCGCATAGTTTGGGGGAGGAACGATCCTCTCAGTCTGTCAGTGGAGCAGGACAGTGACAGCAGTCTGTCGCTGAAGCTGCTCTTCTGTCTGGAGATGACACTGTTTAGTGGATGCAGTGGATTCTCCATAATTGATACGAGCCTTTGAGTGCCTGTCGCTCTGCCACAGATGTCAAGCTGTCCAGCTCCATGCCAACAATAGAGCCTGCCTTCCTCAACAGTTTGTCCAGGCATGAGGCATCCTTCTTCTTAATGCTGCCTCCCCAGCACACCACCACGTAGAAGAGGGCACTCACCACAACCGTCTGATAGAACATCTGCAGCATCTTATTGCAGATGTTGAAGGATGCCAGCCTTCTAAGGAAGTATAATCGGCACTGTCCTTTCTTGCACAGAGAATCAGTATTGGCAGTCCAATCTAATTTATCATCCAGCTGCACTCCCAGGTATTTATAGGTCTGCACCCTCTGCACACAGTCACCTCTGATGATCACGGGGTCCATGAGGGGTCTGGGCCTCCTACAATCCACCACCAGCTCCTTGGTTTTGCTGGTGTTCAGGTGTAGGTGGTTTGAGTCGCACCATTTAACAAAGTCCTTGATTAGGTCCCTATACTCCTCCTCCAGCCCACGATAACAGGGTCGTTAGTGAACTTTTGCATGTGGCAGGACTCCGAGTTGTATTGAAAGTCCGATGTATATAGGCTGAACAGGACCGGAGAAAGTACAGTTCCCTGTGGCGGTCCTGTGTTGCTGACCACAATGTCAGACGTGCAGTTCCCAAGACACACATACTGAGGTCTGTCTTTAAGATAGTCCACGATCCATGCCAACAGGTCTACTCTACTCCCATCTCTGTCAACTTGTCCCTAAGGAGCAGAGGTTGGATTGTGTTGAAGGCGCTAGAGAAGTCTAGAAACATAATTCTTACAGCACCACTGCCTCTGTCCAAGTGGGAGAGGGATCGGTGTAGCATATAGATGATGGCATCCTCCGTTCCCACCTTCTCCTGATATGCGAATTGCAGAGAGTCGAGGGCGTGTTGAACCTGTGGCCTCAGGTGGTGAAGCAGCAGCCTCTCCATGGTCTTCATCACATGTGACGTCAGAGCAACAGGCCAGAAGTCATTCAGCTCACTAGGATGTGATACCTTTGGGACTGGAGTGATGCAAGATGTTTTCCAAAGCCTCAGGACTCTCCCCTGTTCCAGGCTCAGGTTGAAGATGTGCTGTAGAGGACCCCCCAGCTCCGATGCACAGACCTTCAGCAGTCGTGGCGATACTCCATCTGGAACCACTGCTTTGCTGGCACGAAGTCTCCTCAGCTCTTTGCTCACCTGCGCTGTTGTAATTGTGGGTGGGGATGTCTCTCCTATGCTGGTATCAGCAGAAGGATGTGTGGAGGGTGCAGTACTCCAAGGTGGGAGTGAGAGTGGGTTAGGGTGGTCAAACCTGTTAAAGAAGTTGTTCATTTGGTTTGCTCTCTTCACGTCTCTCTCGATGGTGGCACCCCGCTTAGAGCTGCAGCCAGTGATGATCTTCATCCCATCCTACACTTCCTTCATGCTGTTATTCTGCAACTTCTGCTCCAGCTTTCTCCTGTACTGCTCCTTCGCCACCCTGAGCTGGACTCAAAGTTCCTTCTGCACGCGCTTGAGCTAATGCTGATCACCGCCTTTAAAAGCCCTTTTCTTCTGGTTCAAAAAGCCCTTGATGTCACTTCTAATCCATGGCTTGTTGTTAGCGTAGCAGCGTACTGTTCTTACTGGAACTACAATGTCCATACAGAAGTTGATGTAGTCAGTAGTGCAGTCAACAACCTCCTCAATGTTCTCACTATGTGATCCCTGCAGGATATCCCAGTCTGTAGTTCCAAAACATTCTCTCAGAGCCTTCTCTGCATCAGGGGACCACTTCCTGAATGAGCGTGTGGTTACAGGTAGGACCCTCACTCTTGGTTTGTAGTGAGGCTGAAGCAGAACCAGGTTATGATCTGCTTTCCCAAGCGCAGGCAGCGGGGTGGCGCTGTATGCATCTTTAACGTTTGCATACAGTAAGTCAATAGTCTTATTTCCCCGGGTGTTACAGTCCACATACTGGGAGAAGGCAGGTAATGTTTTGTCCAGTGTCACATGGTTAAAATCTCCAACGATTAGCACAAGTGCCTCAGGGTGCTGCGTTTGTAACTTAGCAACAGCAGAATGGATGATGTCACTCGCTGTCTCCACGTCCGCCCGAGGAGGGATGTAAAAAATAACAAATATTCTTCCTTTAGATTTAATTATTTTTTGCCCAAGCTGAGACCAGACGTGCGATATCATTTTTTTGTATTATTCCATTATCTGGAGAAAATTATTTTCTTGTGGAATTGCAAATTTGCAATATCATCATTTTTTGTTTTATTTTCTTATCATTGTTTTCTCAAGATAATGAAAAATTTTAAATAAATAAATAAAGAAAGAAACAGAACCTTACCATTTGTTGTCATGGGTTAGCAAAGGTTAACAACTATAATAACAACTGATGAACATGTGTGTGTAATACGTACACAAACATAAGCCTGTCTACATCACCCATTTCTGGGGGCAATGTAATCATGTTGAATTAATTATTGCAGGTCTGCTTTGTGTGATTTTGGGTAAAATTGCAATGACTAATGTAGGGACATTTCAGTCGCGGGATTGGATCTGATTATTTTTTAAAAATTTTAAAAATGGTGGTATTGCACATTCTCTCTTGGTTTCCATATTTTTGAATGCAGTATATGTTAAAAATTACATACCACCTGTTTTTTCCAGTTGTTAGTTATTTTGATTATAGTTCTTTGTAATTGAATACACACTAAATTTATTCATTTAAATTAATTAACTATTGTTTGTTGAGTTCTTTTAAGGTTTTGTTCTTTTTGTATTATTACAATCAGTGGTGGGTGGCACGGTGGCGCAGTGGGTAGCGCTGCTGCCTCGCAGTTGGGAGATCTGGGGACCCGGGTTCACTTCCCGGGTCCTCCCTGCGTGGAGTTTGCATGTTCTCCCCGTGTCTGCGTGGGTTTCCTCCGGGCGCTCCAGTTTCCTCCCACAGTCCAAAGACATGCAGGTTAGGTGGATTGGCGATTCTAAATTGTCCCTAGTGCGTGCTTGGTGTGTGGGTGTGTTTGTGTGTGTCCTGCGGTGGGTTGGCACCCTGCCCGGGATTGGTTCCTGCCTTGTGCCCTGTGTTGGCTGGGATTGGCTCCAGCAGACCCCTGTGACCCTGTGTTTGGATTCAGCGGGTTGGAAAATGGATGGATGGATGGATGGACAATCAGTGGTACTCAAATTCAGACCATGTGGGCGGCACCTTCCTTTAATTTTCAACTTGCATTTTTAAGATTCAAAACCCTCAGTTGCTTCTTTTTCCTTGACTATTAGCCAATTAACAATGAGATACGAAGGAAACCAGCAGCTAATGGGGTCCTGTCTGCACGTGTGTGTGTGTTTGTTCATAATGTAGTCTATATTGATAAAATACAATACATTACTGCTCCGTACTTGTAATATTTGTATACTGTATTGAGGATTACTTGTGCCCTGTTCTGTGTATTGTATTGTATTGACCCCCTTCATCCCCCAACCTACCTGGAAAGGGGTCTCTCTTTGAACTGCCTTTCCCAAGGTTTCTTCAGTTTTTTCCCTATTAGTGTTTCTTTTGGGAGTTTTTCCTTGTCTTCTTACAGAGTCAAGGATGGGGGGGGCTGTCAAAAGGCAGGGCCTGTTAAAGTCCATTGCAGCACTTCTTGTGTGATTTTGGGCTATACAAAAATAAATTGTATCGTATTGTATTAATAAAATACTAGTAAAGAAAAAAAAACTGTTTGACTGATCTTAATGATCAGTTAGGTTAATGTTCTAAAAAAACCAAAATCTTTGATATCAGAAATATCTGACATGGCACAGTGAGAGCACTAACAGGAGATGGAATTAGCAAAGACTGACAGCCACTGCAGCTCTGCAGAAATGGAGATTGAGACCTCTGGTCTACATGTTCCCAGAAAGCTCTTTTGCTGTGCCAGGCCCATCCAGCCAAAGAACTTGCCATCTGTGTTAATTCATCTCCCAACGGGGATCATTTAACTACTTGGCACCTCTTTTTACATAAATAACCAAAACACACAACCTTAACTCATATTAAATAACTACAAAGTCAATCACTGACCCATAACCAATATACTTAGGTATTAGGTGTGCATATCAGTAAGAACATGTTCAGATAAGTTGTTTGTTATGGATGACCCATGAATAATACCTAAATCTAAAAACAATTCACAATTTGGACTAGATTAAACTCTTTATGGGTAGCCTCTTTCATGAAGTACCCCATTAGTACTGCAGAGTTAAGAGGCAATTTAGATTTTCAATTTACTTTCTACACCAGACCTTCAAAGCTGTGATGTATTTGACTGCTCTTTGCATGAAAAGGACATTCGGCCCCCAGATGGTCTGAAGAAGTAATTTCTGACTGGACTCCATGAACCAGTGGACCAATCAAAGGTGAGTCTTTGTCTTTCAACTGACAGTCTGATGTCTGCAGGGACTGGAAGCAGACTTATCTGGAGGGACGGACAGCATTGCTGACAGGGTAAGAGAGAGCCTTTGTAGAACAGAGAGGCTAGCAGAGGGTTAAGTTATCTCCCAGAAGTGTGCTACGGCTTCCATATTTGTGCCCAATTTCTCTATATAAATGGGAACCTAACTGGAGTCCCAAAACACACATGCACACAAACAACATGAAAGTTTTCCACTCAGCGACTCCAAGTATCATTGAGGAGAACCTCATGTGCTGTAGTACACAACATTCCTTCAGGATCTGGTGAGTATGACACACACATTCAACCAGAAAGCTTGGTCCCAGAGCCAACACTATGCGTGGATGACACTTCAACGATACCCAGCTGGTGCTCTTCAATCACTTCTGCAAGTTCAGAGTTCTTCTTTGCTAGCGATGTAAAGTGCCACGCCCCAGAAACCACTGCCAAGTTATGGTCTGTCTGTATCTGTCCCCCACATGCTTGTCACCCAAACAGAATACCACCCGACGCCCACCGATTGCTTTGATGTCCCTGGGCTCATTCACAAACAGAACATGCAGACCCCACACAGGAAGCACCCTATCAAGCGCCATGAGAAGTACATGCAAGGAACTGCATCCCCTCCCGCATTGTGGAACTCTTTACAATATGAACTACACTGAGAAAGTGACATGAATTAACAAACTAATGACTTATTAAGACAACAGAGACCAAGTGATGTGATCACAATGCACTAAAAAAATAAAACCTCCTACCTAAAGACATGTTTTAGCTCCATCAACTCGCTCTCTTTGATTTGCAGATCATCCTCTAGTCTTTCAATTATTACGGAATAGGATTCTGTCACCTTCTTCTTCCATTCATCTGTTCACAAGTGAAGACAAAAATCATCTTTAATGGAAGTTTGAGCTGTTAATGTTAGCAAAGACTAGAAACACGAGTGCAACTGAGTTAAATAAACAGGAGTTGCCAGTGTAAACATCGACTTCTCCTTGATTGTAATGACCAAGTGTGTTTTTAATTTCAGATATTAGAAAGGAAATATCCATCTTATTTTTTTTTTTTTATTGTTTTTTCCCCCCAACTTAAGGTTGTGAGGAGCTGGAGACCATCCCAGACGCAATGATTAAAAGCTTTGAGACAGCCACACCATTCCATCAGGGAGGGTTTCAGACCCCCACCTGTACACACACGGCACCTTTGGAGACATTAAACGGCTGGACTGAACTGAGCTAGTGCAAGAAAAAAAGAGATATGTACCACAGGCTGTGGCCCAAGTGCCATGAGGTGACAGCCATGCCACCCTACGAAGGAAACAATTCTCAGATTTGAACTCAGAAATAATCGTGTCAAAAGGAAAACAAAAAATCATGTTTATCCGTTTCCAGGTTTATCTGCATTATACAAGTCAAAGCACCCTGATCAAGTTAGTTCTTATTTTTGTAGGTCAAAATGCACACAGCTCTGCAGAATTTACAATATCTTTGCATACAATTTCAAGTTAAGACCTGACCCTCGTGTTAACATTCAAGAAAACTGGCCAACACCTAGTTAATAAAGTCACTCAAACACAAAAAATTAATCTACCTGTGCAGGTCTGGGTTGGTCTCGATTTGTAATTCCCCATTTGGTTCACTTCCAAAACTGAGCGAGTACAGCAAAACAGTAATCAGACTGTAGAAACTTCACGGTATAAGCAACAAGAGTCACTTCTGAAGTACAATGTCAGCTCAGCTGATAAATTTGGGATCACTGTGGTGAACTAAAAATAGCCTGGCAGTGGAAGGAATGCCAGACAACAATGACAGCAGGCCAGGCTACATGCCAACACAGGAGCACACGGGGGCGACAGCTGGCTTTGGAGGAATACTTCTGGTCAGTAGCTTCAAGTGCATGCTGATAGATAGATAGATAGATAGATAGATAGATAGATAGATAGATAGATAGATAGATAGATAGATAGATAGATAGATAATGTGTAGCCTAACATTTTGATATTATTAACATGTGGATAATGCATACGCCCCCTCAATACCCAAGGTATTTTTTGAAGAGCTGCCCATCATGATCATGTGCCTAAGATGCAGACGTACTGTATAATAAAGGTTTACAGATTTATTTTTGTGGCTAATAGCATTAATTTCCAGAGACATGGCAGAGCTGTGGAGTTATAATTGCCCAGGTTTACAGAAAGTTGTGACAATGGAAGCGTATGACTGTTGCCAGTTGGCAACATGTCATTGAGTCGTTTAAATTGCATGACTCTAGCTTTTCCAGCCATTTCAAAAGTATGCATGTTAGGTTAAGGCGACTCAAAATGTGACTAAATTAGCCCATGCGGTGCAATATACTGTTCTCTCAAGGCCTTGTTTACTGCCTTGCACCTGGGGTACAGTTTTGTCTGCTCATGACCTTTGTTTGAGAAAGATGAATGAGGGAATAGGTCTGACTTACCAATTGTAGTTTTGTTTTTTAATACACATTTTGTCCACTAGGGGGCCCCAATTCCTCAAATGTTATTCTGTCTGGAGAGACAGTACTGTAGTACTTGAGTGCTTCTTCTCCTACATAAATTAGGAAGCTGGTAAGCACCATATGAGAAGAGAGTAGCTGTTAACAGCACATCGTGTCGTCTGTGGACGGAAGGCTGTAACATTTCAAAGGTGCACAGCTGTAAGCACAGAGAAGGGTGAGAAAATGGATAAATAACTTGGATGTTTACATGCTTCTGCATATACATGTACAGTACGAGCATGTATGCTTAAAGGCTTGCTGTCTATATACAGTATGTGTTTGCTTACATAACACCTTACTGAATTATATAACCTATTTAAGCAGAACATACTGCACATCCTCACACACAATATTCTTAGTAAACAAACTTAACTGAGAATTGTTTTTTTCTTTCTTTTCTTTATTAAAAGCTTTAACTTTTTCTCTCAAGGTTACTCTAGACCAGGGGTTCTCAGGCTTTTGGCTCGGCCTTCCACATCCAGGAATTCAAATGTTTTGAAGTGCCACAATTTTATTTTTGCTGTGATAAGGTATTGTAAAACTAAAGGTGAGATTTCTTTGTCCGCCTGAAAATGTTATACTTGGGGTGGCTTTAACAAAGGGTTACAGATTGGTTTTTTGCATCTTTTAATTTTTCTTAGGTGCAAATATTATATTTTTTAATGTATTAACAACAGTGTTGTTTAACGTGGAATAAAATTACAAATCCTGATATTTTCATACTTTAAACATACAGTTCGGAGCTTGAATTCCACACATGGCATGGAAGGCTTCCCCCAACCCCAGGGTAACAACAAATGGGGAGCATTTTACTGGCTCTGGGGGATTTCAGTGTGAAGTTTATAAATAATGATGTGCTCATCGTGGTATATATACCCAGTTGATCTTACCATTTGCACTGTCACACCTGTGTGTTTGGAGGACAGCCGAAGGGCTCTGGAATTTGAAATCCTCCTCCAGACCAGGGGTTGGCGCTGTTGCTTAATGTGTTTTCTTCTCCTCTCTCTGCTGAATTGAAGACTGGCACCCATACTACCTCTGATGTCACTTTTGTCATATATGCCCTCCAGGATGCCATATAACCAGCTCCTATTCTACCTCTGCTCAGTCTCATCTTGAACTGCAGTCTGAAAAGACCTGAATAATATCGCTTGGGATTATGGGGATTACATACATGGCCCAACCTTTTATGACCCGTCTGTGTTTTTAATTAAATTAAAAGGGCAAACTCAGTTATAGGACGCACTCCAGACCCCCTGGAGGTCATAGCGAAGTAGAGAATTAAATCAAAACTGCCTGCCATTATGAACAATGCTGCACATCCTCTCTCTGACAACACCACTGAGGACTTTCAGCCAATGAATTATTGAGCAGAAGTGTGTCAGGAAACGCAAACAGCAATACGTCTGTATAAGGTCTCACTGGGACTGGGCCAGTCAAGTCGGATGTTTTCTGTCTCTTGAATTTTTTTCCTTTATAGTCATTCCAATGTGTGTTCAGACCAAAGTGTGTCTTTATGTTTATTTATTTACTTACTTATGAGAGCTTCTGTAAAAAGACAAGTTTCCCCCTGGAGACAAAAATTTCAGTCTTATCTTATTCTTACAGCACACACCTTAATTTATTCAAACTTTAAATCTGCTTTTATAAAAACACACTTTGTAGATCAGGTTTGTCAAAACAATCATTTGTCAGGATTGTAACATTTGCTTACTGATGAGGAACATTTACCGTATATACTCGCGTTTAAGTTCTCCTGCAGATAAGTCGGGGCTTGATTTTACTGTATAATTTCCAGTATTTTATAATGTTGGTCATATAAGTCGAATACGGAAAACTCACTCTATTGGTCCAAGAGATTATAATATGCTAACACCCACCTGAGAGAGTAACCACGGAGCGCACTGCCTTTTTATGAAGTTGCAGCAATGCGCTGTATCAGCGCGTGCTCCTAGCCCCTCTGTCTCTATTGTGCCTACATGACCACACAGTGATACCCAAACTATTCTGAAGTGACATTTGCACTGATTTGTGTTTTTGTATCTCACACAGTCATACACCGTTAATGTAAGAGCATCCCTTATCTACGATGGAGTGTTTGATCAGAAGAAAATATGAAGCTGGTTTTAAATTGAAGTCGTTGAAGTGGTGAAAGAAATTCGTGACTGCGCTGCTGCAACAAAATTCGATGTGTCTGAGAAAGTGGTGTGAGATTGGAGGAGGCAAGAAGATGTAAAAAATAAAAAATAAAATAAATAAATAATAATAAAGTGTCGCATTTTTGAATGGGCATATAAGTCGGGGTCTGATTTTATGAGCAATTTTTTGGGTTTCAAGACCCGACTTATATGTGAGTATATACGGTAATCTGCAAGTCAAATTCATTCACATTTGAAATGTTACATGCTGGACGCTTTAATGTTCTAAACCTCTACTTAAAGACTACCTTTGTGAAATCAAACTTGTTAACTAAAGTTTATTACTTCAGACTTCCCATAAAACAGCCATTAGCTCACATAAATGATCAGACTAGCTACTGCTTATGCTTGTGTCTGTTTCTGTAATAAAGACAGAGTAATAAACATTACTTAGATTTCAAGGAAGCACAATAAACAACACAAATGTGGAGTCAGTGGATTTATTTTCTTGAAGGAAGCGCGCCGTTTCACATTGTGCATCTCTGCCATTATGCGCTTCTACTAACACATTGCATGGCATATGATGGGAGAGACTTGCCTTGGGCTTCAAAAAATTAATGAAGGTCTCTGGAAATTTGGAAACTCCAACTAAATACATTTTATTTTGGACTGATGTGTACTCGGATGTGTGTGAAGCAGGCACCCCGTCCAAGGATGAAAGCCGGCATACCCAGTGACTTCCAGAATATAAATGGCTGGATGGAAAACTACAGCCAAGTTCACAAGTAACTGAGAATAAACACAAAGCTTCTGTTCTTTTGCCCCAGATTTGTGTATGTCTCTATATTATAAAACAAATACCTGGCCCCTTGGTAAACTCGCCAAAGTGACAGTTGATTATTTACTACACCTCACTCTCAAAGCATGACATAAATCATGTGTTTTCATTTCTAAATCTATGATGGTATCAAACAATCATGAAAGCCATTTTTGCCTAGAAAGCTTAGGAAGAATCTTCTGCTTTACTAAGTTAAACCAATAGTGATTTTTATAGGCAACACCACACCTGAGTTCAAACCCTGGAAATACTTCTTTTATTATGAAAAAAAGAGGATTGGTGTATTTTACTTCACAGAACATGAAAGACTATGCCAGGGGTCCTCAGTCACGGTCCTGGAGGGTTTTCATTCCACCCAGATTCCTAATTAGAACTCAGTCCTTGCTGATAATGAAACTCGGTATTTAACTAATTGTCTTGTTAGTGTTTTCATTCATCTAAGAGAAATTTCAATTGAACTGTAGAGTCTTCCTTCTCCAAGAACATTATTCATGTGTTTTGTGGACCAAAACCGATTTAAACTTAACAGTCCTTCCAAATCCGCTCTCATTTACATATTTTGTTAATTAAGAAGTATTACTGACATAATTCAAGTATTCATTGTTAATCAGGTAATCATAGACAGTTAAGCCCGCTCACTAATACCAATCCAGCCACAAATGCATGAAAAGAACAAGCAAACGACAGAGAGACCTGGGCGTTGTGAGGCAGGAATGACAGCTCCGTGTTACCACTCTGCATATACTTTATGTTAAACTATCTGTACTAAACTTTAACCTGATTTAATACTAAATGTATATTTGCATTTGTCCACTTCTTGTCACTTGATTGTGTGTTTAAATCCTGCTTTCGCTTTGCCCCTCTGGGGTATTCAGTGCGTTTTGATGAGAGAAAAAAAATGAGTTTCAATGATTTTTGCGCAAGACTGCAACATCGTAAAATGTGAAAAAAACTCAAGGAGTGGAAATACTTTCAGAATATTCTGTTCCTTAAATGCAGTAACTACATGAGCTGTGTTAAAAGAAATACAGAAGGAAATTTTGACACACATATGGTGTATTTCTCTAAGTATATCTGGATCATATACTGTACCGTACATTTACACTGATACAGCAGCATCTCACATCATGTGACTGACACCATACTCTCTCTGGACTATCCATGCTTTACTGATGGAGTGCGCTGGAACTATTATTGTAGGTTTTCTTATAGATCAGATGTTCACTCCTGCCATGCTACTACTTGCGTGTACTCAAGCAAGTTTGTCCTTTAGAAAAAATCTTTCACAAAACATGCAGAGCCTATGACTGCAGCGTGGGGTCTGGGGAAAAATGAGCCCCCGTATTTCAATGGACACATGCAAACTGACAGACTGAGGCAAGGCTAGGAATTTAACCTGAACTTCTACCATAAAGCTTTGCAACATGACCAGTGTGCTGCTGGGTCTGTCTGTTTAAAAATATTAAATACAACTGATCTTTTATTTATTTGGTTGCCCATGGCACTCTTAATAAATCTGTTTTCTGCTTGGGCGAGTGTGAATGTGCCCTGTAAAGGACTGGCATCCTGTCCACCATTGTCTGCTTCCTGTATTGAACCGAGTGCAGGTAGGATCATCGCTGGCACCGTGTGTCCTAATTTACTCCACAGCACCTGCAGGGATAAACCAATTCTGAACCGCTTCTAGTATTCAGGCATAAAACAGGTACTCTTCCACAGTCACAAACACTCATTCATATTGATTAATCCATACACACATGCAGTGAATGTGCAAATGTTGGGCAGCCCTGATCATTCTGGCAGTCAAACTTGAATCCTTGCCACTGTGATGTAGAAGACCTCACTTTGTGCCACTTCTCCACCAACAAGAAAAAATCTAAACTTTTAATTGGGTTTTAAACTAAATGAATAAATATAACATCGGTATGGTATCTGTTGCTTGACTGCACACTGCCTGCCTGCTGATTCTCTCTACCAGTCACTAGAAGACAAACATATGCACAAAATAAACAAGCAATATGGTGCAAAATAATGTAATAGTTTCTGAAAAAACAATATGACATTTTTTGAGTGGTGGGAATAAGGTTCCGCACAATACAGAGATGAATATAAGATGTGACGGATGGCCAGGGCCCTTATCCAGTCGGGACACCGATAGACTGGAAGGACTTGGGGAGAGAACAGACAAAGCACATTATCTCCCCAGGATCACAATATGGCAGCCCCCCGGGGATGCAGTGGTGCCTTGGATTCCCAAAGGGCTTCATGGGAGTTGGAGTTTGACAAAGTCATGTTGGTTTCCACCAGGGGGTACTGAAGAGACTGCGGAGCCTTACTTTGTCAGACTTCCACCTCACCTAGAAGTGCTACCAGACCACACTAATGGGCCACCGGAAGTATTCCCGGGTGGAGGATTACAGGAGCTAGCTGCCACTGTCCCAGGAGCCGGAGTTGGGAGGAAGAGGAAAGAGGAAGGGGCAGACCGAGACATAGACAGAGAAATGAAGACAAGAAAGTACCGAATGCTGTACTATGCTGTGTGTATTGGTGTTGTGGGAAACGATTTGGGTAGCGTTTCCAATGTCAATAAAAGCGTGTTGTGCTGGACTTGTACCTCACATCTGTCGGTGTTGGGCGTCCCCTGCAGGCCACAAACTCTAGCAAGAATGTGACACAGTCATGGTAAGAATACCCAAGATTATAAATTGATGCCGTGCTTACAGCCAAACAACACAAAAGTAGTGAATGGTGTCCAGTCCTTTATAACATGTAAGCTCTAAACTTTTTACTGCCTTTTTACATTACTGACTACAGAAGAGTATGTGATGGATGAAAGTCGGTGACATGCTGCACAGTTAGCTACAGAATGTTCATTTAGTATTTTCCATTTACATCCATACTACATTATAATATAAAGTATACAAATTACACAACTGATTTTAAATTATGAAGAATATACTATTTTAAGGCATGCCAAGCAGAACATTCAATGTATCTACAAAATAGTTTCTTATGGCAATGTTTTATATATAAGTAAGATGATTTCAAGACAGCTTTAGTTTTAAACAAAACTATTCCTTTAATTTCAATTATATAAAATATGAACTAATATTTATTTATTAAAATACTTCTGACAACATTAATTTTACATTTCAGCTTTCAAAGACAAAATCCAGTGTAAATAATCAGTTCAAGAAAAACAGCACTTTATATGAATGAAAGAGCCAACTCCCAATAGATACGCCACATGCGTAGTGATGATAACATTCACTAGAATTCCTTTGTTATAAGGCCAACTGTTTCTTTTGTTTAGTAGAATCAATTTCTTGGTAAAGGTGTTGTCTAAATTTTAACATTTCTGTTATGTCTTTGTAGCTAAGAGCTTCCTGCATCGACACCATTTGCACTCCCTTTACAAAGTGGCCACTGGATTTGCCACTCAAAGGTTCGAGCATTTGCAGGGATAACGTCGCCGAGCTTATTAAGTCAGAACACAAAGGAAAAATGCATAAATTCCACAAACTAAGATCGGATTGATCACCTGAGAAGACCAAACTGGAGACTGAAATGCCCCAGAGTTCAGCGCACCTCTTCAAACTTGTTCCAAAAAACTGCAGGTTTTCAGTTTCTAATGACGAGCTGACGCTTCTCTTGAGATCATCTCCTGATCCAAACACTACTGTTACAAACTGCAAGTCTCCATTTATTCTCACACACAATGAATGCATAAAAGTGTTGGGTGGTACCTGCAGACCGCTGGTTAGCCAACACCCACTTATGATGCAGTTCTCATTTATGGCAACGCCTGTTTCACACCAGGAGTATTCAATCACTGAACCTGGTGCTACTCTACAGCTAGGAGCCACAAGGCTGTGAATTACACAAGCTGCGTAACTGGAAGGTGGCGGTGCTGCACAGATACTAAAAGCTTCAGAAAGGAAGCCAAGCTCTGCCCTCAGTTTCTGGTCTCTTGTTAAGTGATACAAATACTCCTGGGTAGTACCAATGTGACAGAACTTGGAGTTATTCAGTAGAATTACTGTGAGAGGGGTCCCTTTGAGTAAAACAAATAGCTTCTTTCTCACATCCACCAGCTTTGCCGCCTCCTTAGTGACATTCTTCATATTTGTAAAATAGTCTGGTGTTGCTCCAGGTCCCAGTGCTTGGAGGAAATCACCATAGGCGTCTATTTCACAATCAAGGGGAGAGATTTCCTTAAAAAGCACCAGTAGCTGTGTTGCTGTCCCGTGATCAAAGTAGTACGTGCTATCAGTATACACAAACTCAGAAACTTCAGATCCTGAAAAATCGAGGTGTTGAAATAACCCTGATGCATTGCTGTACTTTGTGCACACGGCACCACTTGAGTACATTTTCTCAATGGCTGGTTTATGCAGAAAACAACGAGCCTTTCTATATTCCAGCTCTTTGCAACCAGTTTCTTGAGAGTCATCAAAAACAAAAACGCCATGAGTGGTCCCAACCAACAGAGAAGAAGGATGAGCCAAAGCAGTAAAGCCGGGCCTATCAAAAATCAGGGTCTCGCCTTCGCTAATACTGTACAATTCAATATCATCTGCACACGTTACCAGATATCCAGGCTTCATGCGAAATGGAAAATCAACGTATAAGGCCAGCTTAAGATCTAACATCTGGTACACAGTATTTCCAAGCGGCAAAGCTGTGAAGATTTTCCCCATTGCACTTGCACTTGGCAATCTCTGACTGTATCCACCTACATTAGAAAAAATGAAGATAGATTAATTAAAGAACTACATTAACTCTAGTTTGGCTATAAAATAACAATGAAAGATAAAGTAATGTAGCATAAAATTCACTTCAAGCACAACTGTAATGTAGTCTTCATGCACAACTACCACACAGAATATCCAGTGCTCTAGTCCTGTCCAACTCTCCTAGGATTTCATCTTCCTGCTTATTTAACTGGACAATGTCTTCATGTTCTCAGTCTTTAGGAGAACATTCTGAGAAACATTTCATTAAGTCCATTTGCTTGTTATAATTTAGTTCTTGAAATTTGTGTATCTTAACTGAATTACAAAACCAGTTGTAAAAATTGTGTATTGCTTTCCAGAAGAGGCGCTTATTCAGGATAATGTACAGTATCACCTGTGCATGCTCAAAATAAATTATGAACACAAAAAATAGTGTTTCAAATTGATTCCTTTAATCTAAACTCAAGGCACTTTTTCCAAAGTTATGGTAAACTTACTACTCAGTGAATGGTATGTGGGCTGCACAGTAGCTCATTTAATTGCTAGAGGAGTTTAGGTGTGGTTCTTGGCCAGCCACTGTCTGCATGTGCCTTTCTTGTCCCTTGCAGTACTTTGATTTTTCTCCAACCTCCCAAAGGATTGCATGTCAGGTTAGCTGCACATCCAAAATTGGCCTGCTGTGCTTGAACGTACCCTGTCCTGTGCTGCAGCCGTGTCCAGAGCCGACTCTTGCCTTGCACCCTGAATGAGCTCCAATCCATCACGACTCTAAAAATCAGATTGAGCAGATTTAAAAAAAAAAAAAAAGATGGATGGTGCAAGTGCCAGGCAGGACTATTTGGTATCCCAGCCAGGATGGATATGGCACCCATAAACCGAATGGGAGGACAACGCAAAGGAGAAGTGGGGGAAGGCTCTTATTTTTGATTATTATCATCTTCCATCCACTAGATGGCCACATCCCAGGACCTCAGTAACTATGAGGACACCTGCAGGCCATGATGGAAGTTGTAATGTTCCGAGTCAGCCCTGCTGGGTCCCATGGGTACAACCAGGGGGTGCGGAGGAGATTCACGATCAATGCTTTCTGGGACTAACTCTTGACCTGGAAGTGCTTCTATCCAGCTATGCCCTTGCACTGGAAGTTCTCCTGGGTTTGACATAAAAGGAAGCTACCCGGCCTCCTCCAGCTGAGTCAGAGATGGGAGGAAGAAAGGCAACACTCGCTGAAGGGAGGTCAACGGAGAGAGAAGAGAAGGAAGAATCGTGTTCAAAATTGTGTGCGCACAACTTATCAAGAAACTTTTGTGAAGTATTGGCATAATAAAATCCTTTGTTTTGAACCTGTGACTGTATTTGTGTTGGTTGTATCCAGAGTTTGGGGCTTGGTGGTGCCCCCAGTCTGTCACAATGGATTAAGAGTACATAGTTGAAACCATCTGATTAAGCAATGACTGGAACTAAAGAGACCCCTGTTTCAATAATGTTTGGAATTGTACATCTATTCGTACACTTTTCAGGTAATTTGCATTTAATCACTCTTGTCTGATGATTTTCACTTCAACGGCTAACTTCTTTAGCACAATTGTACAAACTTCTGGAGGACAGTGCCTTGACCAAAAAAACAAACCTGCTGGTAACTTTATGGTCAGTTCTTATGATCGTTCGCACTGTACCACTGCTTCCCAACTAACTTAAAAGAAAACACTTCAAAATATAATAAAGTTAGGACTAAGGTCCATGATTAAAATGTGAGAAAAAACTAGATCTAAACAATACATAAAAATTATGTTTACAGCAATACTAGTGTAACAGTACTACTGGTATTATTTTAAAAAAAAGTAAACAAGCTAATGGAAGTAAGATACATTTCAAACCAAAAAATATACACCCTTGCAGCCTAGAGAGCCTCACATTGTGCTACCAATGGCTGAAAACATGGCTGGATAAGAAGGACATTGGTGTGACACCATAAATAATATAGAAAGTATTTCAAAAATGTTAAATGCATTAGTAAATATGAATTACAAACAGAAAAATAAAATAAAAACCATGATGAAGGTAAGACTGAATCTACAATATGTTCACAGAAACAATCAGTTACCTGCATGTATTAGGAGAACTTTATATTCATTCAGTTGGTCATGGTACATCTCTTTGAGGTGATGTAGGCTCCACATTGTGGATCCACCATTGCCTTAAAAGAAAAAAAAATCCTTAGAGGAATAAAAAAATCTTCAAATTTGAACAGATCTTTTTACTTTTCTCAAAGATATCTGACCAACATTGCCATTATATAAATAGCTTTTAACTAAGCTCCCATTTCAATTTTGTGAACAATTCCCATACTTTCACACATGAAATAAGCTGCAATATAATTCACATATCCACTTAACCCACTTTTCCTGGTTTTGCCTGGAGTTAGGGTCCCAGACAGCAACACACTAAAAACATAAAAACAACACACAGGACTGAGAAGGGTAGGCTGACATTTGAATTCACTACATGACTTGCAATACTGGGAAAATTAAATAAAGATGTGCAAAAGTTAGGTCTATCGCTTAATTATACAACTCATCTATAAATTCAGGTTCCATTAATAATTTATTAATACATTAATTTGTAAAGCCAGGCCTAATAATTGATTACAGTGTATTTGCAAAGCCAGTTACCGAGTCAAGCTCTCGGGTTTACCTTTACCGCCCCATCAGCCCCTGGTTTTCCAGAACACCAGTCCGAATACGCAGGTACAGCCCGGCAGAGATTCTCACCTATTTTGTATCCTGCAGGATCAGCAAATACGTGATATTTAACACCAAGGGGGAGCTCCTTCCTTTGTATTTTTTCTGCTATCTGCAGCTCATATGCTTCCTTCTGACTGTCATCAGCGGCTGTAATAACAATTACATCCCAGAATTCTCCAGGTTTTACTCTTTGACCTGTTAAAACAAATGTAAACCTACTGATCTATAGACTGTAAAAGAAAAAAAAACTTTTACAGTGCGGATCCGCCAGTGGAAAATTGCACGGAAGCTCCGAAACTACAAGTTCGAGAGACAGTGTTTTTGAATCACTCGTATAAGTTAACATGCCTGTCACTTTTAATGAGTACCAGTATAGTGGTATTCTTACTGTCGCATAGATTTAACTTTAAATATATTTTTCCGTTGATGAGTTCAACAAAAAGACGCCTACCTCTCAGATTGTTAAACTTGTCCAGCCTTTGCCTCGTTACTTTTTGCAAGCGAGCAGCGCAAAACAGAGGAACGTCTGCCATTCTTTCAAGCGTTTTAAATCTAAGGAACTGACGAACTTAGACGGGTCAGCGCAAGGAAGAAGACCGTGAAGTAGTAATCGCCATATTTATCTTGGTTAAAACGCGTCTTCTTGTAGAAGTCTACGGTAAAAAAAAAAATAATAATAAAATAAATAAATGCAGTTGTAATATTACATTCCCCATTTCACAAAATAGGGTACACTTACCCTGAAAATTCATGATGCATTTTTTTGCATTACGTTAGAATTTTGTTGTAAGAAGATATTTTTTAAAAAGGCTCTGAAACCGTCATGTTTAGTGAGGGCACGGTCATTATATTTTATAATGTAATTACAGTTGCCTTTAGAAGAATGTGTGTACAATTTAAACACAAGTTTTTGCTTTTGCATTTGCATTTGTGCCAGCTAATTGCTCTTGCTGTGCACTGTGCCATAAATACTAAACTCTATACAAATGTCCGGGTTCCTCGTCGTCATCCGTAGTTGATGCGTCGCCATAGTAACAGTCGGCTGATCCGCGAACACGCTTTAGAAACAGCGAATATAGGACAAGCAGTTAAGTTTAAAGTAATTGTTTTTTTTTGTATTCAAAAACATTTCAGATGGAAGGATATGATTAACAGACAGTTGTGGGGCTTATTGAAGGCTTGTAAGGGTGCTGATGTTAAACAGATTACAACTGGTAAAAGAAAGGTGCGAGCTCGCATGTGTGCTTCTTTTATTCTATTCTATATATGTACAAGTAACTAGATTTGGGTGGTATAAATGTGTAATCAGCGAATATGAATGTGTTTTCAGACATTTTCATTGTTTATTTCGTGTAAAAATGTACAGTTGTAATAGTTAAACTAAATCAAAGTTTCTTTATTTAGAGTTAATGGAAACACATAAGATGGCAATAGAAATTAATAATAATAATTAAAGGCTTAATGAACTGTTTTCGTTCCCTTTATTCATATTAGTTTTTTGTTATACCACAACTAAAAATAGCCTGTTATGCATTATGTGTCATAACTGTAAATTAACCTTTTCATAAAAATGCAATTGTTTATGCCGAAGTTGTGATCTACTGTTTTTCACTTTAGATACCAACAACATATGTAATTTGGCTGGGGTGTCTAAACTTTTGCCTGAAACTGCATGTGTTTCTCCATAGTAGAGTACATATGTATGTAATCTAAGCTCTTGACATTTTTTTCTAATTATAGGGTTTTGCTGTATGGGTATAAGGATCCAAAATAATTATGGCTCAGATGCACCCAACAGACTTTCTAGTTCCATGTTCAAAGGAAATTCTTCTACGGTTTGGGAAAAGTGACAGCCAGAGGAAGGAAGACAATACAGAACTGCAAAGCCTTGTTATGGTCAAGATAAATGGCTTATTACTAAAAAATGCACAAAATATTCAGTACTGCACATTGTTAAAAATTTGCATCATGCCAAATAACTACATTAAAAAAATGGATCCCTTGATGTTTTGTCCTCATTTAGTAAAAATAGATCTACATGGTAATCAGGTAACTATATAATTTAATTTCCAATCACATATAAGAATAATAAAAGAAAAAAAAAAAAAAAACACTGACTCACTCATCATGAAATCTCCTGAACCATGAGGTCTTGGGACTTGAAATTTAGAATGTATGTTACCCTTGGCCCATAGGTGCTCGCTAAGAAACAGTTTTAAAAACTTTGTGGTCCAAGCACGTTCTTTCTGTATGTCTGTCCATTTTTCATGAGAGAATTACTTAACGGATTACAATCAGATATAGTGGCAACGTCTATTGATTTTTCAAGTTTGTCCTGTTTCATTACTATGTGGGCGAAGCCACGGGATACAGCTAGTAACTATATATGTAAAACATGACAGTATAACTATTTTATATTTATTGCATCTGTTTAAATAAAACTTTTGTCCAAATCACCTTATTAATGAAAGGTACTTAGCAATAGCAATCCTGTAACTGGCACGCAGGCAGCTAAAGCAATAATTTTAGGGTCATTACCACTTGTCTATTATTTGCCATATTTTGTTAGGTTTCTTGATTTTGTTGCTTGCTGTATATACATTTACTGCCATCCTTAGATTGGAAAGCATTGTGGAAAAAGTCTGACACATATCATATAGCAATAAAACTACTACAACATTGACAAGCTGATAAAACAATATTCTATGAAATGGGCATAATGTATTTCCCAGTTCAAATCAGGATGGAGCATTTTGTAATTTATTACTTTGTAATAAATTGACTATGCTATCCTAGTACATTTAATAACAGTCATGAGATTAAGATATAATTAAACTACTTTTGTTGTTTCAGCTAATTGTTTGCACCAAACAATACAGAAATCACAGAGTGGACATTTTGTAAGTTTATGAGAACTAATTTGAGAAAATGAATGTTTGTATCTATTCTTTAACTTTTTCTTTGCCTAGGTAAAATGGACTCTGATGCTTAACCAGCTAGCATAGAGGCATATGCCAGTCATCTGGGTGTTTTAATTATGATTGGGTATATAGGTGAATTAAAAATTATATTAATTTATTTAAGAAGCAAAACACAAAAGAGAAGAAAACTCTTTATGCAAGTTTAATTTTAGTCATTCGGCTAGGTTTTATTGAACGCTGCTGCTATAAATCTCCTTTGCTTTTATGAGTAGCAGGCTGCTGAAGACTATCCTTCAACTGGCACAAGACCAGCACACGTAGGTCATCTGAGTGGTTACGGTATGTGATTAAGACATTAGATGTGTGCCAAGAGCAGGATTTTGAATCAGCTGTAGTCTGATAAGAAACAGTAATGCATGCAAAAGATAAAAGAATGACATGCTACATTTGTATTTTAAATAGTTTTCTTCTGAATACTAATTTGGTTAATTGTATTATTTGTTTCTTCTTGAAGCAATACAATAATATTGATTTCTATTGTTTCAGGTATCACAGCTGCCAGAAAGTTTCTTTTGGGAAAACATGAAGAGCCTTCAGATTCTTATTCTCCATGATAATGCTATAGGAAAAGAGCAGAACACCGAGTGCCTGTCAAAGTGCCCGAGGCTTATTGCATTGACGCTGTTTGACAATCCTGTCAGTTTGAGAAAGAATTACAGACACTCCATTGTGAACACAATATGGTCCCTTAAAGCACTAGACAACTATGTCATATCAGATGAAGAGATTATTGAGGACTGGACTCTTCCACAGAAGTTCAAAGCTCAGAATAAAAAAATATTTATAGATTTGTGTCCTGCATCTGCTACGGTAAGTACTGGAAACTGGCTTTCCCATGGAACATAACCCTTTTTAGCAGTAGTCTTCCACCAGAAACTACAGATTTCAATGACACAAAGCCAGTGCAACTCCATTTCTAAACTAGGTCTTAGTCAGTATTATTTAATTTAAAATAAAAGTAATCTTAACCACACATGATAGTAATGAAAACAGATGAATGGATGGCTATTTTTTTTGTCATGGCAAGTGTTACAGGATATTTGCTTATTCAGAAATGTACATTTATGGACTGGCTGTTAAAAACTAATTTACAGTGCATCCAGAAAGTATTCACAGCGCATCACTTTTTCCACCTTTTGTTATGTTACAGCCTTATACCAAAATGGATTAAATTCATTTTTTTCCTCAGAATTCTGCACACAACACCCCATAATGACAATGTGAAAAAAGTTTACTTGAGATTTTTGCAAATTTATTAAAAATAAAAAAACTGAGAAATCACATGTACATAAGTATTCACAGCCTTTGCTCAATACTTTGTCGATGCACCTTTGGCAGCAATTACAGCCTCAAGTCTTTTTGAATATGATGCCACAAGCTTGGCACACCTATCCTTGGCCAGTTTCGCCCATTCCTCTTTGCAGCACCTCTCAAGCTCCATCAGGTTGGATGGGAAGCGTCGGTGCACAGCCATTTTAAGATCTCTCCAGAGATGTTCAATCGGATTCAAGTCTGGGCTCTGGCTGGGCCACTCAAGGACATTCACAGAATTGTCCTGAAGCCACTCCTTTGACATCTTGGCTGTGTGCTTAGGGTCGTTGTCCTGCTGAAAGATGAACCGTCACCCCAGTCTGAGGTTAAGAGCGCTCTGGAGCAGGTTTTCATCCAGAATGTCTCTGTACATTGCTGCAGTCATCTTTCCCTTTATCCTGACTAGTCTCCCAGTTCCTGCCGCTGAAAAACATCCCCGCAGCATGATGCTGCCGCCACCCTGCTTCACTGTAGAGATGGTGCCAGGTTTCCTCCAAACGTGACGCCTGGCATTCACACCAAAGAGTTCAATCTTTGTCTCATCAGACCAGAGAATTTTCTTTCTCATGGTCTGTGAGTCCTTCAGGTGCCTTTTGGCAAACTCCAGGCGGGCTGCCATGTGCCTTTTACTAAGGAGTGGCATCCGTCTGACCACTCTACCATACAGGCCTGATTGGTGGATTGCTGCAGAGATGGTTGTCCTTCTGGAAGGTTCTCCTCTCTCCACAGAGGACCTCAGGAGCTCTGACAGAGTGACCATCGGGTTCTTGGTCACCTCCCTGACTAAGGCCCTTCCCCCCCCGATTGCTCAGTTTAGATGGCCGGCCAGCTCTAGGAAGAGTCCTGGTGGTTTTGAACTTCTTCCACTTACGGATGATGGAGGCCACTGTGCTCATTGGGACCTTCAAAGCAGCAGAAATTTTTCTGTAACCTTCCCCAGATATGTGCCTCGAGACAATCCTGTCTCGGAGGTCTACAGACAATTCCTTTGACTTCATGCTTGGTTTGTGCTCTGACATGAACTGTCAACTGTGGGACCTTATATAGACAGGTGTGTGCCTTTCCAAATCATGTCCAACCAACTGAATTTACCACAGGTGGACTCCAATTAAGCTGCAGAAACATCTCAAGGATGATCAGGGGAAACAGGATGCACCTGAGCTCAATTTCGAGCTTCATGGCAAAGGCTGTGAATACTTATGTACATGTGCTTTCTCAAATTTTTTATTTTTAGTAAATTTGCAAAAACCTCAAGTAAACGTTTTTCACGTTGTCATTATGGGGTGTTGTGTGTAGAATTCTGAGGAAAAAAATGAATTTAATCCACTTTAGAATAAGGCTGTAACATAACAAAATGTGGGAAAAGTGATGCGCTGTGAATACTTTCCGGATGCACTGTATGTGTTTTCTAACTGTCCTTTAGATAAATATTCAATTATATATTTTAATTAATTATTTGCACTTTAATAATTCTTTGCGTTTATATAGTGCTTTTCTCACTACTCAAAGCACTCAGCAATTGCAGGTTAAGAGCCTTGCTCAAGGGCCCAACAGAGCAGAGTCCCTTTTGGCATTTACAGAATTCGAACCGGCAACCTTCCGAATATTATGGGAGGTGACTACAAACAACCAGTGTGCAAGTATACTGTATACATTCTTACATTTGTCGTGCCAGAGGGGATGACTGAACTTGCAGCAATGTGGCTTACACTTCAAATTTTGTCCCTTGGATGAATATAGAAAATGTTAAACAGTTGAAAAATTGACATTAAGAGGAACTACAGTAATTTAGATTTAAATATGATCGGACACTTTTGGAAGAGTTTAATATAATTTTGTTTTGGGCAACTTGTGAAGCTGGAGGGTAAGGGACTAAAGAGTCCAAGGAGGTCATCTTTAAACTAACATCCAGCAGCAGGAAAGGTGTAAGAGTGATGGAGTCTGTGATTAGGAGGATTAATACACAGTTTGGCAAGTGTGGCATAGGACCCCATGTAGGAGAGTTCACAGGGTTTGTGCCTTCTACTTCACCAGATGAAATTTATCGCATGATCAGAGGGGTAGAGTTTATTGAGGAACATTCTTGGTTCAGATGTAAACCCTACTATTGGAGCATTTAGCATTTGACCCCAAGGGGTACGAAAATATTAGGAAAGCATATGCACAGGCTAGTTAAGGACTGTTTAAATAACGGATTAGGGTGGCAGGGAATATAGGACAGGCAGACCATATTTGCTAGTACCATCAATGAAAGTGTACAAAAATAGAAACCTAATGACATGAAATAGAATGTGGAAATTAGCACACAACAGAGAACAACATGCATAAAATTGCTATAAAGTAAAAATTGCCTGTTTCAAGGTAGACCAAATTAAATGGAATTTTACATAGCTGTACACAATAAAATACTGTATACAATTGCAATAACAGAAATCTGGATAAGTGCTTAGAATGGGCACAAGTAGAATTTAAATGGACACACAATAATTTATAATAGACAGCGAAAACATTGGAGGGGGAGTGTTATATACCTAGAGGGGGACTAGAACATCAAGGTTTTAGTGAGGATGTATGGGTTAGAAGAGAAATGATAGACACTGAGGCCAGGGTCAGTTAACCGCTTTATAATAATACTAACTGTGTTACTTGGCTTTGTCTGAGAAATTTTGTTTGACAATGGCCCTCTCTTGTAGTTCCTTCAGTTTATCAGGTGCATCAGAAGTAAATGTAGCTAACCAAGTGCTTTTCTATACACTTAACTGTGTTTGCATTTTTTACCAATGGATAAGCCTGTTAGCAGGCCTTTGAACTTAGGATTTCAAACACTAAGGTTATGAGTTTAAATCGTACTACTGACACTGTGGGACCATGAACAAGTTGCTTTACTTGCCTGTGGGCCAATTGGAAAAACAAAAGAAATGCAACTAATTGCATCTCAAAAGTTGTAAGTTGCTTTGGATAAAGGCATCAGTCAAAAAAAAAAGTAATAATATTATTAGGTCACTAAATCTACTTACTCTTGAACATGCTATACACAATTGTCCAGAAGTAAAACATTCCTGCCATAGATCTATTCCTGCTTTTCTCACATCACTTTTGTTGAGGGTCTTTGCAAAACACAGTTTTATAGGAAAGTGTATTCTTTTGAACTGAAATGGTTAATCCCTCATGTTCCCTGCGCAGCACTTTTGAACTGCCACGTAGCTGTTATCACACTGTTTGCTCCCACTCTTGTGCAGCAGTTTCAAAGCACTGCACAGCTGTTATTGTGCTTTCACTATTTGGTAATGCAACCAAACTCCTTTGGTCAAACCCCCAAGTAACCCCACTAGTTGCTTTAGTGATGGAGTGGAACAGATAACTAAAATGAGGGTCAGTACGTATCTAAGAGTGCTAGTAGTCAATAACAAAAAAGCAGCACTTCCTAACTGTTGAGATTCACATCTTCCATGAGCTTCGCCAAACTTTCTCTTTCTGTTTCAGAACATGATCACATCTCTTTTTCCATGTCCAGGACACAGCCATGTCTTCAGTTATCCATTCACTTTATTAGTTAGAGGGGATATTCACGTGGCCCATCAGTCACTGCTGTTGCACCCTTTATTTGTATAAAGCATGCTGTCAGCACAGGGAATGTAAGTTAGCATCATATTAATAAATATACCAAAAAAAAAAAGTGCCAAATATATATTTTGTTTCTATAACATTACAAATTTCAATTAAATCAGTCAAGGCATGTTTGAGATTTCTGAGTACTTAGTTTTTCTATTGTGTGTGTGAGTGTGTGTGTGTGGGGGGGGGGGGGGGGGTGTTACCCTTTAATACTGATTTATAGAAATGAGAAAATGGGACAATCAATTTTACATTTTATATATTGATACAGATAAAGCTCAAGTTTAGTGGAGGATTCTAGTAATACACATGTTTAATTGTGTAATATATACTGGAAAGTTCTGGGACATACTGAAGCACAGGAACTGGGAGTTGTAGATCTAACTGCTACTTTACTATTCACTATGACAAACACAGATGTGATGGGAAGTGTGTCCAGAACTAATAATTCAAAGGAATCCAGTAATCAATAAATGATGATAAACTGATAGGATGTGGCAAATAATTTAGTAAATGTCAATGTCTTGATCAAGTGAATCAGCAAAAAAATTAAATTAATTTTAGAAAGACAATCCAGATCCATGGTATAGATCCAGGAAGAAATAAACAGTAAAGATCATCAAGAGATCAAGGATGTTGAGGATAAAAGTAATTTTTAAGGAGATACTAAACATTTTAACATTAAAAAAGTGAAAAGGAAATTCATTTTCAATTAAGAGTGTCCATAAAAATAAGCAATTCAAAATACACACTGCATTGCAAAAGTATTAAGTCCCTCTGAATAACAAATTCTAAACAGTTCAGTAAATGTTGTTCTCTTCAATATTTTGATTTCAAAGCATAACTACTCAAAATTAATTCATTTTAAAAACCCTAAGAAAAAAGGCAATACAGTATGCTATTTGTGTTCGGTATTCATTCCCTGTGTTATGAAAGCCAACAAGCACACAGTTGCTTTGCAGTATTCCTCCACTGGTGAAGCATTCAAATAAAAACATTTTCTGGATAAAATCCTCAAAGTCAAAGATCATTATTCAGATTCTGAAACAAAAGGATAACTGTCAAAAGGAAGACTGAAGAACATTAAAAAAGAAATTAGAGGTAAAATATTATGAGTGAGGAAAAGGGAACAAAATAATATCCAAATATTGCTTGAAGTTTGCCACAAATCAAGAGATCAGTCAGTTGTGATGTATGAAAAGATGTTCCAATCATATGAGACCAATATTTTGGACAAAGTTAAAAGAGATTTGTGTGATGCAAATGTAACGCTGCCCACACCTCAAAAAACACCATAGCTTCAGTGAAGGGTAGTGGGGGTGAGGACACCATTATATTGTGGAGCTGCCTTTTATCAGCAAGGACTGGGTATTTGGTTAAAATACAGTTGTAGGAAGAAAGGGCTGAGCAAAATACACACAAATACTGCAAGAGAGTTTTACAAAAAAGGAGTTTGGGCAAAAGTTCTTCATTCGGCAGGACAATGACTTCAAACAAAAGTCCAAATGAAAATCTGTGTCACGGTTTGAAAATTGTTGTGCACAAGCACCATGCAGATTACTGGAGGGGCAGATCTGTTTGGAAGAATGGAACAAAATCATTCCTAAGATGGGAGCAAGGCGTTCCCAAAAATACTTAAAAGCGTTTACGGCCGTAAGATGCGTCACTGCAAAGTACTGAAGTGTTAGGACTACAAACAACATAATTCCCTTTCTCTTAAGATGTTTGCTAACATTTAACAATGTCACATAGCAAACACTATTTTTGAATTTCATAGTTTTTAAATAAAACATTGGAGACAACACAATTTCAGCGTAGGATTTGTTATTCAGATAAATTAATGAATTGATCAAGGAACTGAATAATTTTGCAGGGCACTCAACCCTTTAAAACGCATTTATGTATTCATTAAATAGCACAGCATTCTTAAAGGCTAGCAAATACTGTGCAATTATATTTTAAAAAGTGATCAAGCTAACATTGGAAAATATACACCAGTTAGCCTAATGAGCATCATCACGTAATTAAGGTCATCATTTATAAAAAGACAAACGTAACAGTATGATGGGGACAATCAGTGTGGGT
Organism: Erpetoichthys calabaricus; assembly: GCF_900747795.2. Lineage (NCBI taxonomy): Eukaryota > Metazoa > Chordata > Cladistia > Polypteriformes > Polypteridae > Erpetoichthys > Erpetoichthys calabaricus. Next base: position 52,803,410 of record NC_041403.2, read on the forward strand.
TTAAAGGAGGAATATCACCTTTCACTACAAGAACTGTAAAAGCATTTTATCATCATGGAGTGTATGTTGTTTTTTATACATTTACTTCTGAAAAGCCTTTGATTGATAATTAGCAGTTCATGAAGTATCCAAACAATAAGCTTTTATAATGGCTCCAGATGATGACAGCTATTAGAATTAAAGGAACAGTCTATTAGTGGAGGCAGAGCTATCGGGAACACAAGTCCGCGTGTTATAGTTCAATGAATATTTTCACAATTAGTTGGGATCAAAAATGGGGATTTCAGAGGTGTCAAATGTGGGGCTGCTGCCTTTATGAAAATTATTTAAATTTAAAAAAAAGTTTAATGTTATCCAAAAATATAATCTAAGGTTGATTCATACTACAGTTGGCAAAAATCCATAAAGAAGGCAATGTACAAAATTCAAATCAAAATGGAGCAAATGAATTCTAATGTGAGTAATTGCCTTACAAATATGAACTTTAGATATTTAATATAATTATACAATGAGAGGTCTAGAAGTATGAAAATATACTTTAAAAGAAAGTGTTGAGTCCTGGTGGATTAATTGCAGTCCACAGGCAGGAGGTTTACAGAAGCAGTTAAAAAGGCTAACAGGATGATGGGATACACACTGCCCTGGTGGAGTACAAGTCAAAAGAGTTTATGCTGAGGAGGTGCAATGCACCTGGGAAGCCTGCATGTGACTTTAATCTCCATATCACGAGAAGACCATTACAGCACTGGACAAATCCCAGGCAAGAGTTGTCAGACTAAATTCCAGGATTACAGAAAGAAAGATTGAAAGTTTACCCAAAAATAAATCAGTAAGTGTCAAAAACATATACTGCAAATATATATATATTTAAAAAATATATAAAATATATATTTACTGCCTGTAAAAGTAGAACAATATCTTTCTGTTCTAGAAAATACAGCAAAATTAAGTTGATGGGATAAAAATAAGGTGTAATCAAGCAGAAAAAAAAGAACATGCAGTGGGCTAGGGGTTTTCAGTGTAATTACTTCTCTAAATACTTTGTCTTTTTTACTTTTATGTAAAAAGTTGAGAATAAGATGTAACTATACATTGGTATGATAATCCAAATAAACATTAGGGTTATCTTAAAGTGCCTTTTAAGTTATCTTAAAATTAATTATAGACTTCTATTAATACATCTATTTCAAGAAGTCTTAAATTTGCGTTTAGATATCTGAAATACATTGAGATATCTTAAAAAATCATATTGTTTACTTCATCTTAAGTGCATTTCTAAATATCCTGATAAACCTCCACATGGATTTTGAGATATCATAACTGTGCATTTCAAATGCAATTCAAGATAACTCAAAAGAACTTTCTTGTCAAGAGGACTTCCTGTTTGAAGATACCTTATGGTGCACTTGAGATGTCTTAAAAGAGGTCTTAAGAGATATCTTCACATTGACCCACATTTGACATCTCAATAACATTTTAGGTATCTTCATATCTTAAAATGGGCTTCTAATCCTTCTGAGGAAACTCAAATGTAATCTTGATACCATTTGAGATTTCTTTTTAAGATATGGTATCTAAATATTATTTTGAAATGTCTACAATGCAAATAAAGATCTCTAATGCATTTCAAGATATCTCAAAATAAATTCATCTGCAAAACAGAATTAAGTATTGGAGATATCTTAAATATAAAAAAACTGATTCTTAGATGTCTTCTGATCCCAATTTGGAACTGTGTTCCATATATCCACAAAGGTGAACTGCATTTTAAGGTTAGTGAAATTCATTTTGAGATATTCCAAAATGGTAATTTCCCCCATCATATACCAGGAAGTTGAATTTTTTTGTGTCAGTCTTAAATCATGCCATCATTAATGCATGGCTACAATATAAGCAGTATTACGCTTTGTTTGCTAGTAGTACAGTACAGCAGTCAGCATTGCTGCCTCACATTTCTGGAGGCTAAAGTTTCGTTCTCACTCCCTGCAGAGTCTGCTCATTCTTCTCATGTCTAGAAGTCTTTTTTGCACAGAGTCTGGTTTCTCCTGATATCACAAATATCAGTTCATTGGTGAATCTGAATCAGACCAGCTGTGAATGCTGGGTAGTGGCAACGCTTCTGCCTCACAAGAAGAAGAGCAGGGCTCCCATCCTGGATGCGGTTTGCTTGGAAGTTACATATTTTGCCAGTGTCTCTATGGGTTTCTGCACACATTCCAAAGATGTACCCTGGATAAACAGGTTAAGAAAATGAATGAGTGGAGGAATGCTCTTTAACAGAATGGAATCCCCATCCTCAGTTTGCTCCTGCCTTACCTCCAGTCTGGCAGAATGGGCTCTGGGTCTCCATTCCCATAATTATGTTCAGAATATAAATACAAGGATGGTTGCTTTACAGTATCTGTGTTTACATGTAATGGTTCTTTGTCAAGATCTGTAAATTATAGGTGCTTCATTTAATTATCTAATTTGTAATATATTTCCAAATGTGTCTGTTTTACTTTGCAATCAATAAAAAAAATATTTTCCTTTTATGTTAAATATCATCTTGTTTCACTTTGTATACATATTGCAGGAATCATTTTCAGAAGAAATGAAGTTAATTAAAGAAGTCACATCAAAGATAAACTACATTCTAGCCTTTTACTCCCCAGTAATAATCATTCAGCGCTGGATTCGTGGCTATCTAACAAGAAAGAGACTTAAGTATGTTTGCTTCTGTTATTTTATTTTAACAAACATATTAAGTTTTTCATTTTTATGAGCTCATTGAATGTTGTTTTTTAAGAGTTTTGCAGAGATATGCATTTCATACCTCCAACAAAGAACTCCCTAAGAAGGAACAAGGACATGAAAAAAGAAATTGCAAAAGTAAAACCCCTGGGCCTCACAAGCAGGTATGTATTTTAAAGCAATACGTGTCTTCATAAAGCTTTGCTTAGCTAATGCTGGAAGAATTTTTATCACAAAATTAATTTAATTTTTTTGCTATTCACAGATACCTTTTTAATTTTTACAAGTGGAAAAAGAAAAGACATATGTATGTACTAGTAAAACCTCTGTCATTAAAGTGGTGTTTGCCACCATAATCACATTCTAGTGGTCAATACTACATTGTATTTTTGAAAACTTTGTTCTGCAAAATCATAATAATTACTAAAAAAATTCACATGAGAACTCTAGCACACAATTACAATATCGCAATTACTGGCCACCACTTATTGCATATAAACCTTCTCTGAATGATTCCACTGTACCAGTCTTTGTGTGATAAGCTTACAATTAAGAGTGAATCTATTATTTCCTCAGCCAAAACACAAGCCAATGTCTACATGTAAAATCGCTAGGATTGTTTGCTGTACTTTTGTATTTAGTTAATTGTCCAGCTGATTTGTACAATTTGATTTGCTTTAATTGTTCATATCTTTAAAACGTTCAATGTTGTACATTAGATGAGGCTGTGTAAATTGACTTCTAGATTCCCAGGACATGATTTCTAAATTGTCCACAATGATTCCTCATGGATCCGGCACCTGCGCTCAAATCCCAGGCCTGATCACTATCAGTTTCCTCCATGTACTCAAAATTTTCCCCCACTTCCCCAAACAGGTGCATGGTATGATGCACTGCTGATTCTGAATTGGCCCGTGTCAGTGACTGTGGGTTCATACCTGAGTGAGCTCTGGTGGTCTGGCATTCAGTCCAGGGCTGTTTCCTGCCCTTTCCTATGTGCAGCCTGGATAGGTTCTGCCCAGTCTCAAACCCGACCTGGATTAAGCAGATTTGAGAATATATGTTACAAATGTGCAGTATGTACATGCATGATACCTCCATGCATCTTCCAGTACTTGGTCAAAGAGAATTGAGATTTTGACACTCAATGGAGCTTACATCACAGGCCTTGCCTTTGCCAAGTAATCTCCCTGCCCACATCTTAATGAATGACAAAGTATTTTTATTTTTATATTAAGTTATTTATAACAATTGCAGCTCATAAATGATTTGTCATACTCTGAGATGTATTTCATTTCTTGTATATATTACACAAAATAGAAAAGCTGTAATACAGGGTGACCTTTGGTTATTCAAGCGTATTCAGTGGTTATCACACTTATAAAACCCATTTTTATTTTCCAATAATAATACAAACCATGGCTTCCTCATTTTCATAGTTAAGTTTTCCAATTTTACTTTATTATACAGAATGCAGAGAGTGAGATCTACCAGTTGCCATCTGGAACCAAAAGAATAATCCTTAATGTCGACCTGAAAAAGCTTCTATCAGAGGCCCCACAGGTACGTAACACTTTACAGTATATTATTTTTGTTATTATTATTAACAACAACAGTAACAACAATGCAGTAATATGCTTTACTTATATAGCACACTTCATTAACTAAAGCATCTCAGAGTACTTCAAAACAATTAAAAACAACATAAATACAATCCACCAAAGCATTTAAAAAAAAATATATATATATCATGGCATAAATAAAAAAAATTAAGGGACTGGATGAATATTAATAACTGAATTGCTAAATATACCTTAGATTTACCTTTCCGGTTGTAAGTGCCTTTTAAAATCATTTCATGTAGCAGAAGCTCTCTGGAGACTTGTTGCATAGGCAGAAACAGGAAGAACAGAAGCCCAGTCAGCCAAACTCTGTTTAGCTTCCTCAAAAGAAAAGCCAGGATAGATGATGTGGGAACAACAGCCGTATATTTTGTGGGCAGGCAGGAGTACTGGGACTAGGATATGTAAGCAGAGAAGAGGGTCTTGAATTCATGTTGTAGTATTAGGATGCCACCTTCTATCCTATACCAGTCAAAGGATGAGACGCACAGTATGGGATATGGGCATTTAGTTTTTGTATGCTATAACATTTGCCTGAGGAACATGTAGAGGCAGTTGAACCTCTAAAACAAAGAAAAACCCTGCATATGAAGGGAGAATGCTCAAACTTCAAACTGGTGGACAATTACACCCATGTTCTTGGATCTCTCCGGTAATAATAATAATAATAATTCTTCTTCTTCCATATCTTTCTGTCCTCTGCATCTTGTTCTGTTACACCCATCACCTGCATGTCCTCCTCTCACCACATCCATAACATAAACCTCCTCTTAGGCATTCCTCTTTTCCTCTTACCTGGCAACTCTATACTTAGCATCCTTCTCCCAATATACTCAGCATCTCTCCTCTGCACATGTCCAAACCAGCGCAATCTCACCTCTCTGACTTTGTCTCCCAACCATCCAACTTGAGCTGACCCTCTAATGTACTCATTTCTAATCCTATCCATCCTCGTCACACCCAGTGCAAATCTTAGCATCTTTAACTCTGCTATCTTTAACTCTGCTACCTCCAGCTCTGTCTCCTGCTTTCTGGTCAGTGCCACCGTCTCCAACCCATATAACATAGCTGGTCTCACTACCGTCCTGTAGACCTTCCCTTTCACTCTTGCTGATACCAGTCTGTCACAAATTACTCCTGACACCCATTCCACCCTGCCTGCACTCTCTTTTTAACCCCTCTTCCACAATCCCCATAACTCTGTACTGTTGATCCTAAGTATTTAAACTCATCCACCTTGGCCAACTCTACTCCTTGCATCCTCACCATTCCACTGACCCCTCTCATTTACACACATGTATTCTGTCTTGTTCCTACTGACCTTCATTCCTCTCCTCTCTAGAGCATATCTCCACCTCTCCACGGTCTCCTCGACCTGCTCCTTACTCTCTCTATAGATCACAATGTCATCAGCAAACATCATAGTCCACGGAGACTCCTGTCTAATCTCGTCGGTCAACCTGTCCATCACCATTGCAAATAAGAAAGGGCTCAGAGATGATCCCTGATGTAATCCCATCTCCACCTTGAATGCATCCGTCACTCCTACTGCAAACCTCACCACTGTTACACTTCCCTCGTACATATCCTGTACAACTCTTACAGTATGTACTTCTCTGCCACTCCTGACGTCTTCATACAATACCAGAGCTCCTCTCGAGGCACCCTGTCATATGCTTTCTCCAAGTCCACAAAGACGCAATGCAACTCCTTCTGGCCTTCTCTAAACATATCCATCAACATCCTCAGAGCAAACATTACATCTGTGGTGCTCTTTCTTGGCATGAAACCATACTGCTGCTCACTAATCACTTCTTAACCTAACTTCCACTACTCTTTCCCATAACTTCATTCTGTGGCTCATCAATTTTATTCCCCTGTAGTTACTGCAGTCCTGCACATCTCCCTTATTCTTAAATATCGGCACCAGTACACTTCTTCTCCACTCCTCAGGCATCCTCTCACCTTCCAAGATTCCAATAAACAATCTGGTTAAAAACTGTTAACCACCATACTACTCCTTGTATATCTGTCTATATATTGTCAAACTAGCTTATTTCCAGTCAGGGGACCCCAGTTGTATTCCAGTTAAATGTAATTTTATGCATTTCATTTTACAAAGTGAGCGAGAGTGTGAGTGGGCTCTTCACAGGAATGGTACCCTGCCTAGGGTTGGTTCTGGTCTTACACCTAGTGTTACTGGTATAGGCTCTAGACCCATGTGACACTGAAATGAATTAAGTGGATTTAAGAGAGAATGTAATCTTGTGTCATTTTAACAGTAGCACAGTGCAGCTGACAAATTTCAAGATAGAAAATACAATAGGAGAGAAATGGCATGATGGTGCGTTTATAAGTAACCAAAGGTCAGCAGGTCTGTCTATATAAATGCTCACATTATGTCATGTAGGGTAACACAACCTTCATGTTTATACTCTTGACACCGACAACTTTGGTGTGAAGTGATGCTAACGGAAATTATAATTACAGGCTTCTTCTACCACAGATACATGCCCTCTGGAAATTCTGGATATTAATTGTAATCTGATTTATTTTATTCTGAATGTATTTTTCCCCACAAACTAGGCCCTGCAAGATACTAAGAAATCCTTTAAGATTCAAGGGAAAAATAAAAGTTTGCCTATGCCATTCTTCTCTCCTGAGCATAATAAAATCATGAAAGCTGCCCCTAAGAGACATAAAGACATTCTTCCACCATTAAGAAAAGGTATTTTTTTTTTTTTTTTTATATAATCATAAGATACATAGATTTCTGAAATTCCTCTTTAAAACTACTGTAAGGTGTAAACTGTATAGTATTTTTTATATTTTAACCAATGATTAACACTGCTGACTTCCAGGTCCAGTGTCCTGGGTTCAGATCCTGGTCAGAATACTTTCTAAGTGGAATTTGTACATTCTGTGTTTGCCGGATTTTTTTTCCAGTACTCCAGCTCTAAATGGCTGTCGTTGTGTGAGTGAGTGTGAACTGCAATGGACTTTCTCCCATCCAGGGCTGTTCCCACTTTGTGTCTCATGCTGAGGTGAATTAAGCTGGTTAGAAAATGAATAAATGGATATTTTAAAAAATTATGGATTTTATCTTCACTAGTTTTATGCATACAGCACACAGTGTACCACTCTCTTTTTCAAGAAAATTTCCTTACATTGACATATATATATTGGCAAAAAATTCTACTAGTCTTAATATTATGTGCCACTAATGAATGGGATTCCCCTCAGCAGTTCAAGTTCATTTTTAACACAATACTGCAAAATCCGTTATCTTGCAGAAGGTGGCGCTAGAAGCATTCAAATGTGATAGCCACTGGACTACGGGGAGTGGAGTTCATTATACACATATCACAGTAAACAGTCATGACTGCTCTTTTGTGATTAAAAAAAAAAGTAGAACCTGCTTCTTAGTAAGAAAAAGATGTCAATTTAAATATTCTAGAGTCACATGAGCATTATTACTGTGTTTTAGATTTACTCTTTGTGATGAACGGCATTGGTCAACTAGTGAGCTACCTCACAGTTCCAGGGACAAAGGTTCAGTTCACTTTGTGTTTGTGGAGTGCACATGGTTTCCACATGTCTGTGTAGTTCTTTATTTTATTACTATTTTAGATTAATTAGCAACTCAAAATTAAATGAGTGTGTGCCCCTCGACAAACTGCCATTCCTTTTAGGATTCATTCCTGCCTCATTCCTAGTTCTGAAGGGATAGGCCCCATCTCCCTATGTGGTTTTACTCTAAAAGAGATGACTGAATCTTACTCTAGCAAAAAATGACGTCTTACAATATCATTTTATCTTAGAGCACTGTCCAGGTGAACAAACATACACCAAGAAACAAAAGTATATGCGGTTAAATGGTGTCTTATGTCAATGTGGCAGTCTTGGCAGAAGGCTCTTTCTTGCCCCTAAACCAGGGTTTCTTAAACTATGGGTCGGGTCTTGGGTTGCCGTTGTTGGGTCTCAAGTTACTGTGGTATTTAATGGTAATGGTTTGCTAAGAGGGATTGTTACGGGTCCATTAAGCAATCAAAATTGCTCTGACAATTGTCTGATCATCCCCCAGTCCTGACAATTGGCCCCAATCATCACCCCACACTAACAATCATCCTAACATTCAACAAGGAATGGGTCTTGAAAACACTAAAAGGGGCAAGATTTTGTCTCGATAAAAAAAGTTTAAGAAACCCTGCCCTAAACAGTTTTTTAAAAAAAAAAAAAAAAGAGTCTTCTAAAGTAAAAAGGAAAAAAAAAAAAAAACATTTTATCTGACTTAGGATATGGTGGGCCTATTGTACCTTTTCATGGTAAACAAAATCCCATATTAATTGTTTAGATGAGGAAAAGAGGAGGTGGAGTAGGAAGGAGGTTTGGCCTCATTGGAGACCACAGGCAACATTACCGTACAAACTCGTGTATAAATTGGGTCTTGAAACCCGAAAAATCAATCATAAAATCAAACCCTGACTTCTACGCCCGTTTAAAACTACAACACTTACATTTTTTTGTTTATTTTTTTTTTTACATCTTCTTACTTCCTCCAATTTTGCACCAGTTTCTCAGACACATTGAATTTTGTTGCAGCAGCACAGTTACCAATTTCTTTTGCCATTTCAACAACGTTTAATTTAAAACCAGCTTCATATTTTCTTCTGATCAAACGCTCCATCGCAGATAAGGAATGCTCGTACAATAAAGGTGTATAAGGGCGTGAGATACAAAAAACACAAAACCGTGCAAACGTCGATTTGGAATAGTATTACTGTGTGGTCATGAAAGCACAATACATAGAAAAAAAGGCAGTGCACTCTATGGTTACTCTCTCAGGTGGGCGTTAGCATATCATAATCTCTTGGATCAATAGCGTGAGTTTTCTGCATTCGACTTATATGACCGACATTATAAAACTCCAGAAATTATATGGTCAAATCAAGTCCCGACTTATCCGTGAGTATATACGGTACCTTAATTCTTCACAAAGAGTGTGGTGAGGTGAGAGGGTGCAGAGGAGCATAGGGCATCAGGACATTTTACTGTACTATGGCCACAAAAACTGTAGAAGAGGATATTATCAGGTTTTGGGAAGCAGAATGTTTACCACACTCCCCATTACTGTACATCAAAAGGGATACTGTGCAGAGGCTGAGCAACTTTATATTTCATGGAGAGACCATCACTAATAATGTAGGTTCATTACATTTGACCGATTGTCAAGAAGGCTCACAAAAACACCTCTTCTTCCTCAGATATAAAAAAATTCAGATTTCTCCATCAGTTCTCACAAACATCTACAGGTGTACAGTAGAGTCCATCCTCACTGGCTATACAACATCCTGGTATGGTACCTTCTAAGCTCATGATTATGAAACACTGCAGAGGGTTGTGGAGGCAGTACCGAATATTACCAGCACCCAGCTGTCTCCTGTTCAGGACACATACAACACTCTATGCCTTAGCAGGGCAAACAGTGTAATTAAAGACCTCCGCAATCCTGGGTAGTCACCTTTCTCACTCCTCCTTTCTGATGTTTAGGACTATTGGCAAACACTCCTCTTATTGTTTCCTGACTCCCTACTCAGAACTTCCTTCCACCACACCTTCCTTTTTCTCTTAACTTCTCCTGTCATTTGTCTCCTAAGATGTGTGTCCACCCATTACAGAACGGAAGCCATTCACCCAGTCCCATCACTTACAGCATTCATTCCAGCCTTTCTGTTCCAGTACAGCAGATCATGAGTTGCCTGCATGTCACAATATATTAACAGAATTTAAAAAGAAAATTACAATACGGAAGAACATCAACATTAATACACAATAACACTATCCTCAGTGGTTTCCATTTTTGACACGTTTTTCAATTTTATTGGCATCATGCTGTATATCGTTCACTGTTCTTCCTACTCTGTAAATTGAAGCAATACTTGAAACACTTTGGCTATTTCAGAAATGTTTAATAATTTCAATATTTGTGACAATTCCAACACCACACACACACATTTATTGGCCATAAGAATGTATAGTAGATTAATCGTAGCAAAAGACAAAAGTTACGAAACGCTATTAAAACTGAAGATACGAAACTGCCACTGTGGTGCTGGGGAAGAACACTACGCGCTAGCACAAGGGAAAGTTGTTACAATGTGCAAAGCTAGCAGCGTACTGCACGGCAGTCAGGGCCGGATTTATATGAAAAGAGGCCCTAGGCTATTCCACTTATGAGGCCCTTTCACCTTCCATTTTTAAGTTTGTAAATTACATGAGAGATAATAAAATTTTGCTAACAATTTGAATGTAGGCCCCTCTTGATCTTGAGGCCCTAGGCTGAAGCCTAGTTAGCCTATAGGAAAATCCGGCCCCGACGGCAGTAGTAGTACAGTACTAGGTAGGCATTGGTGTGCAGAATGTTTGTTTTTTTTTTTTTTGGCCCTGACGGTTTTACACTGTGTGTGTGTGCCCGGATTCTCTTCTGGTAGCACATCTTGGTGTGGTGGAAGTGCTGCAGTCCAGGGTTTAGCAAATGCCCATGTGCCACTGGTGGTGGCCACAGGTCCCCACAGGGTTGAGCTTCTAAGCTCTGTTCCTGTGGCCTCAACACCCACCAGGGTGGCTGCCCTCTCGTGTTCCAGGGAAGATACTGCTCCTCTCCCGGTCCTTCCACTTTCTGGGCATGCGGGCTAGGCAAGGGTCCCAGCAGACCATTACAACTTATACATATTATATTATGTACATATACACACTACATATATACAGTACATAAACGTTTTTGAGGAGACATGCAAGAATTTAATTGTGCTATGTACACTTATGTACTGTGAACACAGCAATAAATGTGAGCTTTACTTTGAACTAATATACAGAACTGTCATTTTTCCCTTTAATTATGTCGCTAAGGCATTGCTGACATGAGAGATCAGGGTGAAGACAAAGTGGGATTCAGGCTGTCCGGCTTTAAGACAATTCTCCATGATGCTAACCCAGTCAATGATCTGAGGATATCTCGGCATGAAAATGGGAAGACTGTCAGAGAAGCCATTGATCAGCTCCATTTCCTCAGCCAGGATGCAGTGAAATCAAAAACATTTTACCAGCCACCAGTCAGTATGGAGAAAAGGCTAATTGCTAAAATGTACGGCTCCATAAGCCTTGCTCCCTTTCAAGTGATTGAAAAAGCATACAAAGACCGGGAAAAAGCTGAAAGTCAGACCATCAAGTCCAACTGGGTCAGTGACATTCGCGCCAACAGAAGTGACATACAGAGTAATATTCAAGGTTACACCGAGGCCAAAAAGAATGTTTGTCTCCAAATGCGACAGCAGGATGAACTCCACTTGCAAAATGCAATGCAGCTCCAGGAGGAAAGTAACAGGAAGATGGCAGAGCTTGTGCAAGAGAGATATACTAGGTTTTTGGAGAATAAGAAGCGGAAAACTGCTGAGCAAGATCAAGTGAAGAACTTTAGCAAGCATCATTTATCTCTGAGCAAGGCCCTGCTGAAGCATGACACCAAATCGAGACAAGGCCTTCTACATCAAAAAAAGACACATTTAGTGTTGGCCCTCAAGCAGGAGGAGGAGGAGCAAAAGGAGCAGTTCAAGAAATACATGAAGTACAGGTTAGTGTAGACGCCTCTCATGCATTTGCTTTATAGCCCTTTAGAATGGCTCATGCCAACATACTGTATAGCAACATCTTCAAATCTGACATGACATTCACAAGTGTGGAAGAAAAAGTCACTTGTCAACAAACAGTATGCCAGTCACCCTAAATGTCATTATTTCTGTTTTCCCTTTTGACAAAACAAAAAATACAAAATTTACTTTTTTTGATATTGTGTTTAAGACCTTACTCAGTCGTACACCACAGGGCTGCCCATTCAGTTCTCACTACGGGTTTACTTTGTGGCTCTGAATGGGCCTTTTAACTGGAGAGCCTGTGGTCCACCACAACAATTACTGAGTGCTAAAAATTGAAATACTAATGAAATGTGCTAAGTTTAGTGCGTTTTTCCTCATTTATTATTTTCATGCGATTACATTACAATAAATTTGATATACAGCAATCACACATAAGTATATACATTTTTTCAGATTCAACAACCACCCCTAACCCTTTAGATAGAACATTCAGTGTGTTTGACCGACAATACCACAGTGGGCTAAAAAGTTACCAGGGGCCCAAGCATGTTTACTAGAGAAAAACAATGGTGCATTCTGGTCAAATTCTAAAACACCTTTTTTAGCTACCTCAGAACTCCTTTCTCTTGTAGTTCTATTGTGAAAAACTCTCGTTTGGGTTCACAAAACACATGCATACAGGATAGGCACAGTGTCGTGACACCCCATGTATCTGTGAAAGTACAGAGTTGGTCCTTTATTGCATAGAATTTGATTTGCTGGCCCCCTAGATCGGAGGTTCATCTACTGGATGGGTCTCTCTTTTCTGGTTCCCTGGCAGAAAGATTCCCAAAGATTTTAAGGAGTGCAATCTCTTGGTGACTGAAACACTCCCTCCTGCTTCTCTTTTTAAAAAGGGGGACCACTACTCCAGTTGGAGGCAGCATGTCAACCTCATCACTACAACACTGCCTCTAGGGTAGGCTCTGCCCCCTCGCCTCACCCTTACCTTGACTGAATTAAGCAAGTCCAATAATAATTTGCTGACACAAAGTCATCTGTTTGTGTATAAACCTGCCATATGTGCATAAGACAACATTACAGCGACTCCTTTATACAAATACTTCAAGCAGGATGATATATGCCACAATTTATCTTGAAACTCTTTTCCATTGGAAAGTTGTGTTTGAAGCAACATGGCGGTGAAATGGGAAGCACAATTCCATTGCCCCTGCGGTGCTTTGTGTACACGTTGCAGGTTCTTGCTTGGTTCACGTGTTTCCTTCCAGTTCCAAAAAACCTGCTGCTAGGGGGACAGACACATCTAATCTGGCTCAGGCAGAGTGTGGATATACAGTATAGCATTTGATTATCTATTAATTTTTGACTAATGGCACCTACAAGAGTGTAGAGAAGATAATCAAAGTTTCAGAGGTCTAACTTTGCTCAGTTATTAAACGAAAGCATAAAATCTTCTTGAAGAAGTGATTCTTGCCTTTTTGTTTTTCAGGCAGTTGGCCCTTCAAGCTGCAACCGTTTCTGAAAGAAAAATGGTGGACCAGCTTATCAAAACTAACGAGGACATTCACCTTACCCAGGCCAAAATGAGAGTTAGAGCCTTAAAAGCAAACCAAGTGACAATTCACGTCATGGAGCCTGTATTGGTGGATCAGTGTCCATTACTTAAGCATTAACTCAACTTCAAGGAGACAGTTCCACGATTTGGTCTGGGTACAGGAGGGCAATTCAAGGTGGAAAATTTGTTGATTGTCTCACTGATACTTAAGATGACAAGCCCTTTGTATTTCATCTGTATTTTCTCCTCCATCCCTATCATCTTGACTGTAGCTCTTTCGTGAGTGTCGGGGCAAGGCCAGCTGGGTAGTTCATTCCTGAGTAATGGTCAGAAGATCACTGTAAGGTTAGTTATAAGAAGGGGTTGGGGGCCCCAGAAGAAAAGACAGCAATACCCACAGCACTAGAGGAGATATTCAGGTTCTGAGAGTAAGGAATTGAAGGACTGCAGTAAAACAATAAAAAGGACTAAATGGGCAAAGCTGAATTGGATATTTGGAGAATAATCCACCTTTTACTTTGGTGTTCTTTATGGTACTGCTTGATTGCTTCTTCTTTCTGTTACTGTGTAGATGTTTCTTCTATTTCTCCCACATAACATAGATATGCGTGTTGGCCCATGGCGAGTGAGAGACCGAGTGCCTCAGTGCGCCTTTCCCAGGTTGGCTCTTGATTTGCACCAGATACTGCTGGTATAGTGAACAATTCTGACCCACTCGGGGACACAAAGTTTAAGGGTTTGGATTGTTCACTATAGATGTATGGGTGCCAGACTTAAAATCACGTTCAGTATTTACTAAGAATTCATCATTTATGGGCATGTATGGGGTAATGTCCCCAAATGATTTATTTACCGGGTTTGTGATGGAGGATAATATCTGATAAGACAAAATCCTAATTATGAACATAATTATTTGAATAATGTAAATTTTACCTTTATAGGTCATTAAAGAGAAATATAATTGGCTGAAGTACATTTAATGGGGATTTGGTTCATATATTTTGTTTTCAGGAAATACAAATGAACTGTCGCCAAGCCTAAGCCCACAATGTTTTCATTTAAAATACGCTTTTTTAAATGAAAAAAAAGTTATGTCCACACTAAAATGACCGAAAACACAGGACACAGACGTTTGCCTACACTGGGCATGCATGCATGCATAAGCAGAAAAATTTTTGAAGAGATGGTAAAACTGATGGCCATGGGATTTATCAAAAAAACTGTAGTGACCTGCAAATTATTTGCCTTTTATGCATTTATGCAGCATTCATACTGTATTAAAAACACCGTTTAGATGTAAACAATGCAACAAGCATCATGGAATACAGAATAGGTTTTTCTTCCCTGAAGGCTGACCAATTAGAGAATGAGATGCTGTAAAGTTCAGGACCCAATCAGTGAAGGGCTGCAGAATAAGCACAAATGCAATTAGAGTGCATTCTCAAAAACAAAACCCAATAATCTGTGCTTTCACCGTCCACACCACAACACTGAGGCTCCGTTTTCAGAAGTATATGGCTCTGGAGAGCGTTTTTTAAAGTCACAGTTTTTGGAGGTTGAAACTCCTGGGGTAGTGTGGAGAAAAGGCAAAAACAGAGACTAATGTCTAATGTGCCAGTGTGGATGGAGCCCAAGTCAGAATAGTCGAGCTGTCAAGCTGGTGTAGGCTGTTGCGTTACCTCAGTGCCACCCATCATTTACCAGGACACAGTTAGAAAGAGCTGCCACCAGTACGCACACGTGATTCCATCGTAGGGTGTAGACACCATACGGAGTAATTTAGAAGAAACAATTCTGTGCACTGCAACATAGTTTACAAGTCACATTAAAGTGTCAGATAACAAATAAATTCAAATATAATTCATTCTCCTTCCTGCAAAGAGAGTCTGGTCAGCACTGTCGATCACAGGCTTAAACTGCCCAACCCTCATCTTTAGATGGTTTTTCCACAATGTTGGTTTGGGCTCATTTAGCTCTTAAACCACACAAGTTTATTAATCAGGTCATTTTTAATACCCTTACAACTGAGCATGCTATCTTTTTACTATTATTATTGAAAAGTCAAACAGAATTATACTTTTTATTGGCTAACTGAACAGATTACAAATGCAATCTTACAAGGCAACTGAGGCCCCGTCTTGAGGCAGGTTGTAATCCTGAAGAAGGAGCCTCAGTTGCCTCAAAAGCTTGCATTTGTAATTTGTTCAGTTAGCCAATAAAAAGTATAATTCGGCTGGACATCTCATTGCATAAATCATGGCTAACACGGTACAACACCCAACTACTACTACTCTTATTATATTACTAGGGGCCTACCCCCTGCTTGCTTCGCTTGCCAGCCCCCCTTTTTTGCATTATGTGCAAGCCACTTCGCAACTCTGCCACTCGTGTTGTAAAGAGGGGGGCTGAACGCACCCCAAGGAGATGTGGTCGCTCCTCCAAAACACCCTCTTAAACAGTGATACAATGGGAAACAAATCGTGTTTTTTACCTCCTCGCTGCCGCTGTTGCGGCCGCACTTCAAACATTTAAAAACCTGTACAGCAGCTGTCTTTGTCATCTACTCTTTGCCTTTTATTTCCGGCCCTGAGCGTGGTTAAATCTCTTGGCACAAACTATCGTCTCGTGGGACACAAGTTCTTGATATTTTTTTAGTTTATAATTTAAAAATGAACTAAGAATCTGAAAATTAACAACATCACATTAAAGTTCAATACATTCTGAAAAGAATAATACCAAACATATATTTGTAGGTTTTAAAATAAGGTCGATTTAAAGCGTGACAAAAAATGTGACCTAAAAAGGTCACATAAAATCGTTGCACAAAATCATTGCACTTTTAGGCTTAGGAATTTATTATCCATCCATCCATTATCCAATCCGCTATATCCTAACTACAGGGTCACGGGGGTCCACTGGAGCCAATCCCAGCCAGCACAGGGCGCAAGGCAGGAAACAAACCCCGGGCAGGGCGCCAGCCCACCACAGGGCACACACACACACACAGCACACACTAGGGACAACTTAGAATCGCCAATGCACCTAAACCTGCATGTCTTTGGACTGTGAGAGGAAGCCGGAGTACCCGGAGGAAACCCACACAGACACGGGGAGAACATGCAAACTCCACGCAGGGAGGACCCGGGAAGCGAACCCAGGGTCTCCTAACTGTGAGGCAGCAGCGCTACCCACTGCGCCGCCTGGAATTTATTATTTTATATTAGAGTAGATTTTTAGCACTTTCTTGCCGCCAATTCCTAGGTTTTGTTGATTCACCTTAAAACGTGAGTGGGCTCATAATAAAATTTAATATATCATGCCATACATATGCAGAATATCATATCAATTATATATCAATTTTCTGCAGAATATATCAATTTTCTAACCCTCCTAATCCAGACCAGGGTCACAGGGGGCGCTGGAGCCTATTTCAGCTAGTACAGGGTGCATGGCAGGAACAAACCCTTCACAGGGTGACCACACACACACCCCCAAACATGCACTATGGCCAATTTAGTGTATCCACTGCACTTAAGCTGCATGTATTTGGATAGCGGGAAGTAACTGGAGCGGCCAGAGAAAACCCACTGAATAGAACATGCAAACTCCAGCCAGGAAGGACCAGTACATGAATCCTAGTCTCCCTAATAGGAGGCAGCAGTGCTACTACTTTGGCAATGTGCCATCCACGTGCAAAATGCAATTTGA
Organism: Erpetoichthys calabaricus; assembly: GCF_900747795.2. Classification (NCBI taxonomy): domain Eukaryota; kingdom Metazoa; phylum Chordata; class Cladistia; order Polypteriformes; family Polypteridae; genus Erpetoichthys; species Erpetoichthys calabaricus. Next base: position 52,820,680 of record NC_041403.2, read on the forward strand.
GTCGAAGGCTGCAGAAGAGTCGCAGGTCAGAGCAGCTATCTGCCGTCTTTTTATTGCTGTGGCATGGAATCACATTCAGGTGATAGCAACCTGAGATAAAGGAGCCAAGATCACAAGATTCGTGATGATAAAAAGGGTCCACGGACTTGATTATGTTGATAATATTGTTTACTAATTTACAGTCTGAGTAAAATCCGATGATTCAGGCATTTTTAATGAATCACTGGAAATGGCAGTATGAAGTCTCCTCACACAACTGCTTGTACGGGCCCTGGAAAAGAATCTCCTACCATCAGGAATTCAATAAGAGAAACATGGGTCCCCTGTTTTTACAGAAAAAGTGAGAAATTGAGGCCTTGCTGATGGAGATGGAAAGCACCATCTAGGAGGTTCTTCCAGAATTTCAAATAAGTGCTTGGATGGGTTCTTATGGAATAAATGAGTGACTGGTTTGTTGTCATCATGTTCATCAGATCAAGCATGCTCTGTAGATTTGAGTGTGAGTCAGCCTTAAAGGTCTCTCTCCAAGCAAGACAAAAAAAATGCAACATGGTGATCATTTGGAATTGATGAGGTGTGACTAGCATTTCCTTCCAGAGTGGATGAGCCCACCAAACTAAGTCAAAATTTTTCTCCCCAATCTACTAAAGAACCAGTCAGACTCTTCCAAGCACTCAACCCATGCTGGTATGTTTTAGTGGAAGTAATGTCATTCTAAAGAGCTCTGAGGGTGAGAGCGATAGATATGAAAGGCATTATATAATAGACAGATTTCAAATCTCCAGAAGAAAAATAAGCATGAAGAATTCAAATGAGCTACAGTGAGGTATTCAGAAGCCACAAAGGCATTGATAAAGTTGATGCAGCAGCATTTATTCCAACGCAAAGGTAAATCTTGTACTTGAGGACACTAGCGGAAGTGCAATTAGGACTGAAACCATTACATTTATTTATTTATCTGGCCAACACTTTTATCCAAAGCCACTTACAATGTTTCAGATACAATTAGTTTATTTTTGCTTTTTCCAATTGGAGCCCAGGCAGGTGAAGTGACTTACTTGATCAGGATCACACAGTGTCAGTGGTGGGATTCAAACCTACAACCTCGGGGTTTGAAGTCCAAAGCCTTAACCACCATGCCTCTGCCTTCTTTACTCAAAGAGATGATACTTTGGAACAAAACTACTAAGACTTGAAGGTGAAGCAGAAACCTTGACGATCTTTAAGAAGAAACCGAATGAAAAATATATGGGACGACTTAGCTAATAGCTAAATAAACCCACCCGATAGACTAAATTCAGTGTGATATACTGATTAAGGCTTTGGTATTCAAACCCTGAGGATCAGATTCCATTACTGATACTCTATGACCCTGACCAAGTCACTTGACCTGCCTGTGATCCAAAAGGAAGACCAAAAGAAATGGAACCAATTGTATCATAAATGATGTGAGTCACCTCAGAAAAAGAAGTCAGCCAAATAAGTAAATGATCTCCTTTTATTTGGTAAACTAGGAGGTTCGACCCCTGCTGGCTTCGCTCGCCAACCTCCCCCCGGCCTGCGCTAAGCACCAGCCACTTCACAATGTGAAGAGGGGACTCAACGTACCACAAGGAGATGCAGTTGCTCCTCTGAAACCCCCTCTGAAATGGTGATACAATAGGAAACAAATATGGTTTCTTCTTCTGCTGCTGCTGCTAACATTTTAAAGCCTGTACAGCAGCCATCCTACTCTTTGTCTTTTATTCCAAATCTCTTGGCACAAAGTCTCATCTCACGGGATGTGGACTTCTTCATATTTTTTTACTTTATAATATAAAAACGGAATAAGAATCTGAAAATCTAACAACATCCTATTAAAGTTCGATAAATTCTAAAAGGAATGATACCAAACATATATATGTAGGTTTTAAAATAAGCCCGATTTAGAGAGTAGATTTCTTATGTTGGCCACACAAGTATAAACAAACATTTTATTTGTGTGCCATAGGATAGCTTTATGAATGTCATAAAACAAAGTTACTTCCATGTAGAACAATGAAAACAAATGAAGAACACAGTGCTTCACACATGCTAAGCTGTCTGCTCTCCACCATTTCAAAATTACAGGTAGTCCACAGTGCATATAAACTGCCACAACACAGGAGTCAAACTTTGTCCTTATTTAATTCTAACTCTGCTGTACTAAACGTCAGGTAGTGTAAATGTGGCATATTGCGCTGCCTGGATTGACGGGCTCTGGTGGGCTCAATGGCCATTTTCTCATCACTTTTCTGCTCTTCTTAGATGTCACAAAATGGTTTGCTGTTACTGACTTTATGCAAATGGCAACCTACTGCCTTGACGTTACTTTAGAGTTTGATGTCACGGCTGATTGCAGGATAGCAGGAGGAGCGTCTCCCTTTGCTCTTATCACAGCTTCATCACCTCCTTCTGCATTTCTCTAAGACACGAGAAGATAATTACAGATAAGTTAAACGATCAAAAGACCAGCGTGCTGCTGTTCATACTGCAAAGGTGAACGTGTTGGCTGCCTGGCACCTGAAGAAGCATCTTTGCAGTAAGTAAAATGGAATTTTTGTCTTCTGTTAAAAAGTTTAGAGTTAATTTCAGCGCAGCGTTTCTCTGTTGAATTTTTCTACTGCATACAATTCAAAATTTTGTGGAACAAAACTAAGAAATCTGAAAAGCTGTTTCAAATAATTGTTCTTTTGATGGCCTAAATCAGGGGTGGCAAACTCCAGTCCTAGGGGGCGCAGTGGCTGCAGGTTTTCATTCTGACCCTTTTCCTAATCAGTGACCAGTTTTCATTGCTAATTAACTTTTTTCCCTTCATTTTAATAGCCCTGTTTTTAAGGATTCGGTGCTCTGAATTAATTATTTTCTTCATTAAATGACAGTCATACAGAAATCAAATGTGAAACAAGTCAACAGTTGACCAGCTAAATTGGGGCTTGAAACTCCAACTAATTTCACTCCAACCAGTTCCTTACTGAGAAGCCAATTCTTGCTGTTAATTAAATCCGTTCTTTAATTCCATGGCTTGTTGCTGCTCTCATTCTGCCACAGCAGACATTTCCAAAACTGTTGATTTTCTGTTTTTTCTACGAACACCTTCAAAATGTTTTGGGGACCTGAGAGATCAACCTTACCGAGACCTTCACCTTTCTTTATTTTCAGATATTGTGTGATGGGCACGGGTGAGCTGGTCATGCTGCACCTTGTTTTGTGTCTCATTATTGTTTGGCAGCTAATTAAAGAAAAAGAAACAACAAAAAGGGCCTGAATCAAGTTAATTAAAATTAAGGAAAATTAAGTTAATTAGCAGCAAAAACTAAAGAAGATGGTTAGAATGAAAACCTGCAGCCACTGTGGCACTCCAGGACTGGAGTTTGCCACCCCTGGCCAGTAAAGACAATTCAGCTAGAAAAATGGTTTCTGAACTTTGGACGCTGAATTGTGGATAAGGTCACCGTGGAGCGCTGGGCCTCTAGCTGCACCTTATCTCTGGCGGAGTGGTGACTCGGAGGCTAGAGATCTGCACTGGCAATCGGAAGGTTGCCAGTTCGAATCCCATAAATGCCAATAGGGACTCTGCTCTGTTGGGCCCTCGAGCAAGGCCCTTAACCTGCAATTGCTGAGCGCTTTGAGTAGTGAGAAAAGTGCTATATAAATGCAAAGAATTACTATTATTAATTATTCTCTCTGTATTTGGTTGGGTTCCTCCGACCTTCCTCCTCATGGAGCCCATCGCTTCAGCGGTGAAAAATTAGAATTAGAGCGTCTGTATATGAAAAGTCTACATTAGCATAAGCCACCCAAATTTGGGGGATCCATAAGAAGTATGAAGATGAGATAGAAGTACATAATAAAACAGAACAATTCCATCAGATATTTCAAATATTAAAATGTGTGCTATAATTTTAAATGTTTAAAGTCTAAATATTCTCAATAGCAACTTGTTATTTTTCACTGTCAGATGGAGGTCCATAGAGGGCTAGATCCTCAGTAAAGGATCAAAAATAACATCATATTCATAATCACTGACCTTGAAATAGTCTAAAATGATACCCCAGATGCTTTCATTTGAAAACTGCCATTTTTGACTTTCATGGAGTGACTCTTAGAGGGCTAGGACCACCAATAAAGAATCAAAAAAATCAATCACATATTCATAATCAGAAACCTCAAAATAGCAAAAAAATGACACTCCACATACAGTACCTGCATTAACAATCCTAATGATCTCCATTTCTTCTATGTTTTGTAAAATGGAGTAAACTTTGACCCCTCGTATCCCATTTGGGGGTGAACTCCAGGGGTTGGTTAATGTGGCCAGCGTAACATCCAGTCCTTCTGATCATTTTTGCTAAATGCGCCTATTGTTTTACTCTTTACCAAACTTAACTAAAAATGAGGGGCTGGAGTGTCTGGGTGGCCAAAAATGAAGCGGTTGGGGCAAAAATCTCAACATCTTGCATAAGCAGACATCATGATGCGTCAAACAGTATATCAAATGTGGGGGTTTACTTACATCAGTGGGTCAGGAGGTGCCAGACAGACAAAAAAAAAAAAAAACCTGAAGTGATTTCAAATTATTTATAAGTGAATGTCATCAACACAATAGTGCCAGCTCACTTTGACTTCCTGAGCCCCCCAACTTGATTAACATGACACTTTCACACCTACCAAATGTAATGCAAGGCAGGGTCAGCCAAAACCTCTCCTGGCAACATAGGGTACAAGACAGGAACTCACTCTGGAAGAGTCGCCTGTCCATCACACACACACACACACACACACACACACACACACACACACACACACACACACACACCAATTCAATGCAGCCAAACCTGAGGGTCTATGGTGGTGCAAGGAATATGGAACTTTACTTGTGGAAAAATTAAGGCCTGTCCATTGAGACGGAGGATCCCCTGCCTTAACTTCCTGTTCGCCATCTTTGGTGCTGAGGAAACACACTTGTGATCGGATGCCCCTTGAACCTCCCTTTGAAACTGATTGGTCATTTCATTACATAATAAAAGTGTGGTCTCGAATTGAAATGCAATAAACTCTGAGCAGCCACTAAGCAAAGTTCAAAAAGTTTGCTTTGCTTTTAGTTATGTCACACGAGATATGGACATGAATTAAAATGCAATACACATTTGTATTTAATTTAAAACGGACATGTAAATATTATGCCATAGTGAAAAACAATCAATCATTTGGTTGATGCCTTTTTAATTACTGTACATTAAAACCATACCAACATTAAATGGACCACATTCTCATGCAATGCAATGTCATTAACACATTGGATTGCATTTCATTTTGGCATGAACAATCTACCACGGAGGAAGAGGCCACCCAGACATGGGGAGGAGGTGCAAACTCCACAGTTACGTCTTATTTTTAATATGGAATGTGGCGCTGGGCACACATCAAATAAAGAATTGCACAGAAGTCCGACAAACTTCAATCTGGTGTTTTAATCAAACGCGTTAAAATGCATTCTTAAATTGCAAAAGTCTTAAGAGTGGCTTCACCTGATTTAGGGTTACCAGAACCTGAATCTGGTTAAGTCTTTTGTGTTTTTTAATTCACATGACTATGCATTCCAAGGTGGCAGGGCTCCACGAGTAAAGGAATCTGCACTGGACATGTGCCAGTTCATCACAGGACCACCTAAATTCACTCATGTTGGACTAGTCTGGACCTGCCAACTGATGGGGTTGGCACCACTTTGGTACTCATGGAAGTTAACACAACTCCACAGTGGCAGTGACCAAGGTGGCATTCAAACACAGTCTGCTTGATCACTGAGCCACCTTGCAATCTTTATTTTGGACAATTAATTTTTTCTCCATTGAAGTAACTCAATACTTTAAAACTTTTTAAAAAAGAAGTCAAGCAAAATGACACCTTTTATTGGTCGAATAAAAAGATTACAATATGCAAGCTATCGAGGCAAGTCAGGCCCCTTCTTCAAGCAAGATGTAATCATTTTTAAATAAATCCTGAGCCCTTTGAGTTCTAGCTGTGTAACAATAGATTTGGATAACTCAGTGGAGCTGCTGCCACATCAGAAATGTATCTCCCTGTGTGTTTAATCTTAGTCGTCTGTACGGAATTGAAAAACCTTTTTTTGGACTTGTAAACTTGTTACTGCGCCCTGTCCCTGCACTTGGCGAATGACGCTGTATAAATCTAACGGCATTGAAATGAATCAAATCTCTCCTCGGACCGGGGTTCCTGTTCCGACGGGCACGATCTCTGCATGGAGTTTGCACGTTCGTCTCCAGCTCCCGTTACGACTTTCATAAATCAGCCCAGTGTCCGAGTGACCAGTCCCTATGTTCAGGCTAAGGGCCCACCACATGCTGTCTGGGTAGGCGCCGGATTCCAGCGACCCTGAAATCCAATGCCTGGTTTGAATTTCACATGCATGATGGAACTTGAGCCCGATACACGGACATCAAAGTGTGCGTTTGTATGTGTTAAAGTAAAATCTGTATTTAAGACGGGTGTTAAAAAAGTCGTATTTACAACATACTGAAATATGTTCCCGTTTATTTTGTGGCAGAGCCTTCGTCAGCATTGCCGATAAGTAAATCGGCTACGCCGCCCGCATTTTCCGGTTGAAAGGGGAATGGCTGCCCGGTGTGAACCTGCAGAGAAGAGAGAGCCGTGCGAAGTCATCTGAACCCGTATTTATAGAACCGGGAGCGTTGGATGAGTCAGTGGCTTCGGCGCCGGATATAAACAATGGAAACGGATGAAAAATCACGACCCTGCGCATTCTGCACCGCCCGAGTCATGGTGACGCTCGCAGTCGTGGCCACGGTGATCATCGGCTCAGTCACAGTGTTTCTTATCAACAGTCACAACTCAACAGGTAAAGTACGCTTGTGTGTTTATGGGGGAGATGAAGTAAGAACATATTTTAAAAAACTTAATGTGCAATTGTGCACGTGATCAAAGTTAGAGGAAAATGAAAATCCTCCAATTGCTGAGCGTACAAGGTGACTTGAATGACAAGGTGAGCACCAGTCGATACGCCCGTTAGCCGCGCTGGGGAAACTGTTCGCTCTGTATTATTGTTAGTCTCTTACTGGAGTTTTAGTTATATACCTGCACCTATACATCTGACAAAGGGGCGCTGCGCTCGATACCAGTAGCCGGATTCTCTTACTCTTGTTTTGTTCAACTTTGTTACATTTTTATTTCTGTGTCTGTCCTTTTCTATTGTTTTCAGGGAGTTGATTATTATTCCATCGATGTGGCACGGGAATAAACCTAATTACTGTTTTTATATTGACCGTTATAAGTGGCCGCTACTGAAGGGATGGTCGGTTATAGTAGAGGGATATGGCATTTCCAAAGATTATATAAAATGCTGATTGGTTTTTAGTGAGGCAATTTGTGTCTAGTTCTCCGGTTCATTCAAAAAATTTAGTATTTTGCGGGAATCATCCACGGAGGTTTGGGGTCTCCAAAACACTGAACTGCAGTTTCGTGAACTTTTAAACGCGACCGAGTGACTTGAGAGGTGAACAACGATCGCAGGCGGCGGCGTAAGGTGCCGCGCCGCAATTTTAAGATTGAAGCTAGGACGAAAACGTACCATTGTTAATGTGCCAATAAATGACTAAAGAAACTGTCACAAGATCAGCAGTCTGCTTTCAGAAATTGTATTTTCCTAACCTGAACTGTTTTTTCTTTATTTCCTCATAAGGTATGTTAAACCTATAAGATAACATAACTTTTCATTCAAACACCCGATTAATCCAAATTTTATGAAGAAAAAATGGGCGATGGATTATACAAGACCGATCAGTAATACGTCTTCAAGGACTCAGCACCGACTTTTAAAAACTACGAAAAGAAAGAAGGCTGTTTGTACGAATCAGACGCCGGTAATGTTCAGCTGTAGAACCAATCCGTGGTGAATGGGTTTTAACGTGTTCAGTAATTAAATGAATCTGTTTGCACGGACAAGACGTACGCCTTCTAAACTGCACGAAGCTTATTTTGCGCACTAGTAGCTATGCAACCGATTAAATCTCGGGCAGCTTATTCCAGAAATCTGTCGCGGGCAGCTCTTGGTCATCCAGGTCTAATTTAAAATTTGGAATACCGGAGAACAAACCAAACAAGCACGAGAGAACATGCAGACTACACTCGGCAAGTGACCAAACCAAGTGTCCACAGAGCTGTGCTTGCAATTCTTAATTTAGTGTTACGCTGTAAAATAAATCCCAAAATAGATTTGTACAGCACGCTGATGGTACGTAGGACTATTAGTACCGTCACGTGTGTAGAAAAGCGTGAAGTCCTCCCAACATGCAACGCGTCGCCACGATAAACAAGGTTGCATTGAAAAAGCCGCCGTAATACCGGGAGCGCGCGCGGGATGGTCGCAGGGTTGCTGTAATGCCCGAGACCGCGGAGTCCTGGTAATTTGGTTACAAAAGGCAGCTCAAGATGCTGCGCTCTAAAGAGCAACGAAGGGCATCCCTGGGCAATCAATCACGAACAACCATTACAACTCTAGAAGGTGACATGAGGACATGACCATTTCTTTGAAATTCTAAAAGGTTTCGATGTGGCAACCCCTCCAGGGCGAATCACGTATCTAGTTTATAGGACTATTTCTCAGTGTTTACTACCGTAATATTACAAGTAATTACATGTCAGTTTATAGTCCATTTATAACAAAACTTGTATTATAATCTGCAGTTTGCTTAACACTAGATAAAAACGCCAAATCATACATTGCACCACCAAAAGTCATCGAAGATACGCAGCCACAGTATATGCAGACAAAAGATCTGTTTAGATGAGGACAGGGGACTAATCCCACTTTTTCTTCCTCCCACGACCCCAAACATGTTGGGACATGGATGCACTCTCCACCAAGCCAGCCTGTTCCATTTATTTCTGTTACATTTCACAAACCATTTATTTATTTTGACCTAAATATTCCTCCATAGCCAACTGGACAGGCTCTGCAACTGAAAAAAACATATGGAAAGCTCCAGCATGGCAGGGAAAGAATGACATTTATTAAGTGGTTATTTGAAATAAAATACAGTACAGTGACATATACCAGAAAGAGTTGGAATTGGAAACTGCTTAATAAGAGTTAGCTCAAACCTCAACACAAAAAAGAAATAAAGGCAACACCTTAGTGTGTTTCCAGTCATATTTTAGTTCCTGTTGTCTTTCCATTTTGAAGCTGCACAGTGGCTAGATCCTGTCAGTTATCACTATCTGTTGTGGATTTCTTTTCTATATAGTATGCTCTAAAGTCATACCGCAAAGGGTATGGTATGTGTGAATACCATATTATTTTCGAAGCCCACTTAATCCTATCTCCTACATGCATGAAATGTAAGAAATCAATGTAGACCTGAGCATTAAAGTTTGCAGTGCACCATGCAATGCATAGGTCTCTGTCATATGCCATTTGTTATGGAATTCACAAAAGCAGTGTTAATGTTTGTGATGCACCATCTTTTGGAATGACAGAGACAAAACAACTGGACACAAACATTACACCTTTTTATAAAGGTGGATATTTTTTCATTCAATAGATCTATTGAGGAGAAGCAAGTGAACTCGCCATTCTACTGTAGCAACTCTGACTAGATAAAAGATTCCCAGGCTTATGTAGATAAGACAGCATACAAATAGTAAACCATCCTATACACCGTGGAAAGTTACTAAGAAAACTAGAAATTAAAAGTGCACAACTTATAACTTGATCCAAACTACACCATGTTTTAGATGAGTTAGGGAAGTCCTTTTTTCAACAAGAATATATATGGGAGTAACACCCTACCCGGCATTTGTTCCTGCTTTGCTCCCTGTGTTGGCTGGGATTGGCTCCAACAGACCCCTTGACCCTGTGTTAGGATACAGTGGATTGGATAATGGATGGAGGGATGGTAACATTTATATAGGAGTAACGTAGAAATAAATAAATAAAAACTTCATTCCCAGCCACCTAAGCCATTTAATATTCTTTTGGCAGTCCTCTCTCAGGGCCAGGCTTCCCAGGGCTCCAAATTGTCATTTTTGCTTGCTTGTGCCCTGTTATGCCCCACAATAGTTTATTTGTTCCTAAGGGGAGAATTAAAACTTTAAAGAAGGTCAAGAAAAACCAACATTATAACATTTACATGTACTTATTCGGTTGACACCTTTATCCAAGGCAACTTACAACATTATGACACAATTGGTTACATTTTTTCCCCCAGTTGGAGCACAGGCAGGTCAAGTGATTTGTCCATGGTCACACAGCGTCAGCAGAGAGATCTAAACATGCAAAATCAGGGTTTGAAGTCCAAAGCCTTAACCACTACACCACACTGCATGCACTAGTATGCAAGAGAGAGAGATATACAGTACTGTATAACAAACCACAATCCCCTAAACACACAAACGAACTTCTGACATGGATAATAGAGAGCTGCTGCCATCTGATAACAGGCTTGTATGTGGCAGTATGATTTGGTTGTATTCCCCCAGTAGCTCAGGTGTACCATGGGCTTACATTTAAAGGTATTAATGTTTGACTACAGCAGGTCCAGCTTGTGTCCACAGATGGAACATGCTGGTAGATATTAATTTCCTATTACGTTGTATGCATAAGGTAGCCATCAGATTGTCTACACTTACCCTGTGACTTCTCTCAAGTTGTTACGTATACAGAGTACACTAAAATTTTAACTTGCTTTTCTTACTAACATGCAACACATTACCACTACATGATACCATGATAAACAGGACTTTATTAAAACACAAGAAAACCCAAATCAGCTTCCCTGATACATTCCTTCCTACTGAAGTCTTCCATTGTTTTGTGCAAGTTGGTCAGGACAGTCATCAAGCAGTAGTCCAGAATGTGCATCTGTATTAAACATATGCAAACTTCTCATATCTGCTGCAGATCAAGGTTCAGAAGAGCCCCGCACTTTGTTGTATGTGTCCTGGTTTTCACTCAAAACACAAAGACAGGAGTTACTAGATTGACAAGCACCTGCTGTAGCCTCAGCTCTTCAGGCCTTTGACAACTCTAAACCTGGTTTAAGACGGCTCAGCGATATCTGACTGAAATTTAATAAAGTCCAAGTATTTATTCCTGTGACAGCCAACATGGCCAGTATTCTACAAACAAAATCCTGCTCTCTACACTTTATATAAATATTGCATATAAAGTATGCTTTGGGGGGCATGAAGTCACATGTGTGTAAGAAATTCATTGTACTGCACACATGCAACAATAAGCATGAAATGCAGCACTCCTTGCACTTTATGCCATTTCTGGGCTTCAGGTTTTTATTTCCCTAAATAGTTCATAAGAAAAATGAATGGTTGCAGTGTCCTCAGCCTCAGTTTTTAAACATTTTGGCTTCCACACAACTGCACAAAGCATCGTTTGTTCCTTTCTCTATCAGACTTCCTTCCTTGCAGTTCAATACAGTCGTATCAGTTTCAGTAACTGCTAAAAGCCTGTAGTTACGAGGAAAAGACGCAGACCTCACGTGTCTATTTGTTGTCACCACTGGTACACCTTTTACAGTTTCATTTCTGTGACACTGTCTCTTTTTTGTGTCCCTAGATCCAGTGCCTGGACCCTCGTTCCCTACAAATGGAGATCTTCTGGATTACCTAATGGATTCTGGCAACATTCAAGAGAAAGATGGGCTTCTGGTGTCCTGGTATCATGCAGCTAACAAAAAAATGGAGCTGCAGAAGGCTCTAAACAGTAAGATACGTCTACAGTTTTTGATGGCAGCCTCACAATCAGCGGGTTTTGCATTTTAAACACACCAGCTACACTAAAGCAGACTTCTCCAGCTCCGCCCAAAAAGCATCAGAAGTTGAGGTGTTTTCAAACAGACTACAAACATGAATTTTCAATCAATGCTTTAATCAAAATATGCCACCTTTCGGTGTTAATCTTCTTTCTACTGTCAGTCTACTATGGAAAAATAATTCCTGCTTTACTTTTTCACAGCAAATTTGTGCTGCACTCGATGATACATGCAGGAGTGGATGAGCATATATTATCTGAGCATTAACACTTGGCAGCTTAGTTAAAGATGCCGTCTTTCTGATACACTCACTTGGTAATGGCAGTTGACCACTTTTCTTTTATTCAGGTACAGCACTGGTCCTTGAAGCTGATGTGAATGTAGAAGGCTACAACACAGCTCAAGAGACCGATATCCCCATCATGGCGCACCCACCAGATGTTTACAGCGATAACACACTCCAAGAATGGCTGGACGCTGTCCTCAACACTAGGAAAGGTAGGCTTCTCCATGGCTTTATTTACCTTATGTGTTCCCAGACCCAAACAGGAGTTTACAGTTTAAATGTACTTCATGAATTCCCCTCAGGGTACAGAAGTCAGTAATACAGAACAGTATCAAGGTGATGACAGTTTTAGGAATCAACAGAATTTCATGCTCTGAAGCAGCAGGTAGGGACCCCAGATGTTAAGATGGTGGTTTAAAAGACATGGCAGCAGGACAACGACTGTGGTGAATGAAACGGCAGTGCATTTTACTAACATAGAAGATCTACACCAACTTTATTAAAACAGCAGCAAAATGAATCAATGCTTTTTAAATGTCTTAATGGTTTGTTCACATACTGTGATCAGTAAACAGCTTTATTACATCCTGTAATGTGGTCCTAACTTGCATCATTTTAAAAATCGTTAAAATATTCAACAAGAGCAAGCTGTTTGATGCCATCATCCATTGCCTGATGGCCACCTTTCATGTCTCATGCAACTTTGTTTTTGGCCCAGGATGCATACAACATATTCAGTTTGACAGTGCTCTGCCAGATTTGTTTTACACCTTTGATGGCATTAATTTGCTAAAACACTCAATTGTTGTTGTATATTTTAGTCTTGTGTTTTTGATGGTAAAACTGCTAGGAAAACAGACACTTAGGACTAGATTGATGGGACAGAAAACTAATAAGGAACCTATACAAGAACCATTCAGCAAAAGTATGAACCATAAATGGACTAACAGAGGCCTGTCAAACAGGAGAAGGTAAACTGGAATGTTCACGCTCACCAATCCTGTTTAACATCTGCGCTGAGAGAATAATTCAGGAAGTACTGGCAAATGACAAGCCAGGGGCAAAAGCTGGAGAAAGATGGATTACATCCGTAAGATTTGCAGACAATAAAGCAACATCATCAAGCAATGAAAAAAGACAACAGAAACTAATGAAAAGACTACATTACATGTGTAAGACGTATGGAATGAAGATCAATATAAAGAAAACAAAAGTGACGCGTCTATCAAAAAAAAGAACAATGAAACCAGTAATAATAAAAATTGATGAACAGATCCTGGAAGAAGTGGACAGCATTCTTTAAATATTTCAGAAGTATGCTGCAAAGGGCTAGAAGAAGTGAAAAGCAAAAATACATATAGGATTGGGAAAAGCAACTTTCAATGAAAAATGAAAATTGATAACAAACAGAATACTGAAGAACAACAGTAATCAGGAGTGTTGCACCATATGGAGTACAGACATGGACAATGTTGAGATTGAAAGCATTTGAACTGTGGCGAAGGATGGAAAATATCAGGTGGATGGATAAATTATCTAATGAGGAAGTGCTGGAAAGGACTGGTGAAGAATGGAGCATGACGGAAACAGTGAGAAGGCGGCAATACAACTGGAAGGGACATATGTATTAAGAGGAGATGGAGTGTTAAAAATAGTGCTGGAGCATAAAATGGAGGAAAATAAATCCAGAGGAGGTCCAAGGCAGGGAATATTTTATCTAAAAGATGGTAAATTCAACCAACAAATAAAAAGAAGACCAGAAGACAAAGTACAGTGGAGGAACCAGCGATCCACAGACCTGCCTTACAGCAAATAACTAAAGAAGTGATGGTGTGTACTGTGAAATTGACCGAATGAAACTAATTTAAATCATATGTTAAACCACAGTTGGTCAGCAGGGTCTGCATAATCCAGTCCAGGGTCGCAGAGTTTTCTGGTGCCTCTCCTAGGTAGCATAGGGCATAAGGCAGGAACAAACCATGGACAGTGTGCCAGTCAATCGCAGGACACACACACACACACACACACACACACTAGGGCCAGTTTAGTGTTGCCAGTTCATCTTACTCATATGTCTTTGAACAGATGAAGTAAACCCAAGCAGACACTGGGGGAAAACGTACAAACTCCACACATGGAGGACCCAGGACGCGAACCATGGTCTAATTACTGCAAGGCAGCAGCGCTCCCACTGCCCCAACGTGCCGTCCATGTAAAGTTGTTACTCTGGTAAAATATAAATTGAAATTGTGCCCTGGTTATATTAAATGTCAGAATAGTCAGAGTAAGATGTACTCAGAATGGCATGATAAATGACACAGTGCTCAAGGCTTTTAGTGCGGCCTCACTTTAATTTCACACTTTAATTCCACCTTCTTTGCCCAATGTGAAAATGCATTGCTCCTTTTACAAGAGAGGTGAAGGCTGCATTGTTTTTAATCTAATTTAAGCATAATGTGCCTAGGTAAACTGGAATAATCATGGTGGCTGTGGCACCCCAGCGACTCCAAGTCCTCCATGGACTGGCACCTATTCTAGTGTGGTCTGGGACAGAAACCGTGCCACCACCACAACCCAGAATAGGATTGCAAGAGTTCAAGAATGTCATTTTGTTTGCTATTTTACTGCCGATAATGATCAATTGTGTGTGTGCTGCATATCCTACAGGGGTGCACATTATTCAGTTCCCCATTTGAAATGAGCATGGCATAAGGAAATATATAGCAGGCTACCTGGAAAGGGGTGCTGCGCCCATTCTAGGCTGGCTTCTGCCTTGATCCCCAGCTTCAGCTCTGTGGCCCTTTTAAAAAAAATCAATTTTTAAATTAATGTACAGGAACAGCATAAATGAGTACACCCTCTATGAACACAGATATATTTCTATATCTAAATTGTGACAGTTCTTGGGAAAATTAAATATTACATTTATTAAACTTGTACTTAACATAGAAAGATACATCATCAATACATGTAAAATAAATAAACAGTGCTTAAATCAAGAGTGGCAAAAATGAATACATCCTTGTTACAAATAGGTAATATTGTAATACTTAATATGTCCATTATTACCTTTTGGGATTGCACTGATCCTTCTTGGCCATGTGTGCACAAGTTTACGTCTATCCCGGTTCTACACACTTCTGATCTTGACTGCTCGGCAATGCGTCTTTAAAGTTCTCCACAGGTGTTCTGGGACACTTTCATGTTCATGTTTACCTTTTTTCCTTAAGAACGTAGCTGTGGCCTTGGAAGAATATCTTAGGTCATTGTCACAATCAAAATCTGTCCAGCAACCCAGGGTATGGAGAAAATGGAGTATGTTTTCTTTCAAGATTTTGTAGTACAATCTGAATTCCTGATGCCATCGATAAAGCACAATTCTCAAACATTTGAGCGCTCATCCATCCCCATACAAGAACTTTACTATCGTACATATCCCACCATATGCCAACCCCTAGCAATGTCATATGTTTTGGGCACCATCAGATGTTTAAAAAAAAAAAAAAAAAATCGCCCAAAAGTCTTCTAGTTTGTTAATATGAGTCTTGGCCAAGACTAAACAGGCCTTCTTGTGCATACAACAACAATGCATTCCACTTCCATGCATGGAGTGTCTGACTCTGAGACTAAACTTTGTGCAGCTCCAAGGCACTTGATATGAGATTTTCCTGTACATTTCAGTTAAAAAAAGAAGGGGAAAAAAAAAAAAACACCTCACATGAAATGAAGGGCTATGACGACATCCTGAATGTTTCAGGGTGCTAATTACAAGTCCATACTTTTTGAACTCTGTCATCTCTGCTAATATTTTTTGGATTACCACCAGTAACCCTTGTCATTTTTTGTGTAATGAAATAATTCTCTCCTGTGGTTAGCATTCATTAGGCCCAAGTGTCATTCAGTGGGCGAAGTACCACTTGAGAAGATAAACTTGATTATACCTGAGTGGGATGAAGTTCAAAAGGCTACATTTTCTAGACAATTACTGTAAACTAGACTTGAAGTTTTATTATACAATTTGTGAGGGTGTACTCATTTTTACAACATTAAAAACGCACACTTTCCTGATTAGAATTGCCATGTTTAATTGGTAACTGATAAACCAGCGTTGCTGACACACTGCTATCGTATGGGGACCACAAATGTTTCTTAGTTGTAGAGACGGACAGCTGGACTTCTTGGCTTTCAGAGGAGTTTACTCATTTATGTTGTATACCAGGTCAAAAATGCAAACTTTTTTTTTTTAACAAGTGTACAAGACAATGTAATATTTAGAACAAGATTAGTAATGTGAATAATTAGGATTGGCAGACCTCTGGCCTTTTGTCAGCATGTTACTATAGTACAAAAATATCTGATAAATCAAAACTTCCCGTTTATATTTGTTTTTTTAACACAGGCATCAAGCTGGATTTTAAAAGCACTGAATCAATTGACCCATCATTAGACGTTTTACTCAAGAAGTCTTTAAAAGTAAACATTGGCCGGCCAGTCTGGCTGAATGCAGACATTCTTCATGGTCCTAATGTCCCACAGTTTGTAGATGTGGTCAATGCAACCAAGTAAGTATGACAGTGGAGCACAAACAACTGGCAGTGCTCTCATTGGTCATGGAGTGTTCAAGAATATAAGCACAATGTTCAAAACTGGAAAACTGCAAATGTAAGTGAGTGCATCAGTCTGACTGAAAGAACTGTCAGCAGACTCCTAAAGAAGCATAATTTTAAGGAAAAAAATAAAAAATTCTGCAAAAGAAAAGTAACAGTCATGGCAGGACCTATAGGGTTTTATAATAAGAGGCTGTTTCACGTCTTTCATCTCCTTGTCCGTATGTTGATGTCAAAGATCTGGATGGGTTTTGAACGTTACCTAAACTGTGTAAAATGTTCAAGTTAATGGTTACATAAGGCACAATGTTATTGTATGTCACTTTCCTATCTTATCAGCACCACTTGGCCCAATACGAACAACGTTTCACACAATTTCCTAATCATACAGCTAGCTTCCCAGTGAAGTTTGAAGTGTGCTGAAATAGGCATATTATAGTGGGGTTGGGATTTGGGTCCCTCTTGGAGTTTTTTGTGTGCTCTTTTCATATATAGTTTTGTGTACTAATATACATGTATTGTTTTACTGCATTTTTAATTATATCAGGGCCTCAGGGTGCACACCTAGGTCTCCCTTTTGGTACATATACATCTCGGTGTATCTTAAACATGATAGTCACGCAGTGCAGACATGCATGAGTTCATATCTGAAGCATTGAGGGGTTAAGCTTCTCACTAAAGACCACACAGTGAATTGGAGAGCAGGTGTTTCTCCAGCAGATTCCTGGTATAAAGCAATACCTTAACTATTAAGCCAAATGTGACAGCAGATGGAAACAATAAGAAATCAGTCAGAGCTATCCAGTTGAGAATCTTGGCATTATATAACCAGGTACATTCATATATTCATTCATAAGTATGTTACTTAAAATACATTAAGAACATGGAAAAATTAATAAATGCATCACACAATCTTTGGTCATGTTCTCAAGAATCAAAGTCTAGTCTTAAAAGTACATCCTGGAAAACACTGAATCATAAGTACATACTTGGTACAAAGGAAAAATCTTATCAAGACACAGAACTGATTTAAACAGCAGCTGACCCATTGAAACAAGTCTAAGGGCCACTTATTTTTGTACTAAGTGGTTTTAGTCAAATTAAGACCAATTTTACAATTTATGCTACTGAAGACAAGCTCTCAAGTTCAGTCCAGGGGTAACTCTGTGGATGCAGGTTTTTGTTACATTGAGCAAGTCATTTCTACCTTAAATTGGTCTTATTTTTTGATTTTTTGACCCATATTAACTGGAATTCTGAAAAGTGTGTTAGTGTTATATTTGTATTTACACAAATTTAAGAATTCAATGTTTAACTGTAATTTTCTTTTTAATTCATCTATTCCTGGGTATTTGCTCTCTTAATTATATCTAAATACAGATAATTAATGACAAAATAGCAGTTGCCAGGGCAAGTGGCACTCACTGTTGAAGGCAGCTTTTTTTTTTTAGTGATTCCCACCTGAGTACTTAATAAATGTTATAAATATTTTAAAAATTAAATTAACATAAAAAGCTAAAACATAACTTGTTTGCATCTAAATTCCTGCTCTTCACTTAATAAAATAACCAACCCATTTGTAATTTCTGAATTGATACAAAAACACAGATTGGGAAGGACCATCTTGGTTAATTAATGTACAAGTCCAATGAAAAGAAGAATATGATTGGAATGAAAACCTGTAGTGCTAGGGAGCCTCCAGGACCAAACCAGAGAACCTGTGCTATAGAATACAAATTTCTACTAACTCAAAACACTATCCAGAATATATTTTTTCCCCCCCCAAGTAAAATAATGATTTGTGACTTAGGTTTATAAATGCCATCCAGGTGAAGTTCCCCGACGTCACTATCTCACCAGGATGGAAGACCCTGTACTTACCCTTTTTGCCCAATAGTGTATACACACGAGGAATGATGGAGAAGATGTATGAGATCATTAAGGAACTTCCTCAGCAAGTCACCTTCCCACTGCAAGCCGTCATGGTTAAACAAGCCTGGCCACATGTCAGCTGGTTGCTGAAACAGTCGCCACGGTAAGCCTGCACTATAATACAATGTTAAATCTTAAGCTTTGAAATTGTTTGACAGTTATTGTGCTCTTAGAGTTTGATGTGGACAACCAGGTACTGGCACAATCCAAGTGTTTACTGGAAACATTTGGAGTTTCAGGCTCAATTAAAAAAAAAAAAAGGTTTTCTAATGTACCTAACTTGTAAAGCTCACCAGTATGAGCCAGCATCTATAGTTTGCTTTAAGAAAACAGCTTACATGTAAACTTGTGGGGGTAAGTATTCCTTTTTATGATGAGGGTGGGTATTTGTTTTGCACTGTTTACTTGAATTAAGCTCCCTTTTCACCCTGGAGTGTAGGCAGAATGGTCTGTAAACCATATTCAAATTACATTCAATGCACTATCCTGGCAAACACTGCATATCTGAATTAGGCCCCAGCCAATGGATTAGCCCTATGTATAGCAAAGGGTAGAGTTTTCTTTAATAGAATTATACATTTGTGTATTGCAGTTATAACTCATGTACAGTAATAAATCACCATTCAAATTTGCAACTAAAGTTTCTTTCATTTCCCCTTCTGTTTAGATACAGTTTAACATTGTGGCAAGGAAATACAGACCCTGTGACTGTAGATGACCTGCTATTCATAAGAGACAACAGTCAGCCTGATCAGATCTATTATGATATTTATGAGCCAGTTTTATCAATGTTTAAAGAAGTGGCCTGTAAGTAAACTTGTTTTCAGTAATAAGGTGTTTAATACTAAATCAAGTACACTTGTTTTACAAAATGCTTTCTGAAAATTGTTCCATGTTTAATATATAAAAAGAATTAATCCAGAATAACACGAACACCAGTATATATTGTATAAGAAATAGAAAATCCTTAAACCCTTAAACTGATGGCTCAAAAACCAGCTAATATTCTGTTGATCAATTGAGCTGACATTGACTCTTTTGGTACTTAAGCCCAACGAATATTTATTTAATATTTACAGTAAGTCATTACACACACACCACCACATAACATTGTGGCTTAGATGGTTTTCACTTATAAATGAGAGAAAAAAAAATGGTTTCAGATGCGTCTCCACACTCTCTTGTTGCACTTATTGCTAGTTATAAAAATATTCTATAGTATATGCATATGATGAATTCATTACCAAATATAACATCTTATCTTTTAGTGAAAAAAACTCGAACAAGAAGATTTTACACAGGAGGAAATCTGATTGACTATTTTGGACCTCAGAGTTCTGATGGATTTTATATTGAATGGTTCCATATCAACAACAAGGAGTCACTTGAATCAATAATGAAAGGTAAAAATTTGATTTTTACAATCTGTGGTCATGCTAAATTAAAATAACTTGTACTACTGCATGATTAAGCCTTTAGAGTGCAGAATCTGAACATACTAATTTCAATTTACAGATCACTTTTAAGCATAAATGAAAAAATACAAGTACGTAATTCCCTTTGTGTATTAATAACCACAGTTTACTGCCTAATGTCTAACCATTTATGTAATCAAACATCTAATATAACACAAAAACAAGCAAGAAAAAGTAGCAAAAGCCATTATAGTATTCTCTGCTTTAATGAAAGTAGGACTTGAGCATATTGTGTAAACTACAGAAACATTTATTTAGAGAAGGCAGAACAAGTCAATTTAAATATAGTCTATATAAACAAAGTGATAAGCTACTGGAAAACTAGGTCATTTTAGGCTTTACCATACTGCACTTGAGTTTGATTTCAACTGGCCTGACCTCAGACCTATGAAGTGATTCTGTAAAAAACAAAAATTAAAAAAAGTTTTACATATATCTCAAACGAGAACGCCATTAACAGACATTTGGACATAAACCCAGCATATGCAAACTTAAGAACATGTTCATAATAAATAAAATTTTACAACCAATACCACCCCCCCACCACCACCTAATTTCTTGCTATATATTGCCTTTGATTCTTATAAGTCTTAAGCATTATCCTCTGATGAAGGGCGGGACAGCTGCTGAAAGATCAGGAATAAAAACTACTTTATGATATGCGAATTATGTTCTCCCTTTGTGGATCTCCAGCTGCTAATTATTATATTATATATATATATATATATATATATATATATATATATATATATATATATATATATATATATATATATATATATATATATATATATATATACACACACACACACACACACACATACACACACATACTAGACATTAAGCCCGTTACAATAACGGGCACTAGAACAGTAGTGCATTCTCGGAGAATTTTTTTTACGCTCATTTTCCTGTTCCTCTGTAGATCTATTTGCTCTTCTGAGTCTCTCTTTTAGCGTTTTTCTGACGCTCATTATCTTTTTTTTCTTTTTTGAGTGGCATGTTGTTAGTAGATAGTCACAGTAATATAGGCTTGTACGTCCGTAATATTTTCTGTTATAGTACTACTGGCTTGTATGTGGCTGTAATATGCGTCACTGTATTGTGTGCCTTTAATTTTCCCTCGCAGTAATACTGGTTTGTATTTCCGTAAAATGCCTGTAATTTTCTCTGACAGTAATACTGGCTTTGATGTCCGTAATATGCATTTAATTTTCTGTCACAACAGTGGGCAATCAGCAGATTCTCCCCAGCAACTGATGTAATGTGTGGCGTGTATTTGATAATCGTGCTTGTGGCGTCTCTCCAGCAAGTACTGTGCAGTTCCACAGCCAAGTATTTTAATCTATGCTGGCGTGCAGCTGATTATTGTATGTGTGGCGTCTCCCCAGCAACGGATTTTACGTGCGCGTAAATAAATCTACTTTTAAAAGTCGTCCTATTGTAATATCATGAAAATTCGTATATTTAGGAAAACCCCTTCAACGACTGACACTTTACACTTTCCCGGGCCAGGCTTCTTAATCGCAAATCTGACATCCTCAGAGTGAACACTTGCACAACCACAGCTGGTCTCCACGTCTCAGTACCCAATTGGATTTTTCGTGCCTTTTGCTTTAAGTCTTACCTCATTTTCAGAAATCCGATTGGATCGGCCGCACGATATTTTATAGGTCTCGCCCTCTCTGTCTTGTGTGACGCGTCAGGCGGCCTTTGAAGCATCGCACCGTGCCCTGCGCATGCGCACTTCACCAGAAGACACACACACACAGACACTGGACGGACATAGGGGTTTTATTAAAGAGGATATTATTTATAAAGAGGATATTATTTATATTATATATATATAAATATATAGATAGATTTATATATATAGATCTTTATCTCTCTAGCGATCTATATAGATATATAGATATAAACACACGCAAAAAAAAAAAAAAAAAAAATGGCCGACTGAGAAGACTCGTGCAGAAGGTTCTTGCTGGGGTTTTAAAAAAATGTTTATAAACAAACATAGGACACAATGAAGTTCACATATTTCAGTTGCAAACAAGGATGCTGGGATATTTTGTATATATGCGCTGTCCAAGCATCTGAGGGCAGTTACCACAAACACATGGAATAAATTACTCAAGTTGTGTGTTCAAGAGTTGGACTTAAGGGACTTTTAAATTGCAACTTAATGTTATTATAGGGAATCTAAGTGAACAGGATTGTCAAGCTTGTTGGGCTGAAAGGCCTGTACTCTTCACACTAGTTCTAATTTGAGAAAACAATCAGTAAAATGTTGGTTAATATTTTTTTTTGTTCTGCATATAGTTGTTATACACAATATATTTAATACACATGCACCTGCAAGGAAAGAAGGAGAGAAGCTGGTAAGGGAGATGTGCAACTACAAATCATATCCATTTCCACCCTACTATATAACAAGTTATTTTAAATTCACAATGCCTTTCAAATACCAAAAGCTAATTCTTCTTATAAAATGTAAATTGCAGCGTGTACTAAAATTAAGAAAATAAAAGTTCTACATATTACAGGAAGGTTATATCCAAGCAGCACAAACTGAAACCACTGTTTTCACAACACCTTTACCATCTAACATGATGGTTGACTTCTCCAAAACAATAGCACTGATGGGCTTATTTAGGGGCTTTTATGTAGGGTTCTCTAGGGATTAAGCTAAAGAGCTAAGAGTAACTCTTCCTGAATCCTACACACTGCAGTTTTAACCAGCATTATGATGACATAACAGATTGTAGTGTTTGATGGGAAGTGGGCAACCGCAGCTCTGAGTTTACAATTTACACACATTAGCAGAAGTATCCAGCCTTAAGAGCCCTGTAAAGGTTTACTATCCAATTAGCATGCAAATATAGTACTCAAATTCAACATCCAAACTGCACAGGTTCTTTCGTAGGATAAGTAAAACAGCATTACAAACAACTTGTAATCTTAAAAAATGAATGAAAAATGCAGTGAACTTACAATATATGTGGTTATAAAAGCAGGAGGCAGTAATGGAGAAGTCCATCGTGACACATACCCATACTTACAATGGCCCAATTTAGATCATTAATTTTAATCTAAACTTTTTTTTTTTTTTTATCATCTCAAAATAAACACACACACAGTATTGATAGCCGCACAGATATACGAAGATCACACAGATGTCTATTATTGCAGTGCTAACCACTTTGATAACCATGCTGTTTTCAAAATAAGACAGCATGTACAACATTATATTTTCGATTGATCATTCTTTGTAATGTTGGCAATTTGCTATAAACAAACATTTTTTGAAATCAAGGGATCAGTCAGAATATAAACCATTTAATAATGATGGTATCAGCATAACCCATTTGACCAACATATTTAGAATAAGCTACCCCATTTCTTGAGGTTTAGGGTGGAAGGTTTCAGGTTCAATTTTTATATTAAATTTGAAATCCAGAGTGCATCACAGTACATATTATAAAATCTAGACTGAAAATACAGAAAGTCCAATATATTTTACTTATATTCACATTGCTTTTAAGAGTCCTTTTCTGCAAGAAAAAAAAAATAGCTCATAAGACTTGCCCTTATTTTGCTATTGAATAGTGACAAAAAGTACATTTAGACATTATGTTTAACTGATAAAACATAACTGATACTGCAAATAGCAAAAAAGGTGGCTTAGATTTGCTATGGTGCTTTCATTGTCCTGGTCATTTTGCCCTCTAGCTTGCTTGGCACTGCTTAGACATTTCAAAACACTGAAAATGTGTAGTATTTAATTAATTAATGATAATTCTGAGATTGGTTTATATATTATATTGTTGGAGCATCATGTTTTTAATTTAAGTAAAACACTAAACAATTCTTTTATTTTTAGGGGAAGATGGTGGAATGATCATTTTACAAGTTGGATCAATGAAAAATCATAAAGAAAGAATTGCAGTAGAAGGTTCAGAGACTCAATTTCTGCTAGAGGAGTGTTTGGAAATGATCCAATTCTCCTCCAAAAAATGGGGTATATTTTTAAAAATCAAGTCCCAAAAAGTCTTAAACCTGACACTTCCCCTACTTAAACACATCTACGAAAACAACATGCTTTTCAGGCCTATCTGGATAAATATGGATATTTCTCATGGAAGATTCGCCACTCTGGGTTATACTGAAGGTGAAACATTTGTAAACATAATTAATTCTATTTTTCCTTTTGTAACTATTGCTCCTGGCTGGCCAAATGAAGTTCTGAAAAATGGATATACGAAGCAGTTAGTTGAAGATATGTTGAGTTTATTTAAAAATGTATGGCAGGATGTATCATTCCAGTTGGAAGCAGTGCCTTTAGGTAAGACATGGCCTGAGGCTACAAGGCTGCTGCAAAGTTCAAACAGATTTTCTATTACTGTGGAGCACCAGCATGAGCAAGGTGGTTATTATGCTGGTTTCAAAGGTTTACTTCTGAGTCGAGATGAAAATAAATCTAGAGTTTTTTATAACCTGCCAGAAGATTACAGAAGAAGTTTTTCTAGAGATATTTTTACATCTTAGTAGGAAACTAGATAACTTGTTTCTTTTGACATTGCCAAATAAAAATGTCCTTTTTTCAAAAAGAGTCATAAAAACATCTGGTTGACTGTTTAAAGATACAACTCCAATACATTTTATTGAACTTACCTGAGTTAACAAGTCTTTAAATCATACTATGCATATTCCCAGCGGACATCAACACTTGGTTGGTAAAAGGTGAATAAACTAAGAAATGTTGGCCTATAATGATTTAACTTATGTCATGATTATTTTCCCTGAAAAGCCACTACTGCAGTAACATCTAAAGAGTAGTGTTTTGTAAGACTTGATTTGACTTCTTAGGTAAACTAAGGCCCATCTGACACTGGTCAAACATTAAGTCATTCTCATTTAACATGTATTGCTCTGGGCACAACACTAAATTCTGCTTTTGGAAATTACTCAAGTAACCCTAGAGAAAATCTATATAAATAAAATCACAAGCCGCTTCTGTTGGGATGTCTGTTTGCTAATCAGACAAAAACTGCTGAAATGATTTTCATAAAATTTTGCATGTGCCTTTTCCATTGGTCCAACTTAAAATATAGGCTCTATATCATATTGGGAAGAGGGGTTATAATGAAAGGGGAGCAACTCAACAAACAGCACCGACGAAGTGACTACAATTCTCATCAGGCAGCATGAGTGCACTAGGACAAGGGTATCATCATCACCACTCACAAATTATATAATGGCCAAAGTGGAATCAACACTTACAAGCATTTGTTTTCCTTAAATAATCTGGACATGTCTTGCAGGGTTACATCTTTTGTCTAAGATTATCTCTTTGTCACATCATGGGTTGTGTTTAGCCAAGTTGCATTTCCAAAAGACAGTTTTCCTCCCTGTTTATTTATACCCAGGCAACACTTTGACTAGTACTTATTAAACACTCTTCTTCTTTCGGTTGCCTCATACTTGGGTAAAATCAGTACACCGTGATTCAACATTATTTTTCTAGATTAATAGGTCACAGGTACAGTATTAGGAATAAAGCCTGGTGCTAATATAGCAGTTTTAAAGTAAACACAAACATTACACTATTTGTGGTTAACTGGATGCAAGTTTTTTAAAAAATAGAATATGCTATTTGATAAAGGCATTTTGGTAAAAAGGCAACTGCAGGGTTGCAGTTCTAAAGAAATACCCACTTAAACTATTATGCTACTTAATTGAAAGTTGTGCCAACTTTCACCCAAGTCTCCAAATCAGTGCTCCAGATGAAACACAGTTCCAAGTATGTATTCACAACCAAAATGTTATTCCACATGTTAAGAACTACTATATTAATGCACTAATATATCCCACTTACTGTAACTGCCAGGACTTAAGATAAACATTTGTCAAAAAACCTGCTTAGATTTCACCATGTGACATCTATAAACAAGTCTGGAGTCCACAAATAGCAAATTACTTTGGCCCACTTTGTCATGAAGCCAAACTTTGTTATAAACATCATTCCTCGTAATTTACATTAATACAAACAGATATGCTACATTAACAAATGTGATTTGCAGAAGAAATAAAACCTGGAAAGAAATACTTATGCGCTGAAGATACATTTGCAACATCTAGACAAATACTGTAGATTCAGTTTAGAAGCAAAATGACAAATACTAAAGTACAAGCTACACATGTGGAAAAGGGTTTAAGTATTTTAACTGTTCCCAAGAGCCTATCTATAAATATGCAGTATTAAACAAAATCTGTTTATAACTGAGAAACACTACAAAAATGTCAAAGTTATGCCCGAGTGTTTACATTCCTAACATTGCCTGCAAATCTATTTGCAACATTATGAAGACTTGAACTGCTCAGTTCTCTTTGCAGAAAATGGTGTTTCAGGCTACACGTTCCTACTTTAACAGAATAAGAGATTCAGGAGAACACCATGCAAAGTAGTCTTGAAATCTTCAAAGCCATAACCTTACTGATGAAAAGGAAAAAACACCCAGGAGAAAGTATTTTGGGAGTTGTGGCAGTACTGGAATTAATGCTGGTCTACTGTACTAAACTGACTAATAACTGACAAGATGCTGGATAACTTACACTGGATAATTAAAGGTGATAAATAGACTTAAATATCTCATTTTTATAAAAATTATTTAACATGAGTAATAAGTCTGCCACAGTGTCCTTGGTTCTTTCTGTATTACCCTCAACCTAGGTACATTATTCTCTTTATAATTAGTACTATAGTTTACTATTTATAGGTAGCTCATCATGTTTTGTATACAAACACATACAGTATACTCTAACCTGGAAGATTAAAGTCAGCACCAAGGCTACATAAATGGCTATATATATTGTAATGGAACCAGGCCGTCAGTGAACCCGAAAGGCAAAACAAACATACACAAGTCCCGGGTTCAAATAGTGGATGGTTTTAATATCCAAAAACTACCTCCACAAAGTAGCACAAGCACAAACATAGGTCTTCTCTATATACAAATATTCTCTTAATCACCTCTCCTTTCACCACCACACGTGCCGGCCTCCATTTGAGTGTTCCTCCACATCCTCCCAGCTCCAACTCGCCTGGATAAGGGAGTGCAGTCCCTTTTATTGAGGACCTAGGAGTATTTCCGGTTCCAGGGCCACTACCCGATTGAAGTACTTCCGGGTCATATGGATGTCCCATAAATTGGGGAGCGCATCTCCCTACAGCACACCCCCTTGCAGCACCCATGGTCCCCAGCAGGGCTATATTGCTGGACTACACCTCCTCGCAATCCCTGCTGGTTCCTGAATGTGAGCCATCATGGAGTGCTGCTGCCATCTAGTGCCTGAGGGAACTAGATATCCATCTGTGACAGTCTTTCGCTCTCCTTCCCTTTTCTCCCGTCTTGGGAAGGTACTGGAACTATATCCGGCTGGGATGTCCAACCATCCCCTAGGGCAGCCTTGTCTGGGCGCGACCTCCTTCATTGTTTTGGCAGGGATGCCTTTCTTTATTCTCAGGGCCTCCTGTCCAGGTAAGGGATCTTCCTAACTTCCTGCCAGGATGCCTGTCCATCCCGTATGCCTCCTACAATATAAATTGATAAACCTAAAGAAACCATTTTGTATTTGTGAAATGATTTTTTAGTTTGCAAAACAAATACCATTAAGTCACACCACCACCTGAAAAAATACTTTCACAGAAAATCAGCAAAATTTAGAAAAAAACATTAAACTAGCAAAAAGGAATACATATCTTCTTTACAACTGGACCTTCATTCTTCTGCAGTAAATAAGTGAAGGATGTTTAAGGATAATAGGATGCTTAAGTTATATTAACATCACAGGAATTTTTGACCAAAAATCAAATCAGTCGTACAGAAATGTTTTAAATGCCGAACTTTCTTTCTGATCAAAGCAAACGTCCCACCAATAAATGCTATAAATACATGGTTGTTTTTATACAGTACATGCCCATGGCCCAATATATTACATTATGTGCAAAAAATAGACCAGTTACAAATATATCCTATAACACAATAGAAAAAGTAGTACCTACCAAGAGAAAACATATTTCCCAAAAAACTAAGTACCTACCAAGAGAGTAAATATTTCCCAAAAAACTGTCACCAGCAAAACACAAACAGTCTCTTCTGGCCAAAATTCAAGTAAGTAAATGAAAGCAGTGGCAGAATTTCAATTAGTGTGCTAATATGAAAGAATTCATGAATAAATGTCTTCTCTATTAACATACTTCTATCACAGATTTTCTAACTGCTATATTGTGCAAAACAGGTGACCAATGCACAAATAAAAAATATTTATAGGTGGTAGATACATTGGGCAAGCACTTGTACCTTACCACTATACAACATGAATATATATATTAAAATTCAAAGTTGACATGGGTCATTCCACAGTCTGTAGATGGTTTGAAGCAAATGGTCCAAGGTAAAAACTACCACTTCTTGTACTCTATGAGGAGTAAGATTGTACAGATTTATGTATAAAGAATATATTTATACTGTCTATAAGTTAGTCACAGATGCTCCTTCTCTGTTTTCTTCTAGAAATTTGCTGCAAACTGTAAATATATCGTGGAAGTTAGAGGACAGCCCAGCAATGTCAGTGGCGATGTAAGGTAGAATCCCTGGTGTGGCTTGGTTATAGTAACTTATCTGTGGGGGGGAAAAAAAAAGTAAAATTTCAGAATAAAAATATTTCCAAAAATAAAATATCTTGTGCTAAAATCTCCTGCTTGGTACTCCAACATTTCACAGAATTCTGTTTTTTTTTACTACAGTGAGTTAAGGGCAGTCAAGACACCAGTTTTATTGGGCATCTTTTAATATTTAAAGAAGCAAGAAGGGCCCTATTTCCCTAAATATTACCATTCACGGTGTTCTGGCCTATTTAAAAGCTAATACACCATTTTTTTCAAAGCCAACATAATCCTGAGCAGGGTTGCGGGTTAGCTGAAATCTAACCCAGCAAGGACAATGTTCAAGGCAGTAACAATTACCGGACAGGGCGCCAGCCCTTCAGAGGGTGAAAACACACACACATCATGGCCAATTTAACATTGCCAATCTACTTAACCTGCATGTCTTTGGACAGTGGAAGTAAACCACAGAACCCCCACAAACATGAGGAGAATTTGCATCTCCATGCAGGGAGGATCTGGGACGTGAACCCTGGTCTCCTTACTGCAGGGCATCAGTGTTACCACAGCAACCTAACACGAAAAATACTAAATTTCTGTAAAGGAAGTTTTGAGCACATTAAACAAAAAATCGAAAAGATCTTAATTGAGTCAAATGTTAAACTGAAAACAGTCAAGAAGTAATAGTGTTTTAAAATACAATGCAGACAAGTGACTTTAATATAAAACCCAACGGAGTATGTTAGTGTGTAAACATTGCACTGTACTTTTTACTATCTGTTGCAAACAACACAGCTTTTTTCAAAAACTAAGACATTTACTGTTTGGCTGGTACAAAGATGTCCTTTTTAATTCTTGTAAAATTGAAGTTGCTGTTTACAACTGCACTCCATATTATATAAGGACTACAAAGACACAAAGGTGACGTGCGTTCAAGACTCTCACCCCTACATCTTACAAAAATGATGGGGGGGAAAAAAAAAAAAAAAGTCATAGAACACACCATCACAATATGAATGGAAATTTCATTAAATCATTTTAATTTAGTTAATGCTTTACAGTTATTGTTTGAACTATTTTTACCATTTAACAGTGTTTAGGCACTGCAAGATACATCCATTACTTTTATATCATTATGTAACAAGACCTTAACAAATGCTTCTTTTGGTCTTCATACTTCCAAAAAATCAGTAAAGTGATTATTCATCTCTGTGCAGTGTGACATATGTGAATGCTAGTAAAATGACTAAATGACTAATCTAAAAATCATTTTGCTTTCACATCAATTAGTAATGCAATACTGTACTGAAAGACTCGGTTGTTTATCCCCTTAACAGTCCCAGACACCTTACCCTATTCTCTTCTAGAAAGCACAGGACAATCAAACAGCTTTGCTTAAATCCTTAAATTTAAATGTGCTATATAAATAGACATTGACATGATGTCTACAAACACTGCTGCCTTGAAGAAAAACATCATGGCTTTCCACAGTGTTAACTTTATATTTTTTAAACACTCTTTTACCCAAATACCACTTTCATGCTACCAGATGCTGTCAACCTTCCCCTTAAAACTGATTTGTTTTGGCCTTATTTTAGTGTTAGATTTGTTGATCATCAGCAAGCAGTAGACTGTAAAAGAAAAAATGTCAAAAGGTCAGTTTCTCAAATGTGTATCAGCATTGGCAATGTTTAAGTGAAGTATCTCATATATATTTCTCTTCTGGTTCGTCCTGCTTCCACTTCAAAACCGGTCTCGCACACACACAGCCGACACGGCATTTCTCGATTCCTATTCGTCCTCTTCCATGTCATGCACTGTACTGGCCTGCTGAGCGTAATACATCTAACAAGTACTCGAGGTGCTGCCACAACGGTAAAGTAGCTTTACCACCTTTGCAGGAGCCACCTGTGTCTTTACAACAGCTTCTTACACAGCAAACATCAGAAGCTAAAAATTATCGTGAACACATTTGAGAATACAACTCTTCTCTAGCGTTTGCTTCCATGGGTGCACAGATAACTCAACCTCCTGGCCACGGACCACACTGTTTTAAAATACACGGGCAAATTTATCACCAAATCTCTCCACTATACGCTAACACTTCTACCTCTCCAGGATATGGACAGTTGTATGTTTTTGACACAGCGCAAGCTACTGAAGTGTGCTTACAAAATAAAGCAAACTCTGCATGTAGCGAAAATGTATTTCTCCAGCTAGATTCCATGCTCAGAACCATCAACCCCATCGCTAAATCATACAAACACATGCATGAAATCGCTCAATCTAATCCAAAAGCATCTGTATGAATGGTTTTCAAGGAAAACCCTAGGCAGGATTTATGACGATACAATGCCCCGACATGTCACACCGATGTTGCAGCGATTTTCATCGGAGAAGATGGCGAAACGCCTGCCGAAAGGGACCTTTGCATCTATCCCATTGGTAACTCCTGTAAACAGATTTCCACGCTCAATATGAATTGTGATCCTATGGTTTACCCACTTTTATTCCCTTACGGAGACATTGGCTGGCACACAGATTTACAACATGTTCCCGATAAAAGAACCGCCAAGCAAATAAGGCTTACTCAATACCAATTTTTTGCGTACAGATTAGCAAGGAGGAATACATTTAGTATTTTGCACTCCAGCGGCAAACTATTCCAACAGTAAGTTGTAGATGCGTATGTTAAAACAGAGGGCGTGCGTCTCAACTATCTCAGATTACATCAACAAGATCTGCGCGTGGAATAATACAAAGGACTATTAGACGCACTGCAAGCAAACGCTGAAAATAACAACGTACGTGTAGGTAAAATGATCATATTACCGTCCACATTTCCAGGAAGTCCAAGATACATGCAACAAAGCTATCAGGATGCTATGGCCATAGTACGTAAATTCGGAAAACCTGATTTATTTATCACTTTCACATGTAATCCTGCTTGGCCGGAAATTCTACATGCACACTGCGTCTTTCAAGAAGTATTTATTTCATCTTGATTTCTGAATTCCTTTCTCACCATTTTCCGTGCTTATTCTTACACCGCCGTATGCTACGGCGGGCGTCGGCTAGTAATTTAGTATTTCACGGATGTTAACTTGAAGGAAGCATGGAAAAGCAATCGCGCATATTGAACAATATTAAATGTAATACAGACACAAGTAACAGGATTTAAAAAGTAACATTAATCACAAATAATTTGTAGACCTGTCTGGAGTTTGTCGGAAAGCACAAGGAATAACCAACTATAGTATGGGAAATGATCTTGTCATCGGGTTAGATGAAAACTGATCTTTTTAACTAAAGTTCAAAGTTCACAAGACTTGCAAAATACTAAGGGTACTGAAAATAAAATATTTCATGTAGCCAGACAGAAGCACTAAATAAAATTGTAAATTTATCAGAGGTTTACCAAAATGCAAATATGCATTCACCTTAAACAGTGATAAACTTATGAAATACACTTAACACAATATGTGCCATTTAAATGAAGAACAATTTTAATAATGAGAGATAAGAACCTCAAAAATGAATGTACGGCAAACAGATGAATTATATTTTAGAAAAGTCCTTTGGTGAAAGTGAGGTAAATTAAAATTAAAGATTGTGGGTTTGACAAGATGCTGAATCTAATAATTAGCTTCTATGCTTACTGCCTCACTTAGTATTCATAATTCCAATCCTGTAGGGAAAGATCCATAGTGGGATCAGATAAGAAGAGCCTTGCATAAGAGACAAGTTGTGCATATACTCAAGGAGCATTTAGATATAAGTGATCATTTACAAATTCCCCTAAGTGGACTCTGAAAACCCCTTCTATTATCACACATCATTTCTAAGTGTCAATAAGCAGCATTTTGGCATGCAGGAGTGAAAACTGCCAAATATTCAAGCAAAGCAAGAATATATATATATTTTTGGTATTTAATATATGTGCAGTACCATAAGACAGACAGCTGCTTTTTCAGTGACATCCCTACATACAGCACCCATGGAGGAGTACAACATTCAGGAATTTTTAAATGAATGATCTTTTTTTATGAATTTCCCTTTCCTTCATGGTGGTATTTCCTGTAATGTATACAAGAAAATGCAATGCAGTGTAGAGAATAAGTAGTATGAGAAAATACACACAATTCTTTAATCTTTGTATACTGTAACATAAGTGGCACTAGTAAACACTTTTCATTGTAGTGTACAATATAACAAAGTGAATGGAATAAAAAATAATTGTATATTACAAACAGGTAAACAACCATCTGTGGGCCATAAGGTTTAAAATCTTAAGCAGGGATTTTTTTTTTTTTTTTTTTAATAAAGGCAAGACTCCAGTCATTCAATTGGTCCAATATAACACACCATTTTAATACTTGTCTCATGCCAATTTCAACAACAAATTGTTTCAACTATAAATCAACTGTGACACTGTCTGCACCAGAGTAACACCTATTATTAGTATCCAATTCTGACCACTTACAGAAAAAGGGAAATACTGTTTGGCTGAGACCAGTTTTCCAAACTTCAATTGATGTTTAAAAAGGTTATCAAAATTAAAATGGTCCATGACTAAAGTCTTATTTCTACACACCCACAAGCTGCTTACTTCATTTAACGCACCACACTACAAAATGGAAATACTTTAATTTACTAACAATGGAAATAAGCACCAATCCAACCAAACCGTCCTTTTCACTTACTGAACTTACATCAAGTAACAAGATGAGATGGCACATGATTTTGCTTAAAAAGAGAAAAACAATAAAATAGTGAAGTCTCAACTGTATTAAACTCAAGACATTTTTCAGAAATACTCATTCTTCAGGGGCAAGTCAAAAAAGGATTATCAAACATTCCATAGAACATACAAAACTAGTTTGAGAGTTACACTTCGTAAGGTATTGAAAAACAAAACTTTGGTATAAAGTTAACATTAAATAAGAAATTACCATTTGCAAAAGCTGTTCTCACCTTAGTAACACAGTCTGATTCTTCCCAGATGGTAAATCCAGCACAGAGGACCTCACTCCTTGTGTAATGTTCAGTGGAAGGATGGGTGGGAAGAGTAACTGATCTTAGTGCAATTACATATGGATCACTGCGAAGTGGTGAACAAGGAAAATCAGAATTAGGGAGATTTGATAAAAATGTATAGATAATTAGATTATATATTTTTTTGTATATATCACGTTACCCTTTGTCACATGGGCGTCTTCTTGAAGCCAGCAAAATAAAGTCCTGAGGAAGGCTTCCTTTACCAGTTGAAGGAGTGACAACATGGTAAATTATATCATCATCATCAACAAGGTTTATAATGTCACATTTCCTAAAAATTTAAAAATATTACTATAAACTTGTGCAAAACTACTCTGGATTAATTGTGTTCAACTGAATACTGTAACGGAAATGTTATAATTACTATAAAAAATATCTCTTAAAATACTATGATTAACATTGCTAATAAAAATCAAGAAAACAAAAGAAACATCTCAATGCACATACTGGTAATGATTATCCCATTCATGTCTACGCCTCAGATCGGACAGCAAGAAGAACACTTGTTCAGCTGACACGTTCACAGTCATTTCTGCTTTAAATAAAAGGAAATTGTCCTCTTCCAATGTATACAGACTTACCTATAATGAAAGAAATCAAGTTATTCTTCTAAGTCGTCCTCTTTGGAAAAATATATAAAATTAAGACGCTGTACCTTATTTTGTTCTGAGTTAAGAACCCAATTTCGTTTGGCAGCCAACATCTTTAGAGCCGAAACATTATTGTAACTAAGGTACACCTATAACGAGAAATGGGGGGAGAAGAAAAGCTAAAAAGTATTTTTTATACATTGCGTAGCTATAATATACTGTGTCTTGAAATCAACTCATATTTCCAACCAAACATATTCAAACTTAAAAGATGAAATGAGAAAAATCATTACAGATACTCATAAGTGACAGCTTTTCAAATAAAGTAAACATATTACTCCTTATATCATAAAAAAGCATTCTGTATTCATAATATGTAAATATTCTTTAATTATATAATTGTAGAAAGTACAAGAAAATGAAATAGGATTGCATGGTAGCAAAATGTTTATCAATGCTGCCTCAAAAAATCCCAACATCCCGATCATTATATGTATGGTTCCAGACCTCCTCCACATTCCCAAGAACAGAAAAATAATTTTGTTTCTCAATTTTCTAGAGTGAATAAACATGGCTATGTATGCAAGTGTACCCTGAAACAAAATTTTGTGCCACATGCAGTCTTGTTTCCTGCTTTGTAAACCAACTTACTGACAGATGATCAGATTCCAACACAATCTTGTACTTTAGGAAAATGAACAAAAATGTTTTTATCTAACTATTCATCCATCCACAGGGGTTTTATAGTCCCTACTGTGCCATACTCTAGAGACAACCTTAAAGTGTACCTTTTTTGAAAGGAAACAGAGCCCTGAAATAGATGGAAAAATAAAACCCTCCTTAGCTTGTTCACTGTTAATAATCTTTTCACATCTTATAAAATCTGTCCAAATGTATCTCCTGGAGTAACATTGTCACTGCTGGTTCTTGTTCTATGCAATTAATCAGAGGGTACTGCATATGTTTTACTTTTATAAACAATTTAGCAAAACTATTCCAACACACGCACTCCCCCACGCACACACTGCTTGCTCTCAAGATTACTTGAGAATTCACTCTTTTTGCATTGTCCACAAAACAAGTGAAAAGATGTAATTGGATGTTAATTTCAATACCTTCTTTAGAACATTGATTTAAAATAGGACCTCTTATGTACATGGCCTAACTGACTGCACTTCCTTATTTTTCCACTCTGTATCATCATAGGCTACATGCTGAAGTCTTTAACTGTAAAATGTACTATTGTATAATGTACAAAGTATTGGTAGTCCATAAATAATAGTTAATGAAAAATGTTTTTGGGACCACTCTAATATCACGCTCCATGACCAGGTATAGAGTAACTTAATAAAAGCAGTAGTGACAATACAGTTAGTGCCATGAAGGAAGGAAAAAGCAAATGGGAAAGTGTCACTAACAGGGAACATTTATTGCAGTATGATGGAGTATCC
This sequence comes from Erpetoichthys calabaricus, assembly GCF_900747795.2. NCBI lineage: Eukaryota > Metazoa > Chordata > Cladistia > Polypteriformes > Polypteridae > Erpetoichthys > Erpetoichthys calabaricus. The sequence goes on from NC_041403.2 coordinate 52,856,569, forward strand.
CAAATACTTACATGTTAATCATTTTCACCACCACAACAGTCATACTAATTCTGGTCATTTTTGTTAGTAGCTCTGCATTTTACAGTTGCAATATACATCATAAAATCTATATTGTACAATAATTTGTTACGTTATAGGGGTCAAAGTAATTCAAAGCTTTATAAATTGGAAAATTCTTAAAAAGCCTTAAATTTAGCTATAAAACAGTGTAAAAATTAAAAAGGACCATGGTCATGTTTCGTTTTAGAAATGACGGCAGCATTTTTCCCTTTTACCTGCAGACTTCAAACAAAACTGAAAGCCTACAAAGTTTTTATGCCTGTAAGATGTTTGGGGAAATAGTTTTAAACGTCATACTTAAAATAGAACAACTACAGCATTTCCTCTACCAAAAGATATTAGAATGTTAATGTTAGCTGAAACAGTATAGTATTGTCAACAACTCAAGATTGCAACTTCTTGAATAAAACATGCTGTACTTTAAAGACTGAAATTATCAAGCTATTTTTCCAAGGACTTTAAAAAAGGTGAAAGCAGTTTGAAATTGATCAGTGGTTATAAAAGTATATTTAGGTATTTATGATGTTTCTAGTACAGTCCTGCATTTAAGCTGCCAGAAACTTTACCTTTCAATCAGGAACAAACAATTTATGTAGTGCTGTTTCCACTACAAGTTTTCCATTAATTTGGTTGGTTTAGGTTTCACGACCAGCTGGTTAGTTCAATTATTTGTTCTAATAGGTTTTCAGTTACTAAAGTAATGAGTGGGAGTGCTACAATTTGACCTTGCAGTACCAATATTAAAAGCAAATTTCTTAAATCAGCTCCTAAATATTATCATCTAGTTTATTGTTAAAAAAAATCATAAGAATTAGTGCTACTAATGTAGATTTAATATAGATTAAACAGATGTTAAAACAGTGTGGAAATTATATTCCATTTTCTTACCTGATGGCTACAGTGTAATTGTTTAAGATGTTGCAGATTTTTATTGAGGATTAAGAAAAGTTTAAGAATTAAACAGATAGAGTTGTTTATACAGTAGTACCTTGTTTTTTGTTTGCCCTAAAAGAAGTGCTTGAAGAAATTAGTCTGTGTTCATTTTTACATTCATTATGTATCAAGTAAGATTAAATATAAGGCAACCTAAAGAATCAAAAACCCACTAAACCTATTTAGGTTTGTTAAATATGGTTATTTATTATGTGCCATGTAAACATTTAACTATCCCCCTTCAGACTAAACAATCTATGCTACTTTCTCCAGCATCCACACCAACAAGATATTTACTTTACTCTTCTGTAATGAAATGGTATTTGAGATTTTTAATCATCCACAATAGCAAAACATTCAACAACCTGAAAATGTTGCAGTCTATCAGACCCACAGAGTTCGTCTGGTGTGCCTAACACATGTATTGTTCATTTCTGGAGAACTTGCAACAGATGAATCAGTGATCATCATGAGATTTCTACTCTTACTGGCCACTGCTCATGCCTAATTAAACCATTACAAAAGTCAGTAGTGTTAAAAATGTAAACAAAATAGCATTCTTTAACATTGTTGACTCTAGCAAAATTCATTAATATGTTCCAATGAAACAGAAAAAAAATGTGAACAAAAGTAGTCACCAGAAATAAGGAACTTGTATTTTGGCTGTGGGTATGGAGAAAAAAAAATGGCATGGTCTTAGAAGAATGCTTTCATTAAACAGGCACACCTACTCTGTGCTAATTTATATTTACTTTACATGCTGCCTTTATGGTTAAAAAAAATGTAACCTCAAATATAAACAATGACTAAATAAAATAAAAATCTGTTTGATCAAACTAAATCATTAATCTTTTGAAACAGAACAAAGTCTTGATAAGGTTTTATTCACCATTAAGTGAGAGGGAATGCACAATGTACATACTTAGAGACAAATAACTAAACACATTAATATTTTTCCATGCTGTCTGCACATTCCTGTACTCTGCAAATTAAGCCAAAAACGACCAAAGTCTTAATTCTATAATCCAAGCCTCATTTTTTATAATAAAGATGTTTATTGTAATTTAGACATGCAAAATGACTGTTCCCAGCATGGTTCTTGTTACCTACTTTTAAATGTTTAAAAGTCTATGTTACCTGATTACTAGGGTCCCAGGGAACAGACAAAGGCACTTCAGTTTGTTTACATGAAACAATATACTTTCTAAAGGAAAACAAAAGGCATAATCATAGTAAATCTTCAAAGCCCATTAGCAAATTATTTAACTTACACATAGAATATTATATAGTTCTTCACCGTTTTACATTCTATTAATTAAAAAAAATTAATTTCAAGTTTAAGTTTGTAATATGCATATAATGTACAATGTATTACAATGACATTCACACAACAACATTAACGCAATACCAACAAAACACACAAAAATTGCAATATATGCTGCATATGTATTAAATTCCATACAAATATGGACAATATAATGCGTATTTGTAAATACAGTCGAACCTCTAGATACGAGTTTAATTCGTTCCAGCACTGAGCTTGTATAGCGAATTTCTCGTATCTAGAACAAACTTCCCCATTGAAAAAAATGGAAATCCAGTTAATCCGTTCCGCACCCCAAATATATTAACATAAAAATCAATTTTCCTAACAAATAACACTGATAAATTATATATACTGTAGTCTACCTTTAATAAATAACACTGGTAAATAATATAACTGATTATTAAAAGAATCAAAACAGGTGTCCAAAGTGCAGTAGAGCATTCAATAAATCTTTAAATAAATAATCCTTAAAACAGTTGTGAAGTGGAGGTTTAAAATACACAAGAATAACAATCCTTTTACATGAGGTTAAAACGTCAAAAGGATGCAGTCTTTAAAAAACAGATGACAATCCCCGGTGCTTCTTCTCTGTTAGCGTCTCACCTGCGGGCTCTGCAACAGGCGAGACACTCTTAATGCAGCTGACCTTCTCTACACCGTCCTGCTTCAGCTGTTTGGCTCGCCTGTTCAGCTCACTGTTCAGCTACACGCGAGCCTGCACTCGCTCGCTTGCTCTCCCGCACCGACTTCCTGCCTGCCTGCCTGCCTGCGCTCTCTCTCCTCTCTTTTCTTTTGCTTCTTCTCCCCCTTAACCATCTCGCGCTTCTCTATATATGCGGGGAGGACATGGCAGCTTCAGCCCATCAGCCACAGGAACAATCATGGATGTGGGCAGTTTCCCACCTGTGCACTTAAGTGAGAAACGCAGACACCGCAGATCGCGGCTCGCAACTGCTACCACGCCCCCTCGCTAAGCCGCGAGCTATACCCACAGCCTGGCTCGTTACGCGAGCCAATGCTCGCATTTAGATCTGAATATTTCGCTCATACTTTCCTCGTATTTTGAATTTCTCGTATACAGAGGTGATCATATCTCGAGGTTCCACTGTATTTGTTTGATATACATACACAAATGTATATAAAAACAAACACACATATTTTATACATACGTTTGTGTTACAGTATGTTCAGATTGATTGTCCAGTAATTTTAGACCTGTGGACAGAATCTGTCCCTTTATCTAAGAATACTGGTGTGAGTACCAAGAGTCAATATCTTTTGCTAGAAGGAAGAAGTGAGAAATATGACTGTGCAGGACGGCTAAGGACTCTACTATGGATGATGTTAGATGCTGCTAGAACGTCCAAGATTAAAAATATTCTGGTATAAGTACAGTACACTATACATTATAACATGAAGGAGACAGTGTTGTGCTTTGAAATTTAAAAGACAAAATTTTAACTGAATGCGCTTTTCAAGTGGAAGCCAATTTAAATGGCATAAAACCAGGGTTATGCTTGAATGCATCTTATTATAAAGTAAAAAAAGGCACAGCTGAATTCTGCACCACTTGAAAAATTATATAGGGTTCTTTTTGGCAGACCACTTTATAAAGCATTACAATAATCAATGAGAGTGAATAAAAACACTGATTAGTATTTTAACAGCAGTGAAACCAAGATAAGGACAAGTTCAAGTGATGCTCCCTAAATGGAAGTAAGCAATTTTAAAACTTTACTTGTGCATTAAAACAGATCTAAGTGAAACACCATACCTACGCACAAAGGAGGTAGAATTGATATTACCCATAATTACAGTAAATCATCAGATAAGGTTTTCACATTTTTACCTGCTCCTACATATAACTCAGTATTGTCCAAATTTAAATGCAACACTTAAGTGGATTCAAAAGCAAAATTCATTGAAACAATCAGAAATCATATTAATCACTATATAAGGCTCAACGTTATCTACATAAATATGCCATCATAAACTTGCATATGAATAACAATCCCTAGAGGAAGTATATATACAAAAAAAAAAAAAAAAAGATAGGGCCAAATTTTGAGCCTTGAGATATGCCAAAGCAAGGAAGTATAGTTACAGATTTACATTATTCACAGCCATATACTGACCAAGATTTGACAAGTACGAGGTAAACCATTTCAGAGTGGTGCCAGATATTCCTACACAAGATTCCAAGTGATGCAGCAAAATCTAATGATTAATGGTGTTGAATGCAGCCGAGAGATCCGGCAAAAGCAGAAGAGAACAAAATCCACTATCACAGTTCAACAGCAGATTATTCAGTGCTTAGACTTAAGGGGGTTCAGGGCTAAGAGGCTTTTGAAATCCACACTGCAGTTGCCCGACAAAACAGTTGGTTGACAAGTGTTATAATTGATCTGCAATGCAATGCATTTTTCCAAATCTTTAGAAAGGAAATGAAGATTAGGGCCAGGATGATAAATAACAAAATCAGAAATATTTGTTTATTTTAGGCAATGGCAATAACACTCAGTTTAGAAACTGTCAAGGACAATCCAAGATGCAATTAAGAAATTAGCGAAATGAAGATAGTGGAATACATACATAAATCCTTGTCAGAATTTTTTTTTTTTTTAAACCTAAAAGTAAACGACCCCCAAGAGCCTATTGCTATGATAAAGTTATGAAATAAGAATTATTTTCTTACTGTTGAGAAGAATCCTCTGTGTTTTATAATTATATAACATGTCCGTGTGATGATGCGTTTCAGCCTCAAGCTACTGACTGCATCCTAGGAGCCTCCGGAACCAGTTACCCCTAGTAACGTAGCCGAGGGATGAGCTAGCAGATGAGGACACAACACACATATAGCAAGTGGAAGGTGTATAAGTGCTCCAGTGCTTTTATTACAAACAGTCAAAACTAAGCAGTACTCCAAAGTGTGGTACAATTTTCTTAAAACAAATAAATAATCCATAGAATTAAAAGGTGCTGGCGGAGGTTACAAACAAGCCATAAATAAATTTATTGAATCAAAGTTAAATACACAGGCAGGAAACTGTCATTTAAAATCAAGTCTGCGGTGCTTCCCTTTTAAAACTTTAGTCTCTTCCTGATTGGGCCCTGCAACACGGAGAAATGTCCATTCAACAGCCGTAGACAACATTTTATACCAGCCCATGTCCCCAACGCCAATTCCACGGCATTCCATGGGGAGCCGTCAAGCCCTGCTCTGTTCGCACCACTGCCAATACCTGGCTCCTCCCTCACGAGAGCATGTTGTCCTCCCACCGCTGCCAATCGCAGGCTCCTCCCAACGACAGCACAACCTGAGCACAATAACCACTCCTGCTACCTGGTTGCTTCAACCCGCTCCAAAGTGCCAGCCATACGCTCCTTCCCTGGGGCTCACCTTCCAGTCTGCCTGCTTCCTCCCATCTGCACTGGCTCTCTCTCACACACCCGCCGATTCTGTCCATTCCTCGCTTTAACCTCTGTTGTTCTATCTTCCTTTCTGCTTCTTTGCTTGATTCTCCCCTCCTCCTGTCCGATGCAGGCTCCTTTATCCTCCGATTCCTAACTGGGTACGGGTGCGAGAAGCCGCTCCTTCTGCAGCATCATCAAGGTGTCTGACTGAACTGGCTGTCTCCACACATGGAAGCAGTGCAGTGAGCCAGTTCCCCAATTACCCGCAGAGCAAAATACACTCATGCACACCTGCACCTGACTGGAGCCTGCACCTTCTTGGGGCACAATTATTCATTTAAAACAGGCTACTAATTTCCCTGCCGTGGACCCACTATTCCACCGTCTGTACAAGGTGATTCCCAACTAATATTCAGCTTTAAATCTGTTTTATTTATCCTTTGGTCAAAACTGACACAAATAATGAACACTCATCATAGATTAAGAGCTGCTGCCTTATTTTCAAATTATGTTGTGTTTTTGAGTGGGAAGCCCAATGGTACAGTGATTAACACTGCTGCCTCATGGAAGTAGTGCTATCCTTTCAGTTTTAAATTTAACTACAGTATACTTGCACCACTTCACTCCTGTCACACCCTCTCCCAATTTCACTTTCTTTGTAGAAGATTCTAAAGAAATCTAATATGCTCTTAGGAGACATCAACAAGTTAATATTTACTTTATAGGATCTCCTCTATAGCGTAAGAGGTTAAATCACTCTTTCTAAAGTTCATTTACATTATTCATTTTCAAAAATACAATGACTGAATGTAAAGCTCATACCGGTCAAGACGGATTTTCTTCCGTGCATTAGCTTCACGATATCTTCGTATACCATCCTGTGGAACATTAAACAGTTTTAGGTTTTGAAGATACAGTACATACTGTACACACAAAGCAGAAACCCAATATAACACATAAGGCTCACACTGTTGGTTACTCTGGTGTAATGTAAAAAAATTTGACAGATCTCCTTTTCTGCAACACAAAAGAAAAACAAGACCAGCAGTATATGTACAATAGATAATGCAAATTTTATTCACCAAATTGTGGCATTATGTAATACATACGAGTGCTTTTCTTGATGGCCTCTGAAGACATTAATAAGAAATTCTATTAAATAACCATTAATGGTAGATAGGTATGTTCAATTTGTGTAAAGTTGACTGCCCCATAAAAGACAGCATCATACATGCAGGCAAAAGCATTTGAATTAGTGAGACAGGTACCAAGAGAGTGTATGTGTGTATATATATATATATTATATATATATATATATGCAGAAAAATTTCAGAAGGAGAATGGAAAAGTACAAGAAGATGTTGTTGACTTAAGGTATCAAAATAATCTGAGTTAGATGCTCCAGCAAGAACACATCAAAAACAAGCCACCCTGCTGGAGAATTCAGTCACAACAAAGTGTTGGTGTACTAAAAGTTTGCAATCACACACAAAACAGGTCTTTGATGAAACAGGCTAAAAACACTGATGCATATTTTATGAGAGTATGACAATGGCTACAGCCAGTAAATTAACAACTCAGTACAACAGTAGAGCAGCAAGAGGAATGTAAGAATGTATGTCTTGGGACCCTGTCACAGAAGGCATATGGTTGATAACAGCCTCCAACATGTAAAAATGTATGGTGTATTTTCATGGATAGTGCAACATTTAAATGTCAAAGGATATGTGACCAAAATTTCATGATCTGGTTCATATATTTAAGGAAGGGTGAACAAACACATCTGTGAAATGCATTTTCTGAAAGTTAATGATTCATGCCACAAGGCTAAGAAAGTCCTGAATCACTCCAGAACAAAGTGTCCATCTTTGAATGTTGGTCACTCCACTTATCTAATCATAAATCAAATCAGCATCTCTAGAATGAGATGAAATAGATTACTCCAATTAGGGATCAATTAGGTAATTTATCATAAGTATGAGGCCTACTAAACTTAAACTGGGACAGTTTTCCAGTGGCACTCTTTCAAATAGTATTGCATCCATGGAAATCATGAAACTCTAAAGGCTGATCAGGCTACTCTATTTACAAATTTAAGACAAGTAGCTCAGTGCACATCTAAAATATGTAACTTTTCCTTTACACCAGTATAACCATATAAAAGTGCAGTACAGAAATCTCAGAGAATGAGTTTAAATACATAACTGTTTAAAACTTAAAATAAGTTTGAACTGCAGCAGTGCTTATGCTAAACAGGAGGTGGCAGAAAGTGTGGTCAAGTAGCTTTGTATTTTAAACAAAGAGACTGCTGGCTTAATCTTTGCTTGGAGCTAGTCATTTTTTGAATACTCTACCCAAAAATTACTATTTTTTAAATATTACTCACCCCATTTACTTTGTAGTGGTAGCCAAGGAAAATTTTTAATCTCATGTTTTCTTAGAATGGGATTGACAGCCAGCCGACTTGTAAAAAAGAAAAAATATGGTACTCATGTTGCAGAAGCCATTTTTTCTTTAAAAAAAAAAAAAAAAAAACAAACAGTTGCTAGCTCAAAACAAAAATTTTTTTTTCAAAAATATTATTAAATGGTCACTTTCTGAATTCTCAGCATGTATGTAAACAGTAAACTCAAAGACTCAGGAGTACCATTTTGTCTTGAACACCTGCCTTACCCTGTTATTCTTTAGTCAAGAGTGCGGTCTTCAATTCAGAATCTCCCTCTCATGTGACTACAATTTACATTGACACTGAGAACTGGTTATGTGACACAAGTAACACAGATTTCTTTTTTTATATCAAATGTTTTTCACAGCATTGGTCACCTATCAATCCCAAATCTCTCTTATGCACTTTCTTCAGAAAAACAGGAGATTAAACTTTTTTTTTTGGACACCCCATTAAGTACGTGGGGTGGAGTATTCCCTTAGTGTGCCCATGCTCAATCTGAATGTAAGTAAACAGTAGTAGTACTTGTAAAGATGCCTTAGGATGATCAATTCAGACAGAGACTTAATCACCAAGTTTCTACTTGTTTACCCTATACAGTATGAACATAACTAGAGCCCTATATGTTAAACAGCTAACAAAGTAGATAAGATTGATTAGAAATGTTTAGTTCGCAGTATCAATGATCATAATGTCAGTACTCTTAAAGTTAAATTGAAATCTTTCAAACAAAAAAAATCTGCAGTGATTCCTAAATATTTTATAACCAAAAAAATATTCTACTCAAAAATATACCCTGGACAAAAGTTAAACTCACTTACCTATTAAATCTTTCAGTCTACAAGAAAGTGTTAGGATTTGAAAACATCTAATCTTTGAAATAAGCTATAAACAAACAATTAGGTAATTCAGTATTTTGCAGCGTTAGGAACACTCTTGAAGGGCTCTAATTATCATAGACATCTGCATTTACATTGATTTACCAAAAAATAATTATTACCATAGGCTCTGGTTTGATTCGAGGTAAACTCCGAGGCTGTCCATCATCTAGTACTACAAAGTTCAAGAAAGCACTATTTATGTGTCTCAAAGGCTTTCCACTTTGATATGCTTCTGCGCACACACCCACTTCCATGCTGCAAATTAAAAGATACTTCAGTATCTGTCCAAAATGTTTCAAATTCTTTACTAAAAGATTACAAGAAATGAAGTTACAAAACTGAGCTTCCTAAGGCCATATTCACTGAACTATGTTTATTATTAAAGCTTATAAAATTGATAACCTTTTCTGATCAGGATAATCTATTTAATACCAATTAGAAGACAAGGAAAACAACTAAAGAGCATGCAGGTTATTTCAGATATTTTATTTAAAAATAAGGAAACCATATGAAAGAATAAAGGTTATATTAACAGATCAATTGTGAAAATCTCAAATAAGGATTCTTCCATGAAATGTAACTTGAACAATTCCAACCAAGCTTTTCTATTTTTCTAATACATGAAAAATTAGTATTCTCTCTTAAATGATCACACGACATTGTACAGTTTAGACAGTATCAAATATGAGAAGAAATATCTACTTGGCCAAGTGCAAGTCTGAGCTGTGTGTTTAAAAAAAAAAAAAAAGTAAATAGAAGTGAACTTTAACACATGCTTTACTAATAATACTATGCATTTTATCAGCTAGCTGCCATAAGACCCGAGCTCCAGTAACTCATTTTCTTATAGCAATTATAACTAAAAAAGTTTACAAAATGTGTTAAACATGCTGCAAGTAAATCTGACTAGATTTTTAACTCCTTAAAAGATATTATTTTAGGAATTACATTTTCTTTAAACACTAGTTAAGCCTATTACCAGATTGTTTTCGGATTACAATTGTGAAGAAGTATAGCCAATGCATACTGAAATGTATAGGAATGCAAAAACATTTTCCAGTTAATGGGGTTTTAAAGTACAAAACTGGTCCACATACCTGGGTGGGGGGAAAAAAAAAAAAAAAAAAAAAAATCGATGATAAATTGTACAAGGTATAACCTGGCAGAGAAAAAAAGTCCAAACACAATTTTTCATGCATGGATTTGATTACAACAGGTTATCTTAATTTTGTAAGAACACTGAAATTTTCAGCTGGGGACTTTAATTAACCAGAAATTATTTAAAGGGAAATTAAAATGCATCCGGGGGAGAGATTCCCCACTGGCATCAGAGGCAAATAAACACCAACAGGTGTGATAGTGGAGTATGATTTCAAACAACCTTTGCCAAACACACAATGGGGCATCCATATGACTTTCCAATCTTTTAAACAAACCTACCTGTTTTTAAATGAATTGTTGACAATAGCTTTCAGGAGCAAACGATCCCCTACTTCTGAAGGGCCCCGAAAGTGAAACATATCAATTGTCCTCAGAGTGGGATATGCATTGCACAGGCGGCTGTTTTTGGGAAATAAATGTAAAAGCATAGAAAAAAAAAATAAGATAGAAGGAAACCTTATGGAATACTGTGAACTAAAATCAGCTAAAATACGTCCTCTAAATAGCATTACAAACTTGCAATTTCACTAATATTCCTTATAGATCATTTTTTAGTTTATACAAGGTTACTAATGGGACTATTTTGGAAGAATCTTGCAAACAGAGTGCCATCTGGTGGATAATAGCAAAGGCTAAAACTAAAAATGGTCAGAATTAATGAAGCCTGACTTTACTGCTAGGGCATTAATGTTTATTTTATGCAATGATGGTAGATATAAAAGAGAAACATTTATTGACTGAGGAAGGGACAGTATTTAATATACTAACATATTATATACAACACCTGAAGGATTTCCCTCAATACATATATCTGATCAACCAATTAATATCACTCATAACAAAACACACATAGTACCCACTCTTTTAAAAATGATCTATGTGAACTCAAAAATAAATTTTTCACGAGATGAGGCAGGCAGAACAAATGCTACATTGCTAATAACGGCTCATACCAGTTCTAGGAAACTGCCTCCTTCTCAAGTTTAAAAAAAAAAAAAAAAAAAAAAAGTCCAGGTTACAACTCGCTTTTAATATCTTCAGAATTTGCAACTGGCTTACCATCTCTACCAAAACACCACTTCCTTAATCTAGGATCCCCTCTGACCATTAAGACACCAAAATTAATTTAAACCAAACCATCTCTTTGCAACTTCTCAAATCCTCCAAATTATACTGGATGTGTGACTTAACTTTGCTTGCAGTCTCAAAAGAAACTGTGACAGCTTCTTGTGCAAGTTTCTAAAAATTTTTCCTTGAAATTGATATCATACATTTACCCAAAATAAATTTTAGTTCTCAAAATGCATAGTCCACAAACAAAAATGCATGCAACCCATCTTTCACTGAATCTCAATTTTTTTTTTTTAATACATGCAAGCTGCCTTGGACCCAGAAAAAAATTTCCCAAGAATTTACTAGTTGTTGTAAACCTCCGCTAGATGAAAACATGTAAATGTAAGCCAGAGAAATGCTAGGTAAAGCATTTATATGAAGTATGTTTTAACACTTAAATGTGCAATGAAACAACACTCAGACTTGGATCCATCCATCCATTTTCCAACCCGCTGAATCTGAACACAGGGTCACGGGGGTCTGCTGGAGCCAATCCCATCCAACACAGGGCACAAGGCAGGACCCAATCCCGGGCAGGGTGCCAACCCACCGCAGGACACACACAAACACACCAAGCACACACTAGGGCCAATTTAGAATCGCCAATCCACCTAACCTGCATGTCTTTGGACTGTGGGAGGAAACCGGAGCGCCCGGAGGAAACCCACACAGACACGGGGAGAACATGCAAACTCCACGCAGGGAGGACCCGGGAAGTGAACCCAGGTCCCCAGGTCTCCCAACTGCGAGGCAGCAGCGCTACCCACTGCGCCACCATGCTGCCCCCTCAGACTTGGATGATGAAAGAAATTCTAGATTGATCATACAGAAGGATTTTGTTATTTAAGATTAGTTAAGGAAAAGTATGCAGAGATTGAGTGAATTGTAAAATAAGGGAGTTGCTTCCTGACCAAGACAAGAAGAAAACCGCCAAGCTCATTTACCAACAAACCCAAAAATGTATATCCAACATAGATAGCCCCTTTACCACCACTGAAAGGAGCAGTGCACTCCAGCAGCTATGAAGCAGTAGATATCTGATGAAAATCAGAATGCTTGATGCTTGGCAAATATCTTATGGAAACTTGGCTTAAAGTAGCTCTCTGCAATAGTAAAAAATGCAGTAAAATATGGTGTTGTATCAGTGCTGCTTCATACTGCATTCATCCATTTTTTTAGATTCCAATAAGCAGCATTTTGTCTCAAAATACAATTTTGTGACTAATGCAAACTTTGCTACTCCATCTCACCAATGCATCTTCATTTAGACATAAGGAGGTACCAGGTCTTCTGCCCTTTTTTATTATTTTGAAATACATTTTTTTATTTTTTATTATTTAGAATCAGTGGCCTTTACATAAGATGAAGCATCCCAAGGTAAAAGGATGATCCAATAAATGAATGGAACTTTTTATATTAAAAAAAAAAAAAAAAAAAGTTCTACTTCCAGAAACAAATGATAAAAAAAAAAGAAAAAAAAAAGATGTCAGGTAACTGACCAAACCACAATACCAATGTGAAGAATAAAAGAACAGCTTGTAAAATCAAGGCACTTGTACAACTAAGTGAAGCTACTAAAAATAATAAATATCATTGTACTTCCTTAAAGTTACAAGTTTGTAAGTGAAACTGGAAATGCACGTTGCTTTCAATTTGATTTTAAAATAAATTTTTAGCTAAGCATTACACCATGACTAGTTTTACTGTAGCTAAAATTGACTTATCTGATTAACAGCATTAGCTTTATGCAAACACATTTTTGCTGAATATTTTTAACCCAATATTAAAACACAAAAGTAGTCTGGTATGACTTACTATGGGTGGAGGTGTGCACTACAATGAACTGATGCCCTAACCAGGGTTGGTTCCTGCTTTGTGCCCAGTGCTTCCAGTATAGTGTCCAGCTTAACAACAATTGAATTGGACCAAGTATGCCCAGAAAATGGATGATGAATATTAGAAACTAAATTTGAAAAATGTAAACATGAATTGGGAATTCCACCGATATACAGAACAAAAAATATGCAGAGTTTTAATTTATGGTGAATAAATTCTGCATCAAAAGATTTCATTGTTTCAGTTATATTAGACTTGCATTACCTAATTTTGCTTAATTATTTCCATCTCTACAAAAATTACCTGGCAGCTATTGTGGCTACATTCTCCATCCATGCCATGATCTGTCCACCAAATGTATTCCCCTGATGATTGGCATGAGGTGGCAGTACAAGCTCCACACTTTCCACCCTTGTCTTTTCAGCTGGAACAGCATCTTTGTATTCTTGGCAGTCAGAACATTCTAAATAAAAGTTTAATACAAACATTTCAGACTTGTATGCAAGGCTTTTTAGTTAAGTATCCACTAACTCCTAGTACAGTAATCCCTCCTCCATCGCGGGGGTTGCGTTCCAGAGCCACCCGCGAAATACGAAAATCCACGAAGTAGAAACTATATGTTTATATGGTTATTTTTATATTGTCATGCTTGGGTCACAGATTTGCGCAGAAACACAGGAGGTTGTAGAGAGACAGGAGCTTTATTCAAACACTGCAAACAAACATTTGTCTCTTTTTCAAAAGTTTAAACTGTGCTCCATGACAAGACAGAGATGACAGTTCCGTCTCACAATTAAAAGAATGCAAACATATCTTCCTCTTCAAAGGAGTGCAGAGTCTGTCAGAGAGATAGAGGAAACAAGCAAACAAATCAATAGGGCTGTTTGGCTTTTAAGTATGCGAAGCACCGCAGCACAAAGCAGTTGAAGGCGGCAGCTCACACCCCCTCCGTCAGGAGCAGGGAGAGAGAGAGAGAGAGAGAGAGAGAGAGAGAGAGAGAGAGACAGACAAACAAAAATCAATACGTGCCCTTCGAGCTTTTAAGTATGCGAAGCACCGTGCAGCATGTCGCTTCACGAAGCAGCTGCACAAAAGGTAGCAACGTGAAGATAATCTTTCAGCATTTTTAGACGAGCGTCCGTATCGTCTAGGTGTGCAAACAGCCCCCCTGCTCAATCCCCCAACGTCAGGATCAGAGAAAGTCAGCGCGAGAGAAAAGTAAGTTGGGTAGCTTCTCAGCCATCTGCCAATATGTATGAAATCAACTGGGCAAACCAATTGAGGAAGCATGTACCAGAAATTAAAAGACCCATTGTCTGTAGAAATCCGCGAACCAGCAAAAAATCTGCGATATATATTTAAATATGCTTACATATAAAATCCGCGATAGAGTGAAGCCGCGAAAGGCGAAGCGCGATATAGCAAGGGATTACTGTACAGTAGAACCTTTTACAATCACAATCCTGATGTACAAATTGTTCAAATGGTATAACCAAAAATAAAACAGCCTGTTAATGGTTCAGTTGACCAAAACATTTTAAAAACAAGTTAGTTTCAGCCATTCACTCTAAGCAGCAAGTAACTCAATACAGAAACAGAAAACACTACATACACCACATGATGAAGAGCAGAATCACAGCGCATGCAACCACACAGGTTATTGGTTTTTTTTACCAGCTTCTCTCTCCCAGAGAATGGTATCTGTCACAAATATGCAAAAGTACCACAAAACTACATTAGGAGATTTTGCTGTTAACATGGAAATGAGGACAAGCAGCAAAATAATTCAGAATGGCATTCTCAGGCTTATTGATCTCTACATGGATTTAGCATTAAATTAGATAAAAGTGTGTACAAATAATTAACTTCCTTGGGTTCAAAATTCTATGCAATTATGGTAAACCCCGGGTTACACTCTGGATGACATGTTTTATATGTTAAGCCCAAATAACTCCAGGACAGTATTCAGCTGCCATCTTGTGGATGAAATAACATCATCCTACAAAACACATTAAAATTTCTATGCTTCTTGCCACTTTATGGCAACTAAGATAAGATTTATGAAGGGGCTGAGCCTCCTAAGAAAAACACAGTGGCAAACAAAGTCGTAAAGGCAGCTTTAGCAAAAAATTTGTATCATAGCTCAATTTGAGTGATAGTAATAACTATGTGACTTAGTCATCAGACATTGCCATGGATTTTGAAAATGATCGATACAGCACAGTACAACGGAACTGCCATGATATGCTCAGTGAACTCAGCTATGTGAAGATTTGTGATGCAACTGTACCTGCATGACAAAAAGGCAAAATGATTGTGATCAAGTAGAAGGACAAGATGCTAGCCTCTTAAGCACTGTTCATAATGTAGCAGCCGTCAATGTCTGTATCAGACAAAATGTGGAAGTCACTAAGCCGCCTTGTACCAGCCTACAACATCATAAGGGGCACGACAATCATGCAGATCATGCAATCCACCATCTTGTGTGCAAGAAACAGAAAAAACAGCACAAAGAAACATGCTTATACTGTCTTGATTGCAACAACAGGCTGTGAGTGGATGACTTGTTCAAAACATACCACATGAAGGACGTGTACTAAATCTGCATCAGCACAGAAACAGGTACTAAAGACTCCTTTCTTAATGTAATTATGTTGCTGTTTTGGTATTTACGTGTTCCTGTTACAGACAATCAAGTTTTTAGTTGTTGGAGAAAAAACAACAATTATGGCTTGTTTTTTCTGGAGTAAACATAACGCTAAAAGATATAATAATAATAAAAAAAAAAAAAGTGACAAAGGCACATTGGGGCACATAGCAATTGGAACTAAAGTTTAAGTCTAAGATCATACATCTATTTTATCATGAATTACTCTGATAGCATGATGTCATGACAATAAGAAACTCTAAATTATATCTGTTTTTGGAAGATGCCTGTGTAGTCTTCTATAGACAGACATTCTGTCCAGTTTACCATTATCATTTACTTAATAAATGTAGTTTCTGGATCTACATACCCTTTTATAAACTGACTTTTCCATGATCAAAACAGGAAGTTTTTTTTTATTTGGCCACATTTCTATCCAATAAATAGGACAGTCCCGTTTCAACCAAAAAACAAGCTAAACTTGGTTTTGCTGTATTCCTGTTAATGAGTACAATTCTTATTTATCTCCTTCAACCCCTCAATTGTTTATCTCATTCCAAAAATAATGTTACATATAACCTTGAGTGTAGCCTTCCCTAATAGCATGTAATGCAAAGCAAAATTTACTCAAGAATGGAAAACCAATCCATCCATAAAACATCACAAATATACATGCTTTTTTTTTACATTACAAATCAACCAAACACTTTTGGGATGAACAGGATGTGGTTTTGAGAATTATTAGTCTATGCTCTGTCTCCACAATAACAAGTTTTAGAAAGCAGTAATATGATTTACTTGTATTTAAAACATACTGATATAAAGAGCATCTTATTTTTATGCTTAGTAACTTGTTTCAGTCTAAAATGTACTGATTCATATTAAAAAAAAAAGGAAGATTTTAAAAGATGGTGTACAAAATTACATATTAGATTGTGATCATCATTATTATTTTGGTCTCATGACATCACCTGGGGCCTCATGTATAAACTGTGCATATGCACAAAAATGTTGCGTAAGCCCATTTCCTGGCACACTTTGAGATGTATAAAAACTTAACTTGGAGTAAAGCCGTGCACATTTTGAGGGTAGCCCCCCTACCTTGCGTATGCACTTTTCTGATCAGTTTTGCAAAAACTGGCGGCACCCAGTGTCAAAGCAGTGTTACGGTTTCTGTGTCATTTACCTTTTTTCATATTTGCATCAATGACGCAGGATTTATTAATTGAATATCATTCACAAATTTAATTCACTTGATTGTAATCATTCTGTAACAATATGATAACAGTTTGGCCATTCCATGCACTAACTCCCATGGCCTCTTTTGCCTTGTTAGATGTCGGAAATGGAAGAATCAGAAGAGAGGGCGTATTTATTAATGATGATGACTGATTTCTAAGTCGATTTCGATTTTCCTCTTGTAGCTGTGTGCTGAACTGGAGCCAGCTTTACAAAGATAGACTTTGAGGAACTGTGCTCTACGTACTCCTTTGAAAGTTTTCTTCACTCTCGGATTTTTAGGCACAGGAGCTTTTACAATGTGAACTTGCTGACCAATCGTTTATTTAAAAAAACATCACTGAGTTGCTCCATGCCAACTGTTACTCAGATAGATGAGATTTTCTTACACTGTGGTTGAACTGCAAAACATCAAAGAGCAATTTGCATCAATGTCTGGTTTTTAAAATGTAATCTGAACAGTCAGCTGCATGCATCAGAAAAAGAATACACCAAAAGAATGAGCTGGCATTACATCATACACAGCTAAAGAACCTATAAAAACGTCAGCACTGTACAATCGCATGTGCTTTTTCCAACTAGTTCGGCAAAAGGCAAGCAGTTCTTTTAAAGATAGTGAGTCACCTCAAATAGCCATGTAAAGAGGTGTTGCTTGGCGCCAATGCTACACTATAAAGGTGCCTTCATATTTGCTTATGTAACTAGAATGCATTTTGCTTATGTAACTAGAATGCTGCTCTATAGTCCACAGAAAATGTGTCGTGGGCTTGCCCATACCCGAAGAGATTTGGTATGTTTAACCTGACCTACCAAATGATCACCCAAATCTGACAGCATCACAGCTTCATTTGAATGTAGTCAAGCAGAATGTAAAAAACAGGTAACCAGATGTAGCAATTATTCTTTAACCAATTCATTTAAATTGTGGTCAATATCACATAGTGCAGACCTTATATTCCTTAGTTCATTGGCCACATCTCTTACAACATCCACTATTGTAATTTGTGACTCCAGAACAACGTCCCGTCAGCACACAGCCAGATGGTCGCCAAGCAATTTCTGAGGCAGAGGTGGGTGGGGTGTGTGTGTGTTGCCAGCGCCCAAAGACGTGCTCGGCACAGCAGCACCATAATGGCCTGAGCACTGCACGGGGGTCAGCTTTTGTAATATTGTCTGAAACAGAACAAGCTGATGGTGGGCCGAGTCTAATTTTCACGTCAACTTTGATAACTGACCAATTCTTTATTTCGGGAACTGAGCGACTTTCTGAAATTGACCTTTCGAGTGTCTCCACCATGCTTCATCACTCCATAACTTCCTCTTCTTGCTTATGCCACTGCTTAAGCCAACAAATAGTACATTTTTCCTTGCCTATACTTCAGATTCACCGAAATTTTTTTCCCCCACGTGATTTTGCCATTGTCTTCACAAAACATCGAACTAAAGATATTTATATTGATTTACATATTAAAATATGCAAAACTCCAAAAGGAGCCGGGGTGGGGATGTAGGCGCGTGCACATGCGTTAAATTTTACATTCATTGGGATTTGTAAAGGTAAAGTGCAAATACACAGTGTTATCTATCTGGATTTTTTTGCATGTATACATATTTCTGTTTTTGTCAGTACGCCATGTTTTAGTGTGAATTCTACGCATGACGTTATGCATTAGGCCCCTGATCTCCATCTATAAAATGAAGCTGCGGTACAAATGTGAAATGAAAGTGATATAAACTTCAGAACAGAGATTCCCTGTGAAGCTCATTTCCATGGAATTTCCAGACACTGCAGTTATAATCCTCACCTCTTCCCACTGCTGGAAAAGTAATTTTATAGTTGCTTTCGGCTTTTTGAATGGCTTTCTTGGAAACTTTGCTCAGAAGGATACCCTAATTCTACACAAGCTAATGTTCATACCATGTTTTCTACAATTCTTTGCAAAGATTTCACTCAGCTTCAAGTATTGTTAAATGCATTTTATCCTTCCATGACCAGTTCTATTCATTATGTTTATCAGGAATTTACTTAGCATATACAGTATGTTGTCTTCAAGATGTTAGCAGTGCAAATAGACTTCCTAAAACCAAGTGCATTTAGTTTTAACTCATACAGTGAAGAAAAAACAAAAACAAAAAAACACACTCACATGAAGCAAATAGTTGCACTATAGTGTTTTAACTTGTTTGTTACAGAAAATAAATTTGAACTATTTTCAAAACTTATGTGAAAGAACATTATGTGCAAAAGAAACACTTACCATTAAGGATGGTGCCACTGCTCAGTAAATCTTTCATGATTTCTGCATGAATTAATCTCATCCTCCTTCGTTCAGCAGCTATACTGTATTCTAACTGCTCTTCTTGAGTTTTTGGAATAATTTGCTTGAGCTGTACCTGAACAAATATTTTAAACTGGCAAATGAGCATTTCCTTTAATTTACTACATATAGTTCAATCACTGCCCACATTAAAACAAATACTCATCTCCAAGCTTTTTTTTTTTTTTTTTTTTTTTAAAAAAAACAAAACACACACTGAAATTTTTACACAAACCCTTTTCACCCTGGTCAATCAAGGACTTCATTTTGATATTGATTTTTACATGGAGTGTGTAAAGCAATTTATATAAATAAAACTGCATACAATAGAAATTGTATATAAGAGAAAAATAAACAAGACATTAACATACAAGTAATCGGATTAAAACCTTGCTCAAATATAATTTTAAATGTCTCTTTATATATATATATATATATATATATAAGCTATTTGACGCCCATCATTTACAAGATAGTAACATTTAATCAAAATTGTTAATTCCGGTAACTAACCACAAATAAAAAAATACAACTGCTTTTGATGGCTTCAGTTTCATTATGTTTAATCATGCAAATGTTCTTACAAATATTTACAGCTCAGCAAGCAACCAATGTGACAGCAAGTAATTTACCTTCCCTGAATCAGTGCGTCTTGCCACAAATGTAGCAAAAGCCTTGCAAATTCTCCATTGCTTTCCACTGAACAGGTCCTCACAGCTCACTAGAATCCCAACCTGTTTACAAAGATTGCAACATTAAGAGAGTGTATTTAAATACTTTCCATCTTAGTTTCAACTGGTCTCAACTTTAAATTTATAAGAAAATAATTTTAACACCTGCCACCAGATGGCACCAGAAACTGACAAATACAAGATTTGACTCCCTGGTTTCAAAAGCAAATAAGGCTGATCAAGCATCCTACAATATACTACAAATACAAGGATTATAAATTTTAACTAATTAAAAAGTTGCTTCACTCAGCATTGAAACTGTACAAACTGAGATGTGTATCAGGCAATCGTCAAAAGTATGCAGAAGGTGTATGCTCCCAATCATCCCATAAGTATTGATGAAAGTTCCATGGGTTACAAGAGAAAGCTTTCGTGAATACATCGTATCAAAATGGCCACAATTTGGTATCAGGTTTTACATGCTATGTGAAGCAAGCTCTGGGCACATTTGGAACTCAATATGTTACACTGGTAGCGGGGCCAAATGGAGAAGCAAGTATAGTCAATACAATCAAGTGGATCGAAAATTTTCGGCATATCTTCAAACTGTGTTTGAGTGTTGGTGACTGTTTCAAAACGTATCACACAGCAGGTGTACCAAATCTGCATCAGTACAGCAGTGGACAATTGACATACCATTCCTACTGGGATTATGTTAATGGTTTGGTATTTACAAATTTCTGTTGCACATATTTTTTGTTGTTGGAAAAAAAATTGTTTTTTCTCCCAGTAAACACAACACTGAGGAGGTTAATCAGTGATATAATCTCTATGAAAATTTACTTTATTGCAAAAAATAGCATTAGTGCCAGATTCCTCATACAGTATGTTCCTACATACATTGTGAAAATATATATGGGACTGTATGCACAAACAGTGAAATATACTTAAACAATTACATTTAGAAAAATCTCACTTACTGATTCTGATAAATACTAAAATTCTATGGGGCCCATCTAACAAAGGATCACCCAGAGCTAAGATTAGAAAATTTTCTGATATGCATTTTATGTACCAGAAAAAAAATCTTTCATAGTCATACTACAGTGACTGTTGAGAAAACTGAAACACATTTGCACAATTTAAAAAATGTGGGATGAACTGGTGCATCTGTTTATCCTTATTAGGTATAACACACACATTATTGCTCTTGGAGAACACAGTAGGATTTCAACTCTGATGGCATCGATAGGTGACTTTTGGGCTAATACTAATATTAGATCTTACCTGTGCTCTATCTGTGGACTCAAATTTACTTTTTTCTGCATTTTATTTACACATAATTTGCAAGTTGTTTAGTTTATCTCATATTATCGTGTCTTACAAAAGCTAAACAGAGGAAAAGTTGCATCAGTGTTTTGTAATGAGTCTTGTTTTTGGAGCATATTCTTGCTTTCCAGTATGACAGCATATTAACTTGATATTGGACTGGATACCAATAATTTGTTCACTTCACTATTGGCCAATTTATCATGCATTCTTAATATGAAAATAATTTTCATTCAAATAAAGACAAAAAAATAAATGGGAATATACTGCTGTATAAAATTTAATATAAACAAATCACTGTATTTCTACGTAATAGTGTTAGCTAAATATTGAAATAGTAGCTTGAAAACACTGGGGAATTTAACACTAAGGGTGCATTATGACCAATGTGCAGTGAAATAACATACCTCCATACTGCTGTTGAAGGCTCTGTTGACTTTGGCTTGAATGTTAACAACTTGACCAACGCTGAAAATATAATAGTTACACTGTACATTTAATACATACAAATTTAACAATGAAGAAACAGTAGTTAGTGTATTTTCAAAATCATGCTTTTCAAGATTAAAAATGATCTCTTGCAAGAGTTTTAAAGATTCATAAAATGTAAATTTTTCCTGTGACATTTTATTTAATTTGATATCAGATTACCTGCAGTCTCTATCCTAAGTCCTCATATCATTTAGTGATTTGAAACTCGGCTTTTATTTTAAGAAAGCACATTGTAATGGAGCATGCTGTGACAAGCACAAAGTAAACTACAGCTCATACATTATTTAAAAATTTAGAATTTCACCAAGAATTGTGAAAAATGCATATTTCTAATATTTCTTATTAACAGAATTCATCATTAAAAAGTCAGAATGCTTACTGAAGGTGAACTTTACTGAAAAAAGTAACACATTGAATAAATAGAAGAAAAAAAAAATATTTTAAAATAGTTGTAATGAAAGTGGGCACCCAGAGGGACACTTCAAGAGTATAGCTGAAAACCAGTACTCAAAAAGACAAGCAATTAAAATTTAAAAATGACTAACATTGCATTTTAGTTTGGTATTCTATTTAATAGTTATGAGCAGGAGCTATAATAAATACAGATAAGGATTTTCTTTTTTTTTTTCCTATGTGATCAACTGGCGGTTGAAAACTGGGATGAAGGCTCACACAGATTTAGTGTCCACTCTAACAGGAATTGAAGTTGTAAAATGCTTATAATATTGTGGTATGTAAAATTATTTTTTTCAATTCCCTTAGCCCCTAAGAAGCAGATGTCAGATTGTTATTCAATTAACAATTTCCTTACTGTAGAGCCCAAACTGCCAAAATATGCAGAGACCACTCAAGTTATCATTTCAGCTTATACATTAGTTACTTGTAGCAGTGGTTTGCATAAGGACAGTCAAAACTAGAACTCCAAAGGCATTCATGGGTGTGGGCAAGATGCTGACCACAGGTTTAGAGAGGGTTGGGGGAGAGAATGACAAAATACTCCATAGGCATTGAAGTAATAAAGGTAAATCATAAAGACTTGTTCAGTTTTTAAGTTTACCTGATAGTTTGCTCAAAATGTATATCATCAACAGAGGCCGTAATGCAAGGACACCCAGCATGTCTTTCAGCTGAAGGAAATAAAGCATTAAATAGTTACTTATAGTCCCTAAATCTGTTAAATTTTCCTCCAAATACATCTTAAAATAAAATCTGTCAATGTAACCAAATTTAATACATCTTTTCAGTAGTGTCAACAAAAATTTTTTAAACATTTGTTTTTGGTGGGGGGTTAGTATATTGTAATAACACAATATGTACACTAAAAGAAAAATACATCAACTACTCTGCCACTAAAAATGGTTGAAAATGCCAGATTTAATTACTAAAAGTGTAGTTTTTAAAATCACAGAATATATACACTTTCTTCACACGATATGATTGTTTTATTTACCTTAACCAAAACATCCAGACAGCTATAACAATCACATTCAGCTGCCTGTATCTGCCTTCAAAATTTAGGTACGTTAAGTGAACAAAAACAAAAGTAGGACCACACCAGGTAACCAAAGTATGAAGACAATTCAATAGCATGTGTTTGTCAAAATTTTTTAATGCAAATAATCAAATACATCTGAAGCAGTTTGGCCTTCCAAACCTTTATGCGGACAGATTTTTCTATTTCAGCTATTCTACATATATTGACTATAACAAAAATAAACTCTTAGATAAGGCATCTCTCATGAAACTCTGATCTTGGTACTGTAAAAATCCTGGTTTGACCCTGATGAGTAATCCTGTGCACAGATGCTTCAGCCACTAAAAACTTTCAAGACTGTAAAATGAAAAGTGAATAATCCTAAGCCCTGAATTAGCTAGCAGCATCTCTGCTCGTTCAAAGAAATGCTGAATGAAAGCTGAGCAAAATATTTCCTCCAAGGAAATGTAGATTTCAATCATAAATTAGTTAGTTAATCATAAACTCTCATTTTACTATGTTTTTTTTCCTTAAATCCCTCATTACGCTCTTACAATTTTTGATCACAAAAAATGAAGTTAATTAGCAAAACCACTAACGAATATGGTACTCTGTTGAACTTTCAAAAGAAACGCTCTACTTAAGACACTATGGCTAAACAGAACACCATTGCTTAATGAAAGTAAATGAGATTATCTTGTTTTGTCACCTAAAAGTTAAAGGTGTCAACAAATTTGAAAGCACATGTTAAAAATCTGGGTGTGTGAGACCTCAAATTAAACAATCAATTGGATGGTCAAGGGTTGCTTTTTTCAGCTCAGAATAATATTTAAATTACCCAATTTTAACATTTTCTGACTTAAAGTGCATTTATTGCATTCATATTGCAACACTGGTATCAGTCAGTCTTACAAAAAGTCAAACCATTAACCGGTACTAAGACGACAGATCACATTATTCTACTATTAGCATTCCTTCATTGGCTCCTAGTTCATTTTAGGATTCATTTCAAAATCATTAATTTAAAACTTCAGAGACTTAAATGGCACGGTACAATCTTGTATTGTTGATTTACTTTGTTCACTCTCTTCACCCATTAGGCATTAAGATTAAATATGATGTGCCTTGATCCCGGCTGAAACTCAAGGGTGATCATGTTTTCACAGCAGCTGCTTCAAGACTGTGAAACAGTCCACCACTCAATGTCAGAGCTGCTTCTTTCACTACTATCTTTAAATCCAGACTAAAATGAATGTTTTCGCACTAGTTTTTGGATATGTCTAGATATGTTTATGTTGTTGCCAGCTGTAGTATGTTTTGATGCCTTTAAACTGAAGGACATATGGTTTGTGTTTTTGTTGTTCACTTTTATTCCTTAATTGACAAAATTTGTTACTTTGTTCAATATAAAGTTTAAAAAGGTACTTTACAAATAAAACTTGCTGTCTTCCTTGCTGCTTTTCGTTACCATCAATCTTTGATTTCTCCTCTTCCAAATTCCCATGTGAAAGGAGTTGTCACATTGTATGCTGCTTTGTGTAAAGGTGACTACAGACCTTTATTTCACACAATCTGCAAACATGCTTTCCCATCCTGGACTACTATTTAATGTACAGTACATCTCTTTTTCTCCAAAAATAATAACATTTGTTCAGTTTATATTCATGTATCACCTAGTTGTCATACCCATAAAGAGTTATGTTATAGGACTGTCGTTAATCCCATACTATCATTTCTGTTCTCTAAATGCCTGTGGGTCTTTCCTCCACATTTTGTAACTCTTTTAGCAACATAGCCTCTCAATGGGAATCCCCCAATTCTCAAATTTCTGGAAGTCCTCTTCCTACATTTTAATTCTTGAACTCTACTGAAGATTGAAGGGATGTCCAACTTTAATATGAAGACGTTGTAGTTTGGCTTATTGGGAGCTGGAAGGGTGTACAGTAATCCCTCGCTATATCGCGCTTCGCCTTTCGCGGCTTCACTCCATCGCGGATTTTATATGTAAGCATATTTAAATATATATCGCGGATTTTTTGCTGGTTCGTGGATTTCTGCGGACAATGGGTCTTTTAATTTCTGGTACATGCTTCCTCAGTTGGTTTGCCCATTTGATTTCATACAAGGGACGCTATTGGCAGATGGCTGAGAGGCTACCCAGCTTACTTTTCTCTCTGTCTTGAGCTGACTTTCTCTGATCCTGACGTAGGGGGATTGAGCAGGGGGGCTGTTCGCACACCTAAATGATACGGACGCGTGTCTAAAAATGCTGAAAGATTATCTTCACGTTGCTATCTTTTGTGCAGCTGCTTCCTGAAACGACATGCTGCACGCTGCTTCGCATACTTAAAAGCTCGAAGGGCACGTATTGATTTTTGATTGAAAAACAAACTGTGTCTCTCTCTCTCTCTCTCTCCCTGCTCCTGACGGAGGGGGTGTGAGCTGCCGCCTTCAACAGCTTTGTGCCGTGGTGCTTCGCATACTTACAAGTCAAACAGCCCTATTGATTTGTTTGCTTTTCTCTATCTCTGTGACATGATCTGCTCCTGACACACACTCCTTTGAAGAGGAAGATATGTTTGCATTCTTTTAATTGTGAGACGGAACTGTCATCTCTGTCTTGTCATGGAGCACAGTTTAAACTTTTGAAAAAGAGACAAATGTTTGTTTGCAGTGTTTGAATAACGTTCCTGTCTCTCTACAACCTCCTGTGTTTCTGCGCAAATCTGTGACCCAAGCATGACAATATAAAAATAACCATATAAACATATGGTTTCTACTTCGCGGATTTTCTTATTTCGCGGGTGGCTCTGGAACACAACCCCCGCGATGGAGGAGGGATTACTGTATATCAATGACATGGAAATCTCAACTTAAACTTATTGCTCCTGGCCTGATGGTTGGGCTGCTGTCCTCTTGTGGCAATCATGGCACTTTCCTTATTTGCATTTCTTTACTAATGCTCAGAGGGCATGGATGTAGGTGTTTTTTTTTTAACAATTTGTTTGAAAATTAATAAATAGAAATCATTAAAGTCCAGTAGTAAGATTCATTAAATGTTTGAAAATAAACAATTTAACCTTTTTAAAAACCTTCATTATATTTAGCACTGTACATTATCCATGAATGATTTATAATCTAGTAGAGCATGAAAGTCCATGTCATTTCAATTATCCCCCCCCCCCCCCCCACATACAGAAAAAGAATAACCATTTTGAGGCTTTAGTACACCATACTCTAGTACAGTGTTTCTCAATATATGTAGTGAAAAGTAACAGAAATTCTATCAAAGAAAAGCAACTTTAATATCTGTCATAAACAAGTTTATTACTTACGCAGTTTAAAACCATAAACATGCATACTGTATATTCATTTTAAACTACCTACCAACTAGTGTGGCCTTTTTGGTAAATATACTGTATATGTTGAAAAGGGGCAAACTAATCTTCCGTAGCATAATACCTGGACCCTTCAAATAAGATTCAAGAACTGCATTTTAATATCATATCCTTATAAATATTAACAGTTCAGCCTAACTTGAAGACAATGAAAACAAATGTCCTTCTTTCAACCAACACGCATAAAACAAAGCATAATTTACTCATGATGTACATTTTGGTATAATTTAGCTAATTACTTAGACTAAAAAGCCATTATACTGTTAGAATGAAGGGATGTTTGTTTACTTTAAAATTAAAATTGAAATAGATAACTTGTTTTGCAAGCTTAATGAATACTGAGTAAGTTTCACTATACAATTGTAAATTTAGACATTCAAATCATCTTTCAAATCAGTTGAAAGAAATTAATTCAAATCAATAAAATCTGTAAACAAAAGTGCAAATTACATTTTTCAAGACTGTTCTTTAAGATCAATTTTGATGTTACAGTACACATCATGTTGCCTTAAATGTATAATTTAAAATTACTGTAATTTTATTGTTATGCATGTTTTACTGTCGTTCTATACTACCTTCAATAACTCATTATTACGTAAAACTTCCTGTAATACGTAAAACTTCCTGTAATACAAGAGCTTGTAACACAAACCTAGCAATGTTGGATTTGAATGTCAACATTTTTATATAATTGTGCATTAAATTAAGCAAGGTAATTGTAACCTTGAACTCATGCTAAAAAGTGACAGGAGACTACAGATCATCTATTTTGTATTTGATATCAGCAAGGTGGACCTCAGTCCAAAGCACTCTAAGACATCATTATTGTAATTAAGCAACTACTTGGCTTCCATTTATACTCCAGGTGCCTAGTCAACCACCACTTTAACAAGGAGACGTATTTAAAAACAACAATACCAGGCCACAACAGTTCAACTGTAAACTCTGGCAAAAAAAAAAGCTATAAGAACTAGAATATAAATACAGTATGTTTAACAGGAATAGATATACATACAACATAACCAGTAACCACTTGCAGTCTAACAACTGATATCTTCAACAAAACCGCTCCACACAACCTTTTAAGTAATTTAATCACAATCCAACAATATTTTATCATGATTTAAATGTGAGGCATTTCATCCAAATCAGTGAAAAACATTGGGCTGCCTTCAACCCAAACCAACAAATTATACATTATAAACCACAGTTTTAGGTAAAGCCAATTTGGGAATGGTATGTAGTTTTAAAAGTATAATGACTCATCATAAAGGAAATACAAAGTGTATGACATTAATATAAAAAAAATAAGCATCACTCTATCAGTATAACGCCATTGTCTGACTTTCCACAAGCAAATTTAATATGCAAATTAAGAAGCAATTAAATAAAAATTCCCAAATTAGATATTTAAAAATAAAAACGCTAAAAAAGCAAAGATGCAGCAGTAGACAACATACCAGTCATTCTGAATCAATTAATCTTTCTTAATTGATTATAACAAAAAAAGGAAGGTACATACATACTTAGCAGGGAAGAAAGGTTGCCAAGTTTTTAGTCATATCTTGACTTTGAAATACACAATTTTGAAATAGTAATGCATTCTACACTTGAGTGTGTTAAAATAAAGGTCATCTTAAGCAAAATTAATTTAGATGAACCTAGGCACACATTGGGTTTCTGTAATGCATACATAATGAAGGAGCCAAAAGTTAGGGTACAAAGCAAAAGTACTATATGATAAACTATTCACACATTTACTGTCTGAAGGAAATAACACTTCCTTATTTGTGATTTTTACTGCTGAGGACAGGTTATCTTAACTGACACAAACCACCTATAAATGGAAGCTAAAAAGAAAAAAAAAACAGAAAAATGTACTCATGTTAGCTGAACAAAGTATACTGCTGTATCAGTTGCATTGAGTAGTATGCTATTGTAATGATACACTATTTGAAAATAAAATATCATAGAAGTATATTTATCTCACTACCTATATATGTATAATAAATCGGAGCAACAAAATGATTACTGCACACTAAAGCATTACTGCTTTTTCTCTACTTCACTGTCCAGTAGAACAAGTCATTACTCCTAAAAAAAATGCTGTAATATCTTTTTGTAATTAGTTGCTTGCTATTTGCATGCACCTTGGTAAAATGAACACCAGTTCACAGCAATTCTTGTACTTAGTAACAGCTTAAGTGGTCCCCACGCAAAGACTGTTCCAATATCAGCACATTTCAGTCAGTACTCAAAAACACTGCTGTCTTCCATCTCATCCCCCCCCCCCCCCAATTCAGTCTGTTTGTAGTGCCAAACAAGTAGTGCCAGAGATGTTTCTATATCAAAAGCCTTGGACTTTATCCCCTACAGCATTAAATACACTGAAAGTAGTGTGGGAACAACTATTCCTATTAAGTTATAGATTTAAATGAGTAAACTTTAGTTTACAGTTGTTTTGTTTTTTTTATTTCAGCTGCTGATGCCACATACGTGGAAGTTGGAACACAACTTACAAAAACCTGGTTAAACACATTTAGCAGACAGTATAGATAGTGTCCAACAATGATTACTGTATATACTCGAATGTAAGTCGGGTCTTGAAACCCGAAAAATCAATCCACAAATCAGACCCCTACTTATACACCCATTCAAAAATGTGACACTTTCTTTTTTCTACATCTTCTTGCTTCCTCCAATCTCGCATCTGTCTCTCAGACGCATTGAATTTTGTTGCAGCAGTGCAGTTACTAATTTCTTTTGCCACTTCAACGACTTTTAATTTAAAGTCAGCCTCATATTTTCTTCTGATCAAACGCTCCATCGTAGATATGGGATGCTCTTACAATAAAGGTGTATGAGGGTGTGAGATACAAAAACACAAAACTGTGCAAACGTCGCTTTGGAATAGTTCGGGTATTACTGTGTGGTCATGTAGGCACAATACAGAGAAAAAAAAAAAAAAGCCAGTATGCTCCGTGGTTACTCTCTCAGGTGGGCGTTAGCATAGCATAATCTCTTGGACCAATAGCGTGAGTTTTCCGCATTCGACTTATATGACCGACATTGTGAAATACCAGAAATTATACAGTAAAATCAAATCACGACTTATCCGCAGGAGAATTTATCCGCAAGTATATATGGTACTTTAATTTCCGAGAACTGCTTTAACCAATCGTGACATTGCACCATCTGCTTGTCTGAAGTACAGCACCTGTAATTCCCTAAGTAGACAAATACACCGATTACAATATTTACTGTATATTCTAGGTTGTATCCTTCAATTAAATTCCATTAATGCAAATAACACCACCTTTACTGTAGGGACCTGGTGCTACTCAATGATCTTTGGTAATGGCAAATTATGAGCCCTGTGTCTTACTCTGTGTTGCAGCTTCTCCCAGCTTTAAGAGGTTTCATTAATCTAGGACAAACCAGCAAATTAAACTTTATTCGCATGTGGTCTTATCTATGACAGCACATTCTGGCTGTAGTCAAACAAAAAAAAAAAAAAATCAGGAAACATAACCTGTGATTTCTTTGGAAGCAGTATAAATGCATTGTCAAATTCCACAGGTGTGAACATATTTATTGATTCAAATATTTTTATAAAAATTGACTTATTCATAAGAGAAAAAAAAACACACACCCACACAAAGAAGTTATGCTGAGGTTAAAAAAAAAAAGACTCACACAAAGACCACCAATCAACGAAGAGGTCAGAACTCTAATGTCACATTGCTTATAGTGTGTATCTCCTTGTGGAATTGATCTTAGAACGTCTTTTTCTCCAACATACAAACAGACTGACTGATGGCTAAACTGGGTCAGAATTCTGAGATGGTGTTTGTTTGATAAGGCACTAAAATTAATTGACCCGCAGTGCCAATACCATCCTTGCTCCTGACATTGCATGGATTTGATCTTGTTCCTTTCAGAAAAACTGAAAGACTGCTAGATTACTGTGCGGTGTACACAATTTTTTTTCCCCTGCAAAGACCGCTCTTTTGATTTCATTCAAATAACATCTGTGACATGTTCATTTGGTAGTCAGAAGAGTGACATAAATTTAAATTTAAATTTAAATTCTCCTTCCCCCCCCCCCCCAATTAAAGTCCATCTGAGTCACAACTTAAATCAACAACTACTTTAAGGCTGCTTCCTTTAATAACTGCTTCATCGTAAATTGAGTATATTAGAGATTAAACGATGCTAGTACTACCTTAACTCATGCCCACACTTTGAAGCGAAAACACCATAATTCATGCAACCTGTAAAACCTTAGATTTTAAAGCATTGCAATATTCTGGAAACAGTAACTCACCCGCTAGACATGCTGTAGTGTCCATCCATTTAAGCAGCTGCCCGGCGCTCAGCTCATTGCAGTGTGTAGCATGGCAAGGCAGCACAATCTGACTCATTTTTACTTCTGTAGGGTTTCTGTAGGTCTCTCCATTTTCCAAAATAAATAAAGGCTCCTCCAACGGCACAGATTCATTGAAAACTGACATCACAGCTGGTAAACTGTACAATGCACCCTGTTATAAGCAGATTTAATGCACATTTTACAAAACACAAGTACTGTATATATTCACATTATCCAGCAGTCCTGGGAGGAAATAGGAGTTCCAAACTTTACCCAGGTAATGTCTTTGAATAATGCAAGATTTACCTGAGTAATGCAAGGTTTATCCAATTTCTGGCTCTATATGTAACAGACACATATATATACATATACACACACTTAACTTTCAAGTATGCACTTTATTTCATTAGTTTTATGTATTAACTTGTCAAAAGGAGAAGAGGCCAAAACTACCCATTAGTCTTACTGAAGGTTCAATATTGCTGCTGACAGAACTACAACATTTAAAAAAATTAAACTAAAGCACTCCTAATTAGGTTAGGGAAGGTCTGCAAAAACATGTGATCTTTGTTTCATGTTTAAAAAAACTGCTGTCCAGCTACAAAACTCTATATAACAGCAATAAGCAACAGAGAAGGAATACTATAAAACATACAAAAACACATATTAAAGTATAAACAAATCTTTCACTAGTGCTTGAAAACACTGCAACTGACTGTGTCAAGCTACTTCAGTCAAGATCCCTTTCTTCACTTTATTTTAATTACATCAGATTGTAATGTCCATAAAAAAAATCATGTAGAGATGGTCCTAGTTTATAGTGTGTTATTAGAGTACTTGATTTTTACTATAACAATGTTTGTGTGAAAAAAAAAAAAAAAAAAGTTTCACATTAGGTTCTCTTTGCTATACCATCGTGAAAGACAAAATGAAGACAAAGATTCAACATTTAGTACAAGAATATCTGCTGCAGTGCTAACATTAGTGGTGCAATTCCTGTGGAAATGCAAAAGCAAAGCATTTTCTTATGTAGCTACTAAAAATGTGCTCACAGAGAATGCATCCTGAGCATTATTGCTGCTACAGAGATTCCTAAACATGCTAGAGCTGGGCAACAGAGACAAAAAATTGTATCACGGTGTCATTTTATCTTTGGATGTTAATATCATATATTTTTTCTCCACAAAATTTCAACAAAACGTTTTCCTTTTAAAGAAGGACTTGCTTCCTTTTAAAGCAAGTTTCTACACTAAAATAAAATGTTATTCCATACATAAGTAAATGCACACAGGGCTTAAGAGTATAAGAATAAAGGGTATTTAAAAAGATATGGAATTAATTTTTAACATTAATTGTTGTTTTGCTACTGAGTTGTTCCTTTATTATTTCAACTAAAGTAGAAGTTAAATATTAAGCACTTTTAAATCCAAAACAATGCAAGATACATGAACATAAATGAGGTAAATGTGTAACACTTCAAATAAAATTCTAATAGACTTAAAAATGTACTACTAAAAAAAACTTCCAGAAATAAATCATGGCATATTCAAGCATTCAAATCACTACATGCAGAATTTGTAATTACAAATATGCTATTTTCTAAACTATGCTATGTAATGCTGCTGGCAGTTCAGTCTATACATATGTCAAAATCCATTCCCTAATGGTACAGCAAAAATGCATATCTTCGCACATTTTTACGGGTAAGCTTACTATACTGGTTATGCCTTCCACCTTAATACTGTACACACTACAAAAATTTTTCCAATTATTGTCCTCTGTGCATTAATGATACATCGTACAAAAGTATTGCAATATTTTAATTAACAATGTTTCTCCAAACTATATTTTAGAAACATGCATACACAAAGTGCCTTATTAATTTTACAGAATATATCATACACTAATACGTTGTTCTCATTTTTTCTATATTTATATGTCTATTTTTTTCCCCTTTCTTTTATCCACTTGAAGTAAAAAGTAAATACATGAAGGTACATTTGAAGTTACCACTTATTTTCCATTCTGGTTAAAGCAATTTCCTGTTCAAACAGGTAAAAAGCTAACTTTCATAACAGTTTAACATTTTGTTAAAAGACATGTGAAAATAACTACCTGAAGCCTCTGCTAGTGCACCAAATACCATTTTAAAAGAGGTGTAAAAACAATATAGAAATATTCTTTGGCGGCATACACAGCTCATACAAATGTTTCAGTGATATGTAATCCCTGCTAACAACTACTCATATCAACACTTAAAACAAATTTTAAACAGATATGACAACCAAAACTTGCAATGCATCATTATTTTAATGTACTCCTACATTTTATTTGAAAATTTTGACAGATTCGCATGGAGGGGGAAAAAAAAAAAAGGTTGGCAGCATTAAGTTTTAGTAGCAGCATTTAAGGCTTCAATTTCGTCTGTGACAAAGCGGATGCTTCTCATAATGTAAGAACAAATGCAGGGCATTTTACCCCAACATTTGAAGAGAATAGTATGGCCATCATGAACTACATGATTTATTACCAATTGCACGTATTAAATTTACAGACATTTTCTATTCAGTAACTTAAATATAAATACTGCTTAAAATCAATAAAATTAAAAACTAACATTATATCATAGTAGTGTCACATTATTAGTGAATACTAAAGATTAAGCAAGATATTAAAAACTACTGTAATGTTTAAATTCTTTTAGAATCAGGTTTGACAGCAGGTCTTTGCCAGGTTTATAAAATATGCTTGCTTCAATATAAGGAGGAGACTTAAGATGGTTACTGAAAGTAATATTTAACAGACAAGTCACAAACTGTTTATTAACTTGAGGGAGTGAGATTATCCTTTCCATATGAATACTATTGCTTTAAATGTTTAACTCCAGTTTTTATTGAAATTTAAACACTACAGGTTTAGTTAATAACCTGAAATGGTACAAAGGTTTAGTGGTAATTGTCACAGTAGTAAAAAAATATCGTTTCCATAATCTGAAAAAATAGCCTAACAACAGGTTAAACAACTTACAGCTTTCCTGCTGCAATGAAAGTTGGGCCTTGAAAGCCGACACAAATTGCTATAGGTGTCCTAACTTTTGTCGATTACACATAAACTCTGTCTCATTACACAAGCAGTGTTGGAAAAATACTGTTACTACACTCTGAGGTATTATTTGGACAATATTACACTATAGGAAGTAGTATATTACTGTCATATTGCCAAGAAAAAGGCAATTAAAAAAAAAAGTCAAAACAGACCATATATCTCTTAGACAAATTGCAAAGAAAAAACTTATTTGTCAGTGAGTAGAGTTTCTATCATCATCAAAAGGAACTTGGAAACTGACAAGAACAGGTCTGGCAGGCTCAGACCTCAACAGAAATCAGAAGAATCAGAAGTTTCTTAGTAATCAACAGCTTGTGTGATATTTGCATTGGACAAAGCTTTTGAACCGACTCTGAACTGAGCTCAATTCCAAGCAAATTACATATACTGTTTAAAAGGACCAATGCTAATTTTTCCAGATGCATATATATTTTTTTTTTTTGCCAAAATATTAATGTGTTTTACATGTTTTGAGTATACAGTACCACTGGACAACTGACTGATATTGCAAAACAAATAAAAAGTTACTTGCATAATAACCAAAACTGTGTTTAAAAATGTCTCTCTTTCCTTTCCTTGTAATCACTATCCACAGATGCTTAACTGTATTGATAAAAATCAGCAAAAGTGGCCCAGCATGATGTGATATTCCTGAGAACTAAATCAGAAACCAAACATTTATTCAAATTCGTTTTGAATTCAGATGCAACTGTTTTGATGCTAATGATACAGAGGATTGTTTGTCTTAAATATAAAAAGCCACATCACTAGTGCAGAGATATTTTCTAATCAAACCTTTCCTTAATTATCCCCTTTATCTTGGATTGCTTTTGGAGATGAACAGCCAAAAGCTCGATAACAATTACAAAAATCAGTAATAATGAATACTCTAGTTTGGTTCTAATCTGAAGTAACTCATAGTTCATATTATTAACACAGAATAAAGCTTTTAGACTAGTATTAAATAATTTAAAGACAGTGGCCAAACCCAAGAATTATGTGCTTGTTATATCTTTGTTCTGACAATTAGACACTGATGGCATGGGTCAAAATAAGTGAGGATTATATTGAGCAGGACTGGCCATAATCAAACTTGGCTGTGTTCAATCAGCTGACTCTTATTATCTCTTTAATTGTTTTGACCTCCATATTATTGTGTCCTCCAGATTGAAAAGAGCCACTTGTGGAGGCTTAGGCATGTCCCAAGGAGGACCCTGGGCTACACCACCTAGAGTTGCTACACGCACATCTAACTGGGTGGAAACCCTGAGATAAACCCAGGACTTGGCAGAGAGATTATAGTTCTCAGCTGGCTTGGGAGCATCTGGAAATTCCCCAGGAAGAGCTGAAATCTGTAGCTACGGCCAGGGAAGTCAATATGGACCTGCAGGCCTGTTGCCACTGTGACCATGTCCAGGAAAATTGGTTAAGAAAATGAGATGTGGTAATTGGGTTGATTGAACTACTTTTTCCATGCTATGCCAGTTTGTGTTGGATAACTGTTTATCGTATAAATTAAATAATTTTAAAAGGTGTTATATGCTTACCCGCCCTTTAATATTACATTTTGACTAACACATGAAAACACTGTCAAAAAATTATCAGTCAGGAATGTGCAAACACTTTCACAGCATTGCACATGGCATAATTCATTCACTATTGCAGCAATTAGCTTTACACACAAAAATAAAATAAAAAAACAATACTGTGTAAAAATAAACACTGACATAGGATGTGGCTATTACAGCCTATTTGTTTCAAGGCAGCATGCTCTCAGAAGACAAAAACATCAGTATCAGATATGATTCCTAGAATGGTCCCTAATGTCACTACTGTAATTATCGTAATAAACACCACCACCACCAACCCCATAAGAGTCTAAGTGATTAGTACATTGTGTGAATGAACTCCAGGACTGCATTCATTAACATTAAAACTAGTAGAGTTCACTACTCAATAAACAAGATAAATGATAGTGACACCGATGTCTGTATCCATTCATCAGCGAACAGAAATTTGAGGTAAGCTGAAGCAAGGCAACAATCAACTTTGTAGGAATATGACGTTGATCCATTCAATCGCCAAGTTATACCAGGCCGACTTTAGCATACCTAAGGACAATGGAAGGAGATCAGAGTCCCTGAAGTAAACCCATCCAAACAGCACTTGCATGTAAACTCACGACAGCTTCACGTTGCTTTAATTATGGTGTTAAATATTTTATTAATACATGATTTTATTCAACTTGCCCTGTCTTGCCTGGGTCAAGTTTTGCAATCAATTTTTTACCCACTTTTACCAAACCAATTTCCTTCAGACTCTGCATATGCATGTTGATCTCCAGTGACAATGCAATATTTCATCACTTCTGACCCAGGATCTGTACGTTAATTACATCCAATTTAAAATTTCTCATTTCCTTATATTATACTTTTAGAAAATAGACAGTGCTTTTTGCCAACACATAAATACATGAATTAATGGTGCTGGTCAAGTGGTTAGCATGAAGGACTTTAGATCACATGATCGAAGATTCAAGACCAATGTGAACAAAATTTTTAAACCAAAAAAAATCATTTATTAATTGATATTGAAGTTTCATCAAATTACTTCAGTATGAAGATTAAGCAGCATTAGTCAAGTACTTAACATGTTAGACATTCAATCAAATGGTCAAAGTTTTTTTTTCTATCTTGTATATAGATATTTGGCGAAATACTCTCTTCAGTGATCTGGTGATATTGGCTCACAGGATGAAATGTTGGGCTTTTCTAAGAAAGATTGAAGGTTCAATTCCCCAATAGACAAATACACTTGTGAAGTACTGGAAATGTGTAGGGTTTCGCCGTGGTTAGGATTTTCTGAAATGAGACATGAACACGAATGAATGTTACATTTCAATTTAAGAACGTATGTTCGATTCCACTTTATATGTCACTAAGGTAATTTGTCATATCACCTTCCCACCTAAGTCAAGGTTTTTGTAACCATGCCGAGGACTATGTGGCATTAACGTGGCTAAAAAAATATATATTAAAAAAAAAAGCAGCTTTTTTTTTGTATTTAAACCAAAGGGAAACCATAAAATAATTTAATTTAATTAAAATGCAAAGATTCCATAAAGGATTCCAAAAAACTAACATACAATTTGAAAATTCCTCCAAATATGAACATT
Source organism: Erpetoichthys calabaricus (assembly GCF_900747795.2). Classification (NCBI taxonomy): domain Eukaryota; kingdom Metazoa; phylum Chordata; class Cladistia; order Polypteriformes; family Polypteridae; genus Erpetoichthys; species Erpetoichthys calabaricus. The sequence continues at coordinate 52,893,957 of NC_041403.2, forward strand.
ATACTTTAATCAACTTTTATACATTTTTTTAGGAATTAACAAATTGAATAATATTCTATTTGCCAGTAATTGTTTCAAATTATTTTTTCTGCATCAGAATGATGCTTATATATGACTGATCATTCATTCCAATATTTGATAATGCACGCTTTTTTTTCCTGCATCAGGTAAAAGTTTGGGCAATACTGGGCTACTCCACCAAAACATCTTCAGTGTGGAAATGAAGTTAACATGACATAAAATTACATCTGTAACACCTGCTCAATTAATGCCTTGCATGGAGGGATCAAAACATTTCAAGTGTGAACATTTACACACTTAATGACACACCACCCTGACAAACACAGACTTTCCCAAAGCAAAAGAATCACATACCACTATGCATAAAACCGCACAAAAACAAAAAAGCAGCAGCTGCTCAGCCCGTTGATCATTTCCTCGAGGGAAAAAAAACAACTTTAAATATATTTAACAAAGACAGTCCAAATACTAAAACAATCAGTACAAAAGATAATATAACTTAACTCTCAATGGCCAGCCATTTTCTGATATAGAAAATACAGGGTTTTGATGGCTGTTGGAGTATTCCTAGTCATTGTTATTGCTATGATGAAGCCCTGCCAGAACATAATATGGTGGCATGTCATATGTGGAAACTATTTGCCAACTGTGCCACAGTAATAGGATTTACCAAAAATATTTAGATGTCTAATGCACATCCTGCAAGTCTGCTCAGTGTTAACAATAATTCTGAACGACAGAACACAATTTTGCGTAGAGACAATGCTCTGGGATCAAACACAGGTGCGGTACTCTGTTCCAGAAAATAAAGAGTCTTGGGCCATCATTATATATGAAATGAATTTATGTTCGTCCTTTATTCATACCTACAGGGGGAATCCCATGTGCTCTTTTGTTAACAGCTTGTTACACTGAGAAAGTCCAACAGAAAGCTTCCTTTAATCAGCTAGGTTCATTTACATATAATGAAACAGAAGCATTTAAAACACACCAATCAGCACATAGGTAAATGGTATTGTTCAGAAACACACCACACATATTAAGTCCCAAAACAGTTAACTATTAAATGCCATGCCTGCTTAAAGAAAATAAGACTTAGTAAACGTAAACCATTATCAGGGAACAAAATATATAACAAAAATGTTGTATACATTATCTCATTTTATTTAAAATTTACTGGTACAAATGTCTGGATGTTCTAATTAAATAGGCAGGCAGTTTCAAGAACATTTTCATATTGAAACTCTCCAGGACATTCAAAAAATGTTCAAAACATGGAAAATACCTAAAAAGAATGTTCCCATAGGAATCACTGGCAATACACTTAACATTGCAAATGCTAATGAGGAATAGAAGATAATAATAATTCATTACATTATCAAGTTTATGATGTATGGCCTTATATTTCACATATTGCCACAAATTACAATGTACTATTCTAGTGGAAAAACTCAGGTGTGAATGTGATCAGTAGTGGGTGAGACTAAACACGTGCAATAAGCCAACTCTTGTCTGAAAGCCATACAAACTAAACCTATGAAGGTGAAAATGTTTCAACAAGTCATTATTCCTAGACAGAACCATACATTCTATATGCTTCATATATGCTCTAATGTCTAATCAGCAAGGTTACATAGAGAACATAATCATATCCATTGTTCAAATGCAGCAAGGGGTAAGGGGGGTAGCCTTAGCATCTAGCATAACTCCCTCAGTCAATGAATTAAAATAAATCACACTATTACATGAAATTATACTGTATTGCCACAAACCAAAAGAGAAATAATGTTCACTTATGTATTATTTCATAACAGTTTTGCCAGCTATTTATACACTTCTACTTAATATTCCTCTAATAATGCAAAGTTAGACTTAACAAGCATAATACAAATAATTCTCCAAGTTATAAAACTGTAAACATTTGCTAAATGAAGAATTTAAAAAGAGATTAGGGATTCCCACTTGCATCTTTCAAATATGGAAATTGTTCCCATGAAAATACAGAAAAGAATATAAGAAAATTATATATGTTGTGCTTAATCAATTTCTACTAACACAGTTTCAAAGCATGCCTCTCTCAAAAAACTAATACCTAAACACCTTTTTGTAACTCATGGGATGGCATGGACTAGCTTTTCGGAGCCTGTTAAGGTGATGCAGTTCCAGAAGCCATTGATGGAAGTTCATTCACAAAAGAAAAGCAGAGAATAAAATTTAATTCACAATAAGAAACAGACAAAAACTTTAGAATTCATGATTCCTTCATTTAAGTGGTTATACAGCTAATTAAATGCAATTTAAAAGTTAATCTATAAATACTAGAATTTAAACAGTTTCAAATTAACCATGATAGTCTAAACTCCTTCTCTAGAGTTGGTTTTCATCTTACACCCACTACTACCAGGATAAGCAATGGCTTCTGAAAACCCTGAATGGAACAGGCAGATATGAAAATGGATAATTTCCCATTTCTCAACTTAAAGTAAAAGATCAGGTTGTAAATAAAGTTAGGTAATTGTGTGCACACAGCTATATTAAAAAAATACATTAGTATAGGAAAAAATAAAACTTTGAGGTATAACATTCAAACAGGTCCAGAGTGCAGCTTCATTTTATACCTAACACAGCGGTCTCACATGCACGGACAGTGAGAATAACATTCATCTAATTGTGAGGAAAAGAATGCAGAATGGGAGCACCTTTAAAAACATTTCTGGCAGATTTATATTATGTGAAATAAAGCAAATTCCCTAAAGGCTATTCTTAAGCAATATATCTTTTGCTCATTCTCAATCATGAATCTGTGTGGATACGGGTTACGTAAGGGTTCTTAAATCAAGCAGTCGGTTTGAGCTGCAGAACTTACATTTGTAGGTCACAGTTCAGGCGCGACTTCACTTTTACAGGTACTCATCAACTGCAATAGTTAAAAATGGGACCTCTTGCAGGACTGCGATAATAGAATGAAGACAAATTCTTCAAGTTAAACAAAGTCTAAGACAAGTTAAACAATTCTTAATTTCTTTAGCTTCAACTTTTTTGTTTTACTTTACAGTTATATACATATGCCCTGGGTAGGACGTTAAAAACTGCATCCGGTCCTGCACGTGGTCCTCCAACTTGTAAAGAAAACTTGGGGGGATGGTGGCAAGATTGGCACTCCAACCACCGTAAAAGAAACTTCACACATCTCAAAATGACAGACAGAACTCCTTTCTGCTCTCCGTGGGATTACCTCTGCTGCAGCCATCCACAGAAAGGCTGCTTGCATTATGAAGGGGATGGGGGAAAAGGTCTTGGGAGCCTCAAACCCAGAAGAGTCAAAACTGACAGAGCGCCAATGGGGTCAGGCCTGTTGGGGATTGGAACTGGTGTGGTGCCGAGACATCACCCACTGCACAGCAGCACTCAGGTCCCAATTTGAGGCCGCCCATTCAGGCAGGACATAATGATCATCTTCCTCTGCTGTCATGAGGGAACTTCATAAACTCTGTAGATGGGTACACCTTTTATTGGTCTGGTCGCTCCGATAGTGGTCATACTCAGGAAGTAGCTGTTGATGTGGCGGATCGGCTCCTTCTGATGGTGTCCGATGTCACTCCTTTCAACAAGCATATTATGAGACTCACATTAAGGCACTCTCTGGGTGCCTTGTCTGTTTCAGTCTATGCTCTGACCGTGGTGTGTGAGGTCTTGGAGAGGGGGACATTTTATTAGCTGCTTCGCTCTGTGGTTGATGGGTGCCTGTTAGGGGACACTCCTATGGTCATGGGTGATTTCAATGCAATCACTGGCACTTACAGGGCTGGCTATGAGGATGAGGTTGGACCCCGTGGGTCAGGTGACCATGGTGAAAGTGGTTCCTTGACTTTGCAAAATATCAGGGACTGTGGATCGCTGGATCCTTGTTCTAGCTCCCTGAGCCATATCGTTGGACTTGGTACTCCAGTACTGGTGGTGCAATAAAGTAGACTAATCACATCCTCATGGGCAGATGCTGGGGACTCTTATAGAACTGCAGGGTCCACAGAAGTGCCCAGTTTGTGAATTTTGACCACAGACTTGTTGTTGCTCCTCTGAAGATCCAGCTTAAGTCCAGTAAGCTACCGCCTACTAGGAGAATGAGGCTGGACCTGGCCACACTCCAAGATCAGGGACTAATGCATTTGCACACAGTTTACTAATGTGATGTGGGCAGCCTTCCGTGACAAGACCTTAAAGGTTGCGGAGGGTTGTGTTGATGTTACCAGTGTGCCCAGAAGGAGGCGTTTCATCTTTTGCAGGGCAACCTGGGTATCATCAAAAGGAGTCGCCGCACAGGGCTTGATGGCAACTCCGGTCTGTACTGGGAAATGGGAAGAACAGCTGCAAGGGCTCTGAGGGCAGATGAGGAGGCATTTGTTAGAGGAATCTGTGAGCAGGTGACACCATCTATGGTCTATTGACCCACATACTGCTTACAGAGGGATCTAAGCATTATGCACATCCAAATCTGTTCCTCGGAGAGTTGCATTCAGGGCAGGTGATGGAACAGTCCTTATGGATGACGCTGCAATTGTGAACTGCTGGGCTGGCAACTTTGAACAACTATATAGGTTCAGCTCTTTTAGTCTTTCTTCATAATTCAACCCCTGTAGCCCTGGAATCAGTGTAGTCACTCTTCTCTGGACCTTTTCTAGTGCTGCTATGTCCTTTTTTGCAACCTGAAGACTAAAACTGCACACAGTACTCCAGATGAGGACTCACCAGTGCATTATAAAGCTTGAACATAACCTCCTTGGACTTGTACTCCACACATCTTTCTTAATGGCTTCTGAACACTGTCGGGAAGTTGATAGCTTAAGGAGTCCACTATGACTCCTAAATCCTTCTCATAAAGGTGTACTATTGATTTTCCGACCGCCCTTTGTGTATTCAAACATTAACATTTTTACTTCCTATGTGTAATACTTTACATTTACGGATATTAAATTTCACCTGCCACAAATCTGCCCAAGCCTGTATGCTATCCAAGTTCTTCTATAATGATATAAAAGATTCCAAATTATCCGATAATCCACCTATCTTGGTATAATCTGCAAACTTAACCAGCTTGTTACTTATATTCCTATCTGAATCATTTATATATATTAAAAATAGCAGCGGCCCTAGCACTGACCCCGAGGAACATCCCTCTTAACTTCAGCCAATTCTGATGAGGTTCCTTGCACCATCACCCTCTGCTTCCGGTGTCTGAGCCAATTCTGCACACCCATCTAAAAACACCCTCAACTCCTCCTACTTTTAGTTTAATGCCCAACCTCTCATGTGGCACCTTATCAAATGCTTTCTGAAAGTCAAGATAAATATCATATGCTCCACTTTAATCACATCCTTTTGTTGCCTCCTCATATTATTCCAGAATGTTAGTAAAACACAACCTCTCTCTTCTGAACCCATGCTGACTGTTAAGAATAACTCCTGTTCTTGCCAAGTGTTGCTCAGTCTTTAATCCTTAATCCCTTCCATTAATTTTCCTGTAATGCATGTTAAGATAACTGGCCTATAGTTGCTTGGATCTGCCCTGTCACCCTTTTTATATAATGGGATGATATTTGCCATTTTCCAGTCCTTCAGAATCTCTCAGTGACTTCTTAAAAATGTGTCAAGGGTTTACATATGTACTCACTAGCCTCCTTAAAAACAAGGGTAAATAATATCTGGTCCTGGTGATGTACTGCTCAGATTAAATAGGCTGAAATAAAATACTTCTCCCTCTACAATTTCCAGATCCCTCAGTACCTCCTTGGTAGTCCCATTTACAGTACCTCTGGGAGGTTATCTATTTGCTCACTTGTGAAGACTTCAGAGAAATGTAAGTTTAGGGCATCCGCTATTTCATTGTATCTTTTAATTCCCCTTTACTATTTCTGATGCACATCACCTCCGTCCTGACTGTTCTTTTACTACTAAAATACAGAAAGAATCTCTTAGGGTCTCCTCTCACTTTATCTGTAATATTCCCCTCCAACTGTCTTTTAGCCTCCCTGATATCCTTCTTAATGGTTGCTCTCATGTTCTCATATGCTCTACAATTCACTTTGCAGTCATTAATCTTATATGCCTTATAAAGCAGTTTTTTCCTTTGCAGCTTCTTTTTTAAAATCTTTATTAATCCACTGTGAAGATTTCTTTTTTATATCCTATTAATTCCAAATGTAAGTATGTATCTGTTGGCATTACATGTAAAACATTTTTAAACCTGTTCCACTACTCCTCGACTGTCTCCATACTTAAGACTTTGTCGCATCTGCTCAAAATTTACCCTACCAACGTTCAACTTAACAATTTTAGTCTTTGCATCTGCACTCTTACAAAATACTGAGAATTATAGTGACAATTTAGAACTGAGAATTTAGTTTATTATACCAGCAATTGATGCACATAAATCATTTTTTACTGCAAGCTTTATATCAATTAAGTATAGAAGACAAAAGGAAAATTATAGGAATCCAATTTGGTGCCATTATTGAAAAACTGCCGATCCTGGTAGATTGCAATTGAATCACCAAAAGCAAAACCAAGACCATGAGACAGATGGAATCTGTCTTGAAGCTCCACAGGTGTGTATGTGCAATCTTTTTGCTGTTTCAATGGTCATTAGATAGTTGAATAGGTACTAGCCTTTTGGATATGTGTCAGTGATTACTGCAGTGATTAAATAAAATAAAAAAAAAAAAAAAAACACAAAAGAAAATTATCTATGTCCAGATCTTTGAATCTTTGAACCAAAGTAGTACATTGGGCAGATCATACTGTTATTCTTACACTTATACCACCATTGCCCATCAGCCAGCAAGCAGCTCTGAGAATGCCCTTTTAATCAGCCAAAAAGATCTGAAAATATGGAATGAAAAATGCATTCAAGACATTGTTTATGGATTTTAGCAGTGCATTCAGTACAATAAAGCAACACCTAAACAAAACAGTTAAAGCTTTTTGTTAATCCATAACAGATATTAAGGTTTAACAATTTTATTGTCATTCACATTAACTGATGTTTAACTACATCATCACAAGGTACTGAGGAAATAAAATACTGATAAAACAGTAGAAGGAAAATATCAAATGCTAAATATATTCAGTGCTAATAACGGAGCTTAAATTGAAGTCAGATGTTCATTCTAAAAGGAAAAACACTATTCCAAGTTACAGTACTAAAATAAAAGGATAATTCAATAAGCATTCAATAAATATTTGGGAATAATTTTATTATGAATTGAAATTATGACTTTGCCCTGAATACAGTAAAGAATTATGCAAAGAATACTTTCTTTACACAAACTGATGGTTTCCAGTGCTGAATACAGTGATCCCTCGCTATATCGCGCTTAGTCTTTCGCGGCTTCACTCCATCGCGGATTTTAAATATAAGCATATGTGAATATATATTGCGGATTTTTCACTGCTTCGCGGATGTCTGCGGTCTACCGTACGTGTGCTTCCTCAGTTGATTTGCCCATTTGAATTCAAACAAGGGACGCTATTGGCGGATGGCTGAGAAGCTACCCAATCAGAGCACGCGGTTAAGTTCCTGTGTGCTGCTGATTGGCTCAGCGACGGAGTGCTGCATTAACCAGGAAGTCTAGTATCTATCTATCTATCTATCTATCTAATCTCACTCATTCAGCATTAAGATGCAAATGATTGCAGAAAAGGTAAAAGTTTTGGATATGTTGAAGGAAGGAAACAGCTACACCGCTGCAGGACACCATTACAGCAGAAATGAGTCCACGATTCTTTTTATTTAAAAAGGAGGAAAAGCATATAAGATCTACGGCCGCAGTGTCTTTTAACCAGGGCGCAAAATGAGTTGCAAGAGGACGTGATAAGGCAGTAGTCTGGATGGAATCTGCTTTAGGGATTTGGATTGAAGAGTGATGGAAGAAGAACAACGGCGGTGCTAAACAGTCGCATGAAGAGGCTCCTTTAGAAGAGCTGTAATGCTATCCTTTGTTGTGCAGTAAAATTAAACTCATTGTTATCGGACAAGTCGTCGTGTCATTGTTGGTGAGTAACCATAATTAATTATTTACGTACAGTACTTATTAGATGTACATAGTTTAGTGTCACTGTACACACATTTTACTGTATACAATTTTTCTTGCATTGTACGTATTTATTGATGGTGGCCTGTCTGTCGTAATGGCTGTAACATATGTGATATTGGAGACGCTCGATATCTTTAAAATAATATTTAGGGTTTACTGTATGTAAACTGTGTTTACATACATAATTTCAACGAATCTTACCTAATATCTAAGAGAATACAAAGGGTTTATGCTGTATAATTGTGCGTGAAATGTTTATAATAGTGTGGGAGAGTTTATAAGGGCTTAAAATATATAAATATAACCATATAAAGATATGGTTTCTACTTCGCGGATTTTCTGATTTCGCGGGTGGCTCTGGAACGCAACCCCCGCGATGGAGGAGGGATTACTGTAGTCTATTTTATAAAATGTTCCATTTGCTGATTTGGCAGAGTGAGGTGTCGTTTGGTTTTACCCATTACTGAAAACATACATATGTAAGATGACGTTTATATGCAACAATTGATCACAGTAGCAAGATCAGTCAATTATATTGACCAGACCAGACTGAACTATATACAGAACTTTTCCTGAAAGGATGATTCATATTCCTAATTATACTGTATGTTTAGCTTCTCTGCCATTTTAGCTATCTGACAAAACATAATCCTGTAATAAAGAACAAAAACAATATAAAGCATTTTTCATCTACAGTATACGGGTTCTTCCACTGTTAAGAAGCTCAAAGAATAATTAACAAGATTAAATGTTAATTTTACATGGGCCAAGGGTTTTTTCTGAAGAAGTACTATGTTCCCAATGCACTCAAACAGGAGAGACACCACAGACACCAAGTGCCTCACTGATCCAGCCCCTGCGGTCAAAACCCATGCCAGAATGTTAGCTATTTGTAGTTTTCCTCGCCACTAAAACACATACACATTTTTTTTATTGTTAATTTAAATTTTATTTACAGCTTAAGGGCTAATAGAAGAAGCTTGCTTTAAAAAAATTACAAATTAACCATTTAAATAAAATGGCAACTGCTGCAATGCACAAACAGCCATAAAGACTGGTACTCTGAAAGGCAAACATACTAGGAGTGAATTAATTCTCCTCTAGTAGCGACACAAAATAAATGGAAATACTCATTCATACCCCATAAAACAGCCTATAACTATTTATAAGATTTGTACTGAATACAACAATGCTCTTCAAAAACTGGAGTTAACCAGCAATTTCAGTTTTTTTGTGGCACAACCAATCTTTTCATGTGATTCAACTTTACCCACCCATGTACAGAAATCTGCTTTCTGTAAAATGAGAACTGTTACAATAAAAACAAAAAAAAGCCAATTTGCATTACTTATATACTTTATGAAATGACAGAAAGTTGAATGTTTAATATCCACATTGTTTCGTTAATAATGAAATATTTAATCAATTGAACAGCTATTTTTGATGGACAGTCAAAATTTCAAATTTAATGAACAGACATTTCACAGTCAGTTTGGACTAGGTCTTAAACATTACAGTAATTGTTATACAGTTTATTTAACAAGATGTGTGCAAATGTATTTAAATGTTATATGACATTTTACTTCACTGTTTACATATTTATGAAGTGAAAAAGCATCACCTCTTCCATTGATCAAATCAGTTTTGGAATATGATTTTACAGAATTAAGAAAACTTTAAAAAGCTCCCTTGGTATTCAGGATGAAACGTAACATAATGGCTCACTCTCATCTTACATTATATTTACACTGATAGTGTAGCCATTCAGCTCAACCTTGCTTGTCAATCAATATTTATGTAACTTGTTACAAAATATCATCAAGTAGTAGTACTTTGGTTACCCCCAAATTACTGTAGGCCACTTCTACAATGGCAATATTCTACAATATCTGTACCCATCAGTGCCCCAGTGCTCTTGAGAATTAACTTAATTCATGTATAATCCACTGCACTAATTCTTTTCATGATGTTTAAAACTTCAGTTGTCACTTCTTAAAACTGAAAGATGAAGTTCCTCCAGTCTTTCTTTGAAGCTTCCATTTCACAATCTTTTAGTTTTTTTTCGTAATATGGTAACAAAAACTGCACACAATATTCTAGATGACGCTTCAATAGTTTGCTTAAGTTCCAAGTTATTTCTTCATAAATATTGTATACTGTAGATGCATTTTTTACAATGTGTGTGTAATCACAAGACACGGATCAATACTCACTGCAATTTAAAAAAGGTAGACATATTTGGTGTTTTTTTTTTTTTTTTTTTTAAACCTTGTCTACTGTGCCCCAAATACTCCCATTTTAAAGCAGCAGTGAAGACAAGAGTTTATTTTAATTTATAGAAAGCCTTAACTTTAGAACACAAATTTGTGTGGCAAATGTATATATTTCATGTTTGTGAAGAAATAACTGACTTGAAAAATACTACATTTATCCTTTAATAACTCCACTTGATTTGTACTAAACACAGAATTTAACTAAAAGCCTGTTTAGCCTTCTTAATCTCTTCTACAAACTGCCTCAAAGTAGACATAGACTCACAAATTTCAGCATCATCCATGCTGTAACCATGTCTAATATTTTTACTACATGTAGCACTTTAAATTTCATTCAGTGAATTTTTTCAAAAGTCTGAATTCTGTCCACGTTTATCTGTAATAATTCGCTGATTCTACCGTATACACCAATTCTCCTAGCAGAACATTTATCAAGATTAATTTTATTAAATAAAAAGAGCAGCAGGCCAGTCAAAGATCCCTGAAACACAGCAGGTTTAGTCACCTAATTCATGAAAACATTCTGTACACAAAATCCATTTACTTTCAATGTTTGTGCAAGCTGTGCTCCCTTCTATATAAGTGAACATTGAACTCATACTTTTTAGTTTAATCACTAGCTTACCATTTGATAGCTTATCAAACATTTTCAAATTCAAGATATCCTATGCACTCTTCTAATCAAATGTCTTTACTGCTTCCTCAGAGAAGTCCAGAATATTGGTAAAACATGAACCCCCTGTCTAAGCCCATGCTGACTGGTCAGCAAGTACTTTACATGTACTGCTCAGAGTTTTCTTTAATGACTGTTTGCATTAATTTACCCATGATTCTGAATATATTCAAGCTTTCCAGTCTGATCGCTAGGAATGGCCCATTTCATTTTTTATATAATGGAAAAACATTTTCCCAGTATGCCACAAATATAAAAATTACAATTTGTGTTTATATATGCACTGAACAACAAATACAAGTCCTGGAAATTTATTTTAATGTTTATAAGCCTTGAAGCACTTAATTCTCTTCAATTTCCAACCTGATTAACAAAACTACAACTAATGGGAGTTATTAACTTCTTCACATGTGAAGATGTCAAAAACATGCGAACGGAAAACACTCTTTTCTCTTCCGAATATTTCATTTTGGCCATACAATCCCTTGTGCACTTCAACTTTAGTTCTCTTCCACTCCTTAAACACTAGAGAGAACCTAATAGTATCAACTTTTGCATCTCTCACAATATTCATATCCAATTGCCTTTTAACATTCCTAGTATCTTTTGCCACAGCTCTCGTGTGCTCTTAAGCCCTACAATTAGCACCAGGGTTAAATTACATGGCACACGTATTATAGAAGCATTTGCATTCAGAATTTCTTAGCTTCTTATTCATTCACAGCAGAGAGTTCATTTAAATGGCTTAATGCCTCAATTACAGAATACAATCCTACACTGTATATAAAACATGTTCATCCAAAAACAGTCATTTATAAATTGTCAATTTATAAAACATGCCAAATAAACAGGGTGGTCCTCCACCCATTCTTTTCTAATTAAATGTCAAAAACCTCAGTAGAGATGGGAATTTTGAGATTTTGATAAGAAGCAAGTGCAAGTTTCTACTTCCTTTTAAATTGTTTATTAATGCAGCTAGTTTATGAAAAATATCACTTCACACTTAAAGCTGGGCTAAACAATAATTATCTGATTGCCTTATTTAAAAAAAAAAAACAAAACACAAAAGACAATCATCCAGTACTACTTTGGAGAAGTAATTTTCACACTATTGGGGAAACAAATTTGTCAACTGGCAGCAGGGCACAACTGTCTAATTAGCAATAGGAATTACACTTCCAGTTAAAATACATGAAGCAAAAAATGCAACTTTATGGCACAATCAAGAACATTTGAAAAAGTTAAAAAATAAATTTAAAAAAAAAATCCTCTAGAAGTAGGGGTTGAATAGATGTGCTAACAAAATAAACTAAGTTTAAAACTTTTGTTCACAGAAATGTACTTTTTCTTTCTGCTTTCGCCTCCCTTCTCAATGCTCCACCACCTACACGTCTAACTTCCTTGATTGTTGATGACTTTGCTGCCTCTTTCATAAAAAGACACTCATAAAAAGACACTTATAAGTGGCCAATTTGCACCACCTCAGCCAGTTATTTTGCTTCTTTACTCACACAGTCCCAACACTCTCCACTTTCTCTCAACTCTGACACTGATGTGTCTAATGTCTTCTCAAGCTGCCCCGCTACCTGTTCTTTTAGATCTCAGCCCTTAACACCTCCTCTAGATTCTCTCTTCCACACACACACACACCTCAACACCTCACAAACACATTTCCCAATTTTTTTTTTTTTTTAATAAAACAATTTCGGATAACCTTAAATTAAAATCCGACTTCAAGAAGGGACATTTCACTGAGACGGCTCTATTGACCATTATCAAAACAATAAAGGTGGCTAGAGATTCCATTATGTCATTTGTTCTCACCTTTCTTGACTTTTGCATATCTTCCGTCTTTGATACAGTTCATCTTCAGAACTTCCTTGCCACCCTTCCCAAACTAGGCATCACTGGGAATGCTTTCCAAGTCCCATTTCTTGGCCAATTTTGTCAGTCATCACGGAGAAAAGAGGTGTCAGTGTTGTACCAGTTAAGCATTGCAGTGTCCCAAGAATCTGTTCTAGGCCCTTTCCTGTTCTAATTGTACACCTCCTCACTAAGTCTTATGTACCAAGGCTTCTCATGCAATGCCAATGATACCCAGCTGTACATGCTATTCCCTTCTGAGGACAACATGGGGTCTGCCAGAATCTCGGCCTGTCTCAGTAAAATCTACAACTGTATAAAGAAACAATCCGCAACTCATCAGTCATCATACCTGCCAGTCATTTGATTCAACACTTTCAAAATTTAACACTTCTGTAAAACTCTGCTTATCATCAGCACTGACGACATTTGTACGTAATCAGCTAAATTTTACAGATCACATTGTAGCAGTTTCCTCTTCATGAAAAGTTAATCGGTGCAACATCTGTAAGAAGATCAGATTGTACCTGACCTTCAGCTCAACATCTTACCCACACACAGGTCATGATGCACCTTAACTTCAGTAACTATACACTGGCAGGATACCAGCATGTACTCTTAGACCACCACAGATGCTCCAAAATGCAGCAGATGTCTCATTTTCAACCAGCCAAGAGAGGTGAATGTCACTCCACTGACTCCCTGCAGCAGCACACATCACATTCAAGTCATCGATACTGCTCTACAGATCACACTATGGTAAAGCAGATACTCATTTTTGGAGACTTTCATTATTTTCTATGCTCCTTCTTGCCCACTAAAGTCTGCAAATGAACAACATCTGGTGATACAATCTCCATGTGGCAACAAATTTCACTAGCCTCTTCGGTGTAGCCCCTTGCAGGTGGAATGAGCTGTCAACCTAAGTGTGTCGAAGAAACATTTGGAAACTTACCTGTTTGGCTTATGGTTTCTGCTAATAATTTATGAGGCTAGATCCTTTTTATAGTTATGGTAAGGCTAGTTTACCTTGTGCTGTAAATGGTTTAATGGTTGCTTGTTTTCAAACTCTAGAGAATTTTTCACTGGTTTACATTCATCTTTGCAATGTACAGTATGTCTCATAATCCCAGGTCCAAAACAGACCCCTAACTGATGTTAAATCGATAATATTGAACGCATTTGTAAGTCACTGCAGATAAAGACATCCGACAACAAATAAATGTAATTTTTTTCTTACAATCGGCAGAAAGTGAAATAATTATTTCTCTCTCTAGGGAGCTGTTAATTCAAATTTGTGAATGTTGATAGTAATTTGCTTGCCTTGTAATGCCAAAATGATACACTATAAAGCAAGTAGGGTAAAGAACCAATCTGATTATGTTGAACGGGTGACAGTATTACTATATTGGCATACATATCTGCAAATCATTTAAATTAACTAGAGCTATGCATTTAACATTAAAGTTTAAGGCCACTGTGATAAATTTCTATAAAAAGTTTAATTAACACATGGGAACTTTTCCTCTTGTGGATATAGATACACTGGCACTTATTTGACTCGATATTGTAGATTTACTTTAACTGCATTGTTTAATATTTATTTCACAGGATAAAAAAAAATTCCATAGGGAGACTGAGTGGTCCAAAAAATTTTAAAGGCAATGTCTACAAAAACTCCATAACTGCATTGACCCAGCCACTACTAATGAAATAAAGTTGCATTTCTCAGAGATAACAGAAATCAGCGATTATTGAACTTAACAGGAGAGCTGCAAATAAAATTGGTAAAGATACTTCGAATACAACAGCAAAGCCCAGCTATTGCATAAAAAAACAAAAGTTTAGGTTTACTGCTAATGCTACTGGACTCCAATTTGCAAAAGACCGAGAGAGATAGGAAAAGCACTATATGAAAGACATTTAAGAAAGGCACTGTTCGAAATTTTTTTCTTGAGCCTCTGAAATTTTAAATTCCCTTTTGGGGACAAAAAGCTTTATCTGTCTGTCTCAGTATTACCCCCAATCACACACGACTCTGTCCTGCATAATGAGACCTCTATTTTCTACCGTTTTGAAAGTCGTCTAATCGAGTTATGTTTGAACGTACTCAGGACTAAAAAAAGAAACAAGCGCAAAAGACATCGTGGCCCACTTAAAAAAAAAAAACTTTAATACGCAGATTAAAACTTGTTTAGCACAAACTTCACACGAACAATAACAGGCAGCTGCCACTGTCGACTTTCAGTTCTGACCTCCCCAAAAGGGCAAATAACGATGGCTAAGTTTACAAAAAATAAAAACGATTGTGTATGGGCATTGGACGGATCAACAAAATTGGACACTTGTCAACCTTCACGCCGAGACAACTTCTTCCTTAATGTCCGTTTAAACAAATCGAGTACTAGTCTCGGAGTAAGCTCGTGTTGTTTTCTGTTAGAAAGTTACAGAAAACTTAAAGGCAAAAGAGTCAGATTTAATGCATTTTCATTGCAATACTGTATAACGTACAAGTAAAATTTTGTTCCGAAAGAACTTTTGATAAGAATTAAAACATTTTAACCTTGTAGAAAAGCAACGTGGTTACCGGGAACCCACCCGATCCGTACAAATTGGTGTCTTTCCACCGAACGTCAACCTCCTACAAACTCGTAAAAACTACACTTACCTTCAGTCTCACAATACAACACGCCGTTAAAAACGTGGAGATCTAGAAAACTTAACGAACAGGTGGAAAAGTAAGCGATTTCCGCTGTGCGGCACTGTGCCCAGCGCTGGAGTAGTTGAGCTGGCCGGGATCGCCCCGCCACTCCGCCTCCGTCGCTTCGATGTACACCGCGCACACCCTTCCACGCACAGGGTAGCCGCTAAATACTTTTAAGGTGGTTCTAATCTGATTGATAACAAAGCAAGTGGCTGCAAAGAGAGAAAGACTGATTCTTATAACTTGATGAAAGTTTTCTATTTGCCTTTGCATGTAAACTTTCAAACTTCTATGTCTGTTTATTTGAATAACATTCCTAATTTAATTCAATTTGGAGGCCACCTAAAATTTCTAGCTTTACCATGTCTATGCGAATTGCAGTCGCCAGCTTGATTCCCGTTGAAAAAAGCCTGGAGTCAGAAACAGAGAACGGCCGCGCCTGCGTTGCTCGATCACACTGAAACACACTGAATGACAAAAAAGTAAACACCTGCGTGGTATCACTTAACAGTTCGTAGAGGGGATCACCTGTCTGAGTGCGGACGGTCCAGATTAACTGACCAATGGGAACTGTAGCATTCGCTCTTATTTACATATGAATGAGTCCATACATTTTCTTTAGTTTACTGAAAGAAAATGTTATTGGATGTTAATAAGAGAAATGAAGACCAAACGTTTGGTGAGCAAAAGAAACACCGAGAGAGCAAAGAAGATTCACTTGTTTAATGAGAAGCGTAAGTGGAGAACTTGGAAGTAGTTGGGGAGAAATATTGAAAATAATAAAACAGGTTTGTGGAAGAAAATGAGATTAAGGGTGTATGGTAAATATCCATCCATCCATTATCCAGCCCGCTATATCCTAACACAGGGGTCTGCTGGAGCCAATCCCAGCCAACACAGGGCACGAACAAATCCCTGGGCAGGGTACCAGCCCACCACAGGGCACACACGCACACTAAGAACACACTAGGGGTAATTTAGGATTGCCAATGCACCTAACCTGCATGTCTTTGGACTGCGGGAGGAAACCAGGGCACCCTGTGGAAACCCACGCAGACATGAGGAGAACCCGGGAAGCGAACCCAGGTCTCCTAACTGCGAGGAAGCAGTGCTACCACTGTGCCACCCAATCATAGAAGTATTGGACACAAAAGTGGTTGTAATGTATGGAATAGGAGAAAAATAATGGGAGAGTTAAAGTGAAAGCAGTGACTAAATTATCAAATAAAAATTTCAAAAGAAGAATATTGAAAAAAAAAAAGTTAATAATTATGTAATGAAATCCAATCCATCCATTATTTAAACTCACGTGTCTAGAGCAGAGTCACAGCAGCCTAGCTCACTGGAGAGTGAACAAATCAAGGACCAGTTTAGCATCCTCAGTCCACTTAACCTGCATGTCTTTGGACTTTTGGGAGTAGGGCACCAAAAGGAAACCCATGCAGAAACAAGGATAGCAAACAGTAATCTCTCTACAGGAAGCAGCCAGGACTTGAACCCTTGTCTTCTTGTTGCAAGGCAGCAGCACTACCACTGCACTCATGTAATGAGATATTTATGGTGTAACAAATAAGAAGAGTGGAAACAATCAAAAAATAGACATACAAATTCCACATAGATAGTGACAAGAACAGATTTTGATTCCAGAACACTGGGGCTGCGAGTTATTAGCAGCACTAACCACCACTCTAGAATAAAACATTCCTCTTTATTATAACCAGATACATTTACAAAGTACTAATTTGCAAAATTAAGGTTAGGAAACAGACATTCACATTAATCTTTAATAAAGATTCAATAATTTTAGGGGATTTAATGTCTAAATCTTATTATTCATTCATCCTTACTTCATTTGCTGAATCCACTTCTTCCAATTCAGTGTCATGATGAGGAAGAAAACTAGTTTGGCAGTATCGTGCATATTGTATGTGGTGAAAAATAATAAATTATTTATTGTTATCCTTGATTTAAAATGGTCTATATACAACATTTGTACACGTTTTATTTGTGCTTTTTTCACATATTTTTATATATCTTAAATTACAAAACACTGTATCTTAGCTGTAAAAGTAACATGCCTCGTTTATCTTGGGAATGCCTATGCTGAGACACTGGAATGAAAACTCCATTCAACAGCTAAAAATCAGATCTAAGTGGAACAGTGCTGATCCATCCTTGCCATGGTACACGGCTCAGTCCTTTACCCTTACACAAATAACTGAGGGGTTGTGAGAATTGGCCAAATGTGCTTTGTAGATCTGCAACAAGCTTATAACTGTGAACCATGCAGCATCTTCTGGAAGGTGTTTTAAGTATATTGTTTACATATTACTGTGGTACAACATTTACACTCTCTCTCTCTGTTTTACACTAAATCTCCAATGATCACCAATGGTCCAATAAACTGAAAGAATTAATCCAGTGGCAGACCTCTATCTTCAAGTAAATCACATGACAGAAAATCTTGCAGCAGTTATGGACAACTCCCAGTTATTTAAGGTCATTGTATGTACCGAATGAATCATTATGGCTAACCCTCTTTGGCCTTTTATCCCCTTGATTCTGCCCAATTCTGTATAGTAATCATTTTGGGCTCTGCCTATTATATTAATGTACATTAACACAAATAACACAAATAATGGCATTAACACAAATAACTTTACCATTTTAAGCTACCATAACTCTCTGATTCAGCTTTGCTTTGCGAAGACCTTAAATGAGGCTTTGCTAAAAATGTGTTAACCAGTAAGTCCTTTTACATTAACAATCTTATCAGTTATAAGAAAGTCACCTATTTTACACTAAGCGAAACGTGGCCCAGCTCAGATGGTGCGGCAGCATTAACTGAAGCAGCTCCTCTGAATTACAGCTTTGCTCATTCAGTTCGCCAAGGCAAAAAAGATGACAATTTAGTGAGTATTTACTCAAGCCAATTAAACTGTAAAGATGCTGTGTTTGGTACCTTCACGTCTTTTGAGTATATTGCCATTGTTTTTCAAGGAGTGTCCCAGTCTCTCGTATTGACCATTCATAAACCCCCTAAATATAATGTGTCTTTTATTCTCTGACTTAGTATCTATAATAATAACTATCTATGACAAGTTCCTAATTGTAGGCAATTTTAAATTTCATGTGGATAACCAGTGTGACCAGAAAGCAAGCGAATTCATGAACTTACTGAACTCCTTTGATCTCATGCCCCCGAAAAACTACTAGTGGAACTAATTTTAGACTTTTGCTATATTTTTCAAACACAAAATAAATGATATTAGAAATAATAGAGTACATCCACCCCCAAAGTTTTTTTCTGATTGAATCCCAGCATTCCATTTTAAGCAAGTTCAATTCTTTCACTGGAGCAGATGTACCCAGACTACATAAAATAATTTCTCAGTTGAAACCCTCAACCTGCGTCCTTGACCTAGTACCAACAGGCTTTTTCAAAGAAGTCTCTGCTGTGCTAATTGATTATGTACTTGGCATTGTGAACTTATCATTAGATATGGGGGTCTTCCCTGACTGTCTTAAAATGTCAGTTAATAAACCCCTGCTCAAGAAAAATATCCTCGACTGCTCTGTTTTTGACAACTTTAGACCAACTTCTTCTTTAATATTATTGCCTAATCTTATCTGTTTTTTGTTTCATATAACTGTCTTTTTACTGTCTTGTAAAGCACTTTTAGCTACATTATTTATATGAAAATGTGCTATATAAATAAATGTTGTTGCTGTTGTTGTATTTCCATATTATGTGTAGCCCTCAAATGGTGGTCTTGTAGCTTTCTTTCACAAGATCTTCTCAAGTGGGCTTAATGCTCATTAATTATGGAACAGATTCTTGTGGAACAGTTCTTGCACCATAGAAAGGGGAGCTCAAGTGTTGCTTCTGTTTTATTTGTGGTCATTGATTTAGAGCATTCTATTCTCTCAGTAAATTACAGTGTTTTTGGTTTAGTTGTATTTAGCCATTTTTCTGTTTTTACACAAATTTGGAGTCTTACTGTTAGGACTCTCTTTTGATTTACTGTTCTAATTTTGTGTAGTCCTCCTATTTTCTGATATTTTTTTGGTTACTTTTAGTTTTCAGTTTTCCTCACTTTAATTTTTAGAGGTGTTTATTCATGTCTTGTAGAGTATTTAGTGTTTATTATGTTTTCTTTTTCTGTTTTTGCTATCTGTTTTTTTTCTCATAGTTTTGTTAGCTAATTTAGAATTTGTTCTATGAGCTTTATAGAGTTAGTTATTTGTGATTGGGGTTATTTGTGATTATTACCAGATTATTTTATTAGTGCATTGATTTAGTGTTAATTAAATTATTATTATTAGTGCTTGTGTTTACTCTCATTCTAATATATGGTCATTTTGCTAATTGAGACACACTGAAATGTTCCTGATTAGGTATGAAACAATTAAGTTCCACCATTTATGTGTGTCTGATGTTATGATCAGCTGGTAGCAGTAACTCCCAAAACCCATTACTAATTAAGAATTAATAATTTACAGAACTTTTATTTAATTAAGAAACACTTCTAAGGAATATATTATGAAAAACTAAAAAAAAACAAAAAATAAACTAGAAATATGAAACTGACAAGAGAAAACAGAAAGAAAGCTAAAGGGACAACTCAAAATCAAGGACTTAAACACTGATAAATAAAAATATGAAAAACCTAATCCAATAGCACAAAAATGGAGAGGAAGCCCAAAATGTTGGGTAGGAAAACAAGTAAACAGTAGTAAATAAGAAAATTTGTAATACATATTATTTGTCATAAAACTTAAATGAATAAACTCTGTAACAAGGATAACAAATTTTCTAATTTCTTTTTACAATTTGCTAATTACAACAAAAATATTTAATGTGTGTGTTTAATTTTAGTGTTTTAATTTAGGTTTCTTTTAGATGTCTCTCTATTATATAAAAAAAAACTTGGGACGAGACGAGACCTGTTCAGGGAGATGAGACGTGACCTTCTCAGAAAGACACTTTCACGTACCACGAGACTAGACTTTGAGCCAAGAGATTTAACCACGCCTGGGGCTGGAAAAAGACAAAGAGTAGATGACAAAGAAGAACGTTGTAAAGAATTCAAAAAAGTTGGTGCGATACACATGCAGAGCAGGTTAGAGATAATGGAAGTAGGAAAATTCAAAAGTCTCAATAAAAATGATAGTAAAGCTTGCATCAGCGCAAACAAAAGGAAAATATTACTCTGTGAAATTTCACAACGGCACGTAGTGCAGGCACGTGGTGGGGTTTAGCGAAGAAAGCAAGGGTTGAAGCCCCCTAGTTGCTTTAAAGTAAATAATCTGTGTGCCCAGATCTTATAAGGGAAAGCCCACATTGTCTTTATTGTGTGATCAAAATGTTATATAACTAGAATAGCAACCAGGTGCAAATGAGTGCATTAGATCGTAAGGACCAATAATTCATGTTTTTCAAGAGAAATAAAATACGGGACAGATAAGTGTGATTTAAAATAGTGTTGGATTCTGGAGATATGCAAATGTAAAGGAAAAAGCAAGAACATGTATTATTAGAATGTACATGTTTAAAATCTGAGATATTAATCAGCATGTTAGGTGTGTCCAACTCCAGTCCTAAAGGGCTACAGAATTTCATTCTAACCCTTTTCTTAATTACTGACCAGTTTTTTGTTTTTACATTAACATTTTCATTAATTTTATGTGATTTGCTATTTAAGACACAGACCCTTTAATTCATTAATTAATTAATTCTTTTTTCTTTAATTAACAGCCAAACAATAATGAGATACAAAGTGTGCCAACGCATGACTGACTAACTTGTGCCCATGATACAATATTGGAAAATAAATAAAGGTGATGGTCCCAGTAATGTTGATCTACTCAGGTCAGCAAAACATTTTCATGGTGTTCTTAAAAAAGAAAATCAACAGTTTTGGAAATGTCTGATTTTACAGAATGACAGCACCAACACATCATGACTTTAAATAATGGGTTTATTTAACAACAAGAATCATCTTCTAATTCAGAAGCTGGTTATAGTTTGAGGCCCCAGCTTAGATGGTCATTTGTTGGCACACTTCACATCTCATTTTGTTTGGCTCCTATTTAAGGAAAAAAGAAGCAATTCAGTGGCCTAAGTGTTAAAAAAAATGGGCATTAAAACTAAAGGAAAATAAAGTCAGTTAACATCAGAAATTGGTCACTGATTAACAATGTGACAAGAAAGAAAAACTGCAGCCACTGTAGCCTTCCATGATTGGAATTAAACACCCCTGCTGTATATGGTTGTAAGAAGATGTGACATAAGGGCTTGGGACTTTATAAGTCAACATGTTTCTTATGAGTACAGTAGATGAGCTGAACTATGGGAACTTATCAGTTGTCCAATTTCGAATGATGCAAGATTTTAAATAAAATACCCATCAAAGGAACCCTATAAAGGTCAGGAATTTTAAAAAGCATTTTTATTGAGGCATCTCCACAGCCAGCTATCTACAATTAAAAATTGTCAGATCTGCCATCTACGGATCATCCCTCCACTCTGAGACATCACACCTGACTTAAGAAGACAGTGCAACAACTAAAGCTAAAGCCACCACCTGATACAAAGCTTTCTATGATTGAATGTTTTTCATATCTAAATTTTTGCCTGGTTTTTCTGCAAATAAATATAAGTAATACATTTGAGTGTTACTTTGCTGAAGTTGTCTTGTTGTTTACTGACATTTAGTAATGGCTGATTAGAGTTAATATAACAGACTGTTTATTTTGGTTACGTTCTTTCAGGGGTGCAGACAGCCATACCCGTAACTCAGTAAGAAAAAGCATTCAAGCAAGCCCTTGGCTTCTGCTAGAATACTTGTGCAGCCCTTTCAAAGGCAAGTATCTTGATGTGGAGCACCAAATCTGAAAGTCCTGACAGGATTGCAGCCGTTTATGCAGCCTTTGGTGTTTGTAAGGTATTCTGAAGTGTAGCTCTTTCAGGGGAAGCAATCTAGAAATGGACTGATAAATTTGTGAATACTAGTTGAGTACGGCTTGTGAGTGAAGTGGCTTCTAGCCCTTTTAAGGTATTGTAGTTGAGGTACCCAGCCTCAGCCAATAATTAATTTTGCAGATTTCATTGTAAGAATGAAGTGCTATCGTGGAGGAAGTGTTTTGGGTTGAGTGCGCTGTGCCTGTGATGAGTGAACATTAAAGAGGTTAGTAAGGCAGGATATACATATGAATCAAGGCTAATAATGTAGGCATTTCCGGAATTAACTTGTCCACCAATATAAAAAAAACTTTAGAGGTTAAAGTGCCTTCATAAAGACATTTTTACGATAAAACAAACTCTCAATAATTTTTACCTTTATAATAAGAGGAGAAAATAATGCCAACTTGTGGTAGAAAAAAAGACTTGGATGACAGGCAGGAAAATATCGTATTTAAGTAATCAAAATGAGAGCGCCAACACTTTTAATGAGAGGCAAAATATTAGTCATGAGGATGAGTGAAAATTGGGAGATCAGAAACAGTATAAAGAATTTTGTGAAAAAGCATATTTTTTGTTTCCACAAATTCCCATAAGGACTTCACCAGAAGCAACCTTATATCCTGCCACCCCAAGGACATCCCACTCCACCAAACTCTGGGTCACAACAGGGGCAATGAATAAACAAATGGCAGAAGACGTGAAAAACAATAAAGTGCGACAAATAAATTACAAATATCCTCAATAATTGCCAAAATAAAAATGGAAATCAGAAAACATTATCTCCAAGGTCAAAGACTCCAAATGGGTGAAGGACATTAAATTTGTATTCATAAGGTTAGAAAAACGTAAATAAGCGAGCATTATAATAAAACTAAGACACACATGCCAAGAAGAAAAATACAACTTTTAAAGAAATTCCTAACTACCTGAATTACCTAACTTATCAGAAGAGTAGCCTAAAAGCAAAAACGATAGAGAGAGAGAGAGAGAGACAGAGAGAGAGTGAATGCCCTCACTTACGGCCAACAGCCCAGCAATCCGACTGGGGTCCACACAGAGTTTAAAGAGGACAGCCTTGGGCGGCTGCTCTGAAGATGGTACACATGCAGAATCAGGAGTCTCCAAGCACCTGGGCTCAGCTTTAATCAGCTTTAATGAATAATTAAGAAAAAAAGGAAAACTATAATGAGACAATTGAAAAGACAAGATAAAGGTTAGAAGAAAATAAATAAAATTTATATAAAAAACTACACTGAAAAATTACAAACAAATAAGAAAAAAAAATAAACAAGAAGTAAAGAACCAAATGAAGCCCAGAGTCCAAGCATCTCAACCTCAATACGTGGCACAAATCTATAGTACTGCACAAATCAGAATAAACAGTGCAAGAAAAAAACAATGCAGGAAAATATTCAATGTGCCCATTATTTGCATTATTTTGTGTGATCCTGTTATGATATTATTCATCTGACGTTTTATCATTACTGGGCTAGTAGTTGAAATGTATTTCAATAGCTGAAATGCACTGTCTCTCCCTTTCTTCCTCATCTGAGGTTTACTGGAATCGTCCTCTACTCTTCCACTGCTCCTTTCATATGACTCTGGTGATCTTTTCTCTACTCTGTCCATTGCCTGTTTATTTATGCGGCCAGCTCCACCTTATAATGCTCACTTGGGGTCAGAGGCAACACCATGTGCCTTCACTTTCCCCAACTCTGTGACTCATTCCATGCGAGGATGCTTCCCAATACTAGCTGTCAGCCACACAACTTATCAGATGGAATAAAGCCAAAGTGCACATTTTAGTCATAAGTACCACCCATAGCTCAAATGCTTGTATATTGTGCAACTTCTGTACATTTTACAAAAGTATGTAGACTTGTTTAATGCCTTTTATAGATCATGACTCCCATAATGTTACGGATCACATGCATGACATGAATCCATAAAATATTAAAGGGACCATGAAAAAAACAAACAAACAAAGCAGTGTTATGGACACAGCCTTGCAATAACTATACAAATATGAAAAACAAAAATAACAATTGATAACATTAAAAAATAAAACACGGTGGCGCAGTGGTAGCGCTGCTGCCTCGCAGTTAGGAGACCCGGGTTTGCTTCCCGGGTCCTCCCTGCATGGAGTTTGCATGTTCTCCCCGTGTCTGCGTGGGTTTCCTCCGGGCGCTCCGGTTTCCTCCCACAGTCCAAAGACATGCAGGTTAGGTGGATTGGCGATGCTAAATTGGCCCTAGTGTGTGCTTGGTGTGTGGGTGTGTTTGTGTGTGACCTGCGGTGGGTTGGCACCCTGCCCGGGATTGGTTCCTGCCTTGTGCCCTGTGTTGGCTGGGATTGGCTCCAGCAGACCCCTGTGACCCTGTGTTCGAATTCAGCGGGTTGGAAAATGGATGGATGGATGGAAAAAATAAAACAAAAATGGTTCAATTGAATTTCTAACATGTATTTATATATATCAATATTTACATCCTTATTCATTCAAGTCTCCTCTAAGACTCACTTTTATTATTAAACGATTGGGGAATAGGGCGATGTGGTGCCAGTTCTCATGTGTATGTCTACACTCATTCGTTGCTCTGAATGGCAGCAATGGATGCAAGCAAGGATACAACCTGGACAGTACTGCAATACAACACAACGCACGCTCACTCATACTTGTCCAGTTTAGTTTATAATCAGCATAATATGTATTTCTATGCAGTGGTTGAAGAAAGTCAGATGCACTTCTGTATATTTGATACTGGAAGAGCAAAGAGTTAATCCAACACTGACACTACAGTCATCATCTAAAATAGTTAAATACACTACATGAAGAAATAATCTAAAAATCAAACCCTATGTGAATGTGGATTTTCTAGTTACCCTTTGTAAATTCAAACAACTGTGGCAGTAAAGAATTTACTGTGTGGTTCTCCATTGTACCCACTTCAGGTCTCTAAGTAAAACTGCACTAAATCACAACGTTCAGCAAACTGTCAGCGTTCAAGAAGACACCTTAATAGCTTCATCTATTTCACTGTTCAAGGAAACTCTACAAATAATAATCATCTGTCTACATCAGAGATGCTTAACCTTCCTCAGGTCATTCACCAGAGTAATTCACAATTTCAGATGATCTCCAAAGCGGATCAACCAGCATATGAGATTTAAGAACAAAAAAGAACATATTCCGCCTCACTGGAAGGTGCAACCCACAGCCACATTCCCGCAAGAACATTTGTTGAATGATAACATGCTTTCAAATGTTATAAAATATCTCAAACAATTAGAACTGATATAATCAAATACTGCTGATTAATCTACTTGCATATATTATAAATATAAAGTCTTACTACTTCTGGCTAAATTCTCCACTGGTATAAACTACCCCAGCAAAGGACAGGGCTTGTGCCTGGTTTCGGTCAAACACTGATGGGATACACCTTGAACCTAAATTAGGTTATGCAGTTTGCAAAATGAGTGAAATCACCAGAAAAATATTAAATGGTTCAATTTTAATAAACAGTAAATGAAATCAGTAAAGGAAGACAAGTAAAACACTTGAGTCATTGCATGTTCACTTTCTCTGTTAAAGAATTAAAAATTCTAACACTCTAAATAAAATGAAACTAAATAGTCACAAACAAATATGATAATACATGTACTGCCAAGAAAACACCCGAGGGAATAGGGTAGTGATAGGCATTTTGAATTGGAATTGATTCTATTGATTCACTTTTAGGTTTGGGTGCATTGATTTGTGTGTGTGTATATGTGTGTGTGTGTGTGTGTGTGTGAATAAATATTGTATGTATTGTGACCACATAGCCCCAGATGTCAGATATGAGTGCCCAGACACCAGTCACATTTTCAAAAGACCTTTTGGTTGAACAAAATAATTCTCTACAGGTTTACAATCACAATTCTGTTTCATTTTCTCTTCCTCCATTCCTTCCAGGCAAATCTTGTCCACCACCTCCCAACTCCAACTCCCTGATTGAGGTAAGATAGCTTCTTTTATGCTGAACCCAGGAGTACTTCTGGTGCCAAAGCACTTCATGATGTAATCACTTCTAGGTCAACAAAACAGGGAGGTCTTCTCCCAGCATTGCCATCTGGTGGCACCCAATTACACCAACAGGGCTACTGTTTCGAACTACAAGGCTCGAGCAGTCCTTGCAGGAGTCCAAACTAGGGACATTCCAGAGGAGCACTACCTCCAATCATACTGGGGGATGAACTGCTCCTAGTACACAGACTCCCCCAATCCATGGGGGATTTCTACCCAACTGATATAAAAACTTGGAACCATCCTGGCTTGGTTGTGCCTCATCCTGGTAGCTGTCCTTACATAATGGCTTGTCAGCTGGCTAAGAAAACACTTACCATCCCAGTTGGGATGCCATTCCATCTATCACATTTATTATAGTATAAATAATTAATTATATATTTTACATTATGATCACTCATAAATCCATATGACATTTTCCTGTTTCAGTACACAAAGCATGACAATACATTTAAGATACATAATTAAAATATGACGTTACATTAGAAAATCACAATAATTCAGTTTACAAATCAAATGAACAAGAATTGTGCAACTGGTTCTTGGGTAATAATTCAGTTTGAGCTCAAAACAATCAGATAATAATAAATGCCCAGTACGGTCAATGAGCTGTAAAAAAAACTATGCCCTAAAATTGAACACAAATAACTGTTAAAAATTATAATAATATTTCTGTAAGGTTCAATTTTATGTGACTAATTTGATGAATGTACAAAGGGACATAAACATATTAGTTTTAATATTGTTCATTTATTCAGTCTGAAAAAATTCCAATAACCAATTATACAAAACAAAACCGTTAATACATTCTACTAATATAATAATATATATAGTAATATAAGTGTGTTGTTACTATATTATACTTGTACAGATGCTATGCAGAAACAGCTACTGGTGAGAAGAATTTTTCATTCTGCTTCTTTCTGTTCTTTGATGGTTAGTAAGTTTTAAAGAAATTAGGATGTAAACTTTTAAGAGGTAATTGAATTATTAAAGTTACAAAGGAAATAAATAAATGGAATGAACAGATAGCTACACTATGTACTTAATGTGATAATAGCAGTATTTGACTTTCTAAATCTCTCACACAATAAAAGCACATGTAGAAATTGTACTTCTGACCTTCCGACGCAGTGAAACACAAGAAAGAGGAGCAGGCATCCAAAAACTCACACAAAGGTCAGACCTGTGAGTATGTCAGGATTAGGACCTTTGGATTAGGCTTCAACTGTTGTTACAGCCAGGGATTTTCCCCAGGCTTGTATTTATTTTGAGTTTTTCTATTGGTTTTGTGATTTTTTATGATTTTAAATATTTTTATAGAATTTCTGTGTTTTTATGATTTATCATTTATATATTGCCTCTTTAAATGTTATGGTGCTATTCTGTGTACTTTGTGGGTGGAACCAGGAAGTCAGCCATAAAAAAAAAAAACAATAGTGGAGCATTGAGTTTGTAATGGAGATTGTAAGCACTGTTTTTATTTTTTGGATTTACTGGGTTTTTTTCGTATTTTTTCTGGTTTTGCTCTTGGATTACTGGTTTCATATTGTAGATTGGACTTGGTAACCTTGGATTGCCTTTTTAGGTACATCCTTTTGCTGTTTTGAGTATTTTTGCTATATTTATTCATTTTTGTTAATAAACTCTTAATTTATAATCATTCATATTTGCCCTTTTTGTTTTAATTGTTTCTCTCCCTTGTTTGGAATTTCAAGATATTTGCAGGATTTAACTCATAGTAGGAGATTGATATGAGTTATCTTGTAAACCACAAATTCATGGGAAACACATGTCAACAGAGGATAGTAGGTCCTGAAATAACAGTGAAAATTCAGTTGATTTTTTTCTTATTAGTCATATATTGGATAACATTGTTAACGGAAAATGTACATATGTAAAACCACAACCATCTGAATATCTCTCAGTGATTTGCTGCTCACCACTATGAAGTTCAAATATAAGCTGCGACATTCAATTGCAACGGATTGTACAAGATCTAACTTGTTATACCCAGCTGAGTTATTGTGCAGTGGGTGTACACAAAGTTGTTACCATGCAGCTACAGCATAAACAACTTCTTTTCCATGTGCCAACTATGAGGTAACTCAAATCAATGCTTTTATAGAAAATGATTTTGTTTTGCTCATTAACAGTTGTTTTAGTTAAAATAACACCCTGATCATACATTGGTGTAAGAAACAAATGTATTTGTTTTCACTGTGGCAGTTAACAAGTTAAGGCCTTCAAATAATAAACAGTCCCAAAAATGTCCACAAAATGGAGAAAATGAAAACAAATTCTAATCCAACACAAAACAAAACAAGTTCTTTATGTTTAAATTTTAATCAAAAATATGAAAAGAAACAAGGCTGTAATAAAAGGAGCATTAATTAGATAGAGTATATAGAGCAGGGGTAGGCAATGTCAGTCCTGGAGAGCCGCAGTGGCTGCAGGTTTTTGTTCCAGCCCAGTTTCTTAATGAGAAGTTAATTAGTGCTAATGAAGCACTTATTGCTTAAGTGACATCTTGATGCTTCATTTTAGTGGTCTCGCTTGTCAAGTTTCCCCTCCCTTAATTGCTTGTTTCAATCTTAAACAGTATCTTAATCTGCATTCAGTGTGTTAATGGCTCCTTATTAGCAATAAGATGTAAATGACAAAGCAGCCAACAGTTCTCCATCTAACTTGTTTCCATTTACATCTGTGTATGTTCATCATTCAACACTTCATAGAAAATGTGACAGACTGAAAATAATCAGTTTTAGGCTTCAAATCATTTGGATGATAACCTTGAAAAGGAAAAAATCTACAAAATAAGAACCGAACATTGCAGACTAACAAACCATAAAATTAAATAAGGTCTGAGACTGGCAAGGATTGGTTTCTAATGAAGCAATTGGGTTGGAATAAAAACCTGCTGCCACTGCGGCAGGACCGACTTTGCCCACCTCTGATCTAGAGAATTAACACAAACCACAATACTAACTATGCTAAAGCTGATGTAACATTCTGAAGTTTAAGGTTAAGTAGTTCTGGGGCCAGAACCCCATCTGCATAATTAAGTGGCCCACCGCCTTTGGTTCTACATACAGGAGACAGGGCAGAACACAAACAACATTACATAGAAATAAGAAACAAAAACATAAAATTACAAATACAGTATATATAGACAAACTACAAACAGAATCAATACCATAATAAACTATCCATCCATCCATTGTCCAACCCGCTGAATCCGAACACAGGGTCACGGGGGTCTGCTGGAGCCAATCCCAGCCAACACAGGGCACAAGGAAGGAACCAATCCTGGGCAGGGTGCCAACCCACCGCAGGACACACACAAACACACCCACACACCAAGCACACACTAGGGCCAATTTAGAATCGCCAATCCACCTAACCTGCATGTCTTTGGACTGTGGGAGGAAACCGAAGCGCCCGGAGGAAACCCACGCAGACACGGGGAGAACATGCAAACTCCACGCAGGGAGGACCCGGGAATCGAACCCAGGTCCCCAGATCTCCCAACTGCGAGGCAGCAGCGCTACCCACTGCGCCACCGTGCCGCCCATAATAAACTATATTACTTATAATAAACAAACTTAAGCCAGGGCAATAGCACATCAAAAACAGGAAGAATATGACTATTAAACAAAAAGCTGAAATAACTCTTAAACTATTCTGTTACAACTAGGCAAAGGTGCCAAAGAAGGTCATTAGTTAACCTAGTTCTGGGCTTTGGTTGATTGAATGGTCTGCACAATAAGTAGAGACATGGTAAAAATTACCAAGAAATATTGTAGAGAGTGGGACTTTAGGGACCTCCAAATCTCATCACATTTAATAAAAAGATGGCCTAGATCCAAACTTGAAATGCCAATACCCAATACTCAAAAATCCAAAATTGCAGGTAAAAACACATGGAAAAATCTTAGCACCTTCAAGTCTTTATTGCATACTCTGCAGATTTGTTTTTATATTCAGAAACATGAAAACAGAGTTTTATACTGCTGGTATAAAGACATCACACTATGCAACTTTCTGTCATTATGTGATGGCAATGGAAAAAAATCATTAAATGGCAGAGCTCACAGTCAGAAATTATAAATAAAATTACTGCAAAAATGTAAACAAAATTAACATTACAAATTATGCTGATTAGAACAAAATAGAAAACTATAAATCAAAATGTGTTCTATAGTAAATAAAATTCAAACTCATGACAAAAGGAGGTGTCTTAATGCTTGAAAACAGGAACCTGATGATATCAAATTCACCAAACCCTCTCAGCCACTGCTTCAAGATGCAATCTATCCATCCATCCATTATCCAACCCGCTATATCCTAACACCAGGTCATGAGGGTCTAAAGGAGCCAATCCCAGCCAAAACAGGGTGCAAGGCAGGAACAAATACAGGGCAGGGTGCCAGCCCACCGCAGGACATACACACACACACTAAGCACACACTAGAGACAATTTAGAATCGCCAATGCACCTAACCTGCATGTCTGGACTGTGGGAGGAAACTGGAGTACCCAGAGGAAACCCATGCAGACACGGGGAGAACATGCAAACTCCACGCAGGGAGGACCCGGGAAGCGAACCCGGGTCTCCTAACTACGAAGCAGCAGAGCTACCTACTGCGCCTCCATGCCGCCCTCAAGATGCAATATAAGACAAAATTCTATGTTAAAGAACTCTAAACTATCCTCCAATTGTGATGAAAACAAGCACATCCATTTTAAGTGATGCTGGAACAAACATATAAATTGGTTTCAGACTTATTTATCAGGTAGAAAATTCTTTGTTAATTGTAGCGATTGTTGTTTTGGGATCCATGATAATGTATACGGTGTACCAGAAGGATCTGTTCTGGGCCTGCTGTTATTTTCAATCTACATGCTCCCATTAGGCCAGATTATATTGAAGCATAAATTGAGGAGAACTACTGTGTTATGTAGATGACACACAGCTTTACTTATCTGTAGCCCTGAGGACCCTAATGCATTAGGCTCTTTAATCTAATGTCTTACTTGTTTTTCTGAATAGACAAATAGTAATTTCCTGAAGCTTATTAATGAAAAAAAATAGAAATCTTAGTCCTTGGCAAAATGGATATAGTGAAAGATTTTGAAATAAACGTAACACTGTTCCATTCCACCTGAACTAGTGTGGTGCTGAGGTGTCACCCATTGCATGGCTGCACTCGGGCCTTAATCTGGAATCCTGAGTTTATTTGTCATGTGGTGGGTGCAACACTGCGCTGTATCAGGTTGTGCTCCTAACTTCTCTCTCTCACTCTCTCTTTAGCATTATAAGTCAAGGAGCGCGTAAAGAATTTGGGTTTAATTATGGGTACTGACCTAAACTTTAAATGGCATATTAACTGGATTACTAGGACTGTAATTTTTCATTTAAGGAACATTGAAAAAGTTAGACCACTTATAACACAGGAAGATGATAAGAAATTCATTCATGCTTTTGGTTTAAGTTGACCAGATTTCTGTATTGCACTCCTAACAGGACTACCTAACAAAGACATTAATTGGTTGCAATGAATTCAGAATGCAGCAGCAAGAATCTTAACCAGAAAACGAAATCTGAGCACATCTCATCAGTTTTAGCATCATTACATTGGTCACCCATTACACTTGCAACTCCAAATCTATGATAAATAAATATTCAGACAATACAGCCGCAAACAGAGTGTTACAACACATCCAGAATGTATGTAAATTTTATGTTTTATTGTTTTTATTTTTTAAATTATTATTTTTCATATTTATTTAATTTCTGTTATGTTTGTAATTATTTTGTGTCTCTTTAATGTGATGATATTGTGTGTGTTTTGAGGGTGAAGCTGCAGTAGAGAGAGCAACCCTGATGTCATCACTGCTGGATCCTCCTACTGGTTGTATATTCCCAGTCAGAAGTAAGGGCCTGCATGCAAACATCAAGTTTGCAAAGAGTTTAAGTAAGTAATGTTTTTCAGTTGGCCATTTTCTGGTTACTGGATTAATGCTGCTTCTGTTCTTGGCTTTATACTTTTGGATGATAGATTGGACTTCATCTTTTTGCTATTTTGAATATTGTAATAAATAAATTCACTTGAGAAACTTCATAAAGAGTTGGGGAAATTACCCCGTATAATGTCTGCCGGACATGATGAAGATTTGAATGAAATGTGATCAAAAAACCAAAGTATTTGACAGAAGACAGTGCTGAAATGAGGATT
Source organism: Erpetoichthys calabaricus (assembly GCF_900747795.2). Lineage (NCBI taxonomy): Eukaryota > Metazoa > Chordata > Cladistia > Polypteriformes > Polypteridae > Erpetoichthys > Erpetoichthys calabaricus. The sequence continues at coordinate 52,926,853 of NC_041403.2, forward strand.
TATATTGAAAAATGGCGACAGGAAGTGATTTGTCAGGAAATTACATCAATACAGAAAGACGGGCGTGATGTCATCATGGCAGAACAGGAAGTGAGATCATCAAATGGGAGCCGGAAGTTACGTCAACCCGGTTTGGTCAGAGCGGAAAGTGTCAGGAGAAGCAGGACTGTTGTGGAGTGGCTATTTTGTGAAACCGGAAGTAATGAAGGTAAGTGCATGGGATTGTTATTTTTCTTCTTTGGCTCTGTTAAGAGAGAGAGAGAGGCATTAGTACCCAAAATCAACCCTTCATCTCATGGTAGATCACTCACCTTGGGCTTGTTGGCTGCCTCCTAATAGCAGGTATGTGAAAACATGTTTGCAATTTTTTCTGTATTATTGTTAATAAACTCTCTGTTTATAAAGATTACTGTTTGGATTGTTTCTGCAAGCCAGAGTTCCTACAGTTTTCTCTCTAATGTGTATTTTGAACTTTAAAGTCAGTTTTCTATCTTTGAGGTTTGTATAGGTGACGCTACAACTAGGAGTCCCAAAAGCACTTCCAAAAATGCCCACTAGAGGGGAAAAATCCTATCAAAAACCCTGGCTAGACAAAAAAAGGGCTTTGTAGAATCTTTACAGAATAAAAGATTAATTCTTAATAAAAAATGCTTTTCAATAACAATGAAGCCCCATAGAACACAAAGGCAATAGGATTTGCCCAAAACAATAAAGCAATCCAATACAACCAAAAATCCCAATATGAAATCCTAAGAACTGATGAAATACAGAGTGAAATGTAAAAATCCAGTAAATCACTAAGCACATTAAATTCTCAAAAAGCACAAAAACTCACCACTCCAAAGCACAGCACATTTGAAATTAACTTCAAGGAAATGTAGGAAACCCGTTGGATTTATAGACTGAAGGGCAGTTCTTAGTGATAATTGGCAGGTCACAGTGCTCTTAGGGGACCATCCTCAAAGCACATGAAACACAACATAGGCTTTGATATAGATACAGGACCATAAAATACTGCAAAACATAAACAAAAGAAACAGCAACACATTAAAATATATCAAAAACGTTCAATAAGGACACAAAACAAGCATTTGAACCTCAGCCAAGGGAGGAACTCTGGCTGAGATATAACAGCAAAGCCTGTAGGTAGTAGTAGTAGGAATTGGCTACCTTTTGTGTGAGTCTTTTCTGGATACGGTGGTGAAGGTCCTGGCCTGCTCTGCTGGAGCTTTTAAGAGGCCTAAACCACTTTCTTACCTTGTTTGTGATTCCCAAACACAACACAGAGAATCTTAGGGCCAGGGCAAAAATAGTTTGGGAAATACTTGATTAAATAAAATGTTTAATGTAATGGGTAGGGATCAAATCCAGATTCTCTTCTTGAAAGGTATTTGCGGCTAAACCATTACACGCAAAACACACATAATGGTGTTTCTCTGTTGACAGATCAGACAGTAGTAATTGATGCCTCTTTTGGGGGGTTGGGGGAGGCAAAATTATATGTCAAAAACTTGATTTATCAAGGGAAGTACCTGTGTGCTACATTTGATGTCTGTAGCTTGAAAAACCAGGCTGTGCTTTACAGATATTGAAATGAAAGAGTTTAAATTATTTCTTGCTAATAAGAATGTATAGTACTAGTTACACAGTTCCTTTCTTTCAATATCTTTTTTTCTATCAGGAGGGAAAGAGGGCCCACAACTTGGAAATTCTTTTACTCATATAAGTAAATTGTACACATTTGCTCCTTAAGTCGCACTGCATAAGCAGTGAGTGTCTCTTTGTCTCACCCACACTCAAGCACACAAAAAACGGCCAACATGCCAACTCCTATTCAATATTAAGCTGGATAAGCGGGTCAATAATTGATTAAGATTATGTTTATTACCTTTATTTATGATATGTTTGTTACCCCCTTTTTTCAAAACCTCTAAAAAAGGATAATCAGAGTCACTTTGGACTTTGATTGTATGCATTGTAAGAGAATGACCCATTTTTTGGATTGCTCTCCTTTTTTGTTTAAATGGAAAAATACTGAACACAAGACCTTAACTTTTGATTAAGACGACCCCAGCTACTTGGAGGGGTTTACTTCTATGTATTTCTATTAGTATTGGATATTTTCAGTCACCTACTGGAAGTAGAATATGAAGTATCATGACTAACAAGACTATGAAACTATCCCTAGATACTATTATCAATAAGACAAACATAAAGGTTGCTCGTTAAGATTAATTCCAGAGCCATTTATCAGCACCAGAGCCAACACCTGCTAATAATTTTCATGTATCTATATTGAATACAGATAGTATTAGTTATAGACACCTAATCCCTCAGAAATTTCTCTTTTCCTTGGAAATCCATTGCTCCCTAAACCGGGTAACAAAATGGTCCCAAAACAGATATAGGATAGGGTAGGAGGACTGGCATTAGGTTAGGCAGCTTAGAAGGAAGAGGTAAGTGGTAAGTGTTGCTCACATGGGTAGCTTTTAATGATTCCAATTCATAGTTATATTTCTTAATATTTCTTCAACTGCTCCACTATAATATAGTACATCTGCATAACCCTATATTTCATCAATGTTAACAGTTGTGAGATATGGCCGGCTATTTATCCCGGCCAATACCCCCAGGCTGCCAGATGGAGCCCTCCTTGCAGCATGGAGCTACCCCGAATGCCAGCAGGGAATTATGGACAGTGGGCTTTTAATGCACAGCCCTGCTGCATACCACAGGGGCCGACAGGAGTCGCTGCAGGGAGGCCCAGGGATTGTTATTTGCATCATAACCTGGAAGTGCGTCTTAATCACAGCGACATAAGGAATGACGTGCTTCCGGGGTGAAGGATTTTTATCTGACCCGGAAGTGTCCCATGTCACGTGGACAGAGAAGGCAAAACACTTCCGGGTCAAAGACTATAAAAGGACGATGGGAAATCCCAGACGCTGAGCTGAGTTGGGAGGCAGGTTGGCTAAGTATCTGGGAGTGGAGGAGTGTTTATTGGTTATTTTTCTTGGATTTATTGAGTATTGTGGAGAGGAGGGTGCTTTGTGCACTTATTTATAATAATAAATATTGTTATTGGACTTTTATCTGGTGTCTGACGTCTGGTCTGAGGGTTCAAGGGGTCACGGGGACCCTTAAACTGTCACAAAATGCACATACACATGTCAGTTTCACAAAACATGGAAGGAGGTCTCACAGAGTGACCTAGATTATATATGCTTCATTATATACATTTTTATGCAGCTCAACACCAAAAAAAAAGGAAGCAGACCACCTCACAGGTCACAAATCACTAACTCTAAAATTTCATATCAAAACCAGTCAGCAATATTTCTGACAGTTGTGCAGTAAGGTTAGAGCTATTTATTTTTCACATTGTGAGAACGTACATGACTAAAGTAAGTTATCTGCCCAGCACATCAACATAGGCACGAACTTCACAACCAAAGGATACCTGATTGTTCACATTTTATCTGTTTTGGAATAGAAAGGATATGACTGATAGCTAAATAAAATGTGCAGAGGCACACCTAGAAATGAGCTGTGTGTACACAGTGGAATGTCTACATAATTCAAAATTATGAGAATTAAGTCTTGTCTAAAAGACATTTTTTTAATAATAAATGAGTATGTTTAAATTGGAGCTGATACACTGGACTGTCCTGGAAATATCAGGCTGTCTAGACGGCTTATCCAAAAGTTATCCAGTGAAGAAGTATATTTTTCTATGAAAGTAAAATGTTTTTGTTAGAGCCTTGCGCAGTATTTATTTATTTATGTATTTTTGTTTTTACCCATAATGTCATCTTGGATTTTACTGGACACCACTATTTTGCACTTCTTTAGGGTACCAGTAACATGACAATCCAGATGTCATGAACTGGGAGCTCCAAAAGCAAACTCCCAAAAATACTTCTAAAAATTGCCCTCTAAACGGAGATAACTGTCAAGATCCCGACTAAAAACAAAAGCAGACCTGAAGAATCTTTATAAAATAAAAGATTCATTTTTAACAAAAGGAATTTCCCAAAAAGGCCAGTACAGAATCCCAAGACAAAGTCAAAAACAAAGCACAGGTTCAAAAATCCAGGATATCACAATGAGCCCAAAGCACAGCAAAACACATGTAAACACCCCACTCTCTAGTGCAATTGAAATGAACCCTCTGGGTTTATAAGGCAGAATACAGTTCCTGGTAGTGACCACCCACAAAACACATGGGACATAACCAAGACATTTTACAGTTGCAGACAAAAACAAAGAACAATGCACATAATAAAAAAAGAACATTACCATAAATAACTGGAACAAAAATGGAAAAAACAGACAAGAAACACATCATTGAACCCCAGCCAGGGGAGAAACACTAGCTGAAACATTACACTAGCTCATGTGACCAATATCATCTGATGTTTTTTTGTTGTTTTTTTTTTTTTACTTTTTTGTCTTGTGATTTTTTGCTTTGTTTTGCCTGATTAATTTGATACTTTAGTCACTCTGGTTTTGATGTAATTTTGTTTTGGCTCTTCATCTCCTGATTCTTCTTCTCAACAGTCCATTTAAGGGTATTGATTTTTCCAACTGTCCTTTTAAGGACAACACAGTTGATAAACTGCTTTTTAGGAAAAAACAGTTTTCTTTTTCTGCTGCCATTATATACTTTGAATAAGTCTTATTGATATTTATTAGCTGGTTTATTTCTATATGTAACAAAGGAGATGGAATTATTTCTTTCATATATGATCCTAAGAAATCAAGCAAAAGATGTACAGAATGTACTACCTATCATTACCTGAAAAATATTTTCTAATTATACAACTTTTAATAAAAATAAAATAAGTATAATACATACCACAAGCTTTGTTGAAAAAACTATACTCATTTCCATCGAGAAACTTATACCAAATGCCACAGAGGAACTCTTAGCCTTCTTAATTAAAGCCAAGAGACAGGGCAATTCACAGCCAGTGCTCTCATGCACTTTTGTACATGAGAAGATCATAAGGTTAAAACTTAGTGAGAAGGCCTTTCAGTGTGTTTACAGTGTGATCTTTAAAGACTAATTAGACATCCTCGGCATGTGTGCAACATCATGAAAAGGTCTTTTGAAGGTCTCTTGTGCTTCAGACATCTTTTTACCAGACCTTTTTACAACTGTGAATTACGGGAAAAAAGCAACATCAGAAAATTCTTTTCCTTATGGACATGTCTATCTGTGAAAAAAAGGTATTTAAAAGAGGAAAATAAATGATAAGTGACAGATGACTAGTTAATCTGGTATAATATCCTCTACAGAAGAGATTCCAGTCTGAACAAAAAGATCCTAGAGGATTATCACACAACATGCCAATGAAATTTATGCTAGTCATTTAAATAACACATCACCATAACCCCGAGCATGCCATACTATCTGATCACGGTGAGGCACAGACTTCTTTTGCTTTATCACTTCTGAGTTTTTGTGTTGTCATAAAGTCTTAGGTGACATGTTGCATGTTGATTAGTGTTTGCAAGTAAGAATCTCTATGTACTTTTTATACGTGACAATAACAACTTTAAAAACCAACAAACCCATAATCTATAACATTTATTTACTGTTAAATGAGCTGTCAAGAGTGCTTTAGAGATTCCTCATTTACTGTAATGAAGTACAAACAGCTTGCAAATAGTATTAATATTTATGGATGTTAATTAATTTAATTTGTTAATTTTCCCAGCTTTCAACAATAAATATTAACCAAAATGCATCTGGTGACAAGTCTCAATACAATCAGGATGACACTTCTACATTACTGAAGCTGGAAATTAAAATAAATTTTCTACTATATTTATTAGTGCAAAAACATGAAAAAAATATGCCCAAATAATACCAGTGTTTTGGACTTATCTTACATCTTCTGTGCTTACTGTTTTGACATTTGCATTTAAAACAAATTAACACATCTCAGGAACTGTGGAATATACTGCTAAAATTATGACACATTTACATAAATGGAGCAAAGTAGTTACTTACTAAATTCATAGACTAAACTGGAATATACAGTACTGCTGTAAATATAAAAAATTAATATAAATTGTGCAAACTAATTAGTCACTAAGCAAGTGAAGGGACTCCATTTTCTTCCCATAGTTCATATTTAGGCTCTTGATTTCCCAATGTATATGAGTGTGAGTGTACATGTAAATGTGTTCCACGATGGACTGGTGTTCTATTCATAGTTAAACTCAGTTTCCATTTGTCATTTCACAAAGCAGTGGAATGATTTACTTGATTATATGAGAGATAGCAGAGCAAAACACCCATTTATTAAAACAGGCTTAGTGGTTCGATGGTAAATCTGTCTGTTTCGATTTTGTGGTGCATTTGGAACCCTTATATCCTTCATTCTTTGTGCGTCTTGTTTCCTTTGTCCATTGGAGATTCTAGCCCTTTTATGGATGCTGAACAACAGTATGCCCCAGCACAGTCACTGGAGATGTTCCTTCAGTCTCGGCTTTTAAATCCACCTAGAAGACTCAGTACTTTAGTCTACCATACCCTGACTAGAGCTGCTGATTAGCTGGCCACAATGTACATTTTTATTTTTAGTCATTTGTACAAAAATAAAAGCCATTCAGTAGTTATAAACCCTTTCCAACCTTTCTCTATTCTGTATATCGTCTCAGTATCTTGATGTGGCACTTGGTGTCACTGCTGTACTCACAATCTCTTCTCCAACCCATGAAAAAGTCAACTCAGATACTGAGTGCTTTGGAATTAACAGATGGAGAGAAACCATTTAAAGATTAAATGTCCCAATACAGACTCAACTATAGAATGCCCATGAAGTGGTAGATGGCTAGTTGGCCCTGGTCCCTAGGACTCTGACTGTGTCTGAGTTTGTCTTTAATTTTCTCTCATACACTTGAATAGTGAACCCCCATATAGGTTTATTTACTCCACATGGGGCTACTGAGTGGAGTTTTTGTTTTCCTATTCCTCAGTGTCAACTGGCCATAGCTCAACAATTAATTAATGCACAAATATTGTTGGTTTCCGTGTATGTTAATAGGTTGTGACTTTGTTTTTGGTGTATTTAACAAACCTGTGCCATTATGAGTTCTAATTCTGTATTTAATAATTTGTAGATAGATAGATAGATAGATAGATAGATAGATAGATAGATAGATAGATAGATAGATAGATAGATAGATAGATAGATAGATAGATAGATAGATAGATAGATAGATAGATAGATAGATACTTTATTAATCCCAATGGGAAATTCACAAATAAAAATTTATACTTGCATTTTACCTGAGAACTTGTCACAGCTGCACTCAGTGAAAAAAATAAAATGAAAGGAATTGAAATGAAATTAATTTTCCGCCATTTTTAGTCCAGTTCAGGTTCACTTGGAGCCTGTAAGTAACACACAAAAGGGAGGAAGCACAGATAATGGCAAAAGCACATACAAACATGGCCACATAGTCTTTCATTCTTTGATTTCATGTCAGCACTGCACCTGATTATATCTATATCTATATATCTGAGTGTAGAAGGGAATCCGTTTGAAGTTTAGTGGGGCATATAATAATACTACCACTATTACTACTACTACTAATACTAATAATAATAATAATAATAATAATAATAATAATAATAATAATAATAATAACAGGCTCGTGCTTTGGTAATCCAAGTTACCGTGGTTACCGTGGATATAAAAATGTCCCATCTAATAAACTGCATACACTTAAATACTTTCAGAATTTAGCCATTTATACTTTGTGGCTATACTTTGCTATTTTGCAAACTGGAATTTATGCAAGTATGCCATTGTTTTTTCCTTTCATTCAGAGCAAAACTTACAACAGAATATGAATATGGCAAATACAACAGTATGCTTCAGAATTAATCCAAAGAAAAATATTCAGCATTCAGCCAACAAAGCTGCCCCAAAAACAAAGAATATGAATAGAAAGCCCTATTTTATATTAATTAGCTGTTGTCACATTTGGAAAAGGAACTGAATAGACCTCCTTAATGAAAATTTGATTTTTTCCAATTTTAGCTAAAATAATACGTCACTTTGTCATTGACTTATAGAATGTGGACTGGGATTCTTCCATCTGAGCAAACTACGTCTAATGGAAGTAGTATGGTATAGGATATTGCAACCAATTTCTCATAGCACCATTTAATCCCATTTGGTGGTGCTCCAAATACTGCTGCATTGAGACTGATTTTAATTCAAAGACTTTCTGAAAAATATGCAAAAATGTATGCCCAAAATGCTTTAAGTGCCGGGCATTCCCATAACATATGGCTGTTCAATGCAGGTGCTTAATGACAACACTCACAAGTTGGATCTTGCCCTGGCTTAACTCCAGTTTCTTTGCACATTCAGTGATCTTCAAGAAATTGACTCTGTATGAATGTGCTTGTGATCCCACTGTGCATAATTACTATTAGTATTAGTATACATTGTAGTACCTGCCTTGTGCTTGTCAAGCAAACGCCCCCAACTGCAGTGGAGAAATTGATGATGTTTAGAGTTTCATTGTACCTGATACCTGCATATTAACTTTTTAAAAAGAGCTAGCATCTGCTTCTGGGTTGTCCTCGATAAGTTATTCTCGATTCTGCTGGATGGCCCCGGGCTCCCCAACACACTGTAACAATAAAAAAAAAGATCAAATTCAAATTAAATATAAAGAAAGAAAACATTTCTTCTTGTCCGCAAATATCCTTATGATTTCCTTGTAGATAAGGTACTAAGCTAAAAAAAAAACACCATCCCTGAAAGGAAAGGATTCATGGATGCACCACTTAGGCTTGTATGATATACTAAATCTTCTTGCTTCCAATTAATTTTATATTTTAAATTTCCTGTTAAAACTACTAACTGAGATGCAAACTTAAAAGCAATAAGTTCTAAACAATTCAATTAAGTTAACTAAATATTGTCAAGAAAAAGTCAAGCTTTGGTACTCTGTCCTTCTCTCTCACACATACTATCAATTATTTACCAACAGAGGGCTCTGTGCTCCAGAATATAGCTTCACTGAAGACCTCCACTCTCCCGTAACCATCTTCAATAATTTAAGCCACAGAAAAAAAGTATTTTTAATATAAGTGATGATAAGCTCTTAAAAGGACATTTGAAATCAAAATTGATGTGGGGTCTCCTTTGGATCTTTAAACTAATGTTGAAATAATGTACAAATACAGGAAGATATTACACAAACAATTACCTCAGAGGTGCATCAGCATAGGGACCTCATTAGGGTCTTCAAATACAGTTTTATGAAAAAGTACTTATATGATGTATAATTTTCCCCACTGATTTTTAACAAATTAGAATGATACATAGAAGCGAGTCTGATAAAAGCAATTTGTTAGGTGTGTAGGAAAATTAAATATTCACTCTTCAAGTGTGAAAAAGTTATTATCTGCCCTAGTGAATTCAGACTAATTAAATGGATCTTTAAGTGGCATGTTTAATTTTGTGATTAACAATCAGACTTAATTTACACCCATTGTGCCCAACATAAATAAGGCTAACTTTAGTCTATATCCTCAACATCAAGCTGATTGCACACCAGTTCTAGAGACAGATCACATTACAATCAAAAGAAATTCTGGAAAAACTCTGGAGACAAAAATGTCAGTCAAGAAAAAATGAAATTGTAAAGCCCTGAGCCTCGATCAAACCACATTCTGAGCTATACTGGCAGAAATGGAAAATGTCTTTGACAGTGACCCATTTTTACAGAAGCAGACCTTCCACAAAAATTGGCCCAAGAGCAAGGTGTTTGTTTCCCTTAAGTCAGGTGAAACCCTGGAAGAACATCAGCATCAATAATTATACCAGCCTGTCACACTTCTGCTGAAGTCAGTTTTTATGACTAGTTCACCAGCAGATAGGAAATGAACAAAAATTAAATTCATGACTGAGAAGGAAGGAAGGAACAATTGCTCACCATTAAAAACATGAGTGTTCGCCTAAACTTCTCAGCCATTCACAAAGATCCTTGAGAGTTTTAGAGAAATGAAAAGGTAAGATAAAAGCAGCACTTTGTGGTTGATGTCATCCTTGTTAACACTGCATTTTACAGTAAGGAACTCATGCCAGCCATTCAGGTATGGTGGTGGGAGTAGTGACATGGTTTCAAAATGCTTTGCTGCTGTAGGACCTGGATGACTTGCCACCATTCAATGTTCTATGAATTCTAAAATATTAAACAGGTGATCTAAAGGATTTTTCAAACCACTTGTCGGTGATCTAAAGCTGAAGAGCAGCTGGTTAATGCAGCAAGCTGATGTTCCAAAGTAAAGTGATCTGACTATGGCAGATAAAATTTACTATAATTACAAAAATACATTTCTGAATCTAATGTTTTTAGTATGGTGATAGAGGTGATAACCATAGAAGTGTGTGAGGGACTGCCATGGGAGCTATTATATGCTGATGATCTCATATTAATTGCAAAAAGAAAAGTGGAACTGAAGGAGGAGATACTGAAATGGAAAGATTATTTTGAAGTGGGTAGCCTTAGGTTAAATGAAAAAAAAAGACCAAAGTGATGGCTGAAATAGAAAAAGACAGGTGATCCTTTATTCTAGAGGTTTTGGGAAAATCTCCATTCAATGCATGGTTTGTCACACATTCATCTGATCATTCTCAAGTTTGCTTCTACCTTCATTGTCCATATTTCACTCCAATTTAGCATAACACATACATTTGACCCTTTAAAGCCAGAGGGGCTCCTTTAGATGTTAACAAGGGAGAAAACTCCTGGTATTTTTTTTAATACACCCTCTCTTTCACTTGATGTGCACAAACGTCTGTGTGCCTTCAACATATCACCCAAGTAGCAAAATTTCCCAACCTTCTCCAAAACTACTCATCAATGGTGTAATCATTTATACAGGTTTGCTTGGATTGAGAAAAGGGTATCATGGGAGATGTTTGAATACAGGGCCAGACCCAACATACTTGTCTGCAAACGTTAGCGCTGAGGTCTACATTCAGGTCAGGTCAGGTTGGGGGGTATGCACTGGTACAGCACATTGCCACACCCACCACACGACAAAACAGCTTGGGATCCTGGCTGGCAACCCCCACAGGCAGACATGCAGTCCAATCCCCCCATGGGAAATGATCATGTATGTGCCGCAGCCACATGTTACATGGGTGTCCCCTTGGCCTGGTCCAGCCACTTGGGTTCTCAGCAAATGAGGATCCTGTGCGCCTGATCACCCTAAGGGAATTGTGACACAAGGCCATAGTACCGTAACTGATGCTACCTCATAATGCAGGTAATGTGCCTCATTCAGGACTCCATGAGTAATCGCTCTTTCGAAACAAAGTCAAACCAGCAGTACCCAAGAATTCTCCGAAGAGACATAGTACCGAAGAAGTCCAGTCTTTGTCTCAAGTCAGTGGATAGTGTTCATGTTTCACAACCATACAGCAAAACAAGAAGCACCAGGACTCTAAACACTTGGAACTTCATCCTTTTGCAAAGATATCAGGAGCACCACATACCCCTTTCCAGCGATGTCATGACATCCCACGCTCTGCCAATCCGTCTACTGATTTCATAGGAAGTCACCAGAGATATGAATGTCGCTGCCAAGGTAAGTAAACCTCTCCACAGACAGACACATTGCTGATGGCTGTACTTAAGAGATCTTTAAAGGCCTGAATCTTGTTTTTTATCTAGGTCACTCACAAGCTCAGACACTCAGACTCCTCTCTCAGTCTCTCAAGAGCCCCGATCAAAGCCTCCATTGACATTGTGAAGATCACAGCATTGTCAGCAAAGTCAAGATCAGAAAATCTTTCTTCACCAATACATGCCCCACAGCCACTGGACCCCACCACCCTGCCCAACACTCAGCCCATGAAAGCACTGAACAAAGTAGGAGCAAGAACACACCCCTGATGAACTTAAGAATCAACTGGGAAAAACACAGAGGTTCTGCCTCCACTCTGCACAGCAATCACAGTACCAGTGTACAGGCCAGCCATGATATCCAGCAACTTCAGGGGGATCCCACAAAGTCTCAGGATGTCCCACTGGGCAGCTCAATTAACTGAGTCGAGTGCCTTACGAAAATCAATAAAGGCTGCAAAGAACCTTTGCCGATATTCACGTTTGCGCTCCATGTGAACCCTCAGTGCCAGGATGTGATGAGCAACCACTCATTTGACATAAAAGAGATCATGGCATCGTTGAAAAAGTCAAGATCAGTGATTTTGTTCTTCACCAACAGAAACCCCACAGCTGCTGGAAACCATGACCCTGCCCAACACCCAGTCCATGCAAGTAGCTCGATCAACTGAATCAAACAGTTTATGAAAGAAACTCTGCTGATATTCACATTTGTGCTCAATGAGAACCCCCAGTGCCAGAATGCAGTTGATGGTAGACTTCTTAGGTGTAAGACCAGATTGCTCCGGTCGCTGGTAGGTGAGCAAGTGGTCACGGATTCTATTGAGGACGACACTAGCAAATGCCTTACCTGGCACCAAGATCAGTGTTATCTCCCTGTAGTTGCCACAATCCCAGCAATCACCCTTTCCTTTACAGATAGAGACGACAAGTCCCATTTTCCAGTCTGTACATTCCTCACACAAACTACATGCAAACCCATTAGAAACAGCCTTATCTTGGAGTCTGGTCAGGTACTGCCTCATTTTCCTAGTAGGTGGTAGCCTAATGGACTTAAGCTGGATCTTCATAGTAGCAACACCAAGTCTGTGGTCAGAATTCACAATCTGGGCACTTCTGTAGACCCTGTAGTTTTGTAAGATCCTCCAGCATCTGGACACAAGGATGTGATCGATCTACTTTACTGTACAATGAGTATTGGAGTACCAAGTCCAGCAATGCGGCTAAAGGTGCTGGAACCAGGATCCACTGCTCCGCAGCCTCTGACCTTTTGCAAAGTCAAGGAACACAGAGCCACTTTCACTACAGTCCCCAGAACCATGGGAATCGACACAATCCTGATAGCCAGCCTTGTCAGTGCATGTGATCACAAAGAAATCACCCGTGACTAGACGACTGTCACCTCGCAGGCACCTATCAACCACCAAGCAAGGCTGCAAATAAAACCTCACCGAGACATTGCTCAACGTGGTCGGAACATACACTGCGACAACAGACAAGGCACCCAGAGAATGCCTTAATCTGAGTCTCATAATACGCTCGTTGAAAGGAGTGACATCAGACACCTATGGAAGGAGCCAATCCGCTACAGCAACAGCTACTCCCTGAGCAAGACAGCCATCAGAGCGACTAGACCAATAAAAGGTGTATACACTGTCACACATGTGTGTTTAGGAGACAGCTAAAGGGCTTAAATACATGTGATTCCACGCCAGACCAGGGGGTGGCGAAGTGCACTAATTTTCCCTCTCGATCTTTTGCAGACCATTCTAGGGAAATCCCGCCCGGCTCTGGGAAAGCCAATGACATCACTTCCGGTTCCAGTATTGATGACATCACTTCCGCTACTGGCCTTTAAAGCTGCCATCTTGTCTCCTGAGAGTCAGTTCTGTTTTGGACTCAGTTGAATGAACATGTCTTTATTATTTAATCAGTGTTGCAGCCGGGAACAATTATACGGGTGGCTGCCCCAAACCTTCTCGATGTCTTATGGTCGTTTTTCTGACAACACCTACAGAGATCTGGCCAGTATCTGGTCTGAAATACAGAGTTTATAAAGCTCCACTGACAGCAGAGGAAGATAATCATCCTGCCGGAGAGACAAGACGCTCCACGTGCCTACCCGGATGGCGACACCTCAGCACCACACCAGTTCTAATCCCCAAAAGGCCTAACCCCATTGGCTCTCCAGCAGTTTTGATTCTTCTGGGGAAGAGACTCCTGAGGGCTTTCCCCTATCCCCTTCATAATGCAAACAGCCATCCTATGGGCGGTTGCAGCACAGCTACTTACGAGGAGAGCAGAAAGGAGTCCTGTCTATCGTTTTGGAGCTGTGTGAAGTTTTTTTTTGAAGGACATAGGTCTACGTTGCTTACTTAATTTCATCAATTTGAAGGGTAGTACAGGTAGTTGTGTTTATTTCCACCAAGCTCCAAAATGTGAACTGGCCATTCTGAACAAATCAGCAGTTAATAAAACACAGATGACTGGGGAAAACTTTTTTTTTTTGCTTGGTTGAACTGTATTTATGTATTTTAGGGCCAAACATAACAAACTGTACGAGTAGTGCAGTATTTGGCACGGCTACCACAGGGACACATCATCTTTGGTTCAAATGCCCTTCCCAGTTGATATTTTAGTGCATTTGCATATTCTTCCTGTGTCTGTTTGGAGTTTTCTTTTCATTTCCCTAAAAATGGCAAATTAAGTTCTCTGGTAATTCTGAATTGTCCCCAAGGCAGGACGCATCAGTCTAAAGGTGCTTCCTGCCTTGCACGTGGTGCAGCATGGACAGGCTCTGGGCCAAAGCGATCCTGAACTGGATTAAGAGGGTAGGAGACAGTTAGATTACATAATAATCACTCATAATGCTGCCTGCTTTGAAGGGCTTGCAAGAGTTTCTACTAATGCCTGTTTAGAACTACAGTAGGAACTTGTATTCTCAGCAGACCTGAGTTAAGATAAATGACATACACAAACATTTTAAAGCAAATATGTCATTAAAGGTTCTTTTTGAATAAGCATCACTTGCATATTACAGAATAATGTACCTTTTCAAAGTAATCATTCATTTCTAAGCAATGCTTACAGACACACAGGATATAAATACATTGCATCCTTTCTTGCACTGGAGAAGGAAGTTACAAGCTGTCACTCATTTTAATTTGATCTTTTTTTTTTTGCTTTTAATGGTTGTTAATTTTTGTGGTTAAGAGTTAACTAAATGTGAAAACGTTTAACATTTCAAAAATAACTTATCTCAAGGAAGTTACCAAGTTTGGGAGAACACCAACAGCTCTAGGACAGAAATAAAAAAAGTAAATGATGTGAACTAAGGGTAAATGCCAAGAAGTGTCATGTGACACACGAGAATAACCTTACTGCAACAGGGAGGAACTGAGCATTTCCTCTTCAGATAAAGAAGAATTAGTGGTATCCATCTGTGACACTGTGTCATCATAACCAAGAGCTTGGTTATTATACTGTCTAATAATGTCTATCAGACATTAAGTTGAAACATGTACTGTATTTATTTATGAATTTGACATCGTATAGTATAGTATAAGTATAGTATAGTATATATAAATCATGCATACTGTGGGCTGGTGAATAAGGCATCAAATTATAAATCACAAGATTTCATTTCAATCCCTGCCATTGGTTAAAAGTTGAAAAATCTGGTAATGTCCCAATGGCAAAACTCAAGTAAATGACTGGACCTTCAAGCGTCTGCAGTGGGCTGGCGCCCTGCCCGGGGATTTGTTCCTGCCTTGTGCCCGGTGTGGGCTGGGATTGGCTCCAGCAGACCCCCATGACCATGTGTTAGGATATAGCGGGTTGGATAATGACTGACTGACTGACTGACCTTCAAGCATGTTACATTATTGTGGATATACTGTAATCGTCAGATGGTTTAATAATGTTGATATCTTTTGTAAGCCACTTTGGATAAAAGCACCTGCTAAACAAAAAAAAAAATGTAAGCGTAAATGCTGTTGCCTCAAAATCAAGAAAATGTAATTAGAATCATGCCACCCAGACTCTACCTAGTAAAAGATTTTCCCTTCACACTTACTGAGCAAATTAGAAGACAAAATGAGAAGAAAGACATTATGAAGCCAACAATTAAATTAAAGTTAGAAATTCAATGCTCCAGAGTGAAGCTGAAATCAACAGCAATGAGTACTACCAGCCTTAATGAGAATATACAAGAATAAAAGTTGATACTGTGATAAAAAACACTTACCAATATCTACAGATTTTTGTAGACAACTAAAGTGACTAAATAAGACATAAAATGTTTTGTGACTAGTTGTGAATGAGGCCAAAGTGCAAAGTGTATTGTAGATTACCAACTGAAAATGGCCCATGCCATTTTACACCATTTATACACTGGTTGCATTTTATTAAACTAATGTCTTCCATCAGCCATGACAGGGGAACACATCACAGGAGAAAGATGAGTAAAACAAAGTGAAGTACAGACAGACGCCACATGAAATGCTGTTTAGTCATCTAAACAACTACAATAATAATAATAATAATACATTTTATTTATATAGCACCTTTCCCATGCTCAAGGCACTTACAGAATATAAGAAAGAACGGCAGGGTATACAGTATACAGTATAGCATTGTACAAACCAGATAAATAAATAAGAAGATTACGACAGTGAATTCAGAGAGAAAAAAACAGACAACATAATTGATGGTCTAGCACACACACATACAGGTTACATGAGCATCTTGACAGAGAGGTAAACTGAGAGAAGGGTAATAAAGTCAAGTAGAGCTAAAAGCCTTCCTGAACAGATGAGTTTTGAGTTGTTTTTTAAAAGAATTCATGGAGTCAGCTGATCTAATTAATTTTGGTAGGTCATTCCAGAGTCTGGGCGCTATACAGCTGAAGGCCCTGTCACCCATGGAGTGTAGATTAGTGTGGGGTACAAGAAGATTGCCAGAAACTATGGCTGAGATCACTTTACAACAGGACAATACAAAGCAAAGGACCAAACCTACAAGTGGCTCAGCAATAAGAATGCTAATTCATATTTTGGCATCAATATCACATAGAAGGATTAGGGAAATTAACTTGTCCTTCCCCAGGGATGTGAAAACAATGTAATAAAGAGGAAGGTAATTTAAATTTGGTCAATTAATTATCACTTTTGCTTTTGGCATTGCCAGTAATTAAATAAATAATTTGATAAGGCTCCTACTTTTTTTCCATACCATTCTCTGTAAAAGGGGGTTTCCAGTCATTAGACATTCATTAAGGCAACTGAAGCATACTTGTTTTAAGAAACAGAATACTACAATTTATAGATAAACACCAGGATTATCTGCATGTATATTGACATAGAAGACAGGATGCCAGACAGCCAAACATGTAACACAGAACAGGCTGGCAGTGTACTTGCTATATTTAGAGTTGTAATTTTATCTTTGCACGGATAAAAGGTTTTCTGATACCAAGTCTTGAATGATGATGTGTGATGCTGTATGGAGTTGTTTTTGTTGTTGGTCCATTTTCAAGTGGAGGATTCTCCTTGCATTGGAGTGCACTCTTTCTCTTCATGACATGATCCTTTGTTCGTGGTGTGCTATGCTTTGCTCCGTTACTCTGCAACGTCATAGAGAAAAACATTACTCCTTCTAGCACAAGTGTTTAGGCTCTGGAGTCCCCATCTTGAAATAATGGCTGCTTCTCAGATTGATCTCAGTTACTGGCACAGAGCCTGCCTTGGCAGAATAGTCCTTAGCTTTCAGGTCTACAAAGAGAAGAGATTGTCAGCTTTCAGCTCCCCAGTGAGAGAGCCGCTCACCAGCTTTTTGGTTTCGGAGAGAGTACAGCTATTTTTGAAGTAAGGTGTAACCTCTGGCTATTGAATCAAGGCCACTTCCAGTTACAAAATTTGTTCCTACTCATAGGCACATTACTTTGTTTGTCAAAGTTGCCACTCATTGAATAATAAACACGGGTGTCGATTTGGCGCCTCTATGTGTCTGCAGAGATATCAGTTCAACTCTGACTTAGATCTTTGTTAACAGATGAAGTACAGCACTGCCTAAGAATGTTACAAGCTGCAGTTAAGCCTTTTTCTGAGGAATGCAGGTTGGGGGTGAAGATGGATTTCTGCATCCCGGTTAAATCTCCTGCCTTAAGAGGTCTTGTGTGCCACTAAAAGCCTAGCAGAATAGGTAGTGCCCACTTTCTCCTACAATCTTTAAGAATCTGTGACGCAACTTGAAATATGCAGTCCACCAGTGACATGAAATTTTAAGTTTTGGTTTACTGTCATAAGTACAGAGCAGACCCATGATCAGCATATCATTCCTAGTCAAATGTGGACCTCCTAGAGACTGGGGAGGAAGTACAATAAACATATACAGTATATAGACATTTCTGGGTATTAAATCTTGTCCTGCAGAGTGTTAACTGTGACACGGCCTTACAGGCACTAAACTGTATAAGTTAAGAATAATCTCCTATGACTTTTACATGGTATGCTGTTTTGCTCAACATATTAATAGTCTTCTTAATTGCTTCTGTACACCATTTAAACCTTGAGAAAAAAATATACCAACAAGAATGTGTGAAAAATCACATTTAAATAGTGTACCTGGTTAGTAGACTTGAGCTTTTTTTATCTTGTTCCTCAACCAAACAAACCTGAGAGCATCGGAATATTCATGGAAACAAATTTTGGTTTGTCTTTATTCTTCTTATTGCTATACAATGAATGGGACATGTGGTGCAATGATTAGCTCTATTGGTTCATACTGTAGACTCCAGCATCATGGGTTCACATTCTACGCTCAGTCATTATCTGTGTGCAGTTTGCACATTCTGCCTGTGTTTGTATGAGTTTTCCTCCCGCATCTCCAAAGATGTGCAGGTTAGGTTAATGAGCCACTCTAAATCAGCCACAGTATGAGTGCACAAGTGTGTGAGAGGACATCACCATACAATGGTATCCTGTCCAGGGTTTTTTCCTGCTTTGTGCCCAGTGCTGCTGGGAAAGTCTCCGGGAGTAAAGTCTGCTGGGAGTAGTACAGCACTAGCACTTTTGAAAATGAGCACAATGTTAACTGTTCACGATGAGCATGATTTTGATCGATTAACATATAATCCTAAATTATTCAGTCCACCACCACAAATCATATATACGGCATATTGAAACATATAATTTTCAAACCTTCCTAATTAAATGTAAGGTCACAGGAGTATTTTGAAACATAATGTCTTGTGACTTATGAATATGACCAAAATGGAGTCTGGGCAATTTTACCAGCCAGGTCAACTGTTACATTTAATTTTCAGCACCATACATACAGTATATATGGGATATATCTAAGCGACATTCTTATATATTTTTCAAAATTGAATGAAATTTTAACATCTCCTGGCAGGCTGTAAAATGCACTTACAAAATTTACAAATTTACTTTCAAATGTGCTCTGGCATGACTAGTGAATATTTTTATTTTACTGCCAGTGGTATACATATTTGGGCGAAAGAGTGGTGTGGTGGCTGCTAGCTGTTGGGCTCTTTCCAGCGTCTCTGATCTGTATGCCGGCAGTCTGCTCCTTCTCCCATTTTTCACAGAATGCTCGCTGTGAGTGGCTACCTGAAAATCACCAATCAGAGCAGTTTCTCACCATGTGACAGCCCAGCAAGTCTTCTAACGTAGAGCTGAAGAAGAATTGTACTTCAGGCTTGTAGTGGTGGTCACATAACTTTCTGAATCTCTTGCTGTGTTAAAATGGACAAGTAAACTTCTTTGGATTTTGTCTCCATCATGAGAAACTGATTATGAATGTGGTGTATTACAGCAGTTATATCTGCTTCATGAATAAGGGTGTCATTTGCATTATAGTTTCACAGGGTGATATTAATACAAATAAGTATTTTTCAAAAAATCTTTTAAAATTTTTGAAAACAGAACATTGGCCAAACTTTATTTTATTTAGCACCTTAATGCAGTGAGCCTCATGCCAAAGAGTTTTGTTTATAAAGATGTATAGCGCATTCTGTTTGTACGGTTGGAGCACAGGCAGGTGAAGTGGCTTGCTCAGTGTCACCTGGACATTCTGCAGTAGGACCTAAACCAGCAGCCTTTTAGATTACAGTCCTATACATTAACAAGAAAAGTAAGCAAGAAAGAGGAACCTAGTGTTCATCAAAAAAAGCACTGTGCCAGGAAAATGACTTGTGCTGATTACCTCTAGACATTCGTATGTAGTACTTTTTAGAAAAACACTGTTCTGTATTTAATGATCAACATGCAATATATCTCCATCTAACTAATTAAACTTGGTAGGTCTGAGTCTTAAATAGCAAGCCAATTAAAATTAAAGCAAAATAAAGTTAATCAGCAACAGAAGCTGGTCACCAATTAAGAGAAGGTTTTGAATGAAACTTGCAGCCATTGCAGCCCTCCTAGACCAGAGTTGGACACCCCTACCTTATGCCATTGTTATTGGTATAAATCTGCAAATGGTACAGAGAATCTCACAATGACACTGTAACACCAACTACAACGATATCAATCAGAGTCAGCAGCTGACCAGTGCCTTTCACGGCTTGGATTATTCTTTGCTGTTGGTACTGTAAAAGAAAAATGTCTGAAATTACTGTTAGCCATCTTAATTTGGAGTGTGTGAAAGATAGAGGCACTGTCAACCCCTTGAACCCTCAGATCAGACGTCAGACACCAGATAAAAGTCCAATGACTTTATTTTATAATAATAATGCGCACCAAGCACTCTACACTCCACTATACTCATATAATACACAATAATAAATCAATAATCAATTAATCCTCCACTCCCAGACGCATTGCCACCCTTCCACCCAGCTCAGCTCAACGCTCTGGTGTTTCACTGTCCTTTTTATAGTCCTTGACCCGGAAGCGTTTCACTCTCTCTGTCCATGTGACCTGGAACACTTCCGGGTCAGATAAAAAATCCTGCTTTTTCTTCACACAGGAAGCACATCGTTCCCTTTGTCCACGTGACTCTGACGTACTTCCTGGGTGTAAGGCAAATAGTCTCTGTGCCTCCCTGCAGCGTCCTCTAGCGGGCCCCAAGGTATCCAACAGGGCTGAGAATAAAAACTACATTGTCCAGTATTCCCTGCTGGCATTCGGGGCACCTCCATGCTGCAGGAAGGGCTCCACCTGGTGGCCTGGGGGTGTTGGCCGGGATGACATGCCGGCCATATCCCACAAGTGTTAATTAAGAAATATGATTTACTTCATCAGGTAGAAGTATATAATAAACACAAATAGTTTTGTCAGATTTTTGAAATAGTACAATATGTGGTTCAGTTTAAATGTTTAAAGTCTAAATGTTCTCAGTTGTAACAGTAATTTGTCATTTTGCAAGCATTTGATAAGGTGCCACATGAGAGGTTGGGCATCAAATTAAAAGAAGTGGGAGTTCAGGGTGATGTTTTCAGATGGGTGCAGAATTGGCTCAGACACAGGAAGCAGAGGGTGATGGTGCGAGGAACCTCATCAGAACTGGCTGATGTTAAGAGTGGTGTTTCACAGGGGTCAGTGCAAGGGCTGCTGCTATTTTTAATATATATAAATGATTTAGATAGGAATATAAGTAACATGCTGGTTAAGTTCGCAGATGATACAAGATAGGTGGTGTTATAAGGACACAGAAACTCATAAAGGTTTGGAGTTTCTGGCCCCGTATACTATACAGATTTGCAAACAAAAAATATGGTCAGTGATATGACTTCCTATCATTACAAAAGACATTTTGCATGTGATGGAAGGACCATTTATGAGGTGGGACCTGAAACTGATGAAAGGAATGCTAGGAAGGAACTAAGGTGCTGTATGGGAGCCATGACATCATCAAGATGGGACCAGAGGGAGGGATGGAATGCAGAAGTGGTAGCGCGTGGTTTAGGGAATCCGGGCAAAGTTACGGCAGTGTTGTTTCTGTCTTTCTGTGGGAATAAAAGAAAGGTTAATACCCTGCCTTGGTCCCCTGGCACGATATGTTACGTTGCTCGTCGGGTCTTTACGTGGCTACCTATGCGCGCGTGCGTGACAATGGATTAGCAGATAATTTGGAATCCGTTGTATCATTACAGAAGCACTTGGATAGCACACAGGCTTGGGAAGATTTGTGGGAGATGAAATTTAACGTCAGTAAATGTAAATAAAGTATTACACATAGGAAGTAAAAATGTTAGGTTTGAATACACAATGAGCGGTCAGAAAATCAAGAGTACACCTTATGAGAAGATTTAGGAGTCATAGTTGACTCTAAGCTATCAACTTCCCCACAGTGTTCAGAAGCCACTAAGAAGGCTAAGAGAATGTTAGGTTATATAGCACGATGTGTGGCGTGCAAGTCCAAGGAGGTTATGCTCAACCTTTATAATGCACTGGTGAGGCCTCATCTGGAGTACTGTGTGCAGTTTTGGTCTCCAAGCTACAAAAAGGACATAGCAGCACTAGAAAAGGTCCAGAGAAGAGTGACTGGGCTGATTCCAGGGCTACAGGGGTTGAATTATGAGGAAAGATTAAAAGAGCTGAGCCTACACAGTTTAAGCAAAAGACGATTAAGAGGTGACATGATTGAAGTGTTTAAAATTATGAAGGGAATTAGTACAGTGGATTGAGACTGTTATTTTAAAATGAGTTCATCAAGAACATGGGGACACAATTGGAAACTTGTTAAGGGTAAATTTCGCACAAACATTAGGAGGTTTTTCTTTACACAAAGAACGATAGACACTTGGAATAAGCTACCAAGTGGTATGGTAGACAGTAACACGGTGGGGACTTTCAAAACTCGACTTGATGTATTTTGGAAGAAATAAGTAGATAGGACTGGTGAGCTTTGTTGGGCTGAATGGCCTGTTCTCGTCTAGAGTGTTCTAATGTTCTAATTTTTCACTCTTGCCACATCAATTGACCCCAGAGGTTCACCCCCTAATGCAGGGTTGTCCAACTCTGATCCTGGAGGGCCACAGTGGCTACAGGTTTTCATTACAACCCAGCTGCCTTATGTGAAGTCATTTAATGCTGATAACTTTATTTTAGTTGTCTCACTTGTTAAGATTTTGAACCCTTAATTGCTCATTTTTAGTTTTAAACAGCTACATTCACTGTTTTAATTGCTCCTTATTAGCAATACGATGCAAATGACAATGGAACCAACAGTTCTCCATCTAACTTTCAATTTACACTTATGTGTATTCATCATGTACTGTGTAGTTTAGTAAGGTACTCAGAGGGAAACTGAAGAACAGAAAATTACTCATCCATTTTAGGCTTCAAAATATTTGGATGATCTATATTACTAAACCACAGTTTAATTTGTGCATGGACGGCGGACGCACCGCATGTGCACTGCGCCTCAGAGTCAAACCCAGCGGCTTCCCAGAGTCAGTAGGTGGCGCACAAACAACACAACCTGTGAAATAAACCTGCTCTAATCCACTGTACCAGCGGTCTGTGTGGCATATTTGAATCACATAACGGTAAGAGCTCAACGATTTGTAATACAAAACCGAGCCCGTAGTTCCCAGAGTCAGTGCGTGGCGCCCAAACACCACAACCTGTAAACTACACCTGCTCTAATCCACTGTGCCAGCAGTCAGTGTGTATAAGTTGGAGTATGCTTCCTAACAGTAAACGACTTCTACCTAACGACACAGCCACAGAACAACAAAGACGAGACCGCATGGATAAAAACAATACACGGAGGCTCCTACGACGCGCTTCAGACACACCAGAAGCAAAGACGTCACGGCTCCACAATGAAAGAGCTCAACTAACGAAAGAGCTCAATGATTTGTAATACAAAACCGAGCCCGTAGTTCCCAGAGTCAGTGCCATCCATCCATTCTCTTCCGCTTATCCGAGGTCGGGTCGCGGGGGTAGCAGCTTGAGCAGAGATGCCCAGACTTCCCTCTCCCCGGCCACTTCGTCTAGCTCTTCCGGGAGAATCCCGAGGCATTCCCAGGTCAGCAGGGAGACATAGTCCCTCCAGCATGTCCTGGGTCTTCCCCGGGGCCTCCTCCCGGTTGGGCGTGCCCGGAACACCTCACCAGGGAGGCGTCCAGGAGGCATCCTAATCAGATGCCCGAGCCACCTCATCTGACTCCTCTCGATGCGGAGGAGCAGCGGCTCTACTCTGAGCCCCTCCCGGATGACTGAGCTTCTCACCCTATCTTTAAGGGAGAGCCCAGACACCCTGCGGAGGAAACTCATTTCAGCTGCTTGTATTCGCGATCTCGTTCTTTCGGTCACTACCCATAGCTCATGACCATAGGTGAGGGTAGGAACATAGATCGACTGGTAAATTGAGAGCTTTACCTTATGGCTCAGCTCCTTTTTCACCACGACAGACTGATGCAGAGCCCGCATCACTGCGGACGCCGCACTGATCCGCCTGTCGATCTCACGCTCCATTCTTCCCTCACTCGTGAACAAGACCCCAAGATACTTGAACTCCTCCACTTGAGGCAGGATCTCGCTCCCAACCCTGAGAGGGCACTCCACCCTTTTCCGGCTGAGGACCATGGTCTCGGATTTGGAGGTGCTGATTCCCATTCCAGCCGCTTCATACTCGGCTGTGAACCGATCCAGAGAGAGCTGAAGATCACGGCCTGATGAAGCAAACAGGACAACATCATCTGCAAAAAGCAGTGACCCAATCCTGAGTCCACCAAACCGGACCCCCTCAACGCCCTGGCTGCGCCTAGAAATTCTGTCCATAAAAGTTATGAACAGAATCGGTGACAAAGGGCAGCCCTGGGGGAGTCCAACTCTCACTTGAAACGGGTTCGACTTACTGCCGGCAATGTGAACCAAGCTCTGACACCGGTTGTACAGAGACCGAATCACCCTTATCAGGGGGTCCGGTACTCCATACTCCCGGAGCACCCCCCACAGGATTCCCCGAGGAACACGGTCGAACGCCTTTTCCAAGTCCACAAAACACATGTAGACTGGTTGGGCGAACTCCCATGCAACCTCCAGGACTCTGCTAAGGGTGTAGAGCTGGTCCACTGTTCCGCGACCAGGACGAAAACCACACTGTTCCTCCTGAATCCGAGGTTCGACTATCTGACGGACCCTCCTCTCCAGAACCCCCGAATAGACTTTGTCAGTGCGTGGCGCCCAAACACCACAACCTGTAACTGTGCCAGCAGTCAGTGTGTGTAAGTTGGAGTATGCTTCCTAACAGTAAACGACTTCTACCTAACGACACAGCCACAGAACAACAAAGACGAGACCGCATGGATAAAAACAATACACGGAGGCTCCTACGACGTGCTTCAGACACACCAGAAGCAAAGACATCACGGCTCCACAATGAAAGAGCTCAACTAACGGAAATCAGCACGCGAATCCACCGCCGTCAGCAACCAACTTCTCGCTGACAAAACAGCCATAGAAAAACAAAAAAGAGACTGCATGGATAAAAACAATAAACGAAGGCGCCTACAGCTGAGTCACATCACCAAAGTGAAACCGCTTTAGTACAAATATGTTTATTTCATTACATGAACTTTCCCAGGACGCACCCACCCTCCATGATATTTCATCTCTCCAAGTATCGGAGGGAACAGAAAGTGATTGCCACTCTTGGATTTCCGATTCTTTCGAGAATCACGGGCTTGCTGGTATCATTAGAAAGGAAAAAAAAACTACAATTTAAGAATTACCTAACATTTCAGAGTTAAAACACTAACAAGTCCGGATGTTGCTCTAGGCAAGGACTGTTAAGCAACTTCACTGGAACAAGAACCTGCTGACACTGGGGCCCTCCAAGATCAATGCTGATCGTCCTTGCCCTAATTGGATACAAGGGGTCAAATTTACTTCATTTCACAAAGTTTCCAAAAAATATAGTAACATAGGAACGTGGGGCATTGTTCTGTGATATTTTGAGGTTGCTGATCACAAATGAAGCAATATTTTTGATATCTGATTTCTTACCGGTGGTCCTGGTCCTCTAAGAGGGGTTAAAAATGACAAATTTCAAACTTGGGGTTTGGGGTATCATTTTAGACTATTTCACGGTAAGAGATTGCGAACAGGTTTAAGGATCTAGTCCTCAATGGACCCCTGATCATATTTGCTGACGACAGCTATTGGTTTAACCTTTATCATAAGGGTGTGTAATTTCCTACACAAAATATGATCCAAATCTGAGGGGCAAACATAAGGTGGGCGAGGGGCCACAAAAAGCTGAACGTCTTGCATAACTAGATATCAAAATGAGTAGAACGGTATATCATATGTGGGGGTTTTCTTGCCCAACTCAGTCAGAAAAACTGAAATGATTTCAAAATTTGTAAGTCATTCTTATGAATATAATTAGCCAAAACTGAACAAGAACAATGCCACTTCTTGTCATTTCCTTTGTTATGGCAAGCTCCATCATTACCATTCCTCATAATAAGTGTTCAGCGGCTTAAAGACTTCAAAAGTTATTACATGGAGAGCCAGCCACGCACACGTATAGCACCTCCACTTCGGCCAACATGTCGTACGACATCCCTTTTCTGGTTTAATTTCACAGCACGTTCTTTGTCAGACACTTCCAGCTCGCTACTGATGGAGGGCATTCAGGGGGGAGTGAAGCGCAACACACACCTTACAGTAAATGTATGTTTCTCAAAATGTGGTTTCCCCTGTAGAATCTACACGTGCATCAGTATGTGCGGTGAACATGAGGCGCTAAAAATAAACACACGAAAGAGCAAGAAAAGAGAAGGATGGGCAGAAGTCTGTGAGGCTGCTTAGAATTTATTAGAAGAAAAAAAATAGAGGCTCACGCCGGGGGGGGCTTACCAGATGGGGGATGGGACACGGTGCGTCGGCACTCCAGCCGCCACCGTTGCTCTTTTGTTTCCAACGACTAGTGCATCTGCTAAGGATGTGCACGACAGGACGGGCTGCGGGGTTGAAAAATACGACAAACAATGATTATGGTGTTTACTGGAACTCGTGTGATGTCAAGAACTCGGGAGGGTGCGCGACGTGAACAAGCTACACACTGTGAGCTCACCCCCAACAACATCAACAAAAAAAAAGACAAAAACATATATCATCCTGCGAGGGCAGAAACAGCCTTTAGGTGTGTGTGTGTGTGTGTGTGTGTGTGTGTGTGTTTATAGTGCTCTTGTGGCCGTAAACCTATTCCATTAAAACAGGAGGTGCACTACACCTTCGCGTTATATTCAACCATTCTGTTAACTATTATTTTTATGATTACTTTACCATTATTGTTATCGCTTTCAGCGAGACACCCCAACATGAACTTGAATAACCGAAGGTTTCCAGCAAAACAAAGAAAGCAACACGCTCGAGCAACAGGAGAGTTAATTCCTTCCGGGATGAGCGCTCCGGAGGGAGTGCTGCACGGTAGACGGATCTCTCTGGCACGACGCTCGTCCAATGAGTTACAGTCTGTCGGCGGTTTCAAGTCGCCCTTTCCCCCCTCCGCACAGAAGAACTGCTGAGACGTTTACATACACACGTCTGTGTAACCCTCTATCTGCCGGAGACATTTTTTTTAGTTAGTAGCAGAGTTTCTTTAGCTTTGAGTCTTGTTGCTTGTTAGTGTTTGTTATGATTTTAATTTCTTATTTTTGTTTCTGCCCTTGACTAAATAAAAGGTTTATATTTCTGAAAGTATTTACAAAAAATTGAGAATAACCTTCAGTGTTACATGTAATATGGTTCTTATACATTCACTGTGCAAATAATTAGCAACACTGAACTAATACTGAGTAAGGCCTCCTTTTGCTCATAAACTCAAATCTTTGTGGCATGGATTTCACAAAATGTTGGAAACATTCCTTTGAGATGCTGGTCCGTGTTGACATGATTGCATCACATAACTTCTCTAGATTTGTCAGCTGCACATTCATGCTGCAGATCCCAAAGGTGTTCTATTAGATTCAGATCTGGTGACTGGGAAGTCCACTGAAGAACACTGAACTCATTGTCATGTTCATGAAACCAGTTAGAGATGACTTTTGCTTTGTTACATGGTGAATTATCATGGTGAAGGCAGCCATCAGAAGATAAGTAAAATATGGCTATGAAGGGATTCACCTAGTCATTAACAATACTCAAATAGGCTGTGGCATTCAAGTGATGATTGATTGGTATGAACAGGCCTAAAATGTGCCAAGAAAACATTCCCCACGCCATTGCACCACCACAACCAGCCTGGACTACTGATACAAGGCAGGTTAAGTATATGGAATCATGCTGTTGGTGCCAAATTCTGACCCAAATATCTGTGTGCGTCAGCAGAAATCAAGAATTATGAGACCAAGCTACAATTATCCAGTTTTCTACTGTCATGTTTTGGTGAGCCTGTGCCCAGAGCAGCCTCAGCTTTCTGCTCTTGGTTGATAGGGGTGACATAGTTTCTGTTGTTGTAGCCCATCTGCCTCAAGGTTCAACATGTGCATTCTTAGATGTTATTCTGCTCACCACAGAGTGGTTATTGGAGTTACTGTATCCTTTATATTTAATATTTATATTTTTATGCAATAAGATGCTGCAGATGTTCTATCAGACGGTTGTGGCGAGCGCCCTCTTCTTCGCGGTGGTGTGCTGGGGAGGCAGCATAAAGAAGAGGGACGCCTCATGTCCTGGACAAACTGGTGAGGAAGGCAGGCTCTATTGTAGGCACGGAGCTGAACAGTTTGACATCCATGGCAGAGCGACGAGCACTCAGCAGGCTCCTGTCAATCATGGAGAATCCACTGCATCCACTAAACAGTATCATCTCCAGACAGAGGAGCAGCTTCAGCGACAGACTGCTGTCACTGTCCTGCTCCACTGACAGACTGAGGAGATCGTTCCTCCCCCACACTATGTGACTCTTCAATTCCAACCGAGGGGGTAAATGTTAACATTATTGAAAGTTATTGTCTGTTATACCTGCCTTGCACTCTGTACCTTGCTTTTTTTTTTTTTTTTTTTTTAACTTGCACTGCGTTTTTATTGTTCTTTAATTAATATTATTTTTATCAGTATGCTGCTGCTGGAGTATGTGAATTTCCCCTTGGGGATTAATGAAGTATCTATCTATCTATCTATCTATCTATCTATCTATCTATCTATCTATCTATCTATCTATCTATCTATCTATCTGTCTGTCTGTCTGTCAACCCAGACCAGTCTGGCCATTCTCCTCTGACCTCTCTCATCCACAAAGCATTTCTGTCTGCTGTACTGCCACTCACTGGAAGTTTTTTGTTTTTCGCACCATTCTGAGTAAACTCTAGAGACTGTTGTTCATGAAAATACCAGTTACAGAAATAATCCAACCAGCCCATCTGGTACCAATAATCATGCCACTGTCTAAATCACTAAGATCACATTTGTCCCCATTCTGGTGTTTGATGTGAATATTACCAGAAGCTCCTGACCAGTATCTTCCTGATTTTATGCATTGTGCTGCTGTCTAATGATTGGCTGATTAAATAATTGAATGTTGCATGGATCAGCAAGTGTTCCTAATAATTTGTCCACTGAGTGTACCCTGATGTGTGCAAGTACAAAACATTTTTCTGGACAGAGTTCATGGCGCCTGTCTTGGTAATGATGTAACCACAAGGAGGTGCTACTGAGCCCCAAACTTCAGACACAATGTCGCCAAACACAGTCCTGGGTTCAAATTAAGGATTTTTATTAATACCTCTAAAAGTGTGCATACCCAACAACACCACAATTACAAAACAAGTGTAACTCTTTCTCTCCTTCCTTATGCTCCTACTGTTCAGTGTTCCTGAGGAGAGGCTGCAGGGCTTCTTTTTAAACTTCTTTTAAACTTCCAGTGTCATGGCATTGGTCAACTAGAGCACAACAAGGTGTGTGGAAATCAGGGCAGTCCTCCCACCACAGTGCCCTCTACAACCACCCAAGGATTCCAACAGGGCTGTGCTTCCAGACACCAAATCTTATGGCACCCAGCAGGTGTTCTAATTGGGTTCAGCACAGAGGAACACTGCTACTTGCCTTGTGGGGGAATGAACTTCTCCTGACATCTACCCTCCCCCAGTACTTCCAATATTCTTTGTTCCCAGCTGGGACTAGGTTTGCAATGCGGCTGGAATGCCATAATGGAAGGATAGTAAGAGTGGAAATACAAGCCGGCTGGGCAAGAAATCACCTCCATTCCAGTCAGGATGCCCATCTGTCCTTCTTTGCATTTACAGTATGTACAAGGCAGACAGCAAACCTCATTACATCACAGGAGGACTCACACATACTTTCTAAAATTAAAAATCAACATTTAGCTATGCATGTGTGCCAGCAAGAAAAGACCGAGTCAGTGTGAAAAAGAAGAGCAAATCAGCACAGGGAGAACATAGTCGGACAACTGATAGGTGATGGTGACAATGCTGTGCAGTCTACTACCTTGCCACAGTGCTGAGAGGTAATACTATAAATTGAATTAAAGAGCAGTGCGCTGGTCAGTAGAGTTTTCCTATCATCATAAAACACAAAGCTGGCTGAAATTAATGCTGACTGCTTAAAGCTCTCTTCAATTCCCTGCACTACGCACAAGGTGTTCTTCTGGTGGGGCACTGTTAGGTTTCACTGAGCTCTGACAAGTGCCGTACCCTGAAGTTGTAGATCTGATGCAAATGTGAGAATTCTAGCACAGTTCATTGAGAATGGTATTCACGCTGCGCTTGGAACTGTAAGCTGCTCACCATCGGGATCAGGAGCAAATATCCATTATCTGCTTTTCTCCTTATAGTAAATAATGGAAAAAAACTAATTCTGTCCATTTCATGAGCTCTCCATTTTTATTACAGTCTGAAAGGGAGCCAAAATATAGGTATAGTCAATTCAATTCAATCTGCCAACTCAGTTTATTTTTGTGACGTGCTTTCCACTGAGTGCAGGTTCAGAGCACTCTGTACAAGCAGCAATGGGGCTTAGCATAGATGGTTTGCCAGTCAGCCTCCAGGCACTCACATATACACACACCCATTCATTCACACGGGGCCAATCTAGAGACATCAGTTAAGTTAAGACATGTCTTTGGCATTGTGAGTGAAAAAGAAAAACACACACAGGCGTGTGATCATTCAAAGATCAGGAAGGTAGTGACTTAGTTGGGAATAAAGCTCAGGTAATTTTTTTTTAATAATTACATTTTTCATAAAATTTAATTTAAAAATAAAAGTATGATACAAAGTGACTGTTTTCCAAAGACAATTTTCCATTTCTATTTCAGTGATGCTTTGTGCAGATTGGCTACCAGTCCAATGCAGCAGGGGTCTGATTGAGCTCAGCACGCAATGATTTTCAGGTTAAAAGCGCACAGATTTACAAGTCAGTCTTGGTCAAGTGTTTCTGGTCCACAGAAAAAGGTGAATTCACCTATGGCATTCATTATTGTCTCTTTTTTATATATTCCAGGCAGTGGCAATATAAAAAAAACTAAGCCTTGCTTGCTAGTTTTGGTTTTGCAAAATAGTTAATGGTCTCCAGACTGTATTTTGGTAGCTGTTGGCCTAATTTTGCCTTGCAGAAAAATGTCCCTGCAGACCACGATAGGAGCTGGCTGATAACAGTGTGAATCCTGTGTGCTCTGCCACCGATCTCATGTATTACAGATCAGAACTGTCATTGCAATTCATCATCATTGGATGCAAAGAACCTTTGCTATCTGAAAAGTGTTAACCTGAGAAGTAAATAGCCTAACACAGAAAATGTAGCAGAAGAAAAATACATGAAAAGGCAACTGAGATCATAAAGATGACATAAAATATTTTTTACCAATAATGGAGCTTTAAATGAACACTGATTTACCTCACTGATGACCTGAAATGGACACATCACATCACAGCTATCATCAAGAAGGCTTCCTAATGTTTTTACTTCCTCAGACATTATTGCAGATGGCCAGGGCCCATGCCCAGCCGGGACGCCCCTGCAGCATATATTCCTGGGGAGCAAGCATGGGAGACCCAATACCTCCCCTTGGACGCTAGATGGCAGCCTCCCTGGGCTGCAGCGGTGCCTCGGACTCCCGCAGGGCTTCATGGGAGTTGGAGTTTGGTGCAGCCCTGTTGGGATCTGCAGGTGCCACCAGGGGGTGCTGCAGCAGGAGCTGCTGAGCCCTTATGGGCAGTAGTTTTGCCACACCCGGAAGTGCACCTGGGTGTCGGCAATCAAGCACCTGGAACACTTCTGGGTGCCTAATAAAAAGAGCCAGCGACCACCACTCAGGGGCCAGAGTCGGGAGGAGGAGGACAAAGCTCGAAGGAGGAGTGGTGGTGCAAAAGGAGTGGTGGTACCAAAGAAGAGTGTGTTTTGGGTGTTTTTGGTGTACTGGGGACTGTGTTGTGCCTGTGGGGATCACGGAGAAGACGTGCACCACAGTTGAAGAAAAATAAAAGTTCTCTGTTTTTATAAGTGCTTCCGGTGTGAGTCTGGGTCGAGTCAGGCGCCTATATAGTGCCTTTTACAACATCTAAGGAGAGACGGGATATGTCCAGTTATGTTTATCAAATTCTACAGGTACACATTGTAATCCGTCCTTACTGGATTTATAAGTATACTTGTTTGTGTGTGGTACAATGGCTTAAGAGCTGTAAGAGATCCTTTAGCTTGTTTATGCTAAGAAACAATCCTACTGTATAAAATCCTGATATGTTATGAATGACCACAGGACACTGCAGAGTAGTAAAGTCAGCCCACATACATCTCTCTCCTATTCAGCACATATGCCCAGGTGGCACATGAAAAAAGTAGTCCAAAAATAATGAAGTATACATCGATATGACTTTCATGACATATCTGTCATCTGTGACAATCACCATGATGGCTTATAAAGTCTTCCTTCCTTACAATCTGCAATGTCAGCAACAGTCTCCGGGATATGGACAGAAGGGATCCCTTGGTTTCAATGCATTAGTCACAGAACAAGTAGTATGTCATTTTTTCATCAACTGCTAAATTGTACACTTCTCAGAAGCACTCAGATGAGATATTGCTCCATGAATCCCTGATGTGTCCAATGGAAGGAGCCTTAAGAAATGCTCCATAACTGAAACATGCTGTTCCTGTGAATATGGTATGAGAAGCAGGTTCAGTATTCATTTTATTGACAAGGTACTCTAATGTGTATTAGGAATTTGTCTTGATAGTATTGGTGCAACATTCAAGGACAACACAGAATACAAAAGATAAATATAAGAAATTACAATATAAAATGATAAAATATGATATAGCATACAAGGGTAATACAAAAAAATAAAGAGATAAATGTCCAGGCAGTCTAATGTGCAAGTATACATACAGCAGATATTGAGTAGAAGCTCACACCTGATTAGTAAGACAAACTACACACAGAAAAAAAACTTCAGCTGACGTGTTGCTTTAGTTTTCACTGCATGAACATGTTTGCCGGAGGGAATTCTTTGGAACAGGTTATGCGCTGAGTGAGTCGGATCAGCAATGATCTTTGCAGCCCACTTCCTTACCCTGGACTCATAGGACTTCAGTGTGTAGTAAGTTACAGCTTATGATCCTTCCACAGGCTTTGATGATGCACTGCAGATTGGCCTTAGCCTGAACAGAGGCAGCACCAAACCAAACAGTTATAGATGAAGTCAGAATGGACTCAATGATGGCTGTGTAGAATGCCCTGGCTGCAAAAGTGGGTGTGGTTGCTGAGTTACAGTATGTTCAGGTTCAAGTCCAAAACAGAATTGATTTTAAGGCTGTAAAGATGGCGGCTTTAAAGGCAGAGACAGGAAGTGATGTTGTCAGGACTGGTAAGTGACGTCGGCAATGGTGCCCGAAACGGAAGTGATGTCTCCCTGGGTTGGGGGTGGTCAGGGGGGCGGAAGTGACATCATCAATGGGGGCGGAATTGGCATCATCAAGGGAGCAGGAACTGTGTAGGATTTCCTGTGGATGGTCTGCCGAGGATTGAGAGAGAAAGTCAATGCACCTCGCCACCCCCTGGTCTACTATTATTCAGGCTCTTTAGCTGCCTCCCAATTGCACGTGTGTGACAATTGATAATGCTTGGGGGAGAGTGAATTTCCTCAGCTGATGCAAAAAGAACATTCTCTGATGGACTTTCTTAATTATGCATGTGATGTTATTCTCCCACTTAAGGAATTGTGACAGCACAGTGCCCAGAAGCTTAAATGATTCTGTCACCCCAACAGTTGTGTCATTTATAGTAAGTGATAGGTGAGAAGGTGACTGTTTCCTGAAATCTATGATCATCTCTCCAACCCAGGCACAGGTATCTGGATTAACAAAGTGAAACAAAGCACACAAGGGACTTTCTACTAGACTCACCTGCCTACATATCCATCCATTTTCCAACCCGCTGAATCCGAACACAGGGTCACGGGGGTCTGCTGGAGCCAATCCCAGACAACACAGGGCACAAGGCAGGAACCAATCCCGGGCAGGGTGCCAACCCACCGCAGGACACACACACAAACACACCCATACACCAAGCACACACTAGGGCCAATTTAGAATCGCCAATCCACCTAACCTGCATGTCTTTGGACTGTGGGAGGAAACCGATGCCGAAGCGCCCGGAAGAAAAGCACACAGACATGGGGAGAACATGCAAACTCCACGCAGGGAGGACCCGGGAAGCAAACCCGAGTCTCCTAACTGCGAGGCAGCAGCGCTACCAATGCGCCACCGTGCCGCCCCTGCCTACATATAGTATGCTGCTCTGAAAACTTGAGTGGGTATCCTTACTATATGGGGCTTGGTGCACAGCACTGTATGACACATTCTCTTTGAAAGACAAATAGGACTTCAAGACTTCAGCCACCCTGCACAGTCTCTCTTCTACCTCCTCCATTTAGACAAGAGGTTCAGGGGCATTAGCGCTCACATCACTAGATTCAGAGACAGTTTTCATCCAGAGGTCAGGAGGTTACTAAACAGTCACTTTAATGTACAACTGCATGAGTGCTTCATGTATTTACCGTTTGATTTTGCTTTAAATATATTGTGTTGTATTCACTCTTTGTGTGGATTCATTGACTGCTTTTTTTAAGTCACTAGTTTGTGGGAATAAGGCTTTCATCATAGTTTTTACACAAGACAATAAACTTAAACTTAACCTATATTGTATCCCATCATGAACACACTGCGGTGGGCTGGCGCCCTGCCCGGGGTTTGTTTCCTGCCTTGCGCCCTGTGTTGGCTGGGATTGGCTCCAGCAGACCCCCGTGACCCTGTAGTTAGGATATAGCGGGTTGGATAATGGATGGATGGATGGATGGATCATGATCACACTCCCTTCTTTACTATCCTTTACATAGTCTAAGGAGAGCTTCTCCAATTGCTAAGGTATAATTTCCACACGTCAGCTTGCCATCTATTTTCAGGACAGCTTGTTATGAAGAATGGTAAACTAATCAAAGTACACCAGGTTCCACACTTCTCATTTACGGCTAAATCTGTTGTCATAGACACCAGACATAGGCAGGTGTTCCAGCCAGGATAGTCCAAGATACCTTACCTGGCCAGGAGGGTGGTTTAATGGAAGGACGGGGGAGACTAATTGCATGGACTATTTGATCTCCTGATACAATAGATGGCAGTCTTCCTGGGCTATGGTGCCTGCATACCCGCATGGCATGGTGGGAATTACAGTTGCATGAGACAGGCTTTTTGTGGTTCATGAGTGTCACCAGGGGGAGCTGCAGGAAAAAACTGTCCCCACTTTAAAGAACATCCTGACACGGAAACACTTTCTGGATGAGATGTGACAGTACGGTAAGTACTCCCGGGTCTGGCAATAAAAGAAGCAGAGTTTCCTGCATGAGTAGTCAGAGTCAGGAAGAGAGAGGATGAGACTATGTGGGAGGTGTAGAAGGAGTCAAGAAGATTTTGTATCTCTGGAAGGAGACAATAAGATTTTTGTATTGTACTATCGTGGAAAGGATTTGAAGATACTGTAAAATAAAAAAAATATCTTATGTTTGAACCCAGGACTGTGTTGTGTTGATTGTGTTTGGGCGTTTGGAATGCTTCTTTGCCCTCTACTGGTCACACTGTATTGAAAACTTCTCCCTGAGGGTAGCACCAGGTGTACTTCCTGCTTGTTAGACAGCAAATCACCTACCTCTTCTTGATGTTAAGGAATAAAAATGACCTGAAAGAGGTGGAAGTGCTAGTTGTAAGGGACCTCACGATAGTGGTAAAGTCATTTTTACCTTGACAGACAGGTCTTAAGTAAGGGGCACTGAGAATCTTATGAGCGTTTCAGTAATACAGTAAAATAATAAAATCAAGAATCCTGTCTGCCCCTGCTATTCTAGAACTCACCTCTGGAGCCTGGCCAACTGAGCACCCAAAAGTTCAGCCACAAATGCAACTCAGCTGGTGTCACACACCAGATCAGGGGAGCAATTCAGTCAGGTAGCATGGCAGTTAGATGACAGCTCTGAGTGAAAACAATAGAATTCTGCATTGTGTTTGTGATATGTTTTAAGACAGAGGCGCAGTGTTCTTCATGACAGGGCTATATAAAAAAAAGCTGTTTGTTTAACATGTGGATTTATGATTGCTTTGGCGAAGGCAAACTGGAAAAGTAAACTAAACTTTATTATCACTCTGGCCAGCTCAGGTTAAAAAACACTGTTTTTTTTCTCTTAGTAGAATATATGACACCATAATTGAAGAGACCCCATGACAGGCAGACTAGGACTGACATGCAAGTTGGTAAAGAATGTCAATGGCAGTAATCAGTTATTGGATGAAATCCCACACCCTGTGAACACAAATAAGTCATCTGAGCAGTGAATAGCATAGATAGGAAAATTTGTGAATTGGTTGCCACTTTCCAATTAAAGTGTCTTGAGATGATTTATCTCTTGAAAAAGCATTATACCAAAACATATTTGCAATAACAACCATTCTCCCTGTGTCTGTGTGTTTGCCTCATCTACATCCCAAAAGAAATGTGTGTGAGGTTAACTGGTGGCTCTAACTTGGCTCTGTGTGAAGGAGTGGGCCCTGCAATAGACTGGCGCTTTGCCCAGGGTTGGGACAGGCACCAGCTCCTTGGGATACTTGATATCAAACAACACACTTAAAACTGTGGTACAAGTGATAAAAACATGCTTAGTATATCCATATTACAAATGAGCACAATCATATTGTTTATCTAGCCTTCTGACGAGTAAAGGAAATATGTACAGAGGTGTGCCAGGTAGTTATTGGAATAACTAACAAAAAAAAAAAAGTAAATGATTACACCAACCTTGTCCACAGGCAAGGAGGTTAACATACTGATGTGGTCAATTTGTTTCTGTTAAACAAATGGTGCAAATGTGTTTTTATTTAAAAACAATGACATTTCATTTTTATTTAAACATAGCTGTTCTACCAACAGTAGCCTATAGAATACACAAAGTATATGGTTTACTGACTCAAATGGGGAGACAAAGATGAACAAGAAAATGAGACATAGTCAATATACATGCAGAGATCAACACTGAAAATGAAACAGCAAATTCGCCAAGCCAAAAGCAAAATATGGAAATTGGAGACAAAAAAGTTGCCAGAAAGTGCTAACCTTTAAAGCCATTACATCAACAACGTCAGATGTCGCAATCCCATCTTGGCAATGGGATTCGCAAAATGGCAGCCCCCTATAACAAAATCCTAATGGATTTAGAAATGATGCAAAGTATTTTTAACAAAGTGAAATAAACTTTTTACACAAAAATAAGATGTATATTTGGACTCTTCATAATCCAAACCCCCAAACGGACAGATATAGATTGAAAAAAGCTCTAAATAAAGGGTTCAATTAAAAATGAAACAGAATTATAACCAAGGTATTTTTTCCATTTAAAAAAATGGTGTGATTTTTTAAAGAAACACTTGGCTGCAAAGGGTAGCCTTTAAATAACAAATAAATAAAAGGATACAAATTATAACTACTTATTAAATTAATCATAACAAGGGTACAATCAGACTTTTTAAAAACTTAAGTTACCTGAATGTGAATGGTAAGGCTGATGGTGAAGAAGTGGAGGGCATCAATGGAGCAAAAGCATCAAGATGATTGTGTATTAAAATTGCTAATATTTGACAATTTAATGGGTGCCTATTTGAAGCAATGTCGACAAACAGCCTCTTTGAAGTCTTCATCATTGTTCCTTTTGAAAAAGAAATTAGTCCAAAATGCTAAAGTTATGTTTGGCTTAACAATAACATCCTCTTCCATGTCACTTCTTTTTTTTATTCCTATTTAATTCACTAACTGACTAGAATGTTTTTTCCAAAGCATTTTTGACGTGATACCATAACTGACACTAAGTGCAGAAACAGTTCAATCAGTGAAGAACATTAATCATTGAAATAGATTTTTTGTAACTCTGGAAAGTGTACAAAGTTTGTGATCAAGTTTCACTTTGTCCTGGTCAAGCCAGGGGGTTTTCTATCTTCTTTATTCATTTTTCATTATTTTTAATTGTGTTATAGTTCAGCCAGGGTTCCTCTCCTGTTTGGGCTTTAAATCCTTGCTTTTATGTGTGTTTATTTTTAATTCCTTTGTTGTTATTCATTTTATTTCTGTTTATTTGCATTGTTCTTTGTATTTGATTTTGTCTTGTGTTTCTTTGAAATTGTGCTGTGATTAATTGAATTTTTTTACATTATGCTCTGATTTTGGCTTTGCTTTCTGCATTCTGGATTGGGACTTTGTTCGCTTGGAGTACCTTTTGTTTCAGGCAACTACTTTTTACTTTTTGAGCTCCTCTGATCTTATTTTTTGTTCAGAGCATTTTTGTAAAAAAAAATATATATACATGCTGGAGCCAATCCCAACCAGCACAGGGCGCAAGGCAGGAACAAATCTCAGGCAGGACAAACACGGGACAATTTAGGATCACCAATGCACCTAACCTGCATGTCTTTGGACTGTGGGAGGAAACCCACAAAGACACCGGGAGAACATGCAAAGTCCATGCAAGGAGGACCCAGGAAGCGAACCCAGGTCTCCTTACTGCGAGGCAGCGGCGCTACCACTGCGCCACCGTGCCACCCGTGTGTATATGTATTTAAATAAATAACTATACACATAAAAGCACAGGAAATTCAATTAAATATCACCTTTGTTGAAATGTCTGAGTTTGTTCATTTAAAGACTGAAATCATGTTTAATGCTAATTGCTCTTTACCAGATATCAGCTGAAGTGATTTTGATTGACTCGTAATAAAATCAGCAGCCCCTGTAGGGTTTTCAAGAAGGTATCTTGGCTGCATAGTGCAGAGATAATCATATCCCATCCAGACCTAATGCAAGATCTTTGGGATCGTATAATTAAAATGTACAGATCAGGGACTAAAACGATACAAAAGACATTACACATACAATGAATCAAGTGAAGTGAAGATCATCATTAAGAACTCGAGGAAATACAGAAGCACCATGATACTGAAAAGATCAGATGCTTTTCAAAAAACGATGACAGATAAAAGAAAAAATTCATCACAGAGGCTACAAGAGACCAATAAAAGAGACTGAAGGAATGTAAGGCAGCAATTGTGTTTTATGACCATTTTATATTATTCACAAGTTTGATCTGCCGAGCTAGGCTGTTGAGATGGAAGTAACTTCTCAAAAAAAATCTTGGAAGATGTAGAAAGACACATTCAGTTTCCCATAACCACATTTTTACATGTCTTATAATCTGATGAGACCAAGGTAGAACATTTACCCTTAATTCCAAAACTTTTGTTTTGGTGGAAAGCCAAGACAGCTCATCGCCTAAAGAGCACACTATATACTTTCATCTGCACTGCATTTTCATGCAGTGACAGTGTACGGACTACAAAATGAAATTAATATTCATTAAGAACCATGAAGCAAAAAGACTGTTGCCAGAATGCTTTAATTTGAGTAGTGGGTACATTTAAGATCAGCTAGAGACAGCTATTCAACTGAGATGGGGTTCCCTGCTTTTTAAATTACCGTATATACTCATGCATAAGTCGGGTCTTGAAACCTGAAAAATCGATTATAAAATCAGACCCCGATTTATACGCCAGTTGAAAACAGCAACCCTTAATTTTTTTTTTTTACATCTTCTTGCCTCCTCTGATCTTGCATCAGTGTCTCGGACGCATCAAATTTTGTTGCAGCAGTGCAGTTACCAATTTCTTTCGCTACTTCAACGACGTTTAATTTAAAACCAGCCTCATATTTTCTTCTGATCAAACGCTCCATCGTAGATAAGGGATGCTCTTACGATAAAGGTGTATGAGGGTTTGTGATACAAAAAGCACAAATCAGTGCAAACGTCACTTCAGAATAGTTCAGGTATTACATGTGGCCACATAGGCACAATAGAGAGAGAGAGAGAGAGAGAGAGAGAGAGAGAGAGAGGTTAGGAGCACGCGCTGCTACAGCACAGTGCCACACCCTCATAAAAAGGCAGTGTGCTCTTCTCTCAGGTGGGCATAATCCCTTGTATCAATAGCGTGAGTTTTTCGCATATGACCGACATTATAAAATACCAGAAATTCTACTGTAAAATCAAGTACCGACTTATCCGCAGGAGAACTTATCCGCGAATATATACGGTAATAGCTGCCTTTTTAAAGATGATTATGTATCTGATGTGAAGTCAGTGCAGATGAGCAGGCCGAGGTGAATTAGATGTCTGGTGCAGTCCAAGTCAGGACTCTGTCAGTTGCATTTTGAACCATTGATAATTCTTGGCAGGGTTTTTACTTTCTTTGCTTTTTATTGATAATGATGTCTAAAACTAACTAACATTCTATTCTTCTATTTTTAACTTAAATAGACAGCTGATGATGATTGATAGCTTATTACTATTTCAACAATAATTCAACAATAATTAGGCAGGAGTCAGTCCGGGGCAGCACAAGCGTTTGCCTCAGTCGCCAGGTATTGGTACACTCATACTGCGCCAATGCAGAGTCGCCAATCAAGTTCACGTGAATGTCTTTGGGGTATGGGAGGGAAGACCAGGAAAAATGTGAAAACGTCAGCCCCAGGATATTCTAGACCTGTGAGGCATCAAAGCTGTTGCAAATCATATTGAACAAAACAATTTATTAAATAGAACAGCTTTGGGCTAACATTAAACCCAATTTTAATGTGTAATGGCAAAGTAAATAAAACGTTCGGTATTTCAGCAAAGTATACTTTAAACTCATAAATTGTAGAAGAATTCTGTTGTCTAGTTAGTAAGATGGGCCTTCACATTTCACCCCTCTGAGGGGCACAAATTCTGTGCTACAGATGAGCATTTCAAAATATAAATAGTCCTGATTACAGAGCATTAAAATTAATTTCTGCTGGGATTGGTATTTTTAAATGAAAGACTGCAATGCGTTTTATTATGTTAAAAGATGAGTTAAGTCAATAGTATTTGCTTGGTGTCTCTTTCTATGATGGCAGAGCAAAGCAAAAAAGTAAAACCCCAA
This sequence comes from Erpetoichthys calabaricus, assembly GCF_900747795.2. Taxonomy (NCBI): domain Eukaryota; kingdom Metazoa; phylum Chordata; class Cladistia; order Polypteriformes; family Polypteridae; genus Erpetoichthys; species Erpetoichthys calabaricus. The sequence continues at coordinate 52,968,009 of NC_041403.2, forward strand.
TCTTACGTCTAACACATGTTTTGTGTAGTAAAAGTGGCTTCATATACTGTATGTTGATTTTGAACACATTCTGCTTACTTCTGCTCTAGATGCAACTGTACACTGACATTTTCTTTTTGCTTCTTGGTAAAATGATACAAAGCTTTTTTTTAATATCCCAGGATTGCTTATAACATTAATCACTTGTGCTTGCATGAGCAGTCAAGGTAAAGACTTCATTACTCGCAGGAGAATCCAATTCATTTACATGTGACAATAAACCTGAACTTCAATATGAGATGTTTCCTGCCCAAGGGAGCCACTTTACATTAACTGCTTTGATATTGTACTTAGCAGTCCTAAGTTTCTTTACTGTGGAATCTCCCATTACAACTTCAACAGACAGGCCATGGAGAGCTGAAATCCTAACTGTGTTTAAATCTTCTGTCCATCATTCAAACGAAAGTGGAGCTTTTGTTTTTGTCTTTTCTATTGCTGTTTACATTTGGTTATGTGTTCTGCGTCTCTAACATATGTGCATGTATATATCTTTATTTCTTGCATATCACCTTTATAAGGAAGCTCAGATCTTTTAATGTGTGTGAAAGCTATGGAGGATATTCTAACAATCTGTAGTGGCTAATGTGCTGTTATACACTGTGATCAATCATGTGGTAATGCCAGATCGGTGGGTGCAAGACATCTGAATGAACTGAACAGCAAGACCAACTTCCTTACAGGACTGACCCCTGACTCAGCTGAGGCAGCTGCAGGAAAAAAGGATCATGGCAAATTTACAGCTTTAATCAATGGCTCATTACATCATGATGTGCCAAGAGGTGCTACTAAGCTTCTTTGTCATTTACGCATATCAAGGTGTATAATGCTTCCTCCCATGATGCCCATCTTCACACTAGCCTGTAATAACAGACACATTGTCATAGGAATTATATTTCTTTAAAGACCTTATGCATTGAACATGCCAACAAGCAATCTGTTTAATACTGCATCCAAAATATGACAAAAACCATCCCAAGACTCTTTATAAGTGTAGGTACATTGTTTGACTGTTTAGCGATGTTTTTACAGTTGGAGCAGCAGAGACAGGTTAATTAACTTCCTGTGGGTCACACATTGAGGAAGAGACAGGCACTGAAACAGCAGCTTTTTGGTTTTAAGGCCATTTTTAGCCACTAGCTATGCACTGGTTATGGTGTACAAGTTGTGGGTTTGGCACTCATGTCTTGGTTTACACTATGTCTGTTTGCACCTCCTGTGTTCTGTGTTACAGCTGGAGCTAGTAAATAGGCTTTGGGAATAATGCAATTCTATCTATCTATCTATCTATCTATCTATCTATCTATCTATCTATCTATCTATCTATCTATCTATCTATCTATCTATCTATCTATCTATCTATCTATCTATCTATCTATGATAAATCATTGTCATGCGGAAAGTCTGTTTAGTGCTACTAGCAATATAATTGATAACAATCTTTCAAAATAAAAAAATATTGATGCATTTGTACATGTCATGAATCTGAATACCATGTCCTATTATTAATGAGCCAGAAGCAATAGTTCCATTGGAAACAATTATGTTTTACCATATACATTTTTTAAAAAAAATATTCCTCTACTAAATATTAGGCATTGACATTCCTGAATTCAAATATACACTGTACCCAGATACAATTAATGATGATTTATTCACAGAAATAGTCACAGTTTGATTAGGTAATGTCTTATTAGGGATGTGAAGACTTTTAACTAATAGTGCAGATGTAATTATTCACTCTTTAAAATACATGTATACATCGGCATTACCAGGCTATTTCTGAATTTCTGTTCCTTTTTTTCCACTAGAAGCAACAAGTTGGTCACATAGTTTTATACCATAAATCAAAGCCTGGGGACATACTTTCAACATCTACCAGACCTGCGGTGAGGAAAAGTCACTATGAAGAAGATTTCTCTTAGAAATGTCAATGTCAATTTATTTATATAGCACATTTAAAACAACATAGTAATGCTGTGGCCAAAGTGCTTTACAATAATAGAATTAAAGAAAAACAAAATAATTAACATAAAACATAAATAGAAATAAAATATATGAACATAAAATAAAATACATAATAAATAGAAGTAATGTAAATATTCACTGTAAGAAAATAATCACTGAAGTCATAGTTACAGACAGAAAAAGACAGAGAAAAAAAATGTTGGTACTATGTGACCTAGTACTATTTTCTGACATAACCTCACCCTAGAAACCTCATGGGTACCAATAAACATAGGCTTTCATCACAGTGTACCAGACATATGGGAAACTACTGGCTCAGAAAGAAATGTTGTTACCACAACGGTTAGTATACTTCTGTATGTTATTTCCTCTGAGCATTTGAAAATAGTTTTTAAATTTCAGGTACAGTGCATAAATCAGTATTTTAACAGGTTACATTCTTGCTGGTTTACACATTGTTTATAGTAATTTTTTAACTTCCTTTTTTGGATACACTATCTCAGCTTTTAAAGTATTGTTCATTGGTTCAGGAAAAAAATGGTAGAGCGTATCATTTTTGTATTTGTCTGTCTTAAAAGATCTGGCCTTATATAAGGTTTAAAAGACAGCTAACCTAGGGAATGATTTTGGATTACCAATAAATACAGTATAGGCAAGAGCTGCATCATAGTCCTCACAGGTGGCGCAGTGGTAGTGCTACTGCTTTGCAGTAAGGAGACTGTGGAAGATTGTGGGTTCGCTTCCCGGTTCCTTCCTGTGTGGATAGCGCTTTGAGTATTGAGAAAAGCGCTATATAAATGTAATGAATTATTATTATCTAATGGTCATCTTTAATTATTAACAAAACAAAACACCTATAGAGAGAGAGAGAGACTTTAATATTCTATAAATGTCTCTAATTAGTATAGATAGACAGACCTGTGTGTCTATTGGATTATACATACATTCGATCTGTTTATGCTGTCTATTATGTGTATCTGTTTTTGTATAATGTGCACTTGTCTTTATGTTTGAGTTCGGACATTGAGCGTAGAGAAACGTAGTTTTTTCAGCTGTGAACATCTTGTTGTATGGTTTGAATTACAATAAAGTAAATCCGTATCCATAACCCATATCCAGATAGATAGATAGATAGATAGATAGATAGATAGATAGATAGATAGATAGATAGATAGATAGATAGATAGATAGATAGATAGATAGATAGATAGATAGATAGATAGATAGATAGAGTAGCCAGTGATCTTCCAGAAGGCAAATAGTGCATTATCCACCAACAGTTAGATAAGTGGCAGCCTTTCTGCTATAAGTTTTCAAATTGGAAATGTTTCTCAGGTGAAATTCTAATCCTTATTGTGGTCATAGGCAAATTGTTCTTACTCTTCTCTAGCCTCCTGTTATACCCCTCTGTGATAATATGAACTGCCTTTTTGGATTGGGCTCCTTTCAAAGAACATTAAAATATCCCCCTTGGGTGTTTCCTTCATGTTGTAGTTGTCATCCCTTCTGACAATGGGTGTATCTGGTAATAAGTGGCTCCTCCTTTTTTCCTCAGCTTATTTTGCATATGGAGGCAGAGTGTGCTGTGGCAATAGATAGATAGATAGATAGATAGATAGATAGATAGATAGATAGATAGATAGATAGATAGATAGATAGATAGATAGATAGATAGATAGATAGATAGATAGATAGATAGATAGATAGATAGATAGATAGATAGATAGATAGATAGATAACACACCAGGAAATATTCTACATTTTTGTCTCCAAAGGTCATCTGATAATGTCGTTGTTGCTGACAGTAGACTAGTGAAAGAGACTCCTCGTGACATTTGTGAATTTAACCCTTTTCATCTAATCAGTGAAATTGTATTGTGGATCACTTATCTGATTTGTACTTCTGTAATATTTTTGAAACTGTTCCTCTGATTTAATACATGTATGCTTCTCTTTGCATGTGTCTTAACATGCTGTACTGTAAATGTAGACTTTTATATTGTATATTAGTATGCTTTAGATGTCTCTAACTAGAAATTCCACCCCAGTGATAGAAAATATTAAAGCTGGTGACCTAGCCAGAAATATTGTGGCATAGTATGATTGAGCTTTCATTTCCTTTTCCTTACACCTTTAACTTTTCTTCACCTGTTGTCTAACTTTCATCATTTCAGCAAAGCAAATGAAACAGATCACCACCAGCATTTTGTTACAGACAATATAACTGTTTTTAAAGTTATACAAGCTGCCAGGAGGACAGGAGATGATCTGACTGATCCTTTAGTACAGTGGAGATGGGGAGTTTAAGAGCAAATTTAATTTGCTTCAGTTTATAGATATTATACTTTAGAACATAAAGAAGTATTTGTTGCTAACCCCCTGCTGCTAAAACATGCAGTGACGACAAAATACAGGTCTGCAAATGTGTGCATGTAATTTCACATATAACTATGGCACTTGTATCAGGCAGGCAAAAATACCAATCAGGCAGTAAAAGTGTCTTAGCAGTGACAGTCAGTAACACTGACTCAGTGGAGCAAGCTGAGTGTTAGTGCAAGTGTATTCATGATGGAGTGTTTGCCCCAGGACAAGCAGAGTGAATGGACAAGAGATAACAGTTTAATGGACTTCTATTAAAAACTATTTGCAAGTATTCTAGTATACTGCTGGATCAACATTATTATTTGCTGGTGGCAGGTGTACTATGCAGAATCTGAGGTGATATACAGTTCTTTCTTGAAGTGTCATAAATGTCATATATTCATGGGAGTTTGACCCCAGTAATGAACTGAGATATTTATTTACCTGCTGCAAGGCCTTATGACCTTCCACAGTGCAGTTGCCACACTTGCCCTCTATTGCAAGTTACAATTGAATGCTACCATATTCAATAGAATAGTGAGGTGTTCCTGGCAGTGTGTCATTTTCAATGGAAAAAATACTTCAATGCACAATCATATCAGTTTTCAATTCAGAGAAAGATATGGCCTTCAGTTGCGTTTGAATTTATACAAATAGGTGTAGCCTTCATTTGGCTGCAGTAGTCAGCCTGATAAAGTCTCTTTTCCTAACACAGAATGCAATGTTAAGAAACTGCCAACATTAGTAACAATTCAAAGCAGGAATGCTATGGCTATATCTTTTACAGAGGTCGTGCCTTAGAGAGTAAGAGAAGGAGCTCTCTTTAAAAGAACACAACATGTTTCCCACGCGCCTCAGCACCTCGAGCTTGTTTGCCAAAAATATCCGTTGCCTGCGACATACCGTTTTGCATTTTACTGGGAGGTGGGGCCAGCAACAGCATGTTTTAGGGTAAATGAACAAACCACAGATGCAGCGAGGTCAGGCTCCTAAAGCAGCTGTGCTAGGAACAAAAGCTAGTCCACGAGACAATCTGGGAGCTCATTAATATTTGAATTGCCTCTCAACTGCTTTTATTGTATGTTTTGATTATTCACACCAATGTATAAATACTGTATATTTTATGCTTACACACTTATCTTGCCTTGTCTGACAAGACTTTTTGTTTTTGCAGCGTTGAGTTCTTGCCATTTTTATGTGACTTAGTTGAAAAGAATTGTCCCAGAACAGACTGTTAGCACTACCTCTAATGATACATCAAAACACTGAAAACATATTACTGCCAAAAAATACTTTATAATATTAAACAGTTAAACTGTCTTTTTAGGCCACTGACTGTTATCATTTAAGTTCAATATATCTGTTAATGAGGTCTTGTTACAACATCAAATTTAATAAAAAAAATAAAATGTTAAATCAAAAATTTCTTTTTAACAAAGCATTACATTTATTCTTGGCAAGGAAATTTTTGATTAGTAAAAAATCCTATATACATAAATGTTTTTTAAAGTGTCTTTTTTTTACTGTATGTATGTGTTATTAGATTAGATACCATTAGGTAGGGTGGCACGGTGGTGCAGTGGTAGCGTTGCTGCTTAGCAGTTAGGAGACTTGGGTTTGCTTCCAAAGTCCTCCCTGCGTGGAGTTTGCATGTTCTCCCCGTGTCTGCGTGGGTTTCCTCCGGGTGCTCTGGCTTCCTCCCACAGTCCAAAGACATGTAGTTGGCGATCCTAAATTGTCCCCAGTATGTGCTTGGTGTGTGGGTGTGTGTGCCCTGAGGTGGGCTGGCGCCCTGCCCAGGGTTTGTTCCTGCCTTGCACCCTATGCTGGCTGGGATTGGCTCCAGTAGACCCCCGTGACCCTGTGTTAGGATATAGCGGGTTAGAAAAATGACTGACATTAGGTATGCTTTATTAATCCCCATGGGGAAATTCAAATGCATATTGCAGCAAAAGCAAAATACACAGGTATTGTTTCAAAGTACAATATAAGACAATAGAATAAAACCATATAATACAATAATTATCATGCTATAATAACTGTAGTAGGTTGAGACTTGTGACCAGCAGGGGACATGGCAAGACCCCAAACCCCCGACACAACTACACAACACAGTCCTGGGTTCAAATAGATACTATTTTTAACTTTACAATACCTCTAAAATCCTTTCCATAACAGTATAATACAAAGTCTTCTTGTCTCCTTTCACACCTCCCATGTAGTCATCCATTCTCCTTCTGACTCAGCTTCTTTTATTCCAGACCTCAGAATACTTGGACACAGGATTGCACACTGGAAGCACTTGAGAAGGAAGCCCTTCAAAGAGGGTATAACAATCCCCTGAAGCTCCCCATGGTGGTAAAACAATTCCTAGCCTGCCCTGTGGATATCCATAGCTGGAGTACCACCAGTGGGTTGCTGCCATTGTGTGCATAACTCCCAGCAAACTCCTTCTGTCCTTCCATTACGGCCTTCCACTCTGGCAAGGAATCTGCCTTTATCCTGGTTGCCAACATGGCACTCACAGTCTGTACCTCCTTCCTGTGGCATCTGGCTGAACTGAACAACAGAACTTCAGGAGGAAGTATTGAACTGCCTAATGTAAGCAGGCAGAAAAGATTCCCAGAGATGCTTCTTATTGCAACATGAAGGAATAAGCCTGCAACTAAAAGCACTTCAAGAAAGTGCCCCCTAGAAGGGATGGACAAAATTGCTTGGGATGACATTCAATTTCACCACTGTCCTCTTTTCCACAACAGCTTCTAGGCTGTCCTGGTTCAGTCCTGTGATGGAGATGGCCTTACCGATAAGTTAATTTATTCAAGCGTTTTGCATCGCCTGAACTCAAATTGCTTCCCCAGCCAGGATACCACAACATAGAACAATACCTTGGCTACAATGGACTGGTAAAACATTTCTAGTGGCTTGCTGCACACATCAAAAGACCAGAGTCTCTGTAGAAAGTACAGTCTGCTCTGGCCCATTGTGTGTTCAGACTAGTCCAGTTTGCTATTCATACAGTTCCCTATTTAATTTTAGCTCTGCACTACTTTCACTTCCTCACCCTGGATGATAACTGGTCTCAAGGGTTCTTTGACTCGCTGGATGTCCACTACCAACTCTTTTGTCTTGCTGCTGTTGATCTGCAGGTGATTCTCCCTGAAACACAAGACAAAGTCCTCTGCCATCCTCCTGTACTCCGATTCATCTTCCTTATCAAAGTAACCTATGATGGGGGAGTCATCTGAGAACTTTTGTAGATGGCAAGAGCTGATATTATACTGGAAGTCCACTGTGTAGAGGGTAAACAAGAAGGGAGACAAGATGGTTCGCTGAGGTGCCCCAGTATTAAACGCTATCATCTGTGACACACAGCTCTTCAGCCTCACAAACTGCTGTCTGTTTTTCAGGTACTCAGACAGTGTATGGAACCTCTTTGAGCTCAGCTTCAACATTTCTCTTGCACTTGACATACAAAGATGAGCCAGCAAATTCCATTCAATTGTATCTGTTTATACATCATATTTTGTAAATTAATTTTTTATTTATTGCATGGTGCCTTATGATTTTTAGGCGAAAGGGGTTTGGTTTGAAATTCAGTACGAGGCATTTAGTCAGAGGAGTATAGAAAGGTGTGTCACAGCTGCATTGTGAACTGTGTTGCTGGATTATGGTTCCAGTTTCCTAGATTTGAATCCTAGTATGGACACTGCCTATGTGGAGTTTGCACTTTCTCCCTATGTCTTCATGGGCTTTTCTCTTGGTACTTTAGTTTCCCATCCCAAAGATCCCCAAAGATGTGCGGGTTATGTTAACTGCAAGCTGTGAGTGGGCCTTCTGATGAACTTTTCACCTTGTTATGATGGTAGTGTCTAGCCTTCTGTGACCAGGGACTGGATTAAGTGACTTAATGGACGTAATATTATGTTGTGTGCAGAAGGGAACAATGCTTAGGAAACTGAATGTTTCATGAAAATGTGGACATCAAAAACATTCAGTACAAGCTGTGCAGCAACAGTGCTCTGTTGGAAGCAGACTGTTACAGGACACACAGGACATTCTTTTTAGATTACGGTTTACACTTGACAGCTTGATGGACGCATTTTATGCATGCTGGCATCTGTTGCTCCCTCCAAGACTGAGTTCAATGTTTTTGGCCAGACTTTGAAGCGGAAAACACATTTCTGAGAGATGCTCTGTTCGTCCATGGCAGCAGTTTTAAAGGTTTAATCAATAGCCTGATGACCTTTCTTATATTTTATGTAATATATACAGTAGTTAAACTAATTTGCTTGTTTTAACTCAGTTGTGTAAATAATAAGCTAATGGTCTTTTTGGTGTCAGTAATAAAAAATTAAAGATATACCCTTTATATGATTCCCAAATTTGTCTGTTATATATATTTTTGGCATTTGGTATGTGGTACACTATATATCTTTATCTTATTGAAATATATCTAACAACCCACCAGTGTGAGAGATGAATGAGGAAAGTTGGTGCCTTTGAGTTCAAACCCATTGTATCCCTCTTGAGCAGCTCTGCAACACCACTCTGATGGTTTGTGGCTCCACCTACACTCAGGTGCCTCGACTCAGCCTACACAAACATGCCGCTGACTCTGCCTTACACTGCTCACATGGGGTCAGTGGCACCACCATCTGCCACATGAGTTGATCCAAAGCCAGGACCTACTTAATCTACGCAAGGTTTGCTGATTGCCACACACCTAGACCAATGGTCTTTAGCAGCAGAGGCACAGTCTTCTGTAAGTGCTTCTCTGAAGTGCTTTATATTGGTCACGCCTTCCATGTTTCTCCTTCTGACAATCCACAGACACCTGAGAAACACATCCTTCTCAGGTCTGGACCAAGGACGTTACATTGTTAAACTGAGAAATTGCAGAAAATAGTAACTTTGAAGCTTCTTTAGAGTATGAACGTCTTGATTTGGCCAAGTACACCCCTTTTGTTACTTTCTGAAATTATAATCTCATCAGCACATATGTTACCTAAAAATCTTTTATATTTCTCTGGATTGGTGCAGCCTTGTATTTTTTTATTCATTTTTCTTTTTGATTATGTAGCCATTTTACCAATTAATTTGCTTTAGTTTACATATGCACATGCACATGCACACACACGTAGAGATGGTTGCCAAGCTGACAAAATAAGAGAACAGTTTAGAAGACACATGCAGGAAACTTCCTGAAGAGGAAGAAGGTTATGCTGACAGTAGGAGAACATCTCTGCATATAGAGTAGGATTGAAAAACAGAGATCACTAGCATCCAATAAAATCTGACATTTGGCATTATTATGTTTAAGTATACTTTCCTTGTTTTGTTGTTTTTGTTGTTTTTGAATTATTATTTATCATGTACTTTTTGTTAAGATGTAATGTATGTTAGTATTGTTATGTATGTTTACTCATGGTTTAGTATTTATGTGTTGTGTATTTATGCTGTTGGCCTATGTTCCGTGTTTTCTTTGGGTAGAACCCCAAGAGGCAGGGATATAATAATGTCACTGCTGCTGGGACCACTCTCCATTTTTATATTCAAGTGAAGGAATTGGTCTCAGCAGATATGTATTGTTTGTCATCAAGTGCATTTCCTAAAGGTACTGTTTTTGGATTTTTCTGGTATTGGATTTTTGCTTACTGTCCTTGGATTCTGATATTTGGATTACAATTTGGCCTTGTCAGCTTTTCATGGCCTTTATAGGCAAATTCAATTTGTCTTATTTTGGCATTTTCCATGTTTTTTTTTAAATTTTTGCTGATGATCTAAAACAGTGTTTCTTAAACTATGAGAAAAAAAAGAATAATCACTGATTTAACCCTTAAACTGCCACATACTTGGGGTTAATGCACCCCTGGACGCCAAATACTTTTTTGAGGCACTTTTTAAGTAAATGTCACAATTCACCAAGAAAAAGTGAAATTTTAATGGAACATATTTTTTTTGATGCAAAGAGCATCACAATTACTGCAACACTGATCATTTTAAACACTGCCAATGAACTGTAAAAACTATTAAAAAACTATTGCAACAGTCTATTATTATATGTACAAGGTGCAACTGACACCATTGATGAAATTCAGTAAAACATCGAGCCAACTGCGCTTGAACTGGCTGCACGCAAGCACACAGAGGCCAGTGCTGATGCTTGCAGGCTAGTCTAGTGTAGCGGCTGAATCCAAGGAACAGTGATGCTGATTCGCTAGGGGGCAGCAGTGGTCATGAGCTGGCTGCTCAACGAATGTACAGCACTGACTGATTGCACTGGGAAGTGACTATAGCTAGTTGCAACGTTCAATGAATGTACAGAATGTCGCAGAATATACTCGGTTCCTGCGTGCTGGCAAATTGCATTGGGAATCAACTTTAGCCGGTTGCGGAGTTCAATGAGTGTATGTCACCAAATATACTCGGCTCCGAAATGCTGGCAAATTGCATTCGGAAACCGACTATGGCCGGTTCCAGTGGTTTAAGGGTTAAAACATATTCTTTATTTATAAAGATTCATCATTTGTTTTGTCTTATGAAGCCAGAGGATTACAGTTCCCTCTCCCTTAAAGGGCATGTCTGTGCATTTTGCTGTATTTGGAATGCTTAAAGTATATTTTTGAATGTTTAAAGCCAGTCTCCCATTGTTGAGCATGTGTAGGCCGAAACCTGAATGTTAAGTTTGAGATGAGGCTACCTGGGGTGAGGCCTATGTTTAGGTAGGCCAGAGAAGAATATGGCCTGGTCTTTTGACATTTTCTTTTGCTACATCACCACAGTGGGGAGCTGAAAGCAGGAGAGAGATGCTAGCCCCAGGAAGGAGACACACAATATTCTTTCCTGAATACCAGGGAGCAGACAAATTAGCAGATTCCACAACTGCCTAAGCCTCTGCTTAGGGATAGAGACAAGCTTTAGAGGAGGACAGGGAAATTTCAGGCTGCTAGATGGTGCAAAGTATAGTGAGAAAATGGTTTAAGATGGTGGGTAACATTGAGGTTGCTAGAAAGCTTGATACTGAAAGGATTAACAAGAGCTCAAGCTACATTTTAACCAGGGTCCACTAGATGAAGTTATAACCTGCCTTCTCTGTAGCCAAGAATGGCCACTTTTGATCCTAGAGTGATTCTGGGAGTTGGTTGATCCTGAGTCAAAGTGACCTCTTTGATTTTCTAGTGTTGGGAAGAATGTTGGGGTGAAGGCTCACTAGAAGGCAGTAGAGAGAGAGAGAGAGAGTTCTGAAAGAGACAGTGTGAATAGAGCAATTTGATGTTCTACGTAACAAGTGGGTGAATTAATGAGACAGGAGGAAGATTATCACTTTTGGAATGGGCCTGTGGGCAGTAGGCTTTCCTATTTTGTCATTTTATGCACTTTATTTTTTCTCACTGTTTGCCCAATATTGTGTCTTCAAAATTAAACACACTAATTTCTAAATATTTGGCTCTCTTGACATTATTTCAGTGTAAGGAGATGTCATGGAGAATAACTAAAAAGGAGAATGAGAACTCTGTCATCCTCAAAGACTTTTCTATTCTCTTTTCAGAATGGATCTGAAGTACAGAAGTTCAGACATACCACACAAAATAAACCTGAAGCCCAGGAAGTCCAGCATGGGTAGTAAAGACTGAGGGGTGCTCTTTCAATCATACTCTATTTATCTGGAAGATGTTAAAGTAAAATGAGTCTGGAGAAAGGATGCTTTGCTTATATTTTGTAAATGAAGTGTTAGGCACGTACCTATTGGATGTATATGTGGAAATTGGAGTACACATAGTACAGACAATGTCTTAGATACAGTCAATAAGTTCTAAGACTGGGTTACTCATAACAAGGGAGTGGGATAAATACTGTTTTTTATATATGGCATCCTTCAGAGACACTTTCCTCAGCTACAACATACCTTTGCCTCTTCTTTCATACCTGCTGGAAACAGATCTGTAAAACATTTTGTAGACATGAATCAATAGCCCCATCAAAACACATCTTTGGGTAAGGAGGTAAAAGTCACGGTGCAAAATATCTGGAAGGCCTGCTGGATGTGGCAGTATCTGTTATTTTCAGGAGCAGGGACTCACAGTAAATTAGTACTCTCAGGTGCTTTGGTCATTAGTGTCAAAATTGCCCAAGAGAGCTATAAAAGACCACTTTGTGCCACAGCTCTTTGCTGCATTTACGTATTGTATTGTTTCATTTAAGAAATTCATAGTTTCACTTTGCTTCAATTGCCTCCCTGGTACTTAATTAAGTTAAAAAAAAAACAGAGAGAGAAATTAGGTTTTCTGTTTTTTCACTTCTTTGGGATTTATCTAATTAAATTTTCAATGTCCCTTTTTGTTTAGAAATTTCTCTTTGTAGTTTCTTTGCTCTTTATGTAAAAAAATATTTTCCCATCCTAAACTGCTGTTTAATTTTGTACTTTGTTTCATCAAATATTTGTTTTGTTATGCACCTCTTGTTTGTTCACTCTTTAACTTCCTCTTTACTTCTATTTCTAGTTTATTTAATTATTATCTATTGCATATATTGTTTATTCAATTGGTCTTTAATGTTTGAGATCTAAGGGGTTTTAAAAGCTTTCCTGTTTGGGTGTTTTATAACAGTGCCAGGTGAGCACAGCACCATGCCTACTAAGTGCTCGGCCACAGTGTGCCTGCTGCAACTTCCAAAGTGTTTCAGCTTCCAATTTGCCAAGAAGCTGGTAAAATCGGATGTTAGATTGTTACTCAAACGTGAGTATTTTTGCATAGTCTGTATCATATACACATCTTTGTTCAACCTCACTAAACAATTTCTTGTACATTTGAGTGTCTAAACGCTTGGCATATACTATAAATAGAGCTGGTATAACATTACATGTAAGATGCACATGCCAGTTACTTGCAATCATGGCACCTCCATAAGGTGGCCAAATTATTGACCGTTTCTTTGAATTATAAGGCTTTGATGAAAGTAGTGATTGAGAAACAACCTGACCGGACCTTATTAGAAGATTCAGCAACAGCAAGGTTTAGAAACTGAAATATTAAAGCATGATTGATTACCTATTTATACCTTTCAATAAAGTAACATACACATTATACTGTATATGAAAGCAAACTTAGATGCACCAAAACTGGGCTATGGCCCATCACATTTTTTAAGAGTGGTCAATGGGAAAATGAAAAATGTTTAATACTTTTGTTAGGTAGGACTTCTATTTTGATTTTCCTATTTTAAAAGTGTCTTTTATTTTGCCAACAAAAGGGTTGTTCATTCCAGTTGTATACCAGACCTTAGTGTAGACTATATTCCTATACAGGTAATACCTCGTGAATGTTAATTAGATTGCATTAGAGTGTTCTTTTATTGCATCAGGCTGTTCTTATATATATTGAAGACTGTTTTTATATAGATTGAAGATCATGTTTGAAATAAAGCAGTTGTCAATTAGACTTGTCTCACGACTACCATTAATGGTTGTGAGTGCTGTTCTGCACAACAGACACACACAACAGCTTTGAACAAAAGCATAAATATATTGTAATGAAAGACACAAAGAAGCATGAAGAGTTGGGATACCTGCAAGCAAACCCTGTATAACTAAAAAATAAATGCAAAGTATAAATGCATTAAGGAAAGGAAACAATATCTTCACAGATGTGAATGTCAAAATTGACTGCTTCAAGATCATGGCACTTCTGGTTAAGTACAGGCCAGGCAGGAAGAGGTGGGTCAAGGTGGACAGACACCAGAAGTGACATCAAAGGTGGTAGGGCTGTCAATCATCTGGAAGAAGAGAAGAGGTGTTAGTAAAAAGTACCATCTTGCCGATCGATGAGGAATTACCTCCACCAGAGCCTTTAAGCTGTCCCCAGGACACACATATGTATATACAGTATATACTGATGGACAGAGGCCATCGTAGTTGAAGGACCAGGGGAGCAGATGTAATAATAATAATAATAATAATAATAATTCACACATGCACTGCCTACCCCAGAGAGCCAGAAGGCTGCCCCTCTGATAGCAGTGGGACCTCGGATCCCTTCAGGGCTCCATGGGAGTTGGAGTCTGGTACAGCCCTTTTGGGTTCTGTGGAAACCTCCAGGGGGAGCTGTAGAGCTCTACTTTGGGCTTTCACCACACCTGGGAGTGATTCCTGACCTTCCTAACAAGCCACCTGGAGTACTCTCAGGTACAGCCTAACAGCAGCCGCCTGCCTCCATTCCAGGAGCCAGACCCAGGAAGAACAGGACAAAGCTTGCCAGGAGTGGAACCGGAAGGGAAGACAGAGGAAGAAAAGAGAGAAGTCAAAGTGCTTTGTGCTTTGTGCATTTATTGTATTTATTGTGCTTTGGACTGTGCACTGTGCTGGGCAGGTGGGAAACCAAGAAAGGAAAGTGTTTCCCACTAAAAATAAAAGCCTTGTGTGTTGCTGGACTTGTGCCTGTGACTGTTGTGTTGGGTGTTTGGGGAGCAGGAGCGTCCTAGTGGTCACAATATATCTTTTGTTTTCATTTTCTGATAGCCAGAGCAGTTGAATGAAACGAGATATTGTACCTCACATCAGAATACACTGTGAACAATGAAACAAAAAATAAAAATGTTTATCTAAATAAAAGTGTGTATCTGAGTAAATTAGTTGAGAATGGTGGCAAAAAGATTAGCTCTGCTGCCTTACACCTCCAGGATTCAAATCCCAGCCATGCCATTGTATCCGCTAAATAATTTGCTCTAATGTTTTTGAACTAACACCAGGAGTAATCATGTTTTATTTGCTATTGTTATAGGACAAAATGGGCTTTTGATGGCTTACACAGCTTTCACTGCTAAAAGAACAGACTTGACAGAGATGCAGAATGTGGAAATCAAGTTGGTCTCTCCTTCCTGCATTCTAGAAGGACACTTATTTGACTGTCTGAGATGAACAAAGATTCTTCTAACCAAAGTACTAGCTAAAATATGTTTACTTGACCTTCTGAACTGTATCTCAATATTAGCATTTTTAATCAAAGAAGAGTTGACATCTCCAGAGACTATGCTAGACCAAGAGACTCCACAAATGACATTCATCTAAAGCCTGTAACCATAAACCAATCCCTTGGCCACACTGATAGACATACACATGCACCTATGTACACAATTTCTTACTATGAACAGGAACTGATGTGTGTCTACCTGGAAGTAGACTCCTGTCAGCAGAAGCTCCTTTTTCTCCTAAAAACTTAGTGCATGCATAACTTCAATCATTTTAGGGGACTGGAAAAATCACTCTGTTTAGAGCTCTTGGAGCTAAAAACTCTCTGGAATCCCTTTGAACGATCTGGAGAGTTGCAAGCTCTTACTGTTTGAAACTCTGGCCCTGTGTCAGTGACTTAACACAATTTGAGAGAAAAAGAATTGCTTTACGAAGGGAATCTCTGCTCCTAAATTCTTGGTTAGATTTAGAAATTTTATGTCATGTTGCAGGGTACATGAGAAAAAAACAGCCATTGGAATTGAGCTAAGAAGGACCACATTTACAAAGAACCAGAAGGCAATTAAGTGCAAGTCACTAAGAGCAAAATTCTTCAATTGAAGAATAATTGGTATTGTTAAAATTGCTGTATTTGGACAAGATAAAATTAGAATTCTAAGTAGCCAGTAAACATGCAGCAAAAAGCTTACTATCCTTGTCTTTAATTGTTACTGTGTATCAAGCTCAGGAATAATTGTGTAAGGTAAACTAAAATTACAGTCTTTTGTTCGAACTGGAAACAAGACATCTTTGAATCATCATAATGCTCTCTCCAACAAGAATGAGTGAGCCTATTGGGATGTTTTGGAAGGAGAGAATCTTTAAGCCATCTTAGGAGAGAAAGTCCTGTGTTATAAATTTGTCTCAGGTCACATCTTTTATGTTGATATACATCCATCCATCCATCCATTATCCAACCCGCTATATCCTAACTACAGGGTCACAGGGGTCTGCTGGAGCCAATCCCAGCCAACACAGGGCGCAAGGCAGGAAACAAACCCCAGGCAGGACGCCAGCCCACCACAGTTGACATACATGGATATGCACCTATCATTTTTTCTATAATCTCCATGTATATTAATAAATTATATGATTCCTATTCAAAAATTGAGCATGGTTAACTAAGTTAACTAGAAATATACCAAATGGCTGGGAATCCATATTGTCAGAAAGGTAAGTAAAACAAAATGGTAGATTTACTTAATTTTCCAATTTATTACTGGGCTTGCTATAAGCAAAACTGTGAACTATACTTCTTGTGTATAGTATATTGTATATATATATATATATATATATATATATATATATATATATATATATATATATATATATATATACAGTATATATATATATATATATAATTGTGAAGAAGGGGGTTGAACGCACCCCTAGAAGATGCGGTAGCTCCTCTGAAACCCCCTCTTAAAAAGTGATTCAATGGGAAACACATACAGTTTTTTACCTCCTCTTTGCTTGATTAGCTGCTGGCTTGCTGCTGCTGCTGTGCTAGGTGATCTGCATCTCGCGCGATGCGTCAAACATTTAAAAGCCTGCATAGCAGCTGTCCTTTTGTTTTTTATTGCCTTGTCTCTCTTCTGCCCCAGACATCCTCTGCTTTATTCTTTATGCTTTATTATGCAGTTTACGAATAAAGTTTATGTTTCTTGAAAACCCTGAATGAATCTGTGCAACTGTGTGACCCAAGCCTGACAAGATATATATACAGTATATACAGTATATATATATATATATATACAGTATATATATATATATATATATATACAGTGGTGTGAAAAACTATTTGCCCCCTTCCTGATTTCTTATTCTTTTGCATGTTTGTCACACAAAATGTTTCTGATCATCAAACACATTTAACCATTAGTCAAATAGAACACAAGTAAACACAAAATGCAGTTTTTCAATAATGGTGTTTATTATTTAGGGAGAAAAAAAATCCAAACTTACATGGCCCTGTGTGAAAAAGTAATTGCCCCCTTGTTAAAAAATAACCTAACTGTGGTGTATCACACCTGAGTTCAATTTCCGTAGCCACCCCCAGGCCTGATTACTGCCACACCTGTTTCAATCAAGAAATCACTTAAATAGGAGCTGCCTGACACAGAGAAGTAGACCAAAAGCACCTCAAAAGCTAGACATCATGCCAAGATCCAAAGAAATTCAGGAACAAATGAGAACAGAAGTAATTGAGATCTATCAGTCTGGTAAAGGTTATAAAGCCATTTCTAAAGCTTTGGGACTCCAGCGAACCACAGTGAGAGCCATTATCCACAAATGGCAAAAACATGGAACAGTGGTGAACCTTCCCAGGAGTGGCCGGCCGACCAAAATTACCCCAAGAGCGCAGAGACGACTCATCCGAGAGGTCACAAAAGACCCCAGGACAACATCTAAAGAACTGCAGGCCTCACTTGCCTCAATTAAGGTCAGTGTTCACGACTCCACCATAAGAAAGAGACTGGGCAAAAACGGCCTGCATGGCAGATTTCCAAGACGCAAACCACTGTTAAGCAAAAAGAACATTAGGGCTCGTCTCAATTTTGCTAAGAAACATCTCAATGATTGCCAAGACTTTTGGGAAAATACCTTGTGGACTGATGAGACAAAAGTTGAACTTTTTGGAAGGCAAATGTCCCGTTACATCTGGCGTAAAAGGAACACAGCATTTCAGAAAAAGAACATCATACCAACAGTAAAATATGGTGGTGGTAGTGTGATGGTCTGGGGTTGTTTTGCTGTTTCAGGACCTGGAAGGCTTGCTGTGATAGATGGAACCATGAATTCTACTGTCTACCAAAAAATCCTGAAGGAGAATGTCCGGCCATCTGTTCGTCAACTCAAGCTGAAGCGATCTTGGGTGCTGCAACAGGACAATGACCCAAAACACACCAGCAAATCCACCTCTGAATGTCTGAAGAAAAACAAACTGAAGACTTTGGAGTGGCCTAGTCAAAGTCCTGACCTGAATCCAATTGAGATGCTATGGCATGACCTTAAAAAGGCGGTTCATGCTAGAAAACCCTCAAATAAAGCTGAATTACAACAATTTTGCAAAGATGAGTGGGCCAAAATTCCTCCAGAGCGCTGTAAAAGACTCATTGCAAGTTATCGCAAACGCTTGATTGCAGTTATTGCTGCTAAGGGTGGCCCAACCAGTTATTAGGTTCAGGGGGCAATTACTTTTTCACACAGGGCCATGTAGGTTTGGATTTTTTTTTCTCCCTAAATAATAAAAACCACCATTTACAAACTGCATTTTGTGTTTACTTGTGTTATATTTGACTAATGGTTAAATGTGTTTGATGATCAGAAACATTTTGTGTGACAAACATGCAAAAGAATAAGAAATCAGGAAGGGGGCAAATAGTTTTTCACACCACTGTATATATATATATATAAATATACTTATATATATACAGTACTGTGCAAAAGTTTTAGGCAGGTGTGAAAAAATGCTGTAAACAAAGAATGCTTTCAAAAATGGAAGTATTAATCATTTATTTTCATCAATCAACAAAATGCAGTGAATGAACAAAAGAGAAATCTAAATCAAATCAATATTTGGTGTGACCACCCTTTGCCTTCTTAAACAGCATCAATTCTTCTAGGTACACTTGCACAGAGTTTTTGAAGGAACTCGGCTGGTAGGTTGTTCCAAACATCTTGGAGAACTAACCACAGATATTCTGTGGATGTAGGCTTCCTCACATCCTTCTGTTTCTTCATGTAATCCCAGACACACTCGATGATTTTGAGATCAGGGCTCTGTGGGGGACATACCATCACTTCTAGAACTTCTTGTTCTTCTTTACGCTGAAGATAGTTCTTAATTACTTTGGCTGTATGTTTGGGATCATTGTCCTGCTGCAGAATAAATTTGGGGCCAATCATACGCCTCCCTGATGGTATTGCATGATGGATAAGTATCTGCCTGTATTTCTCAGCATTGAGAAAACCATTAATCCTGACCAAATCTCCAACTCCATTTGCAGAAATGCAGCCCCAAACGTTCAAGGAACCTCCACCATGCTTCACTGTTGCCTGCAGTCACTCATTATTGTACCGCTCTCCAGCCCTTCGATGAACAAACTGCCTTCTGCTACAGCCAAATATTTCAAATTTTGACTCATCAGTCCAGAGCACCTGCTGCCATTTTTCTGCACCCCAGTTCCTATGTTTTCGTGCATACTTGAGTCGCTTGGCCTTGTTTCCACGTTGGAGGTATGGCTTTTTGGCTGCAACTCTTCCATGAAGACCACTTCTGGCCAGACTTCTCTGGACAGTAGATGGGTGTACCTGGGTCCCACTGGTTTCTGCCAGTTCTGAGCTGATGGCACTGCTGGACATCTTCCGATTTCGAAGGGTAATAAGCTTGATGTGTCTTTCATCTGCTGCACTAAGTTTCCTTGGCCGACCACTGCGTCTGCGATCCTCAACGTTGCCCGTTTCTTTGTGCTTCTTCAAAAGAGCTTGAACAGCATATCTTGAAACCCCAGTCTGCTTTGAAATCTTTGTCTGGGAGAGACTTTGCTGATGCAGTATAACTACCTTGTGTCTTGTTGCTGTGTTCAATCTTGCCATGACATGAAACTGTCTTCCACAACCTCACCTTGGTAGCAGAGTTTGGCTGTTCCTCACCAAGTTTTAAGCCTCCTACACAGCTGTTTCTGTTTCAGTTAATGACTGTGTTTCAACCTATGTGTGACATTGATGATCATTAGCACCTGTTTGGTATAATTGGCTGATCATACACTTGACTATAATCCTACAAAATCCCTGACTTTGTGCAAGTGTACCTATAAGAATTGATGCTGGTTTGAAGGCAAAAGGTAGTAATACCAAATATTGATTTGATTTAGATTTTTCTATATATATATAGTGGTGGTCGGCCGGGGATCCTGCCCAGCCGGGACACCTGTAAGGACCAAGAGAGGGACAATACCTCCCCTGGACCACAAGAGGGCAGCCACCCTCATTTGCATGGGGGCCACTGGATCGGAGTTTAGAAGCTTAACCCTTTTAGGGCCTGTGGCCCGGAGACATGGACTGCAGCAGTTCCACCTCAACAGGAAGTGCTGACGGAAGGTCATTACGGAGCACCTGGAACACATCGGGACCGGAAGTGATCTCATCATTGGTCCCGGACCACCCCCATCCCCCTACCCCCATCCCCCCAAACCCCGAGAAGTGATGTCATTGGGACCAGAAGTAATGTCATCATTGGGGCCCCAGAAAAAAATGGAAATGATGTCATCTGGCCCAGAAGTGATGTCTTCGAAGGCACTGGAACCTGGCGGGATTTTCAGAGAATGGTCTGCAAGGAACTGAGAAAGACAGCCAGTGCACCTCGCCACCCCCTGGTCTGTTGTGGTATTACAATTACTCAGGCCCTTAAGCTGCCTCCTACTCGCATGTGTGTGACAATATATATATACTGTATGTTGCATGCCAAACATACAGTGTATTTAGTTACTGTTGTGTTGTGTTTTTGTCGACTGCTTCAGGAGACATGCAAGTATGAATTTCATTGCACTAAGTACACATGATGAAGTTATGTACATAAACTTTATTGACTTTCAGAAGGCTTTCAACAGCATCCACAGAGACAGCCTCTGGCACTATTTGAGAGCGTATGGCATACCAGAAGAAATCACACTGCTTATTGGGAGTTTCTCTGCCAACTTTACTTGCAGCATGGGGAGCAGTGACATTTGCTTCAAAGTGAAGACCAGGTTTAGGCAAGTGTATGTGATGTGTGCTTTGCTCTTCAGCCTAGTCATTGACTGGGTAATGTGATGCACAGTTGAGGATGGACTAAGAGGCATCAGGTGGATGCTTTTTTCCACACATGAAGGCCTTGATTTTCCTAATGACCTTACCTTGCTGTTGCATATGCACCATCATTATGCAATACTAGAGAAACTGTCTCAACAAATTTGCACAGAAGGTCTTCTGCAGATTAGACAGAAGCCATAACACTTAAAGTGGACTGCACAACATGTGTCAAGATTGATGAAGAAAACCTACCCATGGCTGACACTTTCACTTATCTGGGCAGTACAGTAAGAGATTATGGAGGAGCAGGCAGCAACAATGTGCGGAAATCCCCACAGTACAGTATCTACACTAAGATAAGGCTATACTAAGGGGTGCCTTATCAACTCTTCTATATGGATCTGAGTGTTGGTGGATGACAGAGGGTAATATAAGTAAGCTGGCCACATTCCACACAAAAAGTCTGCGAAGAGTCCTACAAATTTTCTGGCAAAGAATCTTCTCCAATATAGAACTACTTTCTCAATGCCATTAAGAAAGTACAGCCACCATCATGATGAGACGACAATGGAGATGGATTGGCTATGTCATTAGTAGCAGAGGCAGCTCCATTACTAAAACGGTCTTGCATTGGACTAGTAAAGGGAAACACAAGAGAGGATGAACCAGAAATACTGTGGAGGCAAACCTAAAAACCAGTCCCTCTAAAAAGTGGCATGACGGGCAGTAGTAGTATTATATACACATGACAGTAAACTTAATTTGACATAATTAGTTGCTTAATTAACATCAGTTTATTCATTCTTCTGTCTCAAACTGTGTAGGTTTTTCTGTAAGCACTCCTGTTTTCTTTACATATCACATAGACCTATATATTAGATTAGCTGCAACCTCTAAATTTGCTCCATAACTGTAGTGGGCCAGCATCCTGTTTGGGGCTGATTCCAGCTTTGAAACCCAGTATTACTAAATCTCTGACACTCTGAACTTGTTAACGGAGGAGAGGGAAAAAAAATGGAAAGATTGCCAGATATGTTTTTGTTAGATTACCTTAGAGAAAATGAAACCAAGTTATTGATTAGTTCTGGCTTAGATGAAAAACAATAGTCAGGATTGTAAGATTCAGAGAATCAAAAGATCATACACAACAAACTCCAGGAGAAGGTTTTAAGTGTAAAAAGGCAAAGAAGAAGATTAGTCATAAAGCAAGCCAGGTTCAAGAAAACAAAGCTGCAAATTAAATCCAATATGCAAACCAAGAGCAAACTTTAAACAAGCTGCCAAAAATCATATTTCTAACTTGAACTTTCTTGCAATATATACTTTATATAGGAAAAATTGTCTGGATCATTGCTTCAGGTAACCGACTACACAAAATAGCATTGCCCATGAACAAAACATAAACCAAAAATGAAGATGTAATGTTACTATCATAACAATAAAAATAATTCAAATCCAAAAATAAAAAAATGACACAACCAAATTTAAGACAAAATATTCTACAAAAGAAATGGATTCATGACAGCAATGACCATAACATTCCTTAGCTGACTCTTTTACTCTGCTTTTCAGTCCATTTAAGAATCATTAATGACTCTACTAATCTGTTAAAAAACTCAAATCACACTGTTATGCAGCTACCCCAAATAAAACTTCTTTTGTCACTAAAGCATCACTATGCAATTCAAAGTGAACACTCATTCAGCTTTGAAGCACAATGTTTCAATTGTTCTTTGTCCATGTCTTTAAAAATCGAGGCTTAAAACCAAACCTCCCATTGTAACATTTAAAAAGAGAACAATGTGATCTAATGGACAGGAAACTTGAATGCAGAACACAAAGTTTTTGACTCCACTAAATCAATTTGTATTTCTGTGCTTGTCATTAAAGTGTAGGAAAAAAGAAACAGTTCAATTATATACTACATGTGTATTTTGTTAAAAACAGTGCCAAATAAATTCTGCTTATTAAAACTGATTTTAATACTTTCACTATGCAATGCTTAATCCTAACCCTGTCACCTTTTCTCCTCCAGGGTACTGTCCTGCTAGCCTTGACCTGTTTTTTAAGTGCATTCGAATGCATGAATCACTAATTGCAATAGCCATGTCTATCTGTCTGTTTGTCTATCCAAAAGAAACAACTCAGTCCATAGCAGAATAACTGTGTTGAAATGTGGCATATTTACTCTTCCAGGAGGTTTGTAAAGACAGTTAAAGTTTCATTGAGATACAGTATCTTGAATAGATCACGCTATAAAAATTTTTAAAATGTCAACATCTCCCATTGAAATGCAGTTCTGTTTTGTGCATGCAATGCATTGTTTGATTTATATTTAACTGCAAATTTCATTAACTGCTGTATGAAGTGCCTTGATAGGTGCTACAGAATATAAAAGAACAACTGGTTACAGTATGAAAAATAAAACACAAAATAAAAATGAAGCAAGACAAAAAGATGCAGTTATTACCAAACAGGAAGGAAATTAGTCAAAAAAGGCAAAAAAAAAAAAAGAGGAAACCGTCTTGAATCTTCTCACATATCAGCCATACATCAGGAGATGTCTTTTTTTGTTAAATTCTGAGCTCATGTTTTAAACTGTAGCTGAAGTATCAGAAATTGGGATTTTTTCTTTGCTCAGGCTAACACACAGCTCTGCTTAATTGATTGGCAAGCAGTGTGGTCTAACAGCTTGGAAGATGTCAGCAGATTCAAATCCCATCTCTAGTTTACCACAAGGCCCAAGAGTAAGCAGCAGCTTTAGTCTGATATTGCATTCACACCAAAGAGGTTTTCATACACTGCATAATGAGTAACATGCAGTTGTTCTACAAATGTAAAGTATATCTTACTTGGGGTCAAACAGTGAGAAAGCATTGGGACTTAACCTGAAGGCACTGGGGACTTAACCCGAGACCTCATGCTCTGTAGTTCAAATACTTAGCCTTTAAGCAACTTAACTTGTCTACATTAAGTGTATGTTGAACTATTGTATGAGATTAAAAGGATCTAAGATGTTATTAAACGAGGAAGATAGGTGCTGTTTGGGGCATTCTTTTTGTTTTCTGTATTAGATGTACCTTATTGGCGATATTTTCAAAAAAAGAAAATTTTCACATTTAGTTTTACATCTATTGTAAATGTTATGAGAAGTAGCACCATATTGCTGTCCTGATAAACAATCTCGGTACAACAGCGACTTTGCATGCTTTTGTAGGGACTGGAAATATTAAGATTTTTATGGTTATATGGTAAGCTGGAACCTTATTTAATAATCATTTATTTATTTATAAAGCACTTTAAAAACAACATCAAATCTGACCAAAGTGCTGCACAATAAAAACCCAACATAACAGACACAACAACCAACTTTATTTATTTATTTATTATAACCAATTTATTCCAACACTAAAGGGAAAGGATCAAGTAGTTTAAAATTTTTTATAGTATGACTATTTAATGGGCAGGGTGCATTATTTCTTATATGTATCTCATAATATATTTATTGTGGGAGATGGCCGGCTGTTCATCCCGGCCAATACCCCCAGGCCGCTAGATGGAGCCCTTCCTGTAGCATGGAAGTGCCCCGAAGACCAGCAGGGAATTATGGACAATGGAGTTTTTATTCCCAACCCTGCTGGACACCGTGGGGCCCACCAGAGAACGCTGCAGGGAGGCTCAAAGACTTATACGTGCCCTATAACCCGGAAGCACGTCATGATCATATGACCAGAAGGAACGACGTGTTTCCGGGTTGAATAAAAAGACTTTTTATCTGACTCGGAAGTGATAAGAAATCACATGGACTGTAGGATTGGAAACACTTCTGGGTCAGGGAATATAAAAGGACTGTGGGAAAGCCCAGATGCTGAGCTGAGCTGGGAGGTAGGGTGGCGAAGTGTCTGGGAGAGGAGGATTGTTATTGATTATTGATTAGTGTACTTGTATGTGTAGTGTGGAGTGGAGGGTGCTTTATGCACATTATTATTATAAAATAAATAATAATTATAGTTTTACCAGGTGTTTGGAGTGGTATCTGTGGGTTCAAGGGAGCTCTAGCTCCCCCTACTGCTACATTATATATATACACATGCAATTATTACAAGGCTTTATTGATTTTTGAAATTTTAAAATAAATTCCACCAATAGGTTGAGAAATAGCTGCAGTTCTCGTGATAATCTTCAGAAAGTAGAATAGAAATTGAAGGAAATAGTCATAGGCTGGAGATTTTTTACAATAAGCAAAAGACATAAGGTGGCGCAGTGGTAGCGCTGCTGCCTTGCAGTAAGGAGACCTGGGTTCGCTTCCAAGGTCCTCCCTGTGTGGAGTTTGCATGTTCTCCTTGTGTCTGCATGGGTTTCCTCCCACAGTCCAAAGACATGCAGGTTAGGTACATTGGCGATCCTAAATTGTCCCTAGTGTGTGGGTGTGTGCGTTCTGTGGTGGGCTGGTGCCCTGCCCAGGATTTGTTCCTGCCTTGCACCCTGTGCTGGCTGGGATTGGCTCCAGCAGACCCCCGTGACCCTGTAGTTAGGATATAGTGGGTTGGAAAATGACTGACAAAAGACATACTTTTTAAGCTAAGTAAAAATGATACAGATTGAATCAGAAACCTTATGATCCATTAATTTATAGGACCTGTTTTTTGTGTCTTATAATATTTATCAATCCAACCATTCATCCATTTTCCCATTTATTGTAGCATATATTTATAATGGCTGGGGTTCCGGGTGCAAGGCAGAAAACCAAACCTGGATGGGATGCCAATCCATTAGAGGTAATACTCACTTACACCGGGCCAGTTCAGAGCCTCCAGTTTAGCTAGCATGCACAATTTTGGAATAAGGAGGAACAATGTAAAGCCAACATGAATACACAGAGCATGTGCAAACTCTACTTAGACATTGTCTCGGTCAGAATTTGAACCCAAGATGTTAGACTAGGATGACAGCACTACCTCTTACTGCACCATTACCCCCCATTATTTAACTCATCATCAGTCCTGAGAGAAAGTTTTAATTTTAAAAGAGGTATCAACAATAAAATTATGCAAGATGAGTTGGCAAAAATTGTATTTCACCATGTTTCTGGGCTCCGCTTGCCTTTTTATGGAGCTTATTATCCCTCACAGAACAGTAAAAATAAATGCAGCTATCAGAGATGGAAAATTATTAACATACAGTACATCATTAGATAATGGAGAAAGAAAAAGGAAAAATTAAATGGCCACAGTGACTATGGTGAGATAAGAAATTTCCCCAAAGTGACAACCTTTTTCGGGCTAAATTTGCATATTTTCATATTCTAATTGTGTGAAAAATAAAATCTAGGTAGATTACAGCACAGCAGGTAGTGTTGTAGCTCATAGCTCCAGGGGCCTGGGTCTAAATCTTGTGCCTGGTTTATTTGTATGTGGAGTTTGTACAGTGTCCTCTAAGAAATGTCAATTTTCCCAACAATTCTCAAGGATATGCATTTTGGATTAGACAACTGGCCTGGTGTAAGGGAGTGTGGGTAATTCAGAGATTGTGTCTTATGGTGGAACAGTGCCCTGTCTCTAGAGTTAGATCTAGCCTTGCGCCTGATGCCACCGGGATAGTCTCCAGCTCTTTTGACTTTATAATTGGATTAAGTGGGCCTGAAAATAGATGAAACTCGGGTGGATGTTTACATACCATTGATTAGCGTCAGAGTGTCAAGATTAGACTTTGGCTCCACCCCAACCTCTTTTTTAGCCTGCAGTTTTCCTCTGGTATGGATGGGTAAGTCTAAATGTGCTGGAAGGGAAAGAGTAGTGAAAGGAGTCTGGCTAACGGTCTCTTACTTGAGATGGATCTGTTTGAATTCACAGTTTTAACTTTGTATATTGTTTTTTGGTTTCTACCTTTGCTCTTTCTTTTAGTTATAATTGCCTAGGCTTTGTTTGCCTATTGTGGTTTGACCTCATGTTTTCAGACTGCAAATCTTAAATAAATAATTTTCTTTTAAGATCTGCCTGCTTGTCATGGCCTGCTTTCCACTTGCATCCCAAACAAGACACACATACACACATGACCTGCCTGTCATGACGGGGGATGCTTTGCTCTCGTGGCTTGGTTATCACTTGTAGTGAATAAGCCCTTTGTCCACCTCTTGAACCCTCAGGTACCACTCCAGACACGTTGTAAAATCACAAGATTTATTTATTTTCTTGTCTTCACGTGCACAAAGCACCCTTTCCACCACACTATACATAAACACAATACTCTCAATAAACCAATACAATCCTCCACTCCCAGACACTTCGCCACCCTACCTCCCAGCTCAGCTCAGTGTACTGGGCTTCCCATAGTCCTTTTATACACCCTGACCCGGAGGTGTTCCCGTTCAACAGTCCACAGTTCCTTTTCCCTTCTGGGTCAGGGTAAACAGTCCTTTTCTTCAACCCGGGAGCACGTCGTTTCTTCCTGTCACGTGACCGTGACGTACTCCCGGGTTATAGGGCACATGCGAGCCTATGAGCCCCCCTACAGCGACGCCTGGTGGCCCCCAAGGTATCCAGCAGGGCTGTGTATAAAAACTACATAGTCCATGAGGCCCTGCTGGAACTCGGGGCATGTCCACGCTGCTGGGAGAACTCCTCCTGGCGGCCTGGGGGTGAGGGCCGGAGAAAGAAGCCGGCAATCCACCACACACTGTGATGTGATCAATGTCAGAAATTCAAGCTGAACGATTATCCACTTACCTACTTTGAATTATAATCATTAATTTGAAAAGTTACCTGTAATGGTGGGCCCTTTGAAAGGCACTATCTCAGCCAACCCCCCCAATTTCTCTTTCTTTGTGTCTCTCTCTCTCACTCTCTCTGTATATTTCCATGCATCCATCCATTATCCAACCCGATATATCCTAACTACAGGGTCACAGGGGTCGGCTGGAGCCAATCCCAGCCAACACAGGGGGCAAGGCAGGAAACAAACCCTGGGCAGGGCACCAGCCCACCGCAGTCTCTGTATATATATATATACAGTATATATGTATATATTGGTTCAAGAAACCAGTTTGAGATGATTTGAGCTTTGTGACATGGCGCAATATCCTGCTGGAAGTAGCCATCACAAGATGGGATGGACATGGTCAGCAACAATACTCAGGTAGGCTATGGCATTTAAACGATGCTCAGTTGTTACTAAAGGGCCCAAAGTGTGCCAAGAAAATATCCTACAAACCACTACATCACCACCACCACCAGCCTGAATTGTTAATACAAGTCAGGATAGATCCATGCTTTCATGTTGTTGACGCCAGATTCTGACACTACCATCCAAATGTCACAGCAGAAATTGAGACTCATCAGAACAGGCAATGCTTTTCCAATCTTCTATTGTCCAGTTTTGGTGAGCTCGTGGACCTTTCTCTGTAAACCCTAGAGATGGTTGTGCATGAAAATCCCAGTAGATCAGCAGCTTCTGGAATACTCAGACCAGCCTGTGTGGCACCAACAACTATTCCACATTCAAAGTCACTTTAATCACCTTTCTTCCCCATTCTGATGCTCAGTTTGAACTTCAGCAGGTCATCTTGACAATGTCTACATGCCTAAATGCACTGAGTTATTGCTGTGTGATTGGTTGATTCGATTTTAGTGTTAACAAGCAGTTGAACAGGTGTACCTAGTAAAATGTGTGAATATGTGTGTGTGTGAGTGTGTGTATAAAGCAATAACATGTTCATCCATTCACAAGAGGGAGGGATTGTCCAATAAAAAATGGCAGCTGGCTGGCATAAGATAAACCATGTGGTGTATGTCCATGCATCATGATGTACTGTGTCCACAACTGGGCCGGAATGTCTAATGAAGAAAGGCAACAAGAAGCACAAAGAAAGTTACGTCTTACAGTTCCAGGGATGGGTATATTTATGGAATCTGCACATTTTTCTTTTGTCTGCATGGAGTTTCTACAGCTCATCTACCTTCCTTGCATGACACAATGACATGCATGTTAAGTTAATTCTGTGGCTATAATTCTAATACACTTTATTTACTTTATATAGCACCTTTATATAAATTTGTCCTGCATGAGAGTATGTGTGTGTGCACAATGACTGACTTTTACATCATCCGAGGTTATTGGCTTTCTTGCACCTTTTTCTCCTGAAATACATTAGTGCTTCCCACAAGCATGTAATGGAAAAAACACGCTCCCCAAATATTTATGTGAGTAATTTCTGGGATCTGTGGTGAGCTGGCGCCCTGCCCGGGATTTGTTCCTGCTTTGCACCCTGTGCTAGCTGGGATTGGCTCCAGCAGACCCCCGTGACCCTGTGTTAGGATGTAGTGGGTTGGATAATGACTGACTGACTGACTTCTGGGATTATAGGTGTCTGTTTTGAGAGAGGTGAATTGCAAATAGTTATATGTGCTTAGTTATTATTATTGTTATTAAGTTGATTTTACTGTTTATCATTCTGCTTTAAGTATATCAGTCGACCCGCATCTTTGTTTCAGACTGCTCAATATCAACCAGTCTGGCTTCAAGAGGAACTATTCAACTGAGATGGCTCTACTGATTGTGGCTGACCAATTACAATTTGCTAGAGCTACAAACATGTCATCAGTCCTAATCCTTCTAGATTTCTCCTCTGTCACTGACACGATCAACCATGACATCCTTCTTGGCACCCCTTCTGACCTTGGCATCACTGGGACTGTTCTCAGATGGTCTGAGTCCTGCATCTTGGGCAGATCATACAGTGTGTCCTCACGAGGTGAATTGTTGAGGGTGCATCAGACATTTACAAGAATGCTCAAACTATACCATGCTGGGTCCTCTACTTTTCTTTCTGTACACCATCTTGCTGGACTCCATCATACAATCCCATGGGTTCTCTTATCAGTGCTATGCTGATGATACACTCCTCCAGAGGACAATATTGTATCAGCTAAAGTCTCTGCATATCTTACTGATATATCAGCTTGGATGAAGGACCACCATCTACAGCTCAATCTGACAAAAAACAAGCTTCTTGTGATCCTGGCCAGCCACTCTATTCAACTCCACATCTCTATACAGCTTGGCTCACTGTTCTTAACACTGGCCAAGTCAGTACCTAACCTTGGGGTGGTGATTGATGAGCAGCTATCTTTTTCTGACCACATTTCTACTGTTTCCCGTTCACGCAGTTTCACGCTGTACAACATCCACAAGATCAAACCTTATCTGACAGAGTATGCAGCACAACATCTGATCCAGGCTTTGGTCTTGTTGCATCTGGACTACTGCAACTCACTTCTGGCAGGAGTACCCACATGTGCTATCAAGCCACTGCAGATGATCCAGAATGCAGTGGTTTGTCTTGTATTTAGCCAGCCGAGACAGGCACACGTCACTCCTCTGTTCAGGTCACTACATTGGCTTCCTGTAGTAGCACGCGTTATGTTCAAATTCCTGATGCTTGTCTACAGAGTAGTCAGAGGGTCAGCAACTGATTATATGGAGTCACTGGTTATGTGCTATACAGCACTTATTCTCGCCTACTCAGGTCTGCCGGTGAACAGCGTGGTATAAAGTCTCAATCAAGACTTTTCTCCTGTGTAGTTCCCAGTTTGTCTGAATTGCTGACTCCTTCAATATATTTACGAAGCAATTGTAAACCCACCTATTCTGTGAATATCTATTTAACTGATTGAAATCCTTTCACGTGTGGTAATGAATTTTTTGTTACCTGTCCTACTGCATTTAATGAACAAGCAGGCTCTAGCCTAATATTACTTGATAATGTTGACCTCTTTTGTAAGTCACTTTGGACAAAAGTATCTGCCAAGCAAATAAATGTAAAAGGAAATGTAAATGTAATGTGATGTAATCAAATCACAGCTCTCTAAAAGTTCTAGATTCTATGACATCTTCATAATCTGGAATTTTCTTCTTTAAGACTGAATGTTTACAGAGTATCTGTTTTATTTATTTAATTTTTTTGCATATTACTGATTTTATTAAAATCAAATAATATTCTATACAATCAAGTCAGGTTTAACAAAACTAGATTTGAAACAAATCAACCCCCACCCATGACAAAGAGAGCTAGGCCAGCAGAGTAAAACTTTAAACTAGTAAAAATAAGTAAATAGATAAACTGATAAATGAATAAAAAAATAGAATAAGAAAGATGGAAAAGGATCTGCTTCCTCAATTTAAATTCTTATTATAAAATAACAACAACATTTATTTATATAGCACATTTTCATACAAATAATGTAACTCAAAGTGCTTTACATGATGAAGAAAAGAGAAAAAAAAAGACAAAGTAAGAATTAAAATAAAATAACACTAATTAACATAGAGTAAGAGTAAGGTCCGATGCCCAGGGAAGACAGAAAAAACAAAAAAACTCCAGACGGCTGGAGAAAAAAAAAATCTGCAGGGGTTCTAGACCACGAGACCGCCCAGCCCCCTCTGGGCATTCTACCTAACATAAATGAACAGTCCTCTTTGTATTTAGGATTCTCATGGAAGGACTTGATGATGATGGTCATGTAGACTTCTGGCTTTTAATCCATCAATGTAGGAACATCATGGTGCTTTGATTAGGTGGTGGTGGTGCAGGTCGCCACCACAAAAAACCAGGAAAAGAAACAGAAGAAAGAGTTGGGGTTAGTATGGATTCTAGAGTAACCATGAATAGTTATGATAATTAATTGATTATACAGAGCATCAGGATTAAACTAAAATGAAGTTATGAGAAAGCCATGTTAAAGTGATATGTTTTAAGCAGTTTTTTCAAAATAAGATTAGATCCTGCCAGGTTTTGAAAATGCTTTGTATAGATCCTCTAAGTGAGAATTTCATTTTTTCCATATTCAGATAGTATATAACATCAGTTACCCAACGACTTAAAATAGGTTAGTTAGAATTCTTCCAGCTGAGCAAGATAAGTTTACGCGCCAATCGTGTAGTAAAGGCAATTACAGTTAGTTTGCCCTTCTCAACTTTATGCCCATCTGGGAGTCCACCAAACACAGCTGTTAGTGGATTAGGAGGGATTTTGATGCCCAGGCTGTCTGAAAGGCATTTAAAGATTTTGGTCCAGAATGATGCTAATTTGGTGCACACCCAAAACATATGGCCCAATGAGGCTGGAACTTGATTGCAACATTCACAGGTTGGATCTTGTCCTGGAAACATTTTGGAAAATTTAAAATGAGACAGATGCGGTTGATATTTAATATCAAGTTGAATAATTGTATGCTTTGCGCATATGGAGTTCAAGTGAATTCTGTGCATTGCTACCTTCCACTCCTTTTCTGAGATGTTGAGTAAGAGATCCTTTTCACACTGTACTCTTGAATTTTTGAAAGGGAAGAATTGTAAAATATTTTTATATATTATGGAGATGCTGTCTGAGTCCTCAAGACTAATCAATATTTTTTTCGGCATAGAAGTAGGTGGGAGGTAAGGAAAATCGGGCAGTTACAGAGTATCTGTTTTTAAAGTCATTAAACTGGGAAAATTGCTATAGTAGATGTAAACAGTGGTCAAGTAATTCACTGCATTAAAGACCACTGCATCTCAAAACAACTGAGTAAATGGGTTTGAAAATGGCTGGATTGCTGGAAAGATTGAAGTTTACATGTCCATTATGCTCAGGACTAAATCCAGAGGGTTGTACCTGGGGCTTGGCATAAGAAGGAAATAAGCAAACACACTTATATCATGGTAACAACGGGATGCTTGAAGTGCGACTGCGGTACACTAAGAATGCATTGATGACATGTGCATCAATTGTATGAACAATTCAGGAGGATGGCGGAGGGCCAGATGTAATGCAGCAGGATGATGACGAGATGAAAATCATATTAGGATGATGCTGACAAAAATGGCTGCAGGACAGTCATCTGGTAACCCAGAGAAAGAATACAATTATCAGATTATGCAACAGGTTCTCAACATGCTTACAATAAGCCAATACTTTATTTCATCCAACAATATTCTCATTGTGGATGAACAGGTAATGCTCCTGGCATGGGCTGAGGACATCCATTATGACTGCACATTATCTCCAACTACGTTTGGTGTGATATCAGCCTCCAGGATCTTAGGGACTGGCATCATGTCATTAATTAAGTCCCACTGTAGATGGTGAATACCAGATTTACATATGAAGACAAAGCAGCAGCCTGCAATCCACAAAACAGCAGACGCTATGGTGTGAGACACCATCACCTACAATAGCCGGTTACCCTCGCTGCTTGTTCTGGTTGTTAGCATGTCTGCAGCATCAACGGTGCCTGTGTTACGCAGCCAATAGGCAATAGTTTGTCCCCACACTTACTGGGTGCCGTTTTTTACCAGTAAAACAGTTAGAGCTAGAGCTGTCTTTATCAAAGAATTGCTTTTGGCTTAATGACACACTAGAGGCTAATAACAAAAAGGTATTCGGTACGCTAAACTGAGAATCACTGGCAACTTTAGCCAAAAAAAAAAAATTCAAGGTCAGACAAGCTGACTAAAGAACACCAACAAACTCCATATATCAAAATCATAACTCAAGCACTGGTTCATCAGTTTCTTAAAATCAAGTGCAAAAAAATGAATGATCTGGGGGAATCCTGGTTAGGGAGCATGTGCCGATAACGCCAGACCACCTGGATGGGGTCCAGAGTGCAGTGGGTGCCCCTTGAGCATACCCGCACCATTTTGGTAGGATGCCAGCAAACTTAACTCTGGGCTGGTATGAATGAGCAGGAATAGCTATTCTGGGACAAATTGCCAAGGGGGGTTAGATCTTTAAAGGCAGGTGAGTGCAAAGTGGATTCAACAACCATCAGAAGTTAAACTATTCCTGACCCTAGCAGCGGTTTGGTGGCATAATCTGGAAGTAAAACTTTAGTAGGATTTAAAGGCTACTACTTTCCAGAACTACACTCAAAAGTAACATTTATCCAATTTCTGAAACGTGATTGTGGGTGATAGAGAGCAAATGTGTATTCAGGCAACACGAAGCACGACAAACGCACAAATCACACGTAGTACATGACACTTCTGGCTTGAAACTGAATGAACACAGAAGCACTGATTACTTGCTGCACCAGACTACCTTTCTGAATCTGGTATTTTTTTTTTATCAAAAAATTAAGTTATAAAATATACATTTTGTCTTTATTTTGCTTTGCACACAAAGTGTATAGTCTAGTTCTCTTAATGTGCTTTATACATTAACTCATTTTATGAAAAGCATGTAGAGCACATTGGCATAGTGGATGGCAATGCATACCCACGGCTCTAGGAGACTGACTTTGGATGCCAGCCTTGTTGTCAGGTCTGCACATTCTCCTTGTGGCCACATGGGGTTTCCAACCACATGCAAAACATACGCATTCCAAGTTACCTGCTGACTTTAAACTAACCCAGTGTGACGGTGAATGTGTCCTGCAATGGACCAGTAAGCTTTGAACAGGGTTGGTTTCTCTCTTGCTTCCAATGTTGTCTTGATTGGTTCAGGCCTGTGACTCTACAATTTAAGAAGATTTAGAAAATACAAGGAGGTCTGTCATTTTTTATTGTAAATGTTTTTAAGAACACTGAGTTAAGTGCTCTAAATAAAACAGATGACCAAATATACAAGTAAAATAGATATAGTATTTTATACTTAAAATGCCGCTAAATTAATTTTTAATAATATCCTTTTCATGCAAAGTAGTACATTAAAATACAAAATGTTCCATTGTATTTCAGTCCATTACATTCCTTTGTAACTCGCAAGTGAATTCTGAAGTTGTACTGAATTGTTATAAACTGTAGCGTTATACGGTGTAATGGTAGAGCAGGTGGGCCTCCACTACGTTGACAGGTTGCACACTGAATTACATGTCTTAAATATTTGTAACTCAGATAGATAGATAGATAGATAGATAGATAGATAGATAGATAGAACTGCATTATTCCCAAAGCCTATTTACTAGCTCCAGCTGTAACACAGAACACATGAGGTGCAAACAGACATAGTGTAAACCAAGACATGAGTGCCAAACCCACAACTTGTACACCATAACCAGTGCATAGCTAGTGGCTAAAAATGGCCTTAAAACCAAAAAGCTGCTGTTTCAGTGCCTGTCTCTTCCTCAATGTGTGACCCACAGGAAGTTAATTAACCTGTCTCTGCTATCCATAATTTTCTCACCCACTGATTCAGTTTTGGGTGGAGTAGGGCTGGTGCCTATCCCAGCAGCACTGGGTGCAAGACACAGACCTTGAAAATACCAAGCATGCAGTGCCTGGGCTGGGAATCAACCTGAGGGCAGGTGATGTTTGGCAGCAGCACCACCTCCTTTATGCATATATTGTTTAATAACTACATTATGCTTTAACATGTGTTAGGAACTATTTTATAATTGATCTTTTGTTTGGATATAGCCCAGGGAACTGGGTAGAGGTGAGATTTTAAGCTGCTGATTTTGACTGATGTATTTCAGCTGTCTTTTCTAAATATTGTATTGAATATACTTTTATTTGGATATTTAAAATATCGTAAAGTGCTTTTTTTTAAATAAAATGAAACTATAATAAATATACACTTCGTTCAAAATAAAACCAGACTATCTTAAAATTTCTTAATTAAGTGGATCTATGCTGGAAAAAAGAAGAGTAATTTGCCAACAGGTTCCCGGGATCCAAAGTAACCGTTTTTGGCTCGTTTGGCTTATTTGCTTATGCAAACGAATTATTGACCTTTTTTTGTGTTTTGTACGGCAAGTAATGGGTCATCTGATTTGCTTGCGCAAATAAAAACTTGCAGTGCAGGTGCAGATAAAAGATGCGAACTCATTTCACGTTTGTTAACCCCTTGTTTTGAGCGAATTACGGACCCAGCAGCTTCACTTCTTGGAGAAGCCTCTGAATTGTAGTTCGTTAGTAATCTCCAGAAATAACGAAAACCAGCAGGTACATAATGGCCAGGATAGGATCCAGCCCCCCGAGACCCTTAGGCGGAAGGTGGGTAACATACGGCTAAGCTTTGCATCAAGTAAGGTAGAAGGCTAGTAAACTCTAAAGTAAGCTTTCAGCATTTTTGCATCCGGCAAGGTTCTATTTACAATGATTTCTTGGATATGATTAGTAAGACGCATGCTGCAGCACAATGTATTGAGTCTGAAGAGCACGAAATTGACAAAAAACGTCCAGAATGAGTGTCACTAAACAAAGCCCGCCCCTCTATTAACTGAATTAAACCTGGTGGACTCAGGGATAAGTACCCGTATTCCTCCCGTATGTAATAATTCCCCCTCCCGTCTACCTTATTAAAGTTTTCATTTACATTCTACGACCAATGTCTTGACTTTACATACGCCGTCTTATTAAGATCTCAAATACTAGTGCGCTCTTCTCCAATCTCAAAGTATTAATCTTCACCACAACGTACCGAAAATAACTAGTTTGCCTCGTTTTTAGTTGCCAACTGAGGAGGGTGGAATGCTTGTTTACTTGAAGAGCTTGAGGTAAAAGAAAAAAAAAAAAGAAGAAAGAGACTGTTTCAAGGCACCCCAAACGTTAACCCAAACCCACAACCAATCGGAGAGAGATACCGTTTTGTTCTATTTTATTTAAAGAGACAGGCATCTCCTGTTCTTCCGTGTGCAGCTGGTGACCTACTCAATTATACACTATATAACATCACATGTAGATACCGATTAAAAAAAGTATTACTACTTACAGCTAAACACTACATTTACAAACGTACCATTTACACAGTGATCAGTGTATTTATAAAATAGGGAGAAAATGAAACACATGAGCGATAAGCATCTACTTATATGAACACACGTTTTATTTAAAAGTGATTTAAAAGCATACATGCCGGAGAATCGGGATTCCTTAAGATATCTATTACTAAGCACAGTATTTGGTAATCTATGGTAGTCTAGTTTTAAATAAATAATAACTTTATAATCCCAATAACTTTGTTGTTCGAAGTACACCCCGTCTGAGATCACGCCTGTTATGCAAAACGCACACACTCCGAACACTTCCGTCCACTTTGAAGGAACTTTAATTTAAAATAAGATTAAAACCATTGCGGCGTTTTATTATTAACGGTAATTTAAACAGTTCTACAATTTGAAATTGCTATACAGGTTTAAAGCATAGCATTAACACAACGGATAATAATTAAAAAAAAACTTCCACCTTAAGCACGGAGTCAAAAACAGCTACATAAACGAAATAATTACATATCCTTCAATTTTATTTAAAACCTAAATATCACAACATACTTTCTCAATTCAATTTCTTCAGCGAAACAGCTTTGCAATAGCCATCGTCCCGCGAATGACTACGCTATCAAAGAACGGAACTCCGACTTTTCAAAGCAACGGTTGGTTGCATGGGGAGACTAGAGACCGCCTATAGGTGGAGTTTGAGGGAATTTCTAGTCACACGGTTGGTCCCAATAGATGTCAATTGTCAAAAGCTGGTTACGCCCCCGGGTGCATGGCGTGACCAGGCTCGGTTGAGCAGTGCAGTTGCAGTGTGATGGGGTCGAGGCCGGGGTTGACGCTTTGACAGCTAGTAGAGCAGCGAGGGAGAGAGAGAGTGTGAGTGAGTGAGAGAGAGAGTGAGGGAGGAAAAAAAAGCGAGCAAGCTGACCAGAGGCTGCACACTGCTAAAATATGTTCGCCAAAGGCAAAGGCTCGGCGGTGCCCTCGGACGGGCAGGCTCGGGAAAAGTAAGGTTTCATTTTACCCTTCTTATACAACCCTCTCCCATTACTCGCACGTTGAGTATTAGGTGAATAATTGTGTTTCAACAGCGTTTGCGGGACAGCTACGCTATGGAAGAGAATTTCCTTCCTCCCCACTGCATGCTGCAGCAAAACAAAACACAGTAAATAAATAAACAAACAAAAAAGACCCAACCCAAAGCTTCAGAGCTGCCCATTTGGTTTTAAATACGCCGGATTTTTTTTTTTTTTCACCAAGCAAGCAGTGTTATTTTCCGAAACCTGGCTGCGTGCTGTAAAAGTAGTTTGAGGTATTACGGCTGAACAAAAGAAAAGTTTCAAGTCAGCAGACAAGAGAGCCGTGCTTGTGCACTTGCTACGTTTTCTTGCCATTTTCATCTTTCTCTTTTAATTCTGCCTAAATATTATGATACCATTTGGCTACGGGGCAGGATTGCCTCGTCGCCCCTTTCGCGTCCCTTCCCTTTCTCCGATTGACGCCACGGGAAGTGTTGAAGTTGAAGAGCGCGGCGGGGATGTTAGCGATACGCTCGCCCTGCTCTTTAAAAATGAATGCCGCATCTTGTAAAACAGTTTGGCCGCGATGTAGCTTCGCAGCTGATCCGCAAGCGCCACAGTGTTGGTTAACACGGTCCCGATCGGCACTGCTGCGGTGCCTTGTCGCTGATTCTGCACCCATGTACGTCCTCGGTTTGGATTGCCTTGCACGGTACTAGTTCCAGATTTTAGAAATTATTTTAGCAAGCAGCGTGCTTTCAGTGGTGTAACAGTGGGCACCTCCCCCGTTCTCTTGTCAAATAATAAGGGTCTGCGATGTTCAAATGTTTGCTTTGATAGACTAACCAAACTGTCTGTTCTTCTCTTAACAGATTAGCTTTATACGTTTATGAGTATTTGTTACACGTAGGAGCACAGAAATCGGCACAGACCTTTCTATCAGAGGTAACTCGCTTTTTGTTTCTTTCTTTCTTTCTTTTTCGTACTTATTTTCTGTTTGACCCTCAGCACCTTTACATTAACATAGTCTTTGTTTTTACCAAGCCAATGTGGCCTCCATTTTGATTTTTTTTTTTTTAAATCAGTTTTTCCCTCTTTACTTCTGCATGTATTAACTGACCTTACTTCTTAATCTCTCCTGGGTTCGTGTACAGACTACATGGGTCTGATGCTTTGCTTTGTGTGCTGTCATTTGTTTATAGATACGATGGGAGAAAAATATTACGCTAGGGGAGCCACCTGGGTTTTTGCATTCTTGGTGGTGGTGAGTACAAACCAATGTTTTTATATCAAATACTTAGGTGTCTTCATTAGGTGGTGTTACTTTGCTCAATGATTTTATGGAAATTCTAGTTGTTTGACATTGTTTCCACTTTGTACACTTGGAGTTTAAAGTGCACATGCAGACACACTGCATTTGCAAATGTGTAGATTTTGCAGATGTTTTATGTGAATGTACATAATTTAATATTTCACTCGGTTCACACCCATGTTTTTTCCCCCAGTAAGGACATTGGCAGGTTAAGTGACTTGATGTATGTATTATAGTGCCAACTGAATCTACAAACTAAGGGTTTACAAAAGCCCAGTGCATAAACTGTTGAATGGCACCGTTCACCTCTGCAATTCAGACATACTTTGCCATATAAACACACACACACACTGTATAGTGTGAAGTTCTTATATTGGTGCATTATGTTAGAGCTGCACCAATATGCATACCTAAAGTAAAAGGTACAAGCAATTTACCTGTGAAAACTAAAAGAAATAAAGCATTTGAGTTACTTAATTTTCAGATGTTTTGTGTTTCAATAACTTATTTAATTTGGTTGAAAAACACTTAAAATTTGTTTGGGTGTACTGAGGCAAACTCTGCCCTTTTTATATTTTCACATTGATGCCTCTTGTGACACTGCTTTTTCTGTATAAAATGTGTTGGTAATGTCTGTCTTGATAGACATAATCAAGAACTTTAACTTTTTGTTTTGTGAGGAGAACTTTTGGGATGGATCTTTTCATTGTACTTGCTATGCTATCCCTAATTCTAACCATCTTTCCATTGCGAGGTCAGGTGGAGCCATACCTTATCCCACTGGCAAAACTGGAAGGTGCACACTTTCATAAACACAGTCAGCCACTTGTGGTGTGTTTGGAGTCGTCCGTCAACATAACGTTGTTATAGTATGTTTGGAAGCTAGAGTCCCAAAAGAAAATACTCCTAGACGTGGGGACCACTCAGTGTACAGTATTTTTTAGATGACTGATTAATCCAAATGTTTGTTACTGTACACTGGTAATTCCTAAGTGAAGAAAAATGAAAACATTTTCCTTTATTCACCTTCCTTCACAAATTTAAGAGTGCACCTTATCACATGAGATATAAAATGAAACTTTACAATAATGTTTACTCAGTAAAGTGTGTTAATGTATTTGTGTAGGTCTAATAATTTTGAAGTGTGTGCTTTACAACTTCCTACACAAAGTACATATACACGCTAGTTTACATTTTACCTCTCTTCTTTGATTGATACTTTATACATATTTAAACTGTAAGGGTAAAGTAGCCTGATTTAGGCTTTTACTTTGGTGGTTTTTGACACCCACAGAAGTGAACCTAACTACCAAAAAAAAATAAATACAGAAATGCAGTTTTAGTTGCATAGTTTGTGTATTGTTGTCCATCGACCCTTGTAAGCGAAGCAGTAAATGCATGCTGAATGAAAATTATCAGTTTGACAGTGTTCACATTGTACAGTAGGTTATTAAGTGTTGCTTTTATGAGGAGACATAAACAGTATATGAAAAGTACTGTTTGGGGTGTGAACTATTGCAAATTTCAGAGGTTATCGTGTTTGCTTATGTGCTTCGTAAATCTAAGTTAAATGTTAGGCCATAATTTAAGCCACATAACAAACAAAAAACGCTGAAACAGGATAGTTGATTCTCCCAGAAAGTCCTGAATGTCTCGCTAAATGTTTCTTCTTGTACAGCTGTTGTTTAACATACAAGTAATAATTAGTAACTTGATACTTTCCTGGTACAGTGTGTTTTGGGACCTTTACTGTGCAGCTCCTGAAAGACGAGATACTTGTGAACACTCAAGCGAAGCAAAAGCCTTTCATGATTATGTAAGTAACAAATTTTTAATCCTTAAATTTGCAGAGCAAAATAAAATATTCTCTGGTTCATGTCTTAAAATGTAGAAAGGTGGGTTCAAAAATGGTCATTTGAAGCCTTCCATCCATTTTCAAAGTCATGTAAGGTAGTTCAAGTGTGTGAATTTCACTCCAAGTATTGGATACAAATTCTGATTCCTAACTGTGGCAAACAGATTGATAGGGTGCAAACTATATAGTCGGACAGGGTTATTTTTTTGTTTAAAAGCATGTGTTCTTGAGCTAGTTAAATTATGAGTGTGTTGATTCCTTCTAATGTTATTGTTACTAGTCATGAACGCTTTTATTGTGTAGCTCCCATATTTGCTATTGTTGCACCAAGCTGCAAAATATGCATTAAATGTTCTAAATTCATGTGCCAACACTTTAGTCAACTTGGGTTGTTTTTAATGTACTCTATAAATAAAATTGACTTGACTTTCCTTGCATTTCACATAAACATTTGAGCTTTTGTGTAATTTGAACAGCAAATCAAATTTTGTGGAGCTGGGGAACAAGCTGAATAAAACTGTTTTCCTGTTATTAAATTTAGTTGTAAAGTAAAAAAAAAAAAGTCCTATACAGTAACTTAAATCCATTTTCCCCCAC
This sequence comes from Erpetoichthys calabaricus, assembly GCF_900747795.2. Lineage (NCBI taxonomy): Eukaryota > Metazoa > Chordata > Cladistia > Polypteriformes > Polypteridae > Erpetoichthys > Erpetoichthys calabaricus. The sequence continues at coordinate 53,009,650 of NC_041403.2, forward strand.
GTTTTGATAACCAGTGCAGCAAGATGATAATATTGTGATCAAATTCATTTTTAGCTGTCCTAGAGTAGTTTTTATGTTAGTTATTTCATCAGACAGGACATGTTGATTTTAAGCAACAAAAATTGTGTTTTTAAGTTTAGAAATATATCCTTGAAATGGTTGTTGTTGAGATTGTTTATTGTAGGTAAATGTTATTTGTAACACTCAAAGTTTTTTTTAAGCTGTAATTTGAAATGTGTGATTTGCAGGTGTATCGCAACTACGCACCTTATCAAAACCTCTCGTTTTAAGGAATGTTTTCACATTTTTTTTTCTTGTGGTCATATTTCATTTTTGGTGCTTCTGGTTCTATTTTTAGCTTTTGTCATTAACATTTCTGATATTTTGTATTTGTATTATGCTGTGTGTTAAAGTTTTACCAAAGTACGATTGTAATAGCTTTAATTTTTGCCTTTGTTTGCCCTATTCAGCATTCACATTCTGCTAAAGAAATTAGACCAATGAACCCTTTAATCTACTGCTATGTAACACCACTGATGAACTGTCATTTATATAGTGAAATCAATTGCTTTATTGATCAGTCACTAATTAGATGAAAATTTAGTTTCAAAAATACATTTGCGCAAAGTAAACATAGAATTTGTGGATGTGTAGTAAAAAGAGACATTATCATTTGTTAATTTATTAAGACTCATTTTTACACCAAAAACAATGCATGACTTATCAGTTTTGGACTTTTATTATTTAAAGTAGCTTTAAGATATGAGAATGCTGAAATCAAGTAGCTGTCCTTGTCCTCTGTGCCTCCCTTCTGTGCTGTTTGGCTTTAAGCTTTTTAGTAACTTTTTGGCAAAAATTCCTGAAACAGATCACTGATGTGCTTGTGTGCAAGATGCTTTTGTATTTTTTGAAGGTGCTTGAAGTGTGTTCGTGGTTTTTGTTAGATGAATCCTTGGCCAAATGTAAGCAGTTCATTTTATGAATATTTTCAGTACACAAGTTTGCAGTCAAGTATGAAAGAGTTGAAAATTTTGTTGCCGAAGGATTTTACAGCTTGGAGTCAAATCTGAGAATTCATGTTACCCGCATACTACCTAAACATAGGGCACATAGTCCTTTACTGTGGTTTTTATGTGTGTGGTTATTTTTGTTTTAATAACTATGGCTATCACATTTACAGTTAATCCTAGGCAGAACAAGGTTCTTATTGAATGTACTACTTCCTTATCATCTATAAGTTAGGTGTGTAGTGAAACACATTCCTTTTATTTAATGTTATTTAATGGTGTATATGCATATCACTGCATTTTGCTATTTAAGTTTCTCTTGATTGGTAGCTGCATTGTTTTGATAACATCAACCATATCACATACACTTCAGAAAAAGTCATTCACCTGCAGCTAAACATGGCCAGTGGGAGTGGGAGACCATCTAGGAAGGGCTTGGATTGCCGCTGGAAGAGGTGTTGGTTAGACCAGCACAAGGCACTTACCTTGTGGTCTGAATGTGCAGTGCAGTGATGGGAACACTGTGCTGTAAAAATGGTGCCATCCTTCAGATGAGATGTAGAACAGAGGTCCTGACTCTCTGAGGTCATTAAAGATCCCGGGGCATCCTTCGTAAAGAGTATGGTATATCCTGCCGTCCAGGCTAAGTTGCCCTCCACAGCCTAGTCATTCTGGCTAATCCCTTAATCATCTTCTGTCTCTAATTGGCTATCAATCTCACCACTTCCCCACCTGACATCTAATGTGTGGTGAGCGTACTGGCGCAAAAATGGTTGCTGTCACATCATCCGGGTGGATGCAGCACATTTGTGGTGGTTGAAGTGGCTGCCCATTCACTGAAGCACTTTGAATAGTGAGAAAAGCGCTATATAAATTTAAAGAATTATTGGTGTGAGGGTATTCAGTCAGGACCCTTTAAATCTATGTGATTTCTCAATTAGTCTGTATAGTTTTTATCTTTGTTCCCACCTTGGCAATGATGAAGAAGGTATTACTTTAAATGTAACTCTTGCCATTTTATGTTGAAGAGTTCTGATAAAGACCAGCGATGTAAAGACCTAGAAAAATGCTATGAAAACCTTAGATTGGTGCTGTGAACCCTTTTTCCTTACAATTTATTTAGTAGAACATATGATGTTTTAAATCCAAAGGTCTGCATTAATTTTCATTGGGCTCTTCTGATAATAGTTGTACTGCAAAGGTACAATGACCTGCACCCCTCCTTGGTTGTTTCCTGCCTTGCACTTAGTGTTGCTGGGATAGGCAACGGCCCCCTGAAACCTTGAATTTGATTAGGTTATTTTGGGAGTGAATACATGAGTGAACAATGTGAGTGAGTGAACGTATATATTATGAGAACTGCCTGCTCATTGATTGTTATTTCAGTGTAAAATAAAGCAAAGCTGTTTGTGGTGATTGTGAATAACTCATTTTACAGTGCCTTATAGTATTTTTGTTTACTGTTTTCTTGTGTTTATCTTGTGTAAGTGAAATCAGCATTGACAAATTTGGTCAAAGTTTGATTAAAATTTGTTTATAAACTTGGGAGTTTGTGGAACTAGTTGGTTATGTGAGCTATAGCATCAGACACAGCACAGATTGTTGATGATTTTTTTCATCATGTTTGGTGCAATTTAAGTCCTGCACCCCATCTCTTTAATGAATGAAGAGAGTAACAGTGTGTCTCTTAAACAAAAAAGATAGAACTTGTGAATTGATTATTTACATTTTTAATTTGGGAATTTTTTTAAGCTTTTAAGGAAAAAAAAATAAAAGTACAGAGCATCACATACTAATCCCCTGATATCTTATTCTTTGTGTTATAAAACTGTAACTGGTTGAAAGCAGTCTTGTTTAAAAAAGAACAAAATGTTTATGCAGCGGTGTCCCTAATGAAAACAAATTGTCAACAGTTGTTCAGTAACAGGCTAAATTAAAATCTGTAATTAGTCAATTAGATTAGATAGTTGGCACAACCTGATTTTATCATGCTGTTTGGGTTATTAAGGGGGGTGAGTTTTAATTACAGAATGCTAATTCTGATGAGTTAAAATACATGCAGACATTTTCCTTCTGTCACTTCTTCTTGAATGATTGTTGAAATGGATTTGGCAGGTGGTTCTAGAGTATTGCTGGGGAAGTGCTGTACAGTGGTGAAGATATTTCTCTATCACGTTTCACACCTGACTAGGTGGATTAATTTAACAGTTTACCTGTTACACAAAACTTTTTATGGAAAACGTAAATATTTAATATGCATGTTAGTATTAGTTTACCTGTTCATGATCTGTTTTGAAGAATTTTTCTTGCTAGGCAAAGCGATACCTCAGTCAGATTTGCTGTTCACACTTAAAGAAATGTGGAACTAGCTTGTGTTATCAAGATATAAACGTCTTGCTTGTCATCATGGTGCAATGGTATGAAAGACAAACATTGGTTAAACTTTTCCATTTTCGTGCTTTTTTCTCATAGAAGCCTCCTCTGAACCGGAAGCATATGTATTTATATAGCAGTATGTTTACATATTAGGAGTAGCATTCTGTTTGAATTGTGATGAGAAGGTCAGTTACATTGTATAAATCAACTTTTTGTTTGGTGATGACTGTTTTGCTTTTTACGTTAGAAATTTGCAAACTACTAAAGATCATTCACTTCATCAAGCACACTTAGTTGACTTAAATTTCCCAATATTCTACACAGACAGATTTTGAAAGCTGCGTAAAGTTTTTTTTTTCTACATGACTTGGTGGTTTGGTCCATAATTTTCCCATTAACTCTTTGTCTTCCTGACTTTGGTGTTAACTGCACTGCCCCATAAACTGAACTGATAATGTTAAATATGTGATTCATTATTTAATACAATTCTGACTTAATTTTACTAATTCCTTGAAAAGTTTTGAAGACTTGAATTAGGTTCTTAAGAGAGCCATCTCTACTCAATAGTAAAAAATACAAACAAAAAATATTCAATTTTCCCTAGTCTGACAGAGGATTACAGGCTATTTAGGCCAGGATTGCAGATGGTTGAACTTCTTTCTCTCTCTCTCTCAGAGCTTTGATGCTAGTTTTCTAAACATGGTTGTCAGAAATAAACACAATACTCTATGTGGTTTCATTAACACATTATGGAATTTGAGCATTAAGTCCCTTAAAAATATCATTAACACGATAATTTATTTTACTCTTTAATTTGTTCTGCACATTGCCCAGATAAAGTGAATATAATGTCAACATAAACCACTGAATCCTTTTCAGAGTTTAATTCCTTTTCTAGTTATTTTGCTTATCTTGTACTTGGGATTAATGGTCATTTTCCTCACATGTAGCTTTTCGGAATTACCTATATTAAACCAGGTTTTTGCCCAATTTTAAAGGTTGTCTCTTTCTAAATCATTCTTGCGGCATCCTCAGCATTTGTTATCACTTTAATTTTAGTTTTATTTGCAAATGTTTCAGTTTTACTAACTATATCAAGCCAGTGTTATTGATATACATAAGTAAGCCTAACAGTATACGCACACAGATCCTTGAGGCACTCTACTGATAATCTATCACCAGCTGAAACTTTCTTTACTCCTCTGCAGTTTTTGTCTGTGGCCCGTTATCCAACTTGAATTACAGTTATGCTGATTATCCGTAATGACAATGGCTTCTAGATTAAAAATTAACGATGACAGCAAAGGTGGCTAATAACCAGCAATACGGGTACAAAACTGGCATGTTTAAGTATTTAAGTACAAGGTTAAATAGCATTTACCAGAAAAGGCCTTTGAAAGTTTTCTAATGATCTTTGTAAAGTTATTTCAAAACACTGAAGAGAGGCATCCACTTTAACCTGAACATTAATAGTATATTTGTTAAGCCCACTTTCACTCACTCTCTTTAGGATCCAATAAAGGAAATGGCAGACTACAACTTTTAAGTATATAAAATAAATTGCTAGATGTATTGGAAGCATTAAGTGTTACATATTTTAAAAGCTGCCCGAACATTGTTTATTAATCATCCTTATTCTGGTTTTGATGCTAAAGAAGTTCCATTATTTCATCATTTACTGTTATTTGTTCAGGTGTCTGCTCTGCTTGTTTTTAATTGTCTTTATTAGGATACAATAAACAAAGCAAACTACAGTAATCCCTCACTATATCGCGATTCACTCTATCGCGGATTTTATATGTAAGCATATCTATATAACGCAGATTTTTTCGCTGCTTCGCGGGATTCTGCGGACAATGGGTCTTTTTACTTCTGATACATGCTTCCTCAGTTGGTTTGCCCAGTTGATTTCATACAAGGGACGCTATTGGTGGATGGCTGAGAAGCTACCCAATCAGAGCACGCAGTTAAGTTCCTGTGTGCTGATTGGCTCAGAGACGGAGCACAGAATTCAATTCCGCTGCGTTAACCAGGAAGTCTTGTCTCGCTCATTCAGCATCAACGTGCTCCTGCTACTGCTTCAGGGGCCGTGCCCAAGTGCCAATGGAAGATACTAACGATTTCTGAAAAGGTAAAAGTTTTGGATATGTTGAAGGAAGGGAACAGCTACACCGCTGCAGGACGCCATTACGGAATCAATGAGTCCACGATTCTTTTTTATTTAAAAAGGAGGAAAAGAATATAAGATCTATGGCCGCAGTGTTCTTTAACCAGGGTGCAAAACGAGTTGTAAGTGGGATGTAATTAAGCGGTAGTCCGGATGGAATCTGCTTTAGGGATCTGGATTGAAGACTGCCAGAAGAAGAACAACTGCGGTGCTACACAGTCGCTTGAAGAGGCTCCTTTAGAAGAGCTGTAACGCTCTCCTTTGTTGTGCAGTAAAATTAAACTCATCGTTATCGGACAAGTCGCCATGTCATTGTTGGTGAGTAACATAATTAATTTTCTACGTACAGTACTTATTACATGTACATAGTTTAGTATCACTGTACACACATTTTACTGTATACAATTTTTCTTGCATTGTACGTATTTACTGCTGGTGGCCTGCCTGTCGTAATGGCTGTAACAAATGTGATATCGGAGACGCTTGATATCTTTAAAATAATATTTAGGTTTTACTGTATATAAACAGTGTGTTTACATACATCCATCCATCCATTTTCCAACCCGCTGAATCCGAACACAGGGTCACGGGGGTCTGCTGGAGCCAATCCCAGCCAACACAGGGCACAAGGCAGGAACCAATCCCGGGCAGGGTGCCAACCCATCGCAGGTTTACTTACATAATTTCAATTAATCTTACCTAATATCTAAGAGAATACAAAGGGTTTATGCTGTATAATTGTGCGGAAAATGTTTATAAGAGTGTGGGAGAGTTTGTAAGGGCTTAAAATATATAAAAATAACCATATGAACATATGGTTTTTACTTCGCAGAGTTTCACCTTTCGCGGGGGGTTCTGGAACGCAACCCCCGTGATCGAGGAGGGATTACTGTACACAGAAAAAAGGGAAAAAGAATAGGAAAACCAATAATTTTAATGGGTTTAGTTATGATCACTGATTGTGAATCTGGTTGGAACAAAAACCTGCAGCCACAGTGGGCCCCCTAGGACTGAGTTTGGGAACCACTGGCATAGTGTATAATAATCGCCACACAATAAATTGCAATGTTTTCACCAAAAAATGCAATCTGTTAAATAAAACTGTACAGTCAGAATTATTTAAAATGTCCTTATTATGGAATAACAGAAGCACAGTAATATCTAAGGAAAAGGAAAAATGCACATTTGACTTCCAGAAAAAAACATTTCTTTTACACATGCATGTGTCAAGGCAATTCAGTGACAATATAAGAGTTTTGAACTGCACAATTATTTCCTTCATTTTCTGACTAAAAGTAACCCTTTGCAATCAAATTCATTGTTTTTGCAGCTGCCTGGCTTTTTGAACTTAGGTGACTTCAAGATGCATATGCAAATAAGTCATACAACCAGTTTGACAGCTTTTCTCTAAGACTTGCACAGGGCTATCAAGCCAGATGCTACACAAAAGTGGTTGCCTAAGTATGTATGTTTATATGTGTAAGTGTGTGTTTAGTTATGTGTGTATATATATATATATATATATATATATATATATATATATATATATATATATATATATATATATATATAAATGCTTGTAACATTCACTTTAAAATATATTTTTTCATTACAGATGTATTTAACAGTAAAGCTTTGTCACTTTTTATTGATGTTTAAATTGTGAAAAAAGCACCCCTTTGTTTTTACAACAATAACTAAAGTCTCACACAGAGAGACAGCCTGGGAATGCTTTCTGTTTGCATTGTGTGTGGTCAGTTCTGTCTAGAGTAACATGAAGAAAGACATACTTGTCACTTTGATAGGAAATGCACTATATTAGACAAGCACATGCTTATGTGCATTTGACAAAGGAACTATTTTTTTTTACTGGGTAAAAGTCTGTCCAATGAAAGAAAAGCAATCATAGTTATCAAGGACAAAAGTGCAAGTGTCCATCCACCATTCTTTCTGATATTCAAGCAGAGAAACTTAGATATGAATCAATATTGACCTTAATTTAATACCAATTAAAAAAAATTGAAAACTGGAATAGCATTACTATGTCATGAACATGTGAGTACCTTATCATAGATTATCAAAAGCAGTAGCGAACATCCCCACAAGTGGAAGGGACCGTCAGCCTTTCACTTGATTAATTTAGGGGAAAGAAATCTTTATAAATTAAAATATATATTAATCAAAAAATGCTTTTTAACAATGAAGCTGTGAAGAGCACAAAAAGCACAAGCAGGAGTTGCTGTATAAAGGCAATTCAGCTACAAGCTACCCCTAAAAACACAAATCCAGAAAGAGTGGTCAGAAGCAGAGCATGATGGTCAGAATCCAGGAAATTCAAGTACGACGACAACAACAACAACAACAACAATAATAATAATCACAAGGACTCGCGAACACCAGCAAATACAATGTATTGCAAAGTCCCTTGATTTTGATGGGCATGTGGCCCCTACTTCTAGGGAACGGTCCACAAAACCCACAGAACAAAATAGCAGATGCATAGACACAGAGAAATTAAATGATCTCTAATACTGACAGATGGTGATGATCAAAACCTGTGGCGTTCGCTTCAGCAAAGTCACTGAAATGTTTGTGAGCTTTGCCAAACTCCATGAAATGCATCAAAGTCAATGGGGATGGCAGAAATCAACTAGGTTTGAGTTGATTATAGTGGTGCAGTGGTATTTAAGTATCCTTGGGGACTGGGGAATAGTTTGCCAACTGTGCTGGACCAACAATTGAGTTCAAATGTGGTATGAACATTGAGACAGCATTACTAACCACTAAGCCACTGTGCTTCAAGCAACAAAAGAGGTAGACAGAATGAATTCCACAAACAAATACATCAAACAGCCTCAAACTAGCAATAAGTATATAAAATATAGATCATTGTGCTCATAAGCAGGGCTGTGGAGTCGGTAGATAAATCCTTCGACTCTGACTCCTTAGTTTCCGGTACTTCTGACTCCGACTCCTCTGTGTTTAATATGCTAATGTATTTTCCATGTTGATTGAAGGAAGGCAACATACACGTCATTTAACTACAGAACTATTGGCTAGGAAGCTGACTGTCTACTGTATTGGCCAGTTTAAATAATAGACAAGAACCGCTGAACACACATCAGGCCATAGCACTCACGTTCACTTACATCCTAACACTTGTTTACACTCATACTAACTTGTTAAACACATTATATCTGAAATAAAATGAAAACACTTTTTGTAATGTACCATAATCCAGATTACAATATGTGAATGTCAGGTTGTATAATAGCTCATCTGAACTTCACACTAGTAGTAACACAACTGTGCACTGGGCTTTATTCTTACATAAGAGAAATACTTAATTATGACTATTGTTGAACTTGCTGTATTTTTTTTTTTCATTACAATTTATATTTTTTGGGAGTAGGAGTCCGTAAATTTTTGCAGACCGCGACTCCAGGTACCCAAAATTGTCTTCCGACTCCAACTCCTCGACTCCAACTCCACAGCCCTGCTCATAAGAGATGCACTCTTTGGTGTACACATTAGCTGTGCCACTAAATGGGAGCTTGGGACTGATTCGTTTCAGTGTTAGAAGAAATAGCTCTGGGCGTGGCTAAAATGTCTTGTTTCCCCATGTATCCATTCCATTGTCCACCGCTTATCCAAAGTCTGGTCCATGCAGATATTTCACTTTCTTTTTCCATCAAGAAGAAATAAACACCTTGTAAACAGTAATACATGTTTTGTTTTTATTATTTCACAGTGTATCTTGTGTTTTCTAGTGGGGAGGGTGGGGGGATACTCTTTTAAGGCTTACATAATTGCATGCATAATTAGGCGTTCAGTACTGCCTGCCAGCCAGCACAGGGATCAGTGTTATTTATCCAGAGCCAGTACTCTTAATATTCTCATTATGTCAGCTAATGTACCCCTCATAATAAATTATTACAATTTTTTTTTTTTTTTTAATTAGGGGGCTATGCCCTCTGCTCGCTTCGATCGCCAACCCCCGTGCGGGCGCTACGCACTAGCCACTTTGTGACTCTGCCGCTCGCGTATGGGGAAGCGGATGTATAATTTAAACAGATTGTTATTGTCATGGGAATTATTACATACGCGTAATAGACCTAATTATTTTACATTACAGGGAGTAATTAACCATAGTAAAAAATACTAAAATTAAATAAATTGAAATAAAATTATTTTTCATGTTGTGTTATTCGTTGCGTTATACGTTTTTGTTCTGTTTGATTTTGTAATTAATATGCAAATACATTTTAAACTTGCACTTTTACTGTAAAACAATATTTGGAATTAACTTTTCATCAATATCGCATTGAATTTTGATTCCGTGTTTGGAGTTGCATTGTGACAACACAATGTATAACTGTCCGTGAGTGAATATCGTTTCTTTCTCTCTAATAAATAAACCTACTTTTTCGAATGTTTGTCCCTGTGATTTGTTAATTGTCATAGCAAAAGCTATTCTAACGGGAAACTGTAAATATTTTAATACGAAGGGAATATCAAGATCTCCTTTGTTGTCTAATGTCATCCATGGAAGATGTACTACATTACTTTTCTTGTCGCCTGTTAAAATTTTACATGTCAGAATTGTTCAACCAATTTTGAATACAGCTAATCTTGTCCTATTGCATAGCCCATCACTCATACATAAATTATGCAATAACATTAAAATATATCCTTCTTTCAACAGTAATCCGGCCGGTGGAAGACCGGATGGTGTTTACAGTTGTAGATATTCTACGGGATATTGTAAGTTGATGTTTTCATTTTCCGCACCATCACCACCATCTATTTCAGCACAGTCTATTGTTACACATTTAACCAATTTGCCGTGTAATCGATCAATAATTTTTGTGTTAATTTGTTTGTCTTCATCATTTCTTGGTGCTAGGATTGCCCGTCTACTCATTTCTTCTGTTGATAACCCTTTGGGATGAAATTCTTCAATAAGATTTGGACATAATAAGTCTTCTTTTATTGGGAACTTAAAGTGAGGAAAACATAAAAATTTATAAGAGCTGAGAGCGCAGGAACTGTCTGACAAAAGCACTGATATGAATGGGAGGTGAGAGCACTGTGGGCGTGGGCCGTTAACCTGAAATGGTTGAGAGGAGGACGGGACTTGAAAAAATCTCTTGCCAGTAGTCTTGTCTCGTCTCAACATTTTCTTTTATAATAGAGAGATACACAGTACTGTGTGAAAAAATGCTGTAAACAAAGAATGCTTTCAGAAATATATATAATGATTGTTTATTGTTATCAATTTACAAAATGCAAAGTGAGCGAACAAAAGAAAAATCTAAATCAAATCAATATTTGGTGTTACTACCTTTTGCCTTCAAACCAGCATCAATTCTTATAGGTACACTTGCACAAAGTCAGGGATTTTGTAGGATTATAGTCAGGTGTATGATCAACCAATTATACCAAACAAATGCTAATGATCATCAATGTCACACACAGGTTGAAACACAGTCATTAATTGAAACAGAAACAGCTGTGTAGGAGGCTTAAAAGTGGGTGAGGAACAGCCAAACTCTGCTACCAAGGTGAGCTTGTGGAAGACAGTTTCATGTCATGGCAAGATTGAGCACAGCAACAAGACACAAGGTAGTTATACTGCATCAGCAAGGTCTCTCCCAGACAAAGATTTCAAAGCAGACTGAGGTTTCAAGATGTGCTGTTCAAGCTCTTTTGAAGAAGCACAAAGAAACGGGCAACGTTGTGGATCGTAGACGCAGTGGTCGGCCAAGGAAACTTAGTGCAGCAGATGAACGACACATCAAGCTTATTACCCTTCGAAATTGGAAGATGTCCAGCAGTGCCATCAGCTCAGAACTAGCAGAAAACAGTGGGACCCAGGTACACCCATCTACTGTCCGGAGAAGTCTGGCCAGAAATGGTCTTCATGGAAGAGTTGCAGCCAAAAAGCCATACCTCCAACATGGAAACAAGGCCAAGCGACTCAAGTATGCATGAAAACATAGGGACTGGGGTGCAGAAAAATGGCAGCAGGTGCTCTGGACTGATGAGACAAAATTTGAAATATTTGGCTGTAACAGAAGGCAGTTTGTTTGTCGAAGGGCTCTAGAGTGGTACAATAATGAGTGTCTGCAGGCAACAGTGAAGCATAGTGAAGGTTCCTTGAACGTTTGGGGCTGCATTTCTGCAAGTGGAGTTGGAGATTTGGTCAGGATTAATGGTGTTCTCAATGCTGAGAAATACAGGCAGATGCTTATTTATCATGCAATACCATCAGGGAGACGTATGATTGGCCCCAAATTTATTCTGCAGCAGGACAACAATCCCAAACATACAACCAAAGTCATTAAGAACTATCTTCAGCGTAAAGAAGAACAAGAAGTCCTAGAAGTGATGTTATGGGCCCACAGAGCCCTGATCTCAACATCATCGAGTGTGTCTGGGATTACATGAAGAGATAGAAGGATGTGAGGAAGCCTACATCCACAGAATATCTGTGGTTAGTTCTCCAAGATGTTTGTAACAACCTACCAGCCGAGTTCCTTCAAAAACTCTGTGCAAGTGTACCTATAAGAATTGATGCTGTTTTGAAGGCAAAGGGTGGTCACACCAAATATTGATTTGAAATATAGATTTCTCTTTTGTTCATTCACTGCATTTTGTTGATTGATGAAAATAAATGATTAACACTTCCATTTTTGAAAGCATTCTTTGTTTACAGCATTTTTTCACACCTGCCTAAAACTTTTGCACAGTACTGTATATACTTGCATGCAGGATGGAAGTCTGGCAGTGTTTCTTATCCTTTGTGGCTTTGGGACCCTTTTAACTTTTTTGGTTTACTGACCACCCCTATATAGTGACCACATAGAGCAAGGTTTCTCCTTGGTGAAATGATGGGTGGTTTGGGGGGGGGGATTGGGGGATTGCAGGGCGCAAATATCATGCAGCATTGTCAAGCGCTTCAGTGGATTGGGTGGTTGTAGTTTGAGGCATATTTTGACACATTTCTGACCCCCCATATGCTTCTGAGTCGGCAATGGGCTTGTTCACATCAGCATTGATCTTAAAAGTAAGCATGCATGAAAGTTCTAAGCATGGTCGCTACAGCTCTGTGATGTCATACTAGTCACACAATGCATCATGGGGCACTTGGAAAAAATGTTTGCCTAAGCTGGCTGCATGGCAAGTTTCCAGGAATATATTTGGTGAATATGGTCACAGGCAAACACAGCATATTCACTGTGAAAAACATTTAGGTGAATTTCGCCAATCATTGCTACTGACAGACTACATAATTATACAGATTATTAAAAATAAAAAAAATCAAAAATGAATGAAAAATATTTAAAAAAAGGAATTTGAACTCCAGCCAGGAAAGGAATCCTGGCGGAAACATACTGACTGGGTTAATTTATTGCTTAGTTACTCACTACAGACTACTGATGTACCTACTTCTACTTAGATACTGACTTTCAATGCTTTTTAAGAACAAAAGAGATAGTCTTGGCAACAGGCAAGCTTAGTGATGGTTTTACAAGGAGTACATCAATACTCTCTTCTTTGCCTTTTCTGTATCTGTTTCCCCTTGGCATATTAATTGTTTTTTTTTTTTTTTTTTGCCTGAGTTGTCGCTTATGAGGGTGGTAGTCACATTTATTTCAGTGTTAAAAGAGGATCTTCATCAGAGATCTCCTGGCTCATGACATGCTTGAACAAATTAAATTATAAATTGAAGAGAACTCTTTAAAATTAAATTGCAACAAAGCACAGCTGTTGCTAACTGGCACCAAAGTCAAGCTTAAGAGTAAACTCGTTTTTCTTTCACTTTTAATATATACATTTATTTATTTGGTCGACTCTTTTATCTAAAACGACTTAAAACATTTGAGTTACATACAGTGTACGATGCTGGCACGTTTTTATACCTAATTTGCAGTCACTGGCTGATTTTTCAGAGTTAACACAAATTTCAGCTTTATCATTTGTTGTTTCACATGCAGGTGAGAGGGTTTGCAATGCTGGATTGCACTCTGGTCTGAGGATTTCTAATATATCAGAAATTATAGTCCGCTGTCTTGAAGTGTGAGCTGTCTTGGTGTAAGCAGTCTCATGAGCCAATTTTTCTGATGTTGCCATCAGATTTCCTAAAATTTATTGTGCGTGTTGTAACAATAATAACCATAAAACAAAAAGCTAACTATCATATGGCGATCCACATGCAACTAAATGGCCAATGACAAAAGTATATTAGGATGTCTTTGCTAGAAGAACCTAAAATAAACACACACAATGATAAATTATAGATTGCATACCTCCAGTTCTCTCTTTAAAATAGACACTGCATAGTCTGCTCCTTCCCAACTGTGTGTCCAGCCTTTTTCTTTTTTCTTTTTTTTTTTTGTAGTTTCAGAGCACAGCACAGCAAGAATCTGCAACACAGCTTTTTTCTTGTTTGGCATTTTGAGAAGCCTGTGGCCATATTGTTTTTGAATGAGTAAAGCTTTATTGCAAAATGTCAGCCGTTAAAACTGTCCATCAAGGACATGTTTAAGCATGGTCTGAGCACCCATGTCATGGCATGTCAATCAGATCAAACACGCTTATACAGTTTGAGCAAATGTACAGCTAGTGACCCTATCATGCAGTGAGAGCAGTCGTTTAACCAAGATTTCTAAAAATCAAACAGTGTATGTATGCCTTGTGTTGAGAAACCAGACTACCCTGGCCCACTGTCAAAAGTTTGTACTAAAACCCAGATTGTACCAGTTATGGATAGATGACCCTTGAGTGCCAAAAGAAAGAAATTGGTGTGTAAAAATGTTATTGATGGTTTAGAGCAATTGACTATTAAGTAATGAACTGAATGAGAGAATGACAATGTTATATTTGTGGCCGTTTTGTGCCAGATAATCAAGTTTTTGAACTGTGAGGGATTTTGAAGTTCCCCTATTAAGACCTGGGGCCTCATGTATAACGCCGTGCGTAGAACTCACACTATAACATGGCGTAAGCACAAAAGCGGGATTGTGCGTACGCACAGAAAAATCCAGATGCAGGAATCTGTGCGCACGCATACTTTCACGTTCTTCCACTACATAAATCCCGATCGGCGTGAAAAGTAACGCACGTGCACGCGCCTTCTGTCCCGCCCCAACTCCTCCCAGAATTACGCCTCTTTGAATATGCAAATCAATATAAATAGCCTTCTGTGAAAAGACAATGGGAAAAGCACAGGGGAAAATATAAGAATTTCAGCGAATACCAAGTGGAGGCAAAGGAAAAACGTACTATTTGTTGGTTTAAACAGTGGTATAATCAACAAAAGAAAGTTGATCGACTGACAGAGTGTCGGAGAAACTTGAAAGATCAAATTCACAAAGTCGCACAGTGCCAGAAATAAAAAAGAAATCACATATCAAAGTCGCTGTGAAAAGGCAAGTCGTAGCCCACCGTCTGAGTGTCATATGAAAGCGTATTAGGGTACAAACAAAAAACATAGGCACACAGTGGGGAAAAAAGCACGAAATGTCAACTTTAATCTCGAAATTTCACGTAGTTTATTTTGCCATTAAAGTAGAACATCATAAACTTCATCTTAAAATCGTTTATTTTACTAGTTTCTCAAGTAGCACGTTAAATGCTTTGTTCTGTATTTGATCTTCTATGTGCTCTTTGTACGTGAATCACTACGTGCTTCCGTTCTTTCTCTTTCTCCGACACAGAATCCATTACATTCGTGATATTACAGCTCTCTGAATAATTAAAATACTGACATGTATACGTGATATCATTTTCATGATGATAGGAATGAAAGCATGTTATTAAACATGGGAACACGGTGGCGCAGTGATTGTTCATATCTCACGCAAGAGGCTTGCTGCGCCATGTGCGACCTTCGATGAAATAATTTATTACAGAAGTACTGTCTCTTTCAAACGTACTAACCTCCAATTCCTGTCCTTACTTTTCTTTCTCCAAATGACCAATCGCCACACAATCAGCTCTGTAATAGACGTGAAGCCATCTGTAAGCTTAGAACGCCGATTCTTCAAAACTTTTAAGGAACATCGAAATATCTTCGTAGTACATGTTTAATTATTCTATCCGTCTATCTTTCCAGTGTCGCGTCAGCGCAAGAATACAACGCAATGCAGGAACAATCCCTGAGCTAGCTAGCGCTGTGGCACCGTGTCCTCACATGTTTAATTATTAACAATACAGATTATTTAAATGAAGTTAAAGTTTTAGCTGTATAATATAATCAACATATTTTGCTGCATTTCATCTTAAAAATGAATACCGTCATCATATGTAAATACGCACTTTATAAAGTGGCGCAGGTTGTGCAATATAACTGTAGTGCAAGTTTACAGTGAGGTGATTGTACTTATAAGTAAACAGTTCTACAAGGAGCACTTGATGGACTGATTGAGTGCGTTTAGAGTTCTTGGGATGAAACCTTTTCTAAACCGCGAAGTCCGTACTGGGAAGTCTCTATAAAGCGTTTTGCCATGGCTCAGGCAGCGTCTGCTTCATGCTGTATACCGATATTTCAGCTGCTGCTGTGATTCCCCACTCAGATACAGTGATATAAATACTCCGAGTGGTGCAGTGAGAGTAATATGGAAAAAGATGATCTGCTGTGGCAACCCTTAACGGGAGCAGCTGAAAGAAGATGCAGTGAGAGTTACAACGCTAAAGCAGTTATGGTATTTGGAATACTATGGCTATTCCCTGGACCATTATATTGCTGCAGGTTAATTACAATCAGATGCATTACACTAATAAACAATATGCAGTTAGTTTCAGTGTATTTATAAAGCAGTGTCAGGAATGTGGATCTAAGAAAGAAAGGTGATCACACAGGAACAGTAGCACTGCTTTGACTCTGGGTGCCGCCAGTCTGCAAAACCGATCGGAGAAATTGCGTACGCCAAGGTATGAGTTACCGTGGAAATGTGTGTGGCTTTACGCCAAGTTTATGTTTTATACATCGCGATTTGAGCGTGGAAAGGTTTGTACGCAACATTTCTGTGCGTACGCACCGTTTATACATGAGGCCCCTGAACTGAGCAATTCTGTAACTCTTAAATTTTTAAAACTGTTTACATCAAGAACAAAGCAGTTTTTCATTTTTGTACATGGGACTACAGAAAAACTGATCTGCTTTATTGCTGAGATATTATGCTATGAAATATTAATAGATTTTAAAACTTAGTAGTGCTCTACAAAAAAAAATAATTGTGAAGCTTGAAGTATATGTAATCAAAAATTAGTAAATGTTAACTATGTAAAGACATGCATATTTTAATAATATGTTTAAAGGATAGTTAGCTATAAAAAAATAATTAATTTGCTTCTTTCAAATGTTATCCCATCTGGGAAGGGAAAGTCCAGGGAGGAGCAAAAGTGATGTACGGTAACAAAGAGAAAGGTCTGAGCAATTTCTGGAAGTTTTTTCTTGCAAAAATTGAAATATGTAAAATAGGTAGGTCATCTTAAAGATAGGGAGGTGTCATCGCTGCTAAACTGCTATAAGAAAGTAATTTTTCTATTACTTATATTTTATATTTCATCATTTTACTTAGTATTTTACTCTTGTACGTTAATAAATATTCTGAATGCTTTTAATATAAACTTTGTCTAGATTCTTTAATTTTTCTGGTATGAGAAGTTCAGGGTGTCATTTTAAACATTTCATTCAAGGGCTAAACATGGTTAGGGATGTTAAATACAGGTGTTGGCACAATGGCCTGCAACAGGTAACTAAATTTATTGAAGTCTCAGCACCAGGTGCTAGGACTGCTGGGTGAAGGTCACCATTGCCTCGGCACCTCTCGCCCCTTATTGTGAACCAGACAACTTGGGTATCACTCCATGCTTGGATCTCGTCACCAGCTTGAAGATTCTTCACTGTCACTCACTACCTAATCTGTTCATTTTTTGCTGTTTCCTGTGTTCTCAAGAGTGGAGTTCAAAATTCTCACCTACTATGTAAAGTTTTACATGGTGTTAGGTTAGATTAGGTGCTGTACTGAACCACATCAGTAACTCCAGATTAGATTAGATTAGGCGTTGTACTGAACCACATCAGTAACGTAATACACCACTGTATTCCTGGATACCCACTTTGTTTCTTTGATGATGGCAGCTGTGTTGTGATACAAAGCAGCTTTGCAGCATGGGCAATGGAGACTCCAGTTTTGTTCTACCCAAAATGTGTAAATTATATCTGTTGCTCCAATGACTATTTGAAAAAGTTCAATATACGTATTATTTGTATTTCTTTCCTGTAGGGGTCTAGGGGACTTCTTTAGGAAATTACCTTCCACCTCCCATTACCATTCCCCTGTTCCCCAATCTCTAAATATGAAACCTATAGTCCTATGGTAGTGTTACATCAGTATTGCTGGAATATCAACATGAGCTGCTTTGCCAGTTCTTTAATGATATTGCTTCACTAGGGGGCTGTGACCGCTCGCTTCGCTCACCAATCCCTGGGTGGGTGCTACGTGCTAGCCACTTCGCAGATCTGTCGCTCGTGTATGGGGAAGGGGATGTACAATTTAAACAGATTGTTACAATTTGTTACTTTCATGGGAATTGTTACATAAGCATCATAGAACTAACTATTTTACATTACAGTGAGTAATTAACCATAGTAAAAAAATAGTAAAACGTAATAAATTGAAAGAAAATTGTTTCATGTTGCATTAAAGGTATTCATTGTGTTATGTTTTCGTTCTGTTTGGCTTTGAAATTAATATGCAAATACTTTTTACTGTAAAACTTCAGTAAAAACAATTTTTTGAATTAACTTTTCGTCAATATAGCATTGAATTTTGATTTCGTGTTTGGACTTACATCGTGACAATGCAACGTATAACTGCCCATGAGTGAATATCGTTTCTTTCTCTCTAATAAATAAGCCGACTTTTTTCGAATGTTTGTTCCTGTAATTTGTTAATTGTCATAGCAAAAGCTATTGTAAGGGGAATCTGTAAACGTTTTAATACGAATGGCATATCAAGATCTCCTTTGGTGTCTAATGTTATCTGCGGAAGATGTACTACATTACCTTTCTTGTCGCCTGTTAAAATTTTACATGTCATTGCTGTGTAACCGATCAACAATTTTCACGTTAATTTGACTTCATCATTTCTCTGTGCTAGGATTGCTCATTTCCCTTCGGGATGAAATTCTTCAGTAAGATTTGGACATAAGTCTTCTTCATTAGGAACTTAAAGTGAGGAAAATGTAACAATTTATAAGAGCTGAGAGTACAGGAACTGTGTCTGACATAATCATTGACACGAATGAGAGGTGAAAGGACTGTGGACGTAATTGAAAATGGTTGTGAGGAAGGTGAGAGTTGAAAAAATCTCTTGGCAATAGTCTTGTCTCAAGGTTTTCTTTTATAATAGAGAGATAAGATCCTATTCCTGTCTAATACAGTCAGGTCCATAAGTATTTGAACAGTGACATAATTTTCATAATTTTATCTCTGTATGCCACCACAATGGATTTGAAATGAGGCAATCATTATGTAATAGAAGTGTAGACTTTCAACTTTAAAGGGTTTACCAAAAATATCAAATAAGATGTTTAGGAATGACAGCCATTTTTTAGCATATCTTCTCCATTTCCATTTTGGACAGTTTACTGAGAAGCTGTTTCATAACCAGGTGTGAGCAGTTCCCTCATTATATCATTTACTGTTAAGCAGGTAAAAGGTCTGGAATTGATTCCAAGTGTGGAATTTGCATTTGGAAGCTGTCACTGTGAACACTCAATAACGGATCCAAAGAGCTATCAATGTAAGTAAAAACAGTCCATAATTAGGCTGAGAAAACAAAACAAATCCTTTAGAGAGAGAGAGCAGAAACACGAGGAGTGGTCAAATCAACCATCTGGCACCTTCTTAAAAAGGAATAACTGGAAAACCACAGAAAGAAGGAACATACCGTGAAATCCACAGAAGACAACTGTGCTGAATGATTGTAGAATTTTATCCTTGATGAAGAAGAACCCCTTCACAACATTTGTAGAATTTTATCCTTGAAGAAGAACCCCTTCACAACATTTAGCCAAACTAAGAACACTCTCCAGGAGGTAGACCTATCATTGCAAAAATCTAAAATGAAGGGAAGACTTCATGTAAGTAAAGACAGAGGGTTTACCATAAGGTGCAAACCACTGGAAAACCTCTAGCATAGGAAGGACAAATCAGACTTTGGCAGAAAAAATTTTTTTTAAAAGACTGTCCACTTCTTAAACAATTTACTTCGGACAAAGGAAACCAAGATCAGTATGTTCCAGAATGTTGAAAAGAGAAGAGCATGGAGAAGAGAGGAAATGACTCATGATCCGATGAATACCACATCATTTGTGAAACATGATGGAAGCAGTTTTATGGCCCCATCATGCATGGCTGCGAGTGGAAGTCAGCCACTAGTGTATTTAGTTGAAATTACTGCTAGCAGAAGTAGTAGTACATACTTGTACACTTCATAATTCATTCTATCTGCTTAGATTCAGCCAGATGTTGCAAAACTGATAGGACAATGCTTTTCACTACAGATGGACAGTGAGCCAAAACATACTACAAAAGCAAACCAACTGCTTTTGAAGGCAAAGTAGTGGAACATTCTTCACTGGCCAAGTCAGTCAACTGACCTCAACCCAATTGGATATGCATTTCACTTGCTGAAGAGAAAACCTATGTCAGAAAGTCCAATGAGCAAGCAGCACCTGAAGACATCTGCAGTAAAGGCCTGGCAAAGTATCACTTGGATGGAAACCCAGCACTTGGAGATGGCCATGAGTTCTAGACTTCCGGCAGCCATTGACGGCAAAGGCTTTTCAACCAAATATTGAAATTGTGTCACTGTCCAAATACTTATTTGGTCCAACCCCCTTTAGCCTGTAATCCTTCTCTTGTTTGGGCACCCCGCTTCTGTGTATTCTTACAATATATAATGCATTTTTCTTTTTGCACTTTATTAGATACATAGTACAGTTAACTGAAACACAAATTACATAGAAGAAACACACAAAACAAATGTTATACATAAGATGATATATTTTGTGTTCAGAAAAATATTCTTGTAAATTATGTGCAGATCTACTGTGCGGGGTTTAATCTTTCCTAAAGCAAGACGCTGAAGTTGTTTCTTCACCATTATGATTTTAACTTTCATTCTAAAAGGAACCTATCTTGTGAGTTTTGAAAAAGATAACTATCTAGTTCTTGCATTTTGTAATGGAGCTTACAGGTACAGGGGTCCTGTTGTGTTTAAAAAAAAAAAAGAACAAAGAATTAAAAAAAAAAAACTTTAAAACTTAATGTATATGTCCACTCTGAAATAGCAAAGGTTTCTGTCATATCCCAGTAATTCAGTGCATCACAGTTTGTTTGATTTAGTCAGCTGTCTTTGTTGTTTTCTTGTGTGTTTTTTCTTAGTGGTCCCCCGAGAGGTGGGGCCACTTGCCAATAACTGCCTGGAACAAGCCCTCCTCCCTATAAATCAGGAGGGTCTTCCCCGTGTTTCTGGTGGTTCTTTGTAAATGCACTCTAGAGTTGGTGAGACTATTTGGATTTTGCTGTGGATTTTTTATCTATTTACTCTGTTCTTTTGATTTCTTTTTCCATTATGTATTGGGACTTTGTTTCCTTTTAGAATTGTCACTAACAGACATTGTATGCATTTTGTTCTTTTTGAAGCATCACTGTATTACAGAGCAGATTTTTTTTTTTTTTTTTTTTTAAGAATACATCTATTTTTATAAAGATTCTACAAGGTCTTTTTTTGTGTCTAACTGGGGTTTTTGATGGGATTTCCCCCTCTAGTGAGCATTTTTGGATGTGCTTTTAGGACTTGTGTGCTTTGAGACTCCTTCATGATAGTTTCAATGTATCAAAACATGCCATTTGTGTTTCTGCGGCATGCTTACAAGTAAATTAGAAGTAATAAATTTTATCACATATTCTTGGTACTATTTTCCTGAGGTAAGGATACATTGCTTGCTTGCTTGACTGATTGCAGAATGTGCTGTAAGTGGGTTTATGATACCCACACATTTTACAAAACCTATGAAACAAGATTCACATCAACTGGTAGCATAGTGAAAAGAGCACATAAGTGTCATTGGGCCTTGTATATAAATAACAATAAATCTGAGCTGATTACACTGCGTTGTATTTTTAGTAAAAGGCTTAAATTTTTGAAAGCACACACAATAAAAAAATGAGAAAGGCAGATTGTGCAATAGAGCAGAGTGAAGTGCCACAAACCATTTATTGAATATTTTAATGCATGATCATTTGCTCTTGCTGAGGATATGGTAATAAGAGAACTGAGGTCAGTGTTTCTGAGTAATACTCACTGGCACCAGTCATTCTGTAAACACAGAAGGAGAACATGCAGACTCCGGCACTTTGAGGCAAGAATAACAACTCTTCACTACCACTCTACCTGTGCTAAAACATCTGTACTAAACTTCAGCCTGATTAAACTTAGGTGAATTGGACATTTCTAAAGTTGCCTAATCTAATACTCGAGTTGCCAATAAAAGATTTTTTCAGTTTGTGAGCAGGTCCTTCATGATGTTGTAAAATGTTCATACTTGGATAAATACCACATTTTTATTTATTTATTGGACATAGTATGAGTGTCCTAGTTTCTTGATACTTTTTCATGAAATTTTAATTTCCGTATTCACGCATTTTGTGTCCTGCTGCTAGATTTTTATTATTACAGTAGTATTTGTATCATTACAGTATTAATAATGGGGTGACGCAGTGGTAGTGCTGCTCCCTTGAAGTAAGGATATCAGGGTTCATGTCCTAGGTCCCCCCTGTTTGGAGTTTGGATGTTCTCCCCGTGTCAGCACGGGTTTCCTCGGGGTGATCCGGTTTCGCCCCACATTCCAAAGACATGCAGGTTAGGTGGATTCGCGATGCTAAATTGGCCCTTCTTTGTGGTTGGTGTATATGTCTCTTGCATCTTCAGAGTGAGCCTTCAGTTTTTGAGGTCATATATTATACTCAGCATGCTGAAGCCCTTACCTGTGAATAACACCATGTTCTTACAAGGAAATCTCAAGAAAACCTTGTTCCAAGGTCTGAGGCGTGTATTTAATTTTATAATGTCCCATGTTCCCTGATTAATAATTAACATACTCTTTATTATTTAAGACTCTTATTTAGACTTATGTATATAGAATGAACATTTTTGAGCCAATGTGTGAACAATTAAAATAATGCTATTTTTTAGACAATTTTATATAAATAAATATCTTATTGTAGTCTTGGGAACATTCATTCAAAATTAAATATGAAAGCAATTGAAAAGAGGATGTGGCCCATATCAAACAGGGTTTTTTGAAGACAGTAGTATTTGTTATACAGTATGTTTCTTATACAGCGTAGTTGAATCCTAGACACATGTTCCCACTTCTATGTTTTGTTTTTAATTTTATGAGAAATCTGGATATAACTTTTAGAGGCTTTCTAATTTCCACAACTTGGTAAAAATGCTTTTCTAGCACAATTAGAGAAGAAAATATTTCACCGCCTTTGCAGAGTACACATATACTTTATTTTCATATTATGTGCCATTACAACAAGCTGAAAGGATATATACTGAATATCTCTTGATGTTGCTCATTTTACACTGCTAAGTGTAAAGACATTGTATACCAGCATCAGCATTTATAATCATAAAAATAATATATAAATCAAAATTAAATACAACTGTAGAATTGTTGTATACATATATAAATGATATAGAAGGAGAAGAGGATCCCAAAGGTGCAGGCACAAGAAGAGAGGTAATTTGTAAAAATTGTGCCTTAATGCAGCTGCACTAAATCAGAGAGAGCCATCAAGTTCACTGGACTGTAAATTTGCTGTTTTTTCCTTTTCCTGTTCTCCAATCAAAAAAGCACAGTATTGAGATTTGTGTATATTACATTTATAGATATTTGTATTTTTTGCTATAGTTATAAATGCTTAATTCTGTTTTGCCATTTTTTCTATTCACCTTTTTCTGTGGAGTTTTCTCCCCCAATTGTACTCTAACCATATCAATTAATGGCAAACGATGGAGACATCTTGGCAAATGGCACAGAAAGGCTACTGCTTCTTATAGCTGATATGTTTATTAGTAAATAGCGACTTAAACAACCAGAACAATAGCACAGAAACGTTGCTTCAGATATATTAGAATTGGAATAAAACCCATAGCCACTGTTATTCATCAGGACTGAACTTTAGAACACTTGCTGTAGTATATTGTGCAGTATGTGCATATACTACCAATAATATAATGTAAAGCTTTTTAAAGGAATTATGGTAACACAGAATAGTGCAGGATGTAAGTGCAAGTGATTAAGAAGTGGTAAAGAAGGTAAGCATACTGTTGTGCTTGTTCTTGTTCATTAATTATTTTGGCTCATTGTCAGTCTTCTGTAGGTGGCCAAACTGGCTATACATTTTAAAGTTACTGAAGCATTTGTTTATATCAGTCAATTATATATTTTTTTTGTCTGTCAGTAAATCAAAATTCACTTTTCTCTGATACAAAGCATGTCACCTTGTGGACTACTTGTGGGTCACAGGTGGCCAGCAGACCACATTTTGAGAACCATCTAAGATTCTAACCTGGTTTGCAAATGTATATTAACCCATTAAAAAGCCATCTTTTGATATGAATAGGTAAAACTTATTAGGCCTTGCAGTACAGTTGAGATATGTTACGATATTTCTATTTTGTCTTGGTATAACCTCCATATTTCACATGAGCTGCAAAGTTTACAGCTGGTAGAACAACTGATTGGTCCACTTCTGGAACAACAGCATTGTAAAAGTGGGAAAGGGGAAGTGAGAAAAATTAAGTAAAATGTTTAGGTGACATTGGAGTGTCAAATCAGAGTTTTAGCATGATAGTGACAGTAATACATATTAAATTATGAATAATGTTACACATCGTATTGTAGTGTCCCAGCCAGGTTGAAGACCCTTTTGGATTGACTGTTGGGTCTGATTGAGGGAAGGCGGAGTACAGTGTGGAGGACTGATGGCGGGGGTATGATTTATGCGGTAAAGTGGGGGGGGGGGGGGGGAATACGGTACCTGGGATGGGAAGAGGGTCGAGAGGTTCGTTGTAGAAGGGGCTAGAAGGTTGTGTTGTGGCATGGACGCAGGGACACGGCGATGGGACCATGAGACGTACTGCGCAGGCGCGTACAGCTCAACTAACGGAAATAGCAAATAAAAGAACCGCCGTATTGTGAGTGGCACTACTGCGGAGTGAGGTTAGGAATAATGTGCTGCTTGGGATTGTACAAACCGCTGAACGCTTTACACCACATTCAAACACAATACAGCTCAACGATACACACACGAGCCCACCTGGATAAGATCAATGAACGCAGGTGCCTACAACAAGCGTCAGAAACTGCGGAACCAAAGCAGGCACGGGTTAAGACACTACGGGGTCCGCAAAGGTCCACAAAGAGAGTACGGAATATATAAGAGCACACCGATCAGTATATATATTATATTCCATAATCAACAGTACCGGACTGTATAGTGAATATAAATGTTAATTTTTATCTGACCCTCAAGGACCCCCTGAAACCCATCCATGGGCCCCCTAGAGATCCACAGACCTCAGGTTATGAACCCTCTGTTCTAGCTATAAAGTTGTCAAAGGTTTCTAGTAGGGCAAGTGCAGCCAAGGCTGCTTATTATTTAGATTTCTAACATTATTTTAGATATATTATTATTATGTATTTATTATTATTATTATTATTAATTTAGATTAATAACATACAGTATATATGTAGTAAAGATACTACCCTAATTAGTAAATAGTGGTAGACTGGTGAGGTGAGTTCACATTTTATAATTAAGTAATATTTGAAATAAGCAGAGACAACTGCTGGGTGATTTTTAATAATCCACAGCAAAATCAAAGTAACATGTTTTAGCAGTGCATGAGCTTTTATTTTCATGAAGTTAAACACTATTCCTACTATTTGCTCTCAGTAGTCTTTCTGCATTGCCCTTCTGTAGTCTTACCTTACTGTGTTACATGTAATCATACATGATATTAGCTGAACTTCATTTTTTTTGTTTTGCTTTTGTATAAATTACATGCCATTATTAGCAAGTCTCCCATTTGGAGATAAGAAAATAAAAAGCGAGCAAATCTTCTGGTGCATAAGGACAAGGAAAAGTGTGCATGTTTATGTTGTGACAGACAGGGGGCGCTCTCGCTCCCTTGAACCCTCAGATCAAACGCCAGTCACCAGGTAAAAAGTCCAAATATAATTTTATTAGGACAATAATGTGCACCAAGCACCCTCCTCTCCACAATACTCATAAACCAATAAACACTACAATACTCAATAATAATCAATCCTCCACTCTCCCAGACGCATTGCCACCCTTCCACCCAGCTCAGCTCAACCCAGGGATCTCCTTTTCTTCAACCCAGAAGCACGTCATTTCCTCTGTCCACGTGCTTAGGACGCATTTCAGGGTTGTAGGGAAAATACTACCTGTTCCTCCCTGCAGCGTCCTCTAGTGGCCCCCATGGTATCCAGCAGGGCTGTGGATAAAAACTCCATTGTCCAGGATTCCCTGCTGGTCTTCGGGGCACCTCCATGCTGCAGGGAGGGCTCCATCTGGCGGCCTGGGGGTATTGGCCGGGATGAAAGGCCGGCCATATCCCACAATGTATATGAAAGTTTTCACATCAGTTTCTGCTTTTTTAAATCACTGGTTTTGGGTTGGTTTTCACATAGGATTATGTCCATTGAATTTAATTGTTTAATATATCAATCCCCAGATTCTTTACAGTTTTGATGTAGTAACAGTATTCACTATACTACTGTCCTCAATCTGCAAATTTATATCTTGTACTAGTTGACCAAATGACTTTGATTGTAATACATCATTCGTATTATAAACTCTGTTTGTGTGTGTATATATACTGCTCAAAAAATTAAAGGAACACTTTTTAATCAGAGTATAGCATCAAGTCAGTGAAACATCTGGGATATTGATCTGGCCAGTTAAGTAGCAGAGGTGGTTGTTAATCAGTTTCAGCTGCTTTGGTGTTAATGAAATTAACAACAGGTGCACTAGAGGGGCAACGATGAGACGACTCCCAAAACAGGAATGGTTTTACAGGTGGAGGCCACTGACATTTTTCCCTCCTCATCATTTCTGACTGTTTTTTCACTAGTTTTGCATTTGGCTACAGTCAGTGTCACAGTGGCAGCATGAGGCGATACCTGGACCCTACAGAGGTTGCACAGGTAGTCCAACTTCTCCAGGATGGCATATCAATATGTGTCATTTGCCAGAAGGTTTGTTGTGTCTCCCAGCACAGTCTCAAGGGCATGGAGCAGATTCCAGGAGACAGGCAGTTACTATAGGAGAGCTGGACAGGGCTGTAGAAGGTCCTTATCCAATCGGCAGGACCGTTATGTGCTCCTTTGGACAAAGAGGAACAGGAGCACTATCAGAGCCCTACAAAATGACCTCCAGCAGGCCACTGGTGTGAACGTCTCTGACCAAGCAATCAGAAACAGACTTCATGAGGGTGGCCTGAGGGTCCAATGTCTGGCAACGTGGAGCTCGATTGGCATTTGCCATACAATACCAGAATTGGCAGGTCCACCACTGGCGCCCTGTGCTTTTCACAGATGACCGTACATGTGACAGATGTGAAAGGGTCTGGAGAAGCCGTTGAGAACGTTATGCTGCCTGTATATAGATATAGATATATATAGATGGATATATAGATATATATGTGTGTGTGTATAATTTATAATGGAGAGATTTGTTTTTAGCCTAATAAGCCCCATAATCAACAACTGCATATTAAAAATAGTCACACCAGAAGTGTTTTTTTTTTTTTTTTTTTTAGTATACAGTACACCCCCGAAATTAGCGGGGGATATGTTCCTAGAGCACCTGTGAATTTTGGATGTGGTTAAAAAAAAGTCTATTTTTATAGTTTTCAGTTTCATTTCAAACTCGACTTAATACATTACCTAAAAAAAGAATGTAAAGGTAAACCCGTATACTGTACAGTACTGTACTGATATGTCACCCGCAGTGTTAGAATGTAAAATACCGATGTTACCGCTATATGTATTGTAATTCATGCAAGCGCATTTTCATTGCCAGAAGCCTTAGAAGGTGCCGGGTGTTTCGGCGGCATCATGGGGCTTTAAGAAGAAGAAAACGGAAAACATGAGAACTCTCAGCTGGAGATGTGTCACAGAGCAGCAGTCAAACAGCAGCAAGGAGAAATGAATAACACCTTAGCGGTCCAGTGCCTCTAAGATTCACACTGTCGAGAAGACGGTGATTTATTTATTTTTATGGTGGAGATTCCAGGGACGCACCCAGCCTTGGCCCGAGCTGTACGCACTCACAAACAGAGACAAAAACAAAGCAAACCGGTAATCAAACAGCAAATGAAGAATATAATGAAAACAACGATACCACCCCATTCCCCTTACGGCGATTATACATTAAATACAACAAAGCAGATACAAAACACACAGTAAAGTCCATGAAAAACGGCAACAGATGAAATTTAATGATGAAGATAGGTAGTCCAGAGACCCGCACATTGAATGGGAATGTAAAGATGGTCCTACAGGTAGTTCCTGAAATGGTGAAGACGGGTTCATGAGCGCACCTTTCTTTGCAGGATTACCATGAATCCATTTACAGTCCTCATGTACACAGGCAGATGGCAGACAGTCCAGACCCCAACCACGAAACGATCCAGGACAAAATGAATAAGTACAAGTAACCCAACAGAAGGCAAAGGAAGCCACGCTGACATCCTTTGACCCCAACAGCCCCTGCACCCTCAGCAGAAGACCAATCAGAGTCACTGCAGGGACTGCTGGGAGTTGCAGTTTCAAATTCTATTGGCTACTTTCACCATCCCAAGCCATGTTTTCCTCTACGGTTGCTTCCTGTTCTCTCTACAGTACAGTATTGCCACGAAAACAGCCATAAAACATTGCGGGGGATATTTGCGGTTTCCCCAAACAGTTATTAGTTAGGTTGTAAGGAAAAATCTGCGAACGACTGAGGCCGCAAACTCTGAACCGCAACTTCATGGGGGTCTACTGTATTGCTAATACTTGTTCAATTGAAGTAGTATTTGTTAAAGTTTTAATTTGTTGGTGCTTAGTATTATACTTTTAATGTGCATCTTAATGCATATAATTTTTCAGTGAAAAATATTTCTAATCTTGAGAGAAAAATGTTCTACATTTCACCCGGATTTGAGTGGATTTTTTAAGTAGGTAAATTTTTGTTACAGATTTTTTTGTATTTGCACAAAAAAGGAGGTGGAGGTCATAAATATTTCTTAGATTGTTCAAGTTTAGCTTTATAAATCTATTGTACTAGTTGTTCACCTCAAATATAATTAGTTGAGTATTGATCATTCAATCCTGCATTAGTTGTCATTTGTACATCATACGTTAAATTTATAAGGAGTGCTGTTTCAGAACATGTAAAACGTGGCTTTGTTCTTCAGGAGTTGTGCATTATTTTAATATAGGTAAACTACTAGTTATTTCACAGCCTTGCACATACAGTATCTCTGAAAGCTGTATTGTATGTTGATTGTACTGATGAAAGTGGAATTTTATAATTGCAATTTCAATTGTTTTATAGACACACGCGAAACACTATTTGCCTTTTATCACACAAAAAAAGTAAAAAAAAAAATCACTTTGACATTTAACTTTGAATTGTGTGTGTTTTGTCCCATTCTTGGTTTTGGGTAAAAGCTGATGTCATGAATGTAGATTTGCTGCATAAGATGCTGTAGTCTCATTTAAAGTTATTAAAAAAAAAAAAAGTGGGAGCAGATGCATAGCAGCTCTGCTGAAGCATGGGGGAGGGGTGCTTGAGGGCAGGATAGGTGGGGGGAGGGTTACAGTTCTGTGTATTTGCATGAGTTATTATTGCCTGAGGTGGTGGTGGTGGTGGGCGGGGGGATGTTTTTTGGTATTCCAGTACAAAACAGGCTGATAATAGGCATGCTCTCTGATTCGCAGGCGATGGCTCCAATGTTTGTACATATGTGTGTTCTAGTTTGATGTTGGCATGATCCTGTTTACAGCATGGTGCAACCCACGGAATGCATTCATACCTTCATGCTGACGTACACTTCTACTTTGTATGGTGCTAGAGCTGTCATCTGTTTTTTTTTTCCCATGTCGAAGGGGAGGGGATTGGAGGAGAAAGGAGATTAAATGTTTTTGCTAAGAAATAAAGGCTTAGTTGCATTCGTGATACTTTCTATGTAAGTAGAAACTTGTTATATGTGGGTTACGTTCCATGTATATAAATATATGTATGCTATAGTTTTAACCTAGAATTATAATATTAAACCTAATGAAAGCAGTGTAAATCTACACTTAAGTGTAGTTTATGGTCCTTGTACTTCCTATGCACAATAACTGGTCTTAAAGATTTGGTTTTGTTTAAATTTTCTGCACATTTTGAAAATTTCTTTGGTGTTTTCCATATAATTTTGAACCTTACAGAATTTAACAGAATATGTTATGGGATATCATTGGGGTTTGTGTATCTTGAGGCATGTGTGAATATAATACATATATAAAATGCTCTCACTCATCAGCAAAAACACTATTTCCTGTTTACCTTAGAAGCTGAAATTTGCCAGGGTAGTACATCTAGGGTAGTAGATACCCACAAAGAAAGGACATTTTGATATATCAACACCCGAAGAAAAACAAAAAAGCACCAAAATGTCAAAACTGCTTTTTGACATTTGATGAATTTTGAACTGCATTTTGAAATTTGGTGACATTGTATAAAGAGCAAATTTAGCAGAATTGTTATATATTTGTTGATATTTCTCATTAATAATGCTGTAGCAAGCAGGACATTCTAAAGCACCACTTCCCTCATTTTGCCAAAGCATTGAGAGCAATTTGCCGGAGAAATAAGGTGTGCCAGTTTATGCAAATGAAGGCCTTTTGCAGAAGTGAAGTGAATGGAGCAAAGTTCAATGAAGCTCAAGGAAAGCACGATTAGGAAGTGCTTGCCAGTTGCGGTGAATGTTAGCATAGTCAATTTCGTGCAACTGATTCATTATGTATGAGATTTATATATGTTATCCTCCGACACAAGCCCAATCCCCAAATCTTATTTGCAAAGTGCAAATTCCGAAGTGGGGCCTACAATTCCCAACAGCCAGTGTGCTATTCCATACGACTTCATCAGCGCTCACAAAGTTTAAATATGAGCATTGAAAAAAGTGCTATATCATCAAAGGTAGCAACATTGTAGAAAAAGTAAATTAGCTGACCATTGCTTTTTAATTTGTTGATATTTATTATTGATAATGCTCTAGTGAATGGGACATTCTAATGCAGTGCAAATCCCGTTTCGCTACAGCACTGACAATGATCTCATAAAGAAATATAGTGTGTCGGTTTATGCAAATCAAGGCTGTCTGCAGAAGCAACGTGAAAGGAGCAAAGCTCAATGAAGATCATAGAGGACACATTTAGCAAGTGCTTGCCAGGTGTAGCGGCTGAGAGTGTAGTCAGAATTTTGCAGCTGACCCATTATGAAAGGTACTGAATACATGTTCCCCCAAAACTTCCATCTTCAACATTGTGCAGATGCACAACTGGGAACTACATTTCTGATCAGGAAGAGCACTGCTCCAGTTGATTTCATCAGTGTTCACAAAGGGCATCAATAAAAGCACCATGTCATCAAAGGTAGCAAGTGCTGTTTTTGTCTTGTATCTACCACATTGGATGATAATTTCATTGTCTCACTGGATTGCAACATTTATCTTGGAGCAGTGTTTCTCAGCTTTTGTGAATTTGGGACCCAGTTTTACCTTTTAAAGTTCCTTGATGATCTATAGACAACGTTTTGAAGAACAGGGGTTTTCTCCCTTTGTAAATCAAGCACAAAGTGGAGGGAAATTGGGGATGGTTATCTCCTTTGTGAAATGAGCGCAGTTAGAAATAGGGAAAAAATATCACACAGTATTGTCGAATGTTTGGCTGACTAGGAGTACATCATGTGATAATAAATCTGAAAGAAACTGATTGCACTACATTTATGGGTTAAAAAAAATGCTGTTGTCGACTTGCATATTGTCATTAAGTTCACATCACTAAGACAATTAGCATTAAGTGAAAAAACAAAGGAAATGAGAAAAATCAAGCCACGATTGAACAGAATGAAGCAGTTTTTTTTCTATAGCCGATGGATATGCTGCTTTGTAGAATGTGGTAAGAAGAGAACCTGATGGTGCCTTTCAGTGACTAAAAGTAATTAATAACTTTTTCATTTTTTTTTATTTTTTTTTTGGTATATGGAGGCTGTACTAATTTTAGGCGTTGGTGCTAATGGGGAGTTAACATTTTTAGCAGTTTTTAGCACTGAATGAATAAACTAAGTCACCTTTAACCACTGTATTGTTTAATTAAATAATTAGTAAGAACAGTAGGGATTTTTATGTGATTTCTACTGTCGGACATCCTGTAAAATTGGTAGCTTCAATCAGTCTTGAATGTAATGCATTGATCTGAAATCTTGTATCTTTGCAAAGTTTTGGAGAGTTAATGTGAAAAGCAGTATGTGAATTGAAACACATCTAGTGTATAGAAATATTTCGGAGAAAGTGGGGAACTAAAAATCGGAACCAATAAGAACTGAAATAAACCCCGAACAAACTTATGAAATTGAAAATGATGGAAGTCAAATAGAAAGCACACTAAACTGCAGATCTTAACTTTGCAATGTGCATTATGTACATATCATACAATGGTAGCAAGCCAACTGAACTAAACTTGGCTTAAGATATGTGTTTACCATTTCAAGAATTTGTTTTTTTTTAGTTTGTCAGTCGTATGTTCACGTGTCACAATACTATAGTATACTATATAGTTTCTATTAGCTACTGTTGTGTAATATATGGTTGTTATTAGATGATTACTTTGTTTATTTAGGCATATGCTTTTGTGTTTTTCTTCAGTTGTATGTTTCAATTTTGTATTTTTTTCTTTTTTTTTGTAATTTTTTTTTTTATTAGCATGACTGTACCCTGAAAGACCCAACCAGACAATGAAGTTCTAACACTGAATCGTATTTTACTTTAACTTATTGCAAACAGCAAGTTTACAGGCTGTACATTTATGTGGCCTATGCAAAGAATTAAACGTTTTTAATTCTGGGGTTGCTTTGTCTCTGCAAATGTATTGTAGTAACCTTTTCATGGGTAGACAAATAAAAGACACATGAATGGCTAATTTATACAACTGATGTAGGAACTTTTTTTGAAAAAGAGGCTAAAAAACAGGAGACAAGTGAGAATTTTATAGAAAAGAGTACATGAAAAGTAGTAAAATACTGTGAACTATATGCAGTATCAGCTCTAGTCTAGCAATCGGGGACTAGCTGTGTTAGTGCTTAAAGTGACGAAGGGACACAGTATCTAGTCACTTGTCTTGGACCTGTGCCTTCCTTTTTACTTTTATTGATACGACCTACATGCTCATAACCACAGCACCAGTCACCCTCACTTGAGCTTTTATAATGCACTTGTTAGCCAAGTTTTATACTGTAAAAGAGAGTTGCATAGGGACATCACATTATCTGGCCACTAGAAGCAAAATGGAGCATAGTTGGAGAAAGAGAAAATGTTTAATGACTCATTTACCAACTATTTATTCTGGGTTTCTCATGTGCATTACTATTAGAAAGAGGCAATGTTGTATGTGCCTTATTTCTCTTTATGCCACTTTCCATTCAGTGGAATCCTCCTGTTATGAAGTGGTGTGTTTTCAAGTGTTGCATTCATTAAAGCTGTGGTTTTCGTTTGTTTTTTTATTATTATTATTATTTTTTAATTAAAAATGCACAAGGCATAAGCATTTAATGCTTTACAGACAAACCATAAGTGATACAATAGAAATGTTAATAAAAATAAAAATATTAAATTGTGGGGCGGCACGGTGGCGCAGTGGGTAGTGCTGCTGCCTCGCAGTTGGGAGACCTGGGGACCTGGGTTCGCTTCCCGGGTCCTCCCTGCGTGGAGTTTGCATGTTCTCCCCGTGTCTGCGTGGGTTTCCTCCGGGTACTCCGGTTTCCTCCCACAGTCCAAAGACATGCTGGTTAGGCGGATTGGCGATTCTAAATTGGCCCTATTGTGTGCTTGGTGTGTGGGTGTGTTTGTGTGTGTCCTGCGGTGGGTTGGCACCCTGCCTGGGATTGGTTCCTGCCTTGTGTCCTGTGTTGGCTGGGATTGGCTCCAGCAGACCCCCGTGACCCTGTGTTCGAATTCAGTGGGTTGGAAAATGGATGGATGGATATTAAATTGTATACATATGCAAATATACAGGTAGCATACAGAATTGTTTTCCTGTGTTCAAGTTTATAGATTTTTAATGGGAAGATTGAGATATTAATGTTTGACCAATTTGGCAGCCCTAGTAAAAACCAAAGCATCAGGTGTATTTTGCAGATATGAAACATGATATTGAATATAATTGCATGTACATATGCATGTCTGATTATTTGGCAGGAATGAAATTCTGCTGCAGTCATGAAACATCATGATTTGGTTCCCTACCGTGACAATGTAGCACACAAGTTTCCATCAGCTCTATGCAGTAAAATGTGGACAGCAAGAAATTGCTCAGTCTGGTTTCTAATCTGGACAGTGAAAAGAGAAACAGAATTTCAGGCCTACAATACAGAGATGCTAATGTTTAAGAAACTCCTCCCCACTTGGAAAAAAATAAAATAATACACTTCCGCAGAAGAAGTAACTCTTAATTGTTGATATTTATTTAGTTATTCAGGTATCATTGCATTGTTTTACTCTTTTTTGATTTTTTTCCATTTTAAAAAAAAAAAAAGAGAAAAGTGACATGTATCATTTAAGATTATAGCCTTTTGTCAAAAGGAGGCATTGACAGTGGAAATCAACTGTAAATGGTGACAAAAACCCGATTTTGTGTTTTATTTGGACTCTCTTTGCTAGAAGGAAAATTAGCTTCATTGGTTTAACTGTGATTCCTTGCGCTCGCATGAGTAGCGAGGAGCAAAGAATGTCAAAAATGATATCTTCATCTGGTGAGAAATCAAAGCAAATGCGTAAAGCAAAATGTTTTGCATATTATCGCTGATTTGTCAGACTCCGATTTTGAGTGATCAAAAACGAATGTGAGGTACCATCATCAGTTGATTGGTTTCCAGCTGATCATGGTACTGAACAGTTTGTGTGGCTGATGCACCTACAGTGACGCTAGTCTGGGAGGACCACCACTTATAATCTGTTTTGAACCTCTTGAAGTTTTGATTTGCTGCAGCCACCGCTTTGCCCCCCCCCCAATATGAAGACAACCTGGCAGCCAGCCTGCTGCACATTCCTGGCGAATTGGGGGCAACAAACATTTTATTTTGAATTTTGTGTGAACCAATTGCTTTGTGTGCTTTTCAGCAAACTCTGTTTTTGGAAAAACTATTCAGCCCTCAAAGAGTTAAAGATCATGTAGCCAGCCATATGTTTTTCAGCAGATGTTATTTATGTATTTAAATGATTGTACATAGATGGTTTGCAAAGTAAATGTTACCTTTCTTATATAGCCCATAATTCTCCTTATTTCTAAATGTCTGCCTCTCTCCCTCATTTATTGGGCACAAGTTCTGTCTTCAATTCAAATGCACGGTATAATGAGAATGTGTCTTTCTAACTTATCTTGTATGCTTATTTTTCCAGAAGTATTAATAATACTGTAATAGTAATTATCATTAATAATACTTAGCAAACAATGCATGCATTTTGCATGTTTTAAGCATATAAAAGGAAAACAATGTAGATTATGTAACCTGAGTTAAATGGGTATTTTTTTTTCTTTTTTCCATGGACGTTTTTCACGTAGTTGCTGGTTGGACAGAATGTGTCACCATTATGTTCGATTGAATCATTTAATTCCTTTAATCTACTTACTATTTCAAAGCATTATATTGTTTGAAAGTTTTGCATGGATTATTGTGATTATAATATATAAATATAATACTAAAACACAGTATTTTGTACATTACATTACAGTGATTAAAACATTGAGACATGGTAACATTACAAATGTGAATGTTAACGTGAACCACCCCATGCCCATTGGAATGGAGCTTGTCAGAATTAACACTGGTTTAAAATGCCTTTGGTAATTTACTGTACACTATCAAATAAAAACTAGAAAATACATTAATGAAACTTTTTCCACAAGCCTTTCTTCCACCTCATTTGGCTTTCTATGACTTACTTGCTTCACTTCAACTCATTTGCCAATTTAAAAAGACGTAATAAGTCATCCACTTATCCTCTCAGTATATTACAACAAATATAATTAAAAGAGAGCTTTTTTTTTTACGTACATTTCTCGGTTACTGAGGGCTTTTTCCACTTAATAAGCTGAGAAATTAATAACACAAGTACAACAGACTGCTTGTTAAGACACGCATCATCATCAAGTGTTTTTAGACAGGTCTGAAATACAATTCCTTCTTCCATGTTTGTTTTGTCTTCATCTTCTTTCTTTATGTTCCTATCTGTCATTTCCTTCTAAACATCATGTAACATGGCCTTCCTTTTCTTTTCTGTTGGTCCTTTCCCCACAAGTGTTGGCAAAGTCATTGCCTTCCATTTGTCCATTGCTACTTAGCACATGTCTGATCCATATTTTTTTATTCTTCATGGTTGATAGGCTAAATTAAGTCTTCTCCTACCAAACCTAAGGTATCTTCATTTGTTGTCTTTTCTATCCAACCTACTTTCATCACTCTTGACTAGATATGTATTTCAAAAGCTTCTAGTCTCTTTGTCTTCCTTTCATCACTCACATGCATACATCACCATGCTCCAGATGTGAATCTTTATTAATCTCTTCTTCAAGTGGTTATCAAAGAGTTAGCAGGTTTTTTTTTACTGAATACTTACTACTTTGGCAATTATGTTTCAGTTTCAGATTCAGAACAGACTGCCTTAGCAGTGGACCTGATGTGAACAGACTGCCTTAGCAGTGGAACTTTATCACCTCTTCCAGCTTTTAGCTTTCGGTAGTGATAATTAGTTTTGCCTTTTGTTTTTGTTATCATAACCTTTCATTATTTGTTTATTTTCATTCCAAAATCATTTTCTGATTTATTTAGCTTTGTAAATAAAATGTGTAGTCTTCTGTATTAGCAAGTGCTGCAATTTCATTCACATTTCAATGTGATTTTTCATTTTTCCCATGAATCAAGACATCTTCAGCAGGTCTTCACACACTTCTGGCAATTTTGCTTCTCTACACACTTTGAAAAGTTTATGATACCCTTGTCTAAGACGTCTTCTAATAACAGTATTAAACGATTCACCATTATTTTTTATGTTTAACAATACCAACGTGTACAAAGCCAAATCAGCCTTTCATCTTTCTAGACATTTCGATGTTTCCTAGTTTACTTGGTCAAATGCTTTCGTGCAATCTACAGTACTATACAAAAGTTTTAAGCAGGTGTGAAAAATTCTGTAAACCAAGAATGCTTAAACAAATAAAAGTCTTAACAGTTTATTTTTATCAATTAACAATGCAAATGAATGAACAGAACAGAAATCTAAATTTAATCAATATTTAGTGTGACCATCCTTTGCAT
Organism: Erpetoichthys calabaricus; assembly: GCF_900747795.2. Taxonomy (NCBI): domain Eukaryota; kingdom Metazoa; phylum Chordata; class Cladistia; order Polypteriformes; family Polypteridae; genus Erpetoichthys; species Erpetoichthys calabaricus. The sequence continues at coordinate 53,046,947 of NC_041403.2, forward strand.
TCAAAACAGCATCAATTCTTCTAGGCACAGTTGCAAAACTTTTTGAAGGAACTCTACAGTTACGTTGTTCCAAGCATCTTGAACTAACCATGGGTCTTCTGTGGATGTAGGCTGCCTCAAATCCTTCTGTCTCTTCATGTAATCCCAGACTTATTTGATGATGTCGAGATCAGGGCTCAGTGTGGGTTGTACCATCACTTCCAGGGCTCCTTGTTCTGCTTTGCGTTGATGATAGTTCTTAATAACATAGGCTGTATGTTTGGGGTCACTGTCCTGCTGCAGAATAAATTTGAGGCCAATCAGACGCCTCCCTAATGGTATTACATGATAGATAAGTATCTTGTATTTTTCAGCATTGATTACACCATTAATGCTGACCAAATGTCAACTCCATTTGCAGAAATGCAGCCTCACACTTGCAAGGAACCTCCACCATGCTTCACTGTTCCCTGTAGACACTCATTATTGTACCGCTCGTGAGTCCAGAGCACCAGGTGCCATTTTTCTGCACCCCCAGTTCTTGTTTTTTAGTTGAGTCACTTGGCCTTGTTTCTATGTCGAAGGTAGTGCTGGACGGTATGACCAAAATTCTATATCATGGTATTTTTCAAAATTATACCAGTTTCATGGTATTTGATGGTATTTTTTTCCCATGCATGAGTGGATGTTAACATTTTCCACTGCAATTATTGCAGTAGACTGGCTAAGAATAACCTATTCCACTGTCATGAGAATTGTACATTGTACAAAAAAAACATTTTAATGTGCACACAAGTATTAATAATACAGGTTTGCATGGCCCCATAAAGTGATAGTTTTCAAGGGGGTGACACTAATGAAGAGAAGGAATCACATTGCATGACAGTTGCAGTCAAAATATAGAACCTTTTTATTGAACAAATTTTGCAAACAACTTAAAACTAAAATTTTGACAACATATTTTCAACCATCCAAAGAGGCATTTAGACTTAGAAAAATATCCAGAGGTGCTTGTCAAAAGTTGTATTGCACTGAACATGTCTTAGAAAAGGAATAATTAGTAAATATTTTTTATAAACCAACTATACTTTCTGTTAATGCTAACAATCTCTGTCCACTGACACATTAAAGTGACTTTTTAAACAACATTACCATCATTAAACTGTATAATATTTAAATTAGTAAATAATAACAATAAAATAAATAGTGCAACTTCCAGTAATAATACTATTACTTCAAGACTTTAAGCCCAGGTGCATTACACAGTATTCACCAAATAAAAAAAAAATAAAATAAAACAAGTGCAACTTGGTTATGACATCTTTATCAACTGAACCATCATAAAGGCAAATTGCATTAATATGGACCTTGCATTTATAATGCTATTTGTGGTATAGCCCTACGGAATTGTATTAGGGCCACAGCGAAGAAAAAAAAATAGGGACACAGTGAAGAAAAAAAAAAAACTATATGTCGAGAATAAAGTCGACATGTTGACTTTATTCTCGACATTTCCACTTTAATCTCAACGTTTATGTCAGGATTAAAGTCAACATTTTCACTTTATTCTCGTAGTTTATGTCAAGATTAAAGTTGATATTTCCACTTTATTCTCATTATTTTGTAATTAAAGTAGAATGTCATAAACTAAACTTCCTCCTAAAATCAATGTTTAATTTACTGGATTTTCTCAAACCCTGTCATAAGTTAATGTAGCACATTAAATGCTTTGCGTTAAGTGTTCCCTGACTCAGTTGTTAATCGTTACGTGCTTCTTAAACTGACTTCCTCTACGCGAAGGCCGGATTTATACTTCACGCGACACATGCTGCAGTGGACACTGTTGCTGCGCCAGCGTTGTAGTGTTTATACTTGCGCGCGTATTTTGCGTACATCTGGAGGAATCCACCAGGTGGCAGTGTGAGATATTATCACGGTGAGAACATGTTCGGCTTCGCTGTGTTGTTAATTGCCTGGCACACCCATTAAATTCCAATGACACCTTACTGCAATATCTCTGAAAAGGATGTTTATTGATTAAATCCAGGGATGTGTCCATTCCAGCAAGCATTGGGCATGAGTGAGAAACAATTCCTGGACGAGGCCTCGGCTCATCGCAAGGTGAATACAAGCTCACACATACACTCAAATCATTTTAGCGGCACCAAATCCCCAGATCTGCATATCTTTGGAAGGAAACTGGAGCACACTGAGGAAACCCAGCAGGAAAACATGTAAACTCCAGGCAGGAAATATCAGCGACGTGACTCCCTGCAAGACAGCAACGTTAACGCTCCGCCACTGTGTCACCCCATGTGTGTAATTATTAACAGTATTCATTATTTAAACGAAATTATCGATATATCTAAAATGTAATATACATACTTTAATGCTTTTTATCATGAAAGCGATATCAAGTATAAATCTAAGGATTCTAAATATGCAGAGAGTTGGAATATCATACATTTAATGTGCTCAGTGTGGTGATCTATTGCTGACGATCCGTTGCTGTCAGGAGCAGAGGAAGCCCTAGAAAAAAAGACAGCACAGAAGACGGTATGTGAGACTTTTACAACGTATCATGTCATTACGATCGGGAATATGCGACGTTTGAATACTGTATAAAAGCACCACGAATACATCTGTATGTTGGCATTTTGCTTCACCACATCGAACCATTAATCAAATATCAAAGTGCGCACACCGATCTCGTAGGATCCGCAAAGCGGCTTTCTGTCACATGTAGACAGTAAACAGAGACTCTGATGTCACATTAAAGCTTTTAGCACACTGTGCCCCCTGACTTTTTGCTGGTACTGCAACTCGCGCATGTGTCGCGTTAATTTCTGAGGACCTGCTCAGAGGACGCATCAAATAAACGTTCAGAACGCGTGCCAGCCATGATGCGGGCACGTACGTGTTCTGAGCGTGAAGTATAAACGAGCCCTAAGAGGAGATGCAGGCAGCGATCGCCGCACAGAATACATTCACTTCATGATATTCCTGCTCTCTTGAAATTTAGAATGCTAAGATAAATACTTGATATCATTTTCAGGGTGAAATGCATTAAAGCAGGTATTAAACATTTACGGTAGTGTGGTGGTAGTGCTTCTCCCTCGCAGTAAGGGTTCCCCAGGTGTACGTTCAGTGTAGAGAACTTCATGGCAGGTGTGACGACAACAACATTTATTTATATAGCACATTTTCATACAAAAAAGTAGCTCAGAGTGCTTTACATAATGAAGAAAAGAAAAATAAAAGACAAAATAAGAAATTAAAATAAGACAACATTAGTTAACATAGAAAAAGTGTAAGGTCCGATGGCCAGGGGGGACAGAAAAAACAAAAAAAAAAAACTCCAGACGACTGGAGAAAAAAATAAAATCTGCAGTGGTTCTAGGCCATGAGACCGCCCAGTCCCCTCTGGGCATTCTACCTAACATAAATGAAATAGTCCTCTTTGTATTTAGGGTTCTCACGGAAGGACTTGATGATGATGGTCATGCAGACTTCTGGCTTTTAATCCATCACTGTTGGAACATCACGGTGCTTTAAGTAGATGGCGGTGGCGCAAGCCACCACCAAAAGGACATCGGAAAAGGAAACAGAAGAGAGAGTAGGGGTTAGTACAGATTTTAGAGCCACCATGAATAGTTATTATAATGAATTGGATATACAGAGTATCAGGATTAAATTACAGTGAAGTTATGAGAAGGCCATGTTAAAATAATGTGTTTTCAGCAGTTTTTTTGAAGTGCTCCACTGTATTAGCCTGGCGAATTCCTATTGGCAGGCTATTTCAGATTTTAGGTGCATAACAGCAGAAGGCCGCCTCACCACTTCTTTTAAGTTTTGCTCTTGGAATTCTAAGGAGGCTCATTTGAGGATCTGAGGTTACGATTTGGAATATAAGATGTCAGACATTCCGATATATAAGATGGGGCGAGATTATTTAAGGCTTTATAAACCATAAGCAGAATTTTAAAGTCAATCCTGAATGACACAGGTAACCAGTGTAGTGACATCAAAACTGGAGAGATGTGCTTGGATTTTCTTTTCCTGGTTAGGATTCTAGCAGCTGCATTCTGCTCTAGTTGCAAATGATTTATGTCTTTTTTGGGTATTCCTGAGAGGATTGCGTTACAGTAATCTAGTCGACTGAAAACAAACGCGTGAACTAATTTCTCAGCATCTTTCAATGATATAAGAGGTCTGACTTTTGCTATGTTTCTTAAGTGAAAAGATGCTGTCCTAGTGATCTGATTAATATGTGATTTAAAATTCAGATTACAGTCAACAGTTACCCCTAAGCTTTTTACCTCCGTCTTGACTTTTAATCCTAATGTATCCAGTTTATTTCTAATAGCCTCATTGTATCCATTATTGCCAATCACTAAGATTTCAGTTTTCTCTTTATTTAGCTTGAGAAAGTTACTATTCATCCATTCAGAAATACAAGTCAGACATTGTGTTAGTGAATCAAGAGAATCAGGGTCATCAGGTGCTATTGATAAATACAGCTGTGTGTCATCAGCATAGTTGTGGTAATAATCTGACCTAACGGAAGCATGTAGATTGAGAAAAGCAGAGGACCCAGGATAGAACCTTGTGGAATACCATATAGGATATCATGTGTCTTTGAGTTGTAATTACCACAACTAACAAAAGAATTTTCTCCCTGCCAGGTAGGATTCAAACCAGTTTAAGACACTGCCAGAGAGGCCCACCCATTGACTAAGGCGATTTCTAAGAATATTATGATCAATGGTGTCAAATGCGACACTCAGATCTAAGAGGATGAGAACAGATAAATGGCCTCTGTCTGCATTTACCCGCAAGTCATTTACTACTTTAACGAGTGCAGGTTCTGTGCTGTGATTTGTTCTAAAACCTGACTGAAATTTATCAAGAATAGTATGTTTATTGAGGTGGTCATTTAACTGCATAATGACTGCCTTCTCTAGAATTTTACTTAAGAAAGGCAGGTTAGAGATGGGTCTAAAATTTTCAAGAGCAGAGGGGTCAAGATTATTATTCTTAAGTAGGGTTTTAACTACAGCAGTCTTAAGACAGTCTGGGAAGACCCCCGTATCTAATGACGAATTTACTATGTCAAAAATATTATTGATTAGCATGCCTGATACTTCTTTGAAAAAATTTGTTGGTGTTGGGTCAAGGACGCAGGTGGAGGGTTTCAGTTGAGAAATTATTTTATGTAAATCAGGTAAATATCTTAGTGAAAGAGATTAATTTGTTTATAATGGAATACTGGGGTTTAGGACGATCCTTAGTGTTGGGGAGCTATACTATGTTATTTCTAATATCATTAATTTTTTGTTTGAAAAATACAGCAATAGCCTCACAAGTTTTACTGGAAGTACTTAGGAGGCATTCCTTTGAATTACCTGGGTTTAGCAGACGATCAATCGTCGAGAATAAGACTCTGAGATTACTAGCATTGTTATTTATAATCTTAGAGAAATAGCAGCGCCTCTCAAGATGGACTGTGTTATTGTATTCTGTTATTTTAACTTTTAATATTTCATAGTGGATAGTTAGTTTAGTCTTCCTCCCATTTACGCTCAGCTCTACGGCATGTTCTCTTTAAATCATACACTCTTTGGGTCTTCCATGGTATAACAATGCTAGAAGATTTTTTAACTGCCTTTACAGGTGCAACTATGTCAACAGCAGCTCTCACTTTAGTATTAAATCTTTCCACCTTATTATTTACATTATCCTCATTATTATAGTTGGCACTATAAACGGACTGATTGCTTAGAATGTAAGTTTTAAAGCTGCTAATGAGTCAAAGAAGCGTTTTTTAACAATATGCTTCTCATGAGTGTTTTCTATCATTATTTCTATATTAAAAAATAGAAGAAAATGGTTTGATAGACCCATATCAATGACCTGCTTTATATCAACTTTTAGTCCTTTAGTAATCACTAAGCCTAACTTATGACCTTCTTTATGTGTAGGCTGATTAACAAGCTGTCTCAAATCAAAAGAGTCCAGGAGGTTCATAAATTCTTTTACTTTTTGGTCACACTGATTATCTAAATGAAAATTAAAGTCGCCGACTATTAAGAGTGTGTCATAGTTCGTAATTAAAATTGACATTAAGTCAGAGAATTCCTCAAAGAAAGACACGTTGAATTTAGGAGGTCTATACACGGATAATACTAGAATGTGAGAATCTCGATGAATAACAACGGTGAGATACTCAAAGGACTTGAATTTACCAAAACTGACATCTTTACATTTTAACTGGCTTGAGTAAATGTTTGCTAGGCCACCGCCTCTTTTTCCTTGGCGATCTGCACGAGTAAACCTGTAATCCGGAGGCGCAGATTCGATTAAAACAGCTGCGCCATCTGAGCTAAGCCACGCTTCACTTAGTGCAATAAAATCAATTTTTCTATCACTAATAAGATCGTTGATAAAAAAATGTCTTGTTAGTTAAAGCTCTAACATTTAATAGTGCCATATTTAATGTTTCGGAGGGGCAGAGATTAATACTATGTGCGTTATTTTTATTAGCGCCGCTCTGTGTGTATTTTTTTTTAATCTATAGTCTGTTTTTATAGTTTTAATAGATTGTTCATCTAAAGTAGTAATTTTAATTAAATTAGTGGTATTTATGCCGTATTACCTAGATTTTCTACATGCATTGAGATTGGTTATTAGAGTATTAATGTTGTGCACTTTTACGGAAGATTTTATTAAACAATTATCATGTCCTAGCACAGCAATAGCATTTCGGAAGGGGTTAAGAGTAGAGATAGATAGTCAAGATAAACGAATTACCTTAGATATGTTTTTAGAGAGGACCCGGGCGCCGAAACTGTTCAGATGCAGGCCATCTCTCTTGAAGAAACGCAGCCTTTCCCAAAAGAGGTTCCAGTTGTTGATGAATCCGATGTCTTGATTCTTGCAGAAGCCCTGCAGCCAGTTGTTTAATCCTAGCAGACGACTGTAGTGCTCATTTGATCGTCTGACGAGAGGTAGTGCCTTATGTCGTTCACGCCGGAATGCAAAACAATCGCTCCAACTGCCCTCTTCTTTTGCTTCTCTTAGATTGCCAGTGCACGTCTCATCACATCTCGGACACGAGCACCGGGAAAACAAGAATCAAATGATTTTCGATTAGGGCATGTGATATTGAGGTTTCTAACAATAGAATCACCTACCACTATTACATCACTAGGGGCTGAAGGCAAACTGGGGACGCGGAGAGGGTCGAACCGGTTCTGAGTCGAGATGCTTACCTGTGCCAATGGAGGTGTTCTAGCCTTGAACCCCCACCTGCATAGCTGAAATACGCCGAGGTCTTCATCGGTGTCGTTGTTGCTCCTTCGAGGCGCTGGGGTGAAGTTTACTTGAGCGGCACAATGCGGGGTTGATGTTACGCCGATTGCAGATGGCGAGGACGGTTTATCCAGCAGCCGAGCCTTCAGATCCCTAAGGTATCTTCATCTGGACAGGAGTTTCTGAATGTGTTCGTCAAGTTCCTGGAGTTCTTCTTAGACGACGGCAACGCGATTCATCTCACTGTCGGCAATTGTCTGCTTCTGCTTCCGCTTCTGCTTGACGAGGCTACAAAAAACTGGATATATGAATGGGTATCGCACAGGTTTAACTTAAATATTGTATAAATGTTGGGTTCGTGATCTGGAGTTCGGAGACACAAACACAGAATTCAATGATTGTTCTTCTGAGCGGGCTTTCTTTATTGCATGCGTGCTGTCTCTGTCTGACGTACCAAACTCTCAGTTCCTATCCTTCCTTTTCCTTTGTCCACATAACCAAATCACCACACAATAAATGTCTTTGTGAATTTAAAACTAGTTATAAACTTAGACCACGGAGTGTTCGGAACTTTAAAAAAAAAATCTTCGTTATACATGTTTAATTATGTCATCCATTCAGGGTTGCGCTCAATACCCAGCAAGCATTGTGTGCGAGTCAGGAGCAAATCCTGAACAGGGGTGCCAGCACATTGCAGGTTGAATACGAGCAATACACAAACTAGCAGGGTTAATATAGCATAACAAAACCCCACATCCTACATGACTTTGAAAGGAAACTGAAGCATGCTGAGTAAACCCACCAGAAAAACATGCAAATTCAAAGCAGGGAACACGTGGGACCCCTTTGCTGCGAGGCAGCAGTGCAACCTCCACATTAATAAACGTCACCGTGCCCCCATATGATTAATACATGCTTTAAAGCATTTCATCATGAAAATTATTTCAAGTATTTATCTTAGCAATCAAAATGTTCAGGGAGCAGGAATATCATGAAATTAATGTATTCTGTGTGCTGCCTGCGCCTCCTCTTAGTTCAAGAGGAAGTCAGTTTAAGAAGCACGTAGAGATTAACATGGCTCCGGGAACACTTAACACAAAGCATTTAATGTGCTACATAACTTATGACAGGGTTTGAGAAAATCTAGTAAATTAAATATTCATTTTAAGATGAAGTTTTTTTACGATGTTCTTTTTAAATAAAAAATTACGAGAATAAAGTCAACATGTCGACTTTAATCTCGACAAACGGTGATAATAAAGTAGAAATGTCGAAAATAAAGTCAACATGTCAACTTCATTCTAGTCATAAGCGTCAAGATTAAAGTGGAAATGTCAAGAATAAAGTCAACATGTCGTCACACTATTACACAGTACCCAGGTACATTAAACAGTTTTGAAAAAATAAAACAAGTACAACTTGGCTTGCAGTGTTATCCAGTAGTATAGAAACAGTATTCACACATTTGAACATAATGGTCCACATCCGACCTTTTAAATTCAAAGTACCCTAAGTTCTTGTCTATAAGCCGCGGCTTATCTAAGGAAAAAAGTTGTGAAAATGAAAAAATAGAATATCGGCTTATACATAAGTCCGGCTTATACAGTAATCCCTCCTCCATCGCGGGGGTTGCGTTCCAGAGCCACCCGCGAAATAAGAAAATCCGCGAAGTAGAAACCATATGTTTATATGGTTATTTTTATATTGTCATGCTTGGGTCACAGATTTGCGCAGAAACACAGGAGGTTGTAGAGAGACAGGAACGTTATTCAAACACTGCAAACAAACATTTGTCTCTTTTTCAAAACTTTAGACTGTGCTCCATGACAAGACAGAGATGACAGTTCTGTCTCACAATTAAAAGAATGCAAACATATCTTCCTCTTCAAAGGAGTGCGTGTCAGGAGCACAGAATGTCACATAGATAGAGAAAACAATCTCTAGCAAACAAATCAATGGTGCTGTTTGGCTTTTAAGTATGCGAAGCACCACGGCACAAAGCTGTTGAAGGCGGCAGCTCACACCCCCTCCGTCAGGAGCAGGGAGAGAGACAGACAGACAGACAGACAGAGTTTGTTTTTCAGTCAAAAATCAATACGTGCCCTTCGAGCTTTTAAGTATGCGAAGCACTGTGCAGCATGTCGTTTCAGGAAGCTGCACAAAAGATAGCAACATGAAGATAATCTTTCAGCATTTTTAGACGAGCGTCCATATCGTCTAGGTGTGCGAACAGCCCCCCTGCTCAATCCCCATACGTCAGGATCACAGATAGTCAGCGCAAGAGGGAGAGAAAAGTAAGCAATCTAGCTTCTCAGCCATCTGCCAATAGCGTCCCTTGTATGAAATCAACTGGGCAAACCAACTGAGGAAGCATGTACCAGAAATTAAAAGACCCATTGTCCGCAGAAATCCGCGAACCAGCAAAAAATCCGCGATATATATTTAAATATGCTTACATATAAAATCACAATTTAAATGACCGCTACGCGCGCGTGTTGACTCGGCGACGCCCAGAGCAGAAAGAACGCGCTCCGGCCTCTCCAACCGCGCCATGCGGGGAGTGAGAGAGACGCCAATATCTCACACTCTCTCCCCCCTTAAAGAAATTAAATGGGTGCGAGTGAGACCACTGACCTCCCTCCCTTCTATTAGTTATAGGTTATGGTACGTTCGGCTTATCCATGAGTCCGGCTTCTCTATGATAAGATTTTATTTTAAAAATTCGTATGCTTTTTGGTCTCCGGCTTATACACGAGTCCGGCTTATAGACAAGAACCTAGGGTATCTCCAGACAACAGATGTGACTCCTTTTTCCAGCAAAAGTTCTTCTTTGTCATCATGTTCAACTTTATCGTCTGCTACAGCTTCAGTTTTGGAATGTTCTCTGTCCATTTTCACCACGCAATACCTCCACTACCGCATGTACTCTGTTGTATGCGTGTTTAGTGGTGTAGCAGTGATAAAGAGCCCCCACTCAACACTTCCACTAACGCATGTATTCCGTTGCATGTGTTTAGTGGTGTAGCAGTGAAAAAGGTCCACCTTATACAATTTCTCGCTACGCCACGTTCTGAATGTTGTTTAGGCAATTTAAACCAGTGTTGCAGTATTAGAAAAATCCATATCATAACAAAAATAAAAAACGGTTTTTGGTAAGAACCGGTATACCACCCAGCACTAGTCGGAGGTGTGGATTTTTGGCCACAATTCTTCCATTAAGACAACTTCTGGCCAGACTTCTCCAGGCAGTTAGATGGGTATACTTGGGTCCCATAGGTTTTTGCCAGTTCTGAGCTGAAGGTTCTGCTAGACATCTTCTGATTTTGAAGGGAAGTAAGCATGTGTCCTTTCATCTGCCACACTAAGTTTCCATGGCCAACCACCGTGACGATGGTCCTCAGCGTTGCCCCTTTCTATGTGCTTGGACAGCACATCTTGAAACCCCAGTCTGCTTTGAAATCTTTGCCTGGGAGAGACCTTGTTGATATTGTTTAACTAACTTGTGTCTTGTTACTGTGCTCCTGTGACATGAAACTGTTTTCCACAACCCTACCTTGGTAGCAGAGTTTGGCTGTTTAGTTCTAAGTCTCCTGCACAGCTGTTTCTGTTTCAGTTAATGACTGTGTTTCAACCTACATATGAAAATGATGATCATTAGCACCTGTTTGGTGTAACTGGCTAATCATGCACCTGACTATAATCCTATAAAATCCCTGACTTTGTGCAAGTGTACCTATAAGAATTGATTCTGGTTTGAAGGTAAAGGATAGTCACACCAAATATTAATTGGATTTAGATTTCTCTTCTTTTATCTCACTTTGCATTTTGTATGTAGGTAAAAGTAAACAATTAGAATTTATATTTGTGAAAGCATTCTTACTTTACAGTATTTTTTCCACACTTGCCTAAAACTTTTTCAGACTACTCTGTATAACAAGTATTTCTTGGTTAACTTCCATACTCCTTTCACTGACTGTACCCTTCACATGTTACACATAATATCTTTTCCAAAATCCATATTGATCATTTGGGATGTAGGTCTTGTTTTTCTTTTCAATATTTAACCGAATAACTTTCAGTATAATTTTAGACATCAAGCTAATTGTTCTCAAATGTTGGAAGTCAACAGTTACTTGATTGCATTGGGTTTGTTATTACTGATTTCATGAATTCTTCTGGCCACTCTTCTTTCTCATACATCTTTAGGCAGAGTGTGGCAAAATCATTTACAGTTTCTTTTCTAGGAGTTGTTTTCATTTTTGCAGGTATTCCTTCAATGTCTTCTATTATCTCTGTCTTAAGACTTGCTTGTTGCAGTAGAGTTGTTTCTAAGAATACCTGAACTTCTATTCTCTTTGTCTACAGTTTCTTCTTCTTTGGTAGTCTACAATAAGTCTACTGGATTTCATTTTTTAATAAAAAAGAAACCGGTAATCATTCCTGTGGAGAGAGGAGAGGTTGGGAGCATGCGCCGATTACAGCGTGTTGCTGCATCCACCACATGACGAACCATGTGGACTGGGATCAGTGTGTAGCCATGCAATGGGTAACACCTCAGCACCACACTGAATAGTCTGAGGTTTTTTCTAGAGTGGCTGAAGATCCAATTCTGCCATCAACCCCTGAGTTTCCCTGCAGGTTGGAGGACCTGCTTGCAGGGCTGTTTAACATCCTACCCAGGCCTGCAGTTTAATTATAAAAATACCATTTTAATATAGAACCTATGGTTTCAACATGGCTAGTCATGCAGAAACTTAGTTTTAAAAAAAATGAATAATCCTTATCAGAACATCCCTATCACTATGTTATTATCAAGGTCTGCATCTGTTCTGGAGTAGCTGAGTTGAAGCATGCTCTTTTGGTAACTCTGGACTAAGATATAATCTAGCTGGTATCTTCTAGGCTTACTTGATTTTCTTTCTTTATAGTCCATGTTGGAATCATCCATCCATCCATCCATTTTCCAACCCGCTGAATCCAAACAGGGTCACGGGGGTCTGCTGGAGCCAATCCCAGCCAACACAGGGCACAAGGCAGGGAACCAATCCCGGGCAGGGTGCCAACCCACCGCAGGACACACACAAACACACCCACACACCAAGCACACACTAGGGCCAATTTAGAATCGCCAATCCACCTAACCTGCATGTCTTTGGATTGTGGGAGGAAACCGGAGCGCCCGGAGGAAACCCACGCAGACACGGGGAGAACATGCAAACTCCACGCAGGGAGGACCCGGGAATCGAACCCAGGTCCCCAGGTCTCCCAACTGCGAGGCAGCAGCGCTACCCACTGCGCCACCGTGCCACCCATGTTGGAATCAGGTGTTTTCAATATATGGCTCTTATTTTAAATATTTCTATTCTTTCATTCCAGGTTTTACACTCTAGTCATGGACTTCCTGACCCTCCCTTCCTTTGCCTGCCTTTGCATTCCAATTACCCATAATAATAATTTAATCACCTCTGGTTCCTCCATTAATTTCTTCAGTCTGCTTGTTGATTACTACAACTTCCTGTTCTCTGTGGTCATATGTTGGCACATTGAGCTGAATGATGACACTGTCAATTGAACTTTCAATTTAACAGGTTTTAGTCAATCACAACTCTGTTATATTATTTTCTTATCAAGCAGTGCACTGCTGCTATTCCGCTACTCTTTGCTTTCCTTGTCCTTCAACCTGAAGGTAATAAACTTCATTAATCAGGTTAGCTCATATTGAGATCCTTCCCACAGTGCCCTGCTCTTACCAGAAAATCCAGCCAGAGGATACACTAGACGTGAAGTGGGCTTGAAATAGGGTTTCATTTTTTTGTCCCAAAGTATCATCCCCTTGCAACAAATTGCCAGTTGTGGTGTCAAGGAAAAAAATTTGCATCTATCCCCTAAATTTCATTAGTAGGATTGGATTACCCATCAAATTTTAAATGCCACCAGCTTCTTGTCAGCATATGCTTTGCCATCACTACTCATAAAGGGTAGGAGCAAATGTAAAAAAAAATCCATTCAAAATGGTATTTTTTTAATATGTTACTTTCCCCATGTGGTTTGTGTTGATGGCAGAGAAAATATTTTAATTTTGTTTTCATGGGGAGCGAGTGATAGTAGTGTGCTTTATATAATGTGAGACTATGGTGATCTCTAGACAACACTGAGAAATATCAGAAACATCCATAAAAAACTCCTGTTAATCATGACATGTAATCCATATGTCACACCATCCAGTTCTATGTGCACAATGTGCAAAACACATTAATTTCTGGGTAAAATATTGTTAAATACATACCTCTGGAAAATGAAAGTATTCCACAAACAGCCATTTTCATGGGATTATTTATAAGTGAAAACTGTCAGAATCTTTATTTTTAGTGTGTTTTTTTTTAGTGTTAGTGTATTATTAATTACTCCAGTGGAATATTTCCTTATCATCCTCATGCTGTCTGAATACTGCAGTTAAAGGGTAGGGTTTAGGTAAATTTGACCCAGTAATGCAGGTGGTTGAATACATTTCTCACAGATTAAATGTTGTTTGGTACAGATTGTTGACAGCCTAATTTAATACAGGTCTGTCTGATGTATAGTTTTGAGCTGAGAGAGTTTTGAAACATGTTTTTTACATGTTGTAGAAGGCTATTTTATGTAAAGTTGACTTTGATAACTCACATTGTTCAAGAAATGTTTCTTTGAAGGCACATGTATAGTTCCTTTGTTTGAAGTATTATTCAGTAAGAATAATATTGAATAATAATGAAGTAGTATTCAGTAAGATGTCAACAATTGATTATAGAGGATTATCCTGAATGGTAGGCAGGTTTCTTTTAATTTAATCTATAAATATAATCAAAGTTTTTAGCTGAAAGATTTGGTTTTACACAAAGTTGTTCAAACATGCATAATTATCAATAGGCAAGTCTCTTAAACTCAAGTATATTCCATTACATAGGAGTTATTTCCACCAATATGGTTATCTTGTATTGGATAATCTCAGGTTTCTTTCTGTACTTCTGAGGGCTGAGCTACCAGATTTCTATTTTGTAGCAGTTGCTGTATTAAGTAGAGCATGTAAAGATGAAGTGGCGAAGAATTTCCATTTCCCAGCTAGCTTAGCAGGTAGGAGTTCATTCCTGTTGATTCCTTCAGTTAGGAGAGCATGATTATGACAAAATAACTGATGATTGTTGCCTTTGATATTATAATTGTGTTTATTAAATTCAATTAACAGCATCACTGTGAAATATGTACTTTGTCCTACTACCTGCATATTCTGAAATCTGTATACAAACAGTACAGTATTGCCTTCATTTTGCTGGGAGCCAAATAAAAATATGCTAATTGTTAACTTGTTAAATGGTGGGTTAGTTGAAGAATAAGTGTGTTATATTGTTTCTTTTTTATTTTAGAGATGCATCACACCTATTAAAAATTGGCACTGCTTTTGTAATACAGTAAATCATATACAAATAATCATGAATTAAAAATTAAGCTCTTTTTTCTCAAAACACGAGTTATTCTAGTCATCACTACTACTCACTGCTCAAAGACGTAAAATTTGGAAAAATGTTAATGTTAATTTGGGATTCTGCTGTGTTAATAAAAAGTTACCAGTTTATGTAAAATTTAAAGTACATAATAAAATAAATATTAGTAGTACAAGATTTGAAAGCGAATATAAATGTATTAATACACATTACTGATATATAGCAAGCTCAAGAAGTATTCAGATGGTAATACACTGTTTGTTACATGCTGCTGCCAGAGCTCTGGTTTCTGGTCCAGACTCAGTCCTTGTGTGCAGTTTGTCTCCAATCTTCAGGAAAATATTGTAACAAAAGACAAAGTTATTTGAAATAAGCAGCTTTGCAAGCTAGGGTTACGTGGCATACTGGTACTGGAAAAGTACAGAAAAGCCCAAAATTTAAAATAGCGCAGTACCAGCATTTTGGGATTTTCGTTATTGAAAGTACAGTAATCCCTCTTCCATCGCGGGGGTTGCGTTCCAGAGCCAACCGCGAAATAAGAAAATCCGCGAAGTAGAAACCATATGTTTATATGGTTATTTTTATATTGTCATGCTTGGGTCACAGATTTGCGCAGAAACACAGGAGTTTGTAGAGAGACAGGAACGTTATTCAAACACTGCAAACAAACATTTGTCTCTTTTTCAAAAGTTTAAACTGTGCTCCATGACAAGACAGAGATGACAGTTCTGTCTCACAATTAAAAGAATGCAAACATATCTTCCTCTTCAAAGGAGTGCGTGTCAGGAGCACAGGCTGTCAGAAACAGAGAGCAAAGCAAACAAATCAATAGGGCTGTTTGGCTTAAGTATGTGAAGCACCACGGCACAAAGCTGTTGAAGGCGGCAGCTCACACCCCCTCCGTCAGGAGCAGAGAGAGAGAGAGAGAGAGAGAGACAGATAAAAACAAAGAGTGAAAAATCAATACGTGCCCTTTGAGCTGTTAAGTATGTGAAGCACTGTGCAGCATGTCGCTTCACTAAGCAGCTGCACACAGAAGGTATCAACGTGAAGATAATCTTTCAGCATTTTTAGACAAGCATCCGAATCGTCTAGGTGTGCGAACAGCCCCCCTGCTCACACCCCCTACGTCAGGATCAGAGAAAGTCAGCGCAAGAGACACAGAGAAAAGTAAGTTGGGTTTCTTCTCAGCCATCTGCCAATAGCGTCCCTTGTATGAAATCAACTGGGCAAACCAACTGAGGAAGCATGTACCAGAAATTAAAAGACCCATTGTCCTCAGAAATCCGCGAACCAGCAAAAAATCCGCGATATATATTTAAATATGCTTACATATAAAATCCGCGATAGAGTGAAGCCGCGAAAGGCGAAGCGCGATATAGCGAGGGATCACTATAAACTAAAACTTTGCTTCCACCCAAAACCCCACCCCCCCACCTCCCCTTCCTCCTAGATTTGGTGGAGTAGACTTCACAAAACCAAATGATTAGACATGATAGAGACTTCACAAGTCACTCCCACCCCTCCGTTGTTTTGACGTGATCAGGACTTCACAGGGATAAACCCTCCCCCATTTTTTGTCTTTATGGGGGAACCACCACCTCCTGTGCTTTGATGCAAGCAAGACTTTACTGGGAACAGCCTGCCACCACCCTATTGCTTCAATAATAATAATGCACACTTTGGTATCGAAAGGAAAGTGATATGTCATGTGGCGTGATGGCACAAAGCACTGAGGCTGGAGTAAAACAGAGAGATTATGTATTAATCAGTTATTTGCTTCAGAACTGTTTTAAAACTTGTACTGTGGGCAGGTAGCTGGTATTAATACCAAAGTCAAAATTTTAATGCTAATCCAACACTATTGCAAGCTTCTTCTTTTCAGTGTAAATTTCTCATCAGTATGAAATGTTATGCTCAAGCATGCTTCCATAGTTGTGCTTAACCGCAAAGGAATTATGTTGCATAAAGCAACACGTTTTTTCAGATCCATTTCATTTTGGAATAAAGTAAAAGGAACTCGACTTTGAGAAAAATTGAGGTAGAAGGTTACATGTCTGTATCTTTTTTTTTTTTTTTTAACCTTTGCTAAGCATAGTTTTAATAAGACCCTTACCTCTCGATAAATAAAATGTGGTGGCTTTTATCTGAATCCGCTTTCATTGTCTTCAGTGTATGGACGTGTTTTATAACATAAGTGTGTAATCAATAGTTATCTTTGTCACTGAAATAACTTCACTTTGACTTAGTGCTTCCAGCTTCTCTTTCATGCACTTCCAATAATTAACTATATGACTGAACTTTAGACATTTATATAAGTTTGTTTGCAGTGCAATTTGCACAGCATGTTTATTTTGATCAGTTTTGTTGCTATTGAAAAAAAAATAATTCCAAATTACAGGCAATTATGTTAATTTTCGCATGTAATGTACAAAAAGTGCCATGCCAGAATTACTTCTCATTTTTTTTCCCCCAGAAGGCTGTGACAAACACAAGAAAGAAATTTTCACTTTTTAAAAGATTGTTTGGGATCAGACTCCTAAAAATTTGTTCAGCATTGTTACCTGTAATTAATCATATGATGTTAGTGCCTCGAATTCACAAACGAGCTTGTTCCCAGTGAATGTGTCTGTGCTTAATTACAACATTCATTTGTTGTTCAGGGCAGTCTGTAGATACAAAACCTTGATTCCTGTCAGGGAGTAAGTACTAAATGAAATGCAGTAATTGGCATGTTTCACAATTATTATAGTGCGGCAATAATCCATAATCTGGATTAATATTCAATTAATTATGTAGCCCTACTATCATTTATCTCGGAGTGCATAGATTATCTTCAAGAGATGCACTGGCAAGGTAAATTTTGGCTGATCTTAGACATCCATCCATTATCCAACCTGCTATATCCTAACATAGGGTCTTAGACATCAACAGCAAAAAAAAATAATGCTACCGTAGAAAGAATTGTAGTGAAAATCAAAGGGTAACAGTATGTGAGATAGCAGACTCTATGGGGAAAGAATTGCTGGAACATGCCAAGTGTTTGAAAAGGTTTTTCAACATTACTGATAATGTGGACAATAAAAAAAGAGTCAACAGATATTTCTATCCATCCATCCATTCTCTTCCGCTTATCCGAGATCGGGTCGCGGGGGCAGCAGCTTGAGCAGAAATGCCCAGACTTCCCTCTCCCCGGCCACTTCTTCTAGCTCATCCGGGAGAATCCCAAGGCGTTCCCAGGCCAGCCGAGAGACAGTCCCTCCAGTGTGTCCTGGGGCTTCCCCGGGGCCTACTCCCGGTTAGACATGCCCGGAACACCTCACCAGGGAGGCATCCTGATCAGATGCCCAAGCCACCTCATCTGACTCCTCTCGATGCGAAGGAGCAGTGGCTCTACTCTGAGCCTCTCCCTGATGACTGAGCTTCTCACCCTATCTTTAAGGGAAAGCCTAGACACCCTGCGGAGGAAACTCATTTCAGCCGCTTGTATTCGCGATCTCGTTCTTTCGGTCACTACCCATAGCTCATGACCATAGGTGAGGGTAGGAATGTAGATCGACTGGTAAATTGAGAGCTTTGCCTTGCGGCTCAGCTCCTTTTTTCACCACGACAGACTGATGCAGAGCCCGCATCACTGTGGATGATGCACCGATCCGCCTGTTGATCTCCCGCTCTATTCTTCCCTCACTCGTGAACAAGATCCCGAGATACTTGAACTCCTCCACTTGGGGCAGGATCTCGCTCCCAACCCTGAGAGGGCATTCCACCCTTTTTCGGCTGAGGACCATGGTCTCGGATTTGGAGGTGCTGATTCCCATCCCAACTGCTTCACACTCAGCTGCAAACCGATCCAGAGAGAGCTGAAGATCACGGCCTGATGAAGCAAACAGGACAAAATCATCTGCAAAAAGCCGTGACCCAATCCCGAGTCCACCAAACCGGACCCCCTCAACGCCCTGGCTACACCTAGAAATTCTGTCCATAAAAGAGTCCAGAGTCCCACATGACAAAAAGGTCCTGTAGGACTCCTTCTTCAGCTTGACGGCATCCCTCACTGCCGGTGTCCACCAACGGGTTCGGGGATTGCCGCCATGACAGGCACCAACCACCTTACGGCCACAACTCCGGTCAGCCGCTTCAACAATAGAGGCATGGAACATGGCCCATTCGGACTCAATGTCCCCCACCTTCCTCGGGATGTGGTCGAAGTTCTGCCAGAGGTGGGAGTTGAAGCTTCTTTTCACAGGGGACTGTGCCAGACATTCCCAGCAGACCCTTACAACACGTTTGGGCCTGCCAGGCCTGACTGGCATCCTCCCCCACCATCGAAGCCTACTCACCACCAGGTGGTGATCAGTTGACAGCTCCGCCCCTCTCTTCACTCGAGTGTCCAAGACATGTGGCCGCGGGTCTGACGACACGACCACAAAGTCGATCATCGAACTGAGGCCTATTGTGTCCTGGTGCCAAGTGCACATATGAACACCCCTATGCTCGAACATGGTGCTCGTTATGGACAATCTGTGACGAGCACAGAAGTCCTATAACAAAACACCACTCGGGTTCAGATCGGGGGGGCCATTCCTCCCAATCATGCCCTTCCAGGTATCACTGTCATTGCCCACGTGAGCATTGAAGTCTCCCAGCAGAACGAGGGAGTCTCCAGAAGGTATGCCCTCTAGCACTCCCTCCAGGGACTCCCAAAAGGGTGGGTACTCCAAACTGCTGTTCAGCGCATACGCACAAACAGCAGTTAGGACCTGTCCCACCACCTGAAGGCGGAGGGAGGCTACCCTCTCGTCCACCAGGGTAAACCCCAATGAACAGGCTCCAAGTCGGGGGGCAGTAAGTATGCCCACACCCGCTCGGCGCCTCTCACCGGGGGCAACTCCAGAGTGGTAGAGAGTCCAGCCCCTCTCAAGGAGATTGGTTCCAGAGTCCAAGCTGTGCGTCGAGGTGAGCCCGACTATATCTAGCCAGAACCTCTCGACCTTGCGCACTAGCTCAGGCTCCTTCCCCTTCAGAGAGGTGACATTCCACGTCCCAAGAGCCAGTTTCTGTAGCCGAGGATCGGATCGCCAAGGTCCCCGGCTTCGGCCACCACCCAACTCACATTGCACCCGACCTCCTTGGCCCCTCCCATAGGTGGTGAGCCCATGGGAAGGGGGACCCACGTTGCCTCTTTGGGCTGTGCCCGGCCGAGCCCCATGGGTGCAGGCCCGGCCACCAGGCGCTCGCCATCGAGCCCCATCTCCTGGTCTGGCTCCAGAGGGGGGACCTCTGTGACCCGCGTTCGGGCAAGGGAAAACGTCGTCCAAAGGTTTGATTCATCATTGGAGGTTTGTTGAACTGCTCTTTGTCTCATCCCTCACCTAGGACCAGTTTGCCTTGGGTGGCCCTACCAGGGGCATAAAGCCCCGGACAACACAGCTCCTAGGATCATTGGGACACGCAATCCCCTCCACCACGATAAGGTGGCAGTTCAAGGAGGGGAACAGATATTTCCATTCTCCATTATTTATAGACATTTTCAAATAAGTGACTGATGTTTTAAGCCTACCTTTTATCGCAGTTTTAAAGAGTCTCTGTTACTCCCACCAACAGGCCAATGCACTTGGAAAGTGTGATGTGCTCTTGGAACAGCTCTACAGGAGACTTACTGTACATCAGTCTTACACAAGAGAGGCTTTGAAAGGAGATGGTGGTTTCCTTACCACAGTGGTGCACTGATGGGTCACATCAGGATCATTACACCTGAAAGGGACGCTAGTTAATTTAACTCCAGTCTGTAAAGGATCATTTTCTGTACCGACCTGGTAATTCTATGCATCGTCCATCCCTATCATAACACTGAATTAATCGTGTAACAAAATTTTAATAAAAGGCAAACTGTACAACATGTTTTGCAGAAATACTACTGTATGCATAAACTGCATTTATTATGAAACAATCCATGCACACTTGAATTTCATGCAAGTGTAATGAATCTCAGTCCTTCTTTGGCAATCCCTTTGTCCAGTTTGCTTCCAGGAGTCTACACTAAATATAGTGAAAAATTTATATAACCCCTGAATTTAGCAGCTCCAAGTGCATAAATGGGAAGCAGCTGTGGGAGGGTAACTGAAATGCCCGGGTTACCTGCAGCTGGCATCTTCTCATTGAACCTGGGATATTGATAGTCATAGACCAGGATGGACTAGGTTGAATGAGGGCCCAGAAGCAATAAGGGTTGATGCAAAATTGATTGTGCCATTATTGTTGAAATAAATAATGTCCAAAACAAAGTGCAGTGCTTCTTCATAAATAAATAATCCATGAAATCTATTGCCCAATGATGACGTTAATAGCCAATAAATAAATATTAAAAGCAAGGATAAAATCAAAAGTCAGATTCGCCATTAATATCATTGTCCAGTGCTCTATCTCCATCTCCCAGGTATGCTCAATGGGACTCTGGCGCAAGCGATCCTCAAACTTCCATCCTGGCCACTATATCTGCATCCACTCGGACATGCTGAGTCTTACTCAGTGTTCCTTATACTATACCTCGCATCTACTGGATCCCTAGAAGCACTTCCTTATCTCCCATCCAGGTCACCATCCCTGAGCGTCTACTGGTTACGCACTGAGACCTGTTCCGTCTTCTCTATCACTTTCATCAGCATCTGTGGCATTTCTAGGAAGTCCCAAATGTTCCTTTCACCACACTGCGGCAGGAGCAATCTAGTCCACTCCTGGGGCCTCATGTATAACGCAGTGCGTAGAACTCGCACTATAACATGGCGTAAGCACAAAAGCGGGAATGTGCGTACGCACAGAAAAATCCAGATGCAGGAATCTGTGCGTAAGCAAACTTTCACGTTCTTCCACTACATAAATCCCGATCAGCGTGAAAAGTAACGCACGTGCACGCGCCTTCTGTCCCGCCCCAACTCCTCCCAGAATTATGCCTCTTTGAATATGCATATCGATATAAATAGCCTTCTGTAAAAAGACAATGGGAAAAGCACGGGGGAAAATATAAGAATTTCAGAGAATACCAAGTGGAGGCAAAGAAAAAAACGTACTATTTGTTGGTTTAAACAGTGGTATAATCAACAAAAGAAAGTTGATTGAGTGACATAGTGTCGGAGAAACTTGAAAGCTCAAGTTCACAAAGTCGCACAGTGCCCGAAATAAAAAAGAAGTTGTCACATATTAAAGTCGGCGTGAAAAGGCGACTCGCAGCGGACCGTCTGAGTGTCATATGAAAGCTTATTAGGGTACAGAGAAAAAAAATAGGCACACAGTGGGGGGAAAAAAGCACGAAATGTCAACTTTAATCTCGAAATTTCCACTTTAATCACGTAGTTTATTTTGTCATTAAAGTAGAACATCATAAACTTCATCTTAAAATCGTTTATTTTACTAGTTTCTCAAGTAGCACGTTAAATGCTTTGTTCTGTGTTTGATCTTCTATGTGCTCTATGTGTGTGAATCACTATGTGCTTCCGTTCTTTCTCTTTCTCCGACAGGACACAGAATCCATTGCATTTGTGATATTGCAGATCTCTGAATAATTAAAATACTGAGATGTATACGTGCTATCTTTTTCATGATGATAATAATAATAATAATAATACATTTTATTTATACAAGGCGCCTTTCAGGGAACTCAAGGACACCGAACAACAATAAATAAATAAATAAATAAATAATTAAATAAAAGACACAATTATAAAAAACTTAAAACATCAGAAAATCTAGAAATTAAAACCAAACAAAACCATTATAATCAGGAGGAAAAAGAAAAAGCCATTTTAAACAGATGCGTTTTAAGTTTACATTTGAAGGATGAATATGATTTGATATTTCGGAGATCCGCAGGCAATGAATTCCAGAGCTTGGGAGCAGAACGGCTGAAAGCTCTGCTCCCCATGGTGGTTAGACGGGCGGGAGGGACAGTCAGATGGGTGGAGGAAGAGGATCTAAGGTTACGGGATGGAATGGCAACATGAAGAAGGTCAGACAGATATGGAGGGGCGAGGTTATGGATGGCCTTAAATGTTAATAGTAGAATCTTAAAATCAATTCGAAACTTAATCGGGAGCCAATGAAGCTGCTGCAAGACCGGAGTAATATGGTGAATAGATGGGATTTGAGTGATGATACGTGCTGCAGAATTCTGGACTAACTGAAGCTTATGAAGAGATTTATTCGGGAGACCAAAGAGGAGTGAATTGCAGTAGTCCAGCCGAGAAGTGACAAGACTATGAACAAGAATGGCAGTGGTGTGAGGAGTGAGGGAGGGGCGAATGCGATTAATATTACGTAGGTGGAAGTAAGCAGACCGGGTGATGTTATTAATGTGAGATTGGAAGGATAGAGTACTGTCGAGGATGACACCCAGACTCTTGACCTGAGATGATGGGGAAACAACAAAGTCATCAATAATAAGAGAAAGATTATTGGTTTTGGATAATGATGATTTTGAACCAATGAGGAGAACCTCAGTTTTGTCACTGTTTAATTTAAGAAAATTCGAAGAAAACCAGGATTTAATTTCAGCAATGCAGTCAATAAGCGAGGGTGGTGGAAAAGAGGAGGTGGGATTACCAGCAAGGTAGAGCTGGGTGTCATCAGCATAACAGTGAAAATTAATGTTATATTTGCGAAAAATATTGCCAAGGGGAAGAAGGTAAATAATAAAAAGAAGAGGCCCCAGGACAGAGCCCTGGGGCACACCAGAAGTAACAGTGGTGGGTTGGGATGTGAAGGTTTTAAGTTGTATGAACTGAGTGCGGCCTAAGAGGTAGGATCTAAATCAATCAAGTGGAGTGTGAGTAATGCCAATCAGAGATAATCTATTAAGGAGAGTGGTATGACAAATAGTATCAAAGGCCGCACTCAGATCAAGGAGGATGAGAATAGTGATTAGACCAGAATCAGCAGCCATAAGGAGGTCATTAGTAATTTTAACAAGTGCCGTTTCTGTACTATGAAGGGGGCGAAAACCAGACTGGAACTTTTCATATAGATTATTGTGAGATAAATGGGTGTGAAGTTGGATAGCAACTATTTTTTCAAGAATTTTGGAGATAAAGGGCAAGTTAGAAATGGGGCGAAAATTATTGAAATTATTAGGATCAGCACCAGGTTTTTTTAGTATTGGGGTTATAGCAGCAGTTTTAAAAGATGAGGGAGTAATACCAGTAGTGAGAGAAGAGTGAATGATGGCAGAAATGAGAGGGACTAGAGAGGGGAGGCAGGCTTTAACCAGAACTGTAGGCAGGGGGTCCAGTTGACAAGTAGATGACTTGGATTTGCAGATGAGATCTGAAATTTCAGAGGAAGTGGGAAGCTGGAAAGAAGAGAAAAAGTGAATAGGCGAGTGTAGTTCAGAAGGAATATAGAGAGGATCTGGACCAAGGTGCTGATGTATCTTTTGGATTTTCTCGTTGAAAAAAGACATAAGAGAATTACAGAAAGCAGTTGAGTAAAGGTGAGATGGTAAAGAGTCTGGAGGTTGTGTAACATTATTAAGTAACGAAAACAAAGTCTTGGTGTTACCTGTATTACGAGTAATTAACTGAGTGTAATAATTAGACTTGGTTTGAGCTATACAATCCTTATAATAGAGAAGATGATTTTTATACATCTCTTTGTGGACAAAGAGTCCGGATTTTTTAAACAACCTTTCAAGTTGCCTGCCCTTAGCTTTCAGAAGCCGAAGTTCAGGCGTAAACCAAGGGGCAGAAAAAGAAAAAGAAACAGAACGGGTTTTTAGCGGAGCCAGAGAATTAAGAATACCATTAAGACAGGTGTTATAATATGAGACCAGTTCTATGGGAGTGGATAAATTATAAAAGTCCATTTGGGAATCGATTCTAGAAAACAGCAAATTCAAGTTAATATTCTTAATGTTGCGAAAGGCTATGAGACGTGGAAGCTTAGAAACAGAAAAGGTAAGTTTGGCATTGAATGAAAGAAGAAAATGGTCGGTTATAGTGAGTTCATCTGCTGTGAGATCAAAAGGAACAACACCAGAGCAGCAGATCAGGTCCAAGATATGTCCTTTACAATGAGTAGGAACATCAGTGTGCTGCTGGTATCCAAAACTCTCCAGGCAAGATAAAAAGT